>NC_139150.1:13256835-13856835 GCF_964270905.1 Leucopleurus acutus
GGAGAAATGTCTATTTAGGTCTTCTGCCCTTTTTTTGATTGGGTTGTTTGGTTTCTTTTTATATTAAGCTGTATGAGCTGTTTGTATATTTTGGAAATTAATCCCTTGTTTGTAGCATCATTTGTAAAAATTTTCTCCCAGTCTTTAGGTTGTTTTTTCATCGTTTATGGTTTCCTTTGCTGTGCAAAAACTTTTAAGTTTAACTAGGTCCCATTTGTTTATTTTTGTTTTTATTTCCATTACTCTAGGAGATGGATCCAAAAATATATTGCTGCAATTTATGTCAAAGAGTATTCTGCCTATGTTTTCCTCTAGGAGTTTTATAGTATCCAGTCTTACTTTAGGTCTTTAATCCATTTTGAGTTTATTTTTGTATATGGTGTTAGAGAATCGTCTAATTTCATTCTTTTATATGTAGCTGTCAAGTTTTCCCAGCACCACTTATTGAAGAGACTGTCTTTTCTCCATTGTATATTCTTGCCGCCTTTGTCATAGATTAATTGACTGTAAGTGTGTGGTTTTATTTCTGTGCTTTCTATCCTTTTCCATTGATCGCTATGTCTGGTTTTGTGCCAGTACCATACACACTGGCACAAAACCAGTTTCGATAACTGTAGCTTTGTACTATAGCCTGAAGTCAGGGAGTGTAATTCCTGAGCTCCGTTCTTCTTTCTCAAGATTGTTTTAGCTATTTGGAGTGTTTTGTGTTTCCATACAAATTTTAAAATTTTTTATTCTGTTTCTGTGAAAAATGTCATTGGTAATTTGGTAGGGATTGCATTGAATCTGTAGATTGCGTTGGGGACTATGATCATTTAAACAATATTGATTCTTCCACTCCAAGAACACGGTTTATTTGTCCATCTGTTTGTGCTGTCTTCAATTTCTTTCATCAGCATCTTATAGTTTTCAGAGTACAGGTCTTTTGTCTCCTTAGATAGGTTTATTCCTAGGCATTTTATTCTTTTTGATGTGATGGTAAACAGGATTGTTTCCTTAAATTCCCTTTCTGATTTCTCTTTCTGTTAGTGTCTATAAATGCAACAGATTTCTGTATATTAATTTTGTATCCAGCAACTCTACCAAATTCATCGATGAGCTCTCGTAGTTTTCTGGTAGTGTCTCTAGGATTTTCTATGTATAGTATCATGTCATTTGCAAACAGTGACCATCTTACTTCTTCTTTTCCAACTTGGATTCCTTTTATTTCTTTTTCTTCTCTGATTACTGTGGCCAAGACTTCCAAAACTATGTTGAATAAAAGTGGTGAGAGTGGACATCCTTGCCTTGTTCCTGATCTTAGAGGAAATGCTTTAGCTTTTCACCATTGAGTATGGTGTTAGCCCTGAGTTTGTCATATATGGCCTCTATTATGTTGAGATATGTTCCCTCTATGCCTACTTCCTAAAGAGTTTTTATCATAAATGGATGTTGAATTGTATCAAAAGCTTTTCCTGCATCGATTGAGATGATCACATGGTTTTTATTCTTCAATTTGTTGATGTGGTGTATCAAATTGACTGATTTGCGGATATTGAAAAATCCTTGCATCCCTGGGATAAATCCCACTTGATCATAGTGTATGATCCTTTTAATGTATTGTTGCATTCAGTTTACTAGTATTTTGTTAAGGATTTCTGCATCTATGTTCATCATTTCATTGGCATGCAATTTCTTTTTTTGTGATACTTTGTCTGGTTTTGGTATCAGGGTGATGGTGACCTCATAGAATGAATTCAAAAGTGTTCCTTCCTCTGCAATTTTTTGGAATAGTTTTAGAAGGTTAGGTGTTAATTCTTCTCTAAATGTTGGTAGAATTCACCTGTGAAGCCATCTGGTCCTGGACTTTTGCTTATTGGGAGTTTTTAAATTACTGATTCAATTTCAGTACTGGTAATTGGTCTGTTCATATTTTCTATTGCTTCCTGGTTCAGTCTTGGGAGATTATACCATTCTAAGAATTTTATCATTTCTTCTAGGTTGTCTATTTTATTGGCATATAGTTGCTTATAGTAGTCTCTTATGATCCTTTATATTTCTGTGGTGTCAGCTGTAAATTCTTCTTTTTCATATCTGATTTTATTGATTTGGACCCTCTATCCTTTTTTTTTTCTTAAAAATAAATTTATTTATTTATTTTTTATTATTTTTTGGCTGCATTAGGTCTTTGTTGCTGCGTGTGGCTTTCTCTAGTCGTGGCGCAAGCGGGGGCTACTCTTCATTGTGGTGCGCAGGCTTCTCATTGTAGTGGCTTCTCTTGTTATGGAGGTTGGGCTCTAGGCACGTGGGCTTCAGTAGTTGTGGCTCGCAGGCTCTAGAGCGCAGGCTCAGTAGTAGTGGCACATGGGCTTAGCTGCTCTGCGACATGTGGGATCGTCCTGGACCAGGGCTCAAACCCGTGTTCCCTGCATTGGCAGGTAGATTCTTAACCACTGTGCCACCAGGGAAGCCCTATCCTTTTTTCTTGATGAATCTGGTTAAAAGTTTATCAATCTTGTCTATCTTTTCAAAGAACCAGCTTTTAGTTTCATTGATCTTTTCTATTGCTTTTTAGTCTCTATTTCATTTATTTCTGCTCTGATCTTTATGATTTCTTTCCTTCTACTAAATTTGGGTTTTGTTTGTTCTTTCTCTAGTGGCTTTAGGCGTAAGGTTAGGTTGCTTATTTGAGAGTTTTCTTGTTTCCTGAGGTTAACTTGTATCGCTATAAACTTCCCTCTTAGAACTCCTTTTGCTGCATCCCATAGGTTTTGGATTGTGTTTTCATTTTCATTTGTCTCTAGGTATTTTTTTATTTCCTCTTTGATTTCCTCAGTGATCCATTGGTTGTTTAGTAGCATATTGTTTAGTCTCCATGTGTTTGTGTTTTTTGTCGTTTTTTTTTTTGTGTGTGTGTGTGTGTGTGGTTGATTTCTAGCCTCATAGCATTGTGGTTGGAAAAGATGCTTGATATGATTTCAGTTTTCCTAAATTTATTGAGGCTTTGTTTATGGCCCAGCATGTGATCTATCCTGGAGAATGTTCCACGCGCACTTGAAAAGAATGTGTATTCTGCTGCTTTCAGGTGAAATGCTCTATAAATATCAATTAAGCCCATCTGGTCTTATGTGTCATTTAAGGTCTGTGTTTCCTTATTGATTTTCTGTCTGGATGATCTGTCTATTGATGTAAGTGGGGTGTGAAAGTCCCCCGCTATTATTGTGTTACTGTCAATTTCTCCTTTTTTTTTTTTTAAATACTTATTTGGCTGCACTGGATCTTAGTTGAACCATGCAGGATCTTCACTGTGGCCTGCAGGATCTTTAGTTGCAGTGTGCAAACTCTTAGTTGCAGCATATGGGATCTAGTTCCCTGAGCAGGGATCAAACCCAGGCCCCCTGCAATGGGAGTGCAGAGTCCTAGCCACTGGAATACCGAGGAAGTCCCCAGTTTCTCCTTTTACGTCTGTTAACATTTGCCTTATATATTGAGGTGTTCCTATGTTGGGTGCATATATATATTTACAATTGTTATATCTTCTTCTTGGATTGATCCTTTGATCTTTATGTAGCGTCATTCTTTGTCTCTTGTGACAGTCTTTACTTTAAAGTCTTCTTTGTCTGATATAAGTATTACTTACTCCAGCTTTCTTTTGATTTCCATTTGTGTGGAATACCTTTTTCCATCTCCTCACTTTGTCTGTATTTGTCTCTAGATCTGAAGTGATTCTCTTGTAGGTAGCATATATATGGGTCCTGTTTTTGTATCCATTCAGCCAGTCTATATCTTTTGGTTTGAGCATTTAGTTCATTTGTATTTAAGGTAATTATTGATATGTATGTTCCTATTGTAACTTTGTTAATTGTTTTGGATTTGTTTTTGTAGGTCTTTCTTCTTTTGTTCTCTTCTCTTGTGATTTGATGACTATCTTTAGTGTTGTTTGAATTCATTTTTCTTTTTTGTGTGTATAACTATTGTAGATTTTTGTTTTGCCGTTACCATGAGGTTTTTGTATAGCAGCCTGTATATATGTATGTATTTATGTATATATATATATATATACACACACACACACACACACGTGTGTGTGCGTGTGCACTTGTTTTAAGTTGCTGATCTCTTAATTTCAAATACATTTTAGATACCCTGCATTTGTACTCTCTTCCCCTCATGATTACTGTTTTTGATATTATATTTTACAACTACCTGTTTTGTATATCCCTTAACTGCAGATGGATACAGACGATTTTACTACTTTTGTCTACTAACCTCTCTACTAGCTTTGTGTGTGGGTGATTTCCTACCTTTATTGTATGTTTGCCTTTACCCATGAGCTTTTCCATTTCGTAATTTTGTTTCTAGTTGTGGCCTTTTCTTTTCTGCCTAGAGAGGTTCCTTTAGCATTTGTTGTAAAGCTGGTTTGGTGGTGCTGAATTCTTTTAGTTTTTGCTTCTCTGTAAAGCTTTTGATTGCTCCATCAAATCTGAATGAGAGGGCTTCCCTGGTGGCGCAGTGGTTAAGAATCTGCCTGCCAATGCAGGGGACACGGGTTCGAGCTCTGGCCCAGGAAGATCCCACATGCTGTGGAGAAACTGGGCCTGTGGACCACAACTACTGAGCCTGAGCTCTAGAGCCCGTAAGCCACAACTACTGAGCCTGTGTGCCACAACTACTGAGGCCTGCACACCTAGAGCCTGTGCTCCACAACAAGAGAGGCTACAACAATGAGAGGCCTGCGCACTGCCACAAAGAGTAGCCCCCACTCACCGCAACTAGAGAAAGCCCGCGCACAGCACCGAAGACCCAACACAGCCAAAATTAAAGAAAGAAAGAAAGAAATTTATAAAAAAAAAAAAAAATCTGAATGAGAGCCTTGCTGGGTAAAGTATTCTTGGTTGTAGGTTTTCCTCTTTTATCACTTTAAGTATACTGTGCCACTACCTTCTGGTCTGCAGAGTTTCTGCTGAAAAATCAGCTGATAGCCTTATGGGAGTTCTCTTGTATATTGTTTGTTGATTTTCCCTTGTTGCTTTTAATATTCTCTCTTTATCTTTAATTTTTGTCACTTTGATTACAATGAGTCTCAGTGTGTGCCTCTGTGGGTTAATCCTGTATGGGATTCTCTGCACTTCCTGGATTGGGTGACTGTTTCCTTTCCCAGGTTAGGGAAGTTTTTGGCTATTATCTCTTCAAATATTTTCTCAGGCCCTTTCTCTCTCTCTCCTCCTTCTCCTCCTCCTCCATCCCTATGATATGAATATTAGCATGCTTGATGTTGTCACATAGGTCTCTTAAACTGTCTTCATTTCTTTTCATTTCTTTTTCTTTTTTCTGTTCAGCAGCAGTGATTTCCACTCCTCTGTCTTCCAGCTCACTGATCCGTTCTTCTGTCTCACTTAGTCTACTACTGATTCTTTCTAGCATATTTTTCATTTCAGTTATTGTATTCTTGAATTCTGTTTTTTGTTCTTTATTTTTTCTAATTCTTTGTTAAAAACTTCTAATTTCTTACTCTGTGCCTCCATTCTCCTCCTGAGTTCCTTGATCATCTTTACAATCATTACTCTGAACGCTTTCTCAGATAGATTGCCTATCCCCATGTCACTTAGTTCTTCTTCTAGGGTTTTATCTTGTTCCTTCGTCTGAAACATATTCCTCTGTTGCCTCACTGTGTCTAAATTGCTATTTGTATTTTTATGTATGTGGTAGGTTAGTTAGGTTTGTCAAACTTGGAGAAGTGGCCCTCTGAAGGAGATGTCCTATGCATCCCAGGAGTGCACTCCCCTCTCATCACCCAAGGGCCAGGGGCCAACTGGTCCCAGAGTAGTGTCTGGCCTGCATTTGGATTCGGTCTGGAGGCTGCCGGACTGTAATTTTCTTGCTTCTGGTGTCTGCCCCCTGGTGGGTGAGGCTGGTCTAGAGGTTTGTGCAGGCTTCCTGGCAGGAAGGGTCAGTGCCTGCCCCCTGGTGGGTAGAGCTGGGTGTTGGCCCTCTGGTGGGCAGGGCCATTCTAGGGGCATGTCTAGACGCAGCTGTGAGCTCAGGAAGTCTTTAGGCAGCTTGTCTGCTTAGGGGTGGGGAATGTGTCCCCACCCAGTTAGTTGTTTGGCCCGAGGTGGCCCAGCACCGGAGCCTACAGGATACTGGGTTGGGCCAAGTCTTGGTGCTATGACCCAAACAAGATGTCAGCCTTCAGGAGAGTTCATGCAGATGAATGCTCCCTGATACATCCACCTCCATTGTCTATGCTCCCAGGGTGAGCCATAACTGCACGCTACCGCTGCAGGATACCCTCCAAGACCAGAAGGTAGATCTGGCCCAGGCTTCTATGAAGTTACTGCTTTTGCCCTTGGTCCTGGTGCATGTGAGATTTTGTGTGCTCCCTTTAAGAGTAAAGTCTCTATTTCCCCCAGTCCTGTGGAGCTTTTGCAATCAAGGCACACAGGCCTTCATACCAAATGCTCTGATGGCTCCCCTTCCCAGTGCTGGACTCTCAGGCTGGGGGCCCTGACATGGTTCTCCCACAGGAGAACCTCTGTAATATAATTTTTCTCCAGTTTGTGGGTTGCCCACCTGTGGGGTATGAAATTTTATTATATCACATATCCGTTCCTCCTACTGGTCTCATTGTGGTTCCTTCTTTTATGTCTTTAGTTGTAGAAAATCTTTTCTGGCAGGTTTCAGACTTTTTCAACCATGGTTATTCTACAGATGGTTGTGATTTTGGTGTGTTAATGAGAGGAGGTGAGCTCAGGGTCTTTCTACTCCGTCATCTTGATCACTCTCCTCTGCCCTTGCCTCCTTTCAGTCTGTTCTCAACACAGCAGCCAGGGTGATAATATTAAATTGTACATAAGACCATGCCCCTGCTCAAAACTTTGATTTCCCATCTTATTCAGAATAAATGTGATCGTCCTTGCTGTGATCCCGAAGGCCCTCATCTCCTAATACCATCCCCCTAGTTCAGTCTACTCCTCCCCACTGTTCCTTGAACTCACCAGGCATGCTTCTACCTCAGGGCCTTTGTACCATTCCCTCTGCCTGGAATACTCCCTCACTATCTCTGTTTTTTACTCACAGGTCATCTTCTCAGTCAGGCCTCCCTGATCACCTGGTCTAAAATTACAGAGTCCCCTCGCTCCAAAATTTTAAACTTAATTCTTCCTTCCTTATTTTTTCTCTTTACCATTTATAACTATATAGCATACTATATATTGTATTTACTTATTTACCTTATTTATTGTCTTTCTTCCCACAAAAATGTAAGCTTCCATGAGTTCAGGGTTTTTGTCCATTTTGTTCACAGCTCTAATCTCAATGCCTAGAAAAGTAACTGGCATATAGAAAGTATTCAATCAGTATTTGTCAAATAAACAAAAGAACTGATGGACATGAAATAAACATGACTGATGACTTTGGAAACTGTCTTAATTCATTTGCTTCTTTTTAAGCATCTAACTAGGACAAAGGAGTACATGCAAATTAACACTAGATGGCACAATATTACAAAGAAAGCAACCTAATCCTTTCCTCTGGACTGGAATTGCTTCAAGAAAAGCCTAAGTGTTGCCAAGTTTCCTCTGGCCTCCCCACACCCCAGCCTGCAGATGTCATGTTTTGCTGTAATAACTCAAATTTCACTGATTTATACCCCACCTGCATAAATGTTATTCTGCCCTGTTGAGGATTTCAGTGCTTCCATGTGCCAGTCCATGTTACCAAGTTCCTCCTCCCCAACCCTTGTAACCTCCCAACCCACCTGCAACTGAAGTCATTAATGCACTAGAGCCTTCAAGTTTCCAGAGCTGTGGGTGGTCTGTGGTGAGAAAGAATCTGTCCCCTCTGGGTCACACTCTGTTGCGGGGGTAGGTGTCACAGATTTTTACCCCCAACCTCTTCTCTCCCCAGAACTCACATTGGATCCATGGGTTCCAAGGGTTGGGGATGGATCTGAATGACAGCTACCATGGAGTCAAGAATCACCATTTCCCTGCACCAGCTGAAGGCTCTCTTACTGGGACAACTTCAGCACATCTTGACTACTCACTCCCTAAAGACTGGTTATCCCAGAAGGTGACTCAGTGCTCATGCCAAGAAGCTACTGTCACCAATCAGTCTTTGCCAGTTCATATTAGGTTGTGGTGACCAACTCATTCCGGTTTTCCAGGGACTTTCCCTGTTTTAATGCAGGAAGTTTCACGTTCTAGGAAATCCCTGACTCTGGGACAAACCAGGGCAGTTGACAACCCTACATTAATCCCAGATCTCACTCCACTCAAACTCAAACCAGAACTGTGTCACATCTGTGTAAAATTTTTAATGCACATATTTTGTTCTCTCCTCCCACCCACGTCATCAGTCACCACATCAGTCAATTCTATCTCCCTTTTGTCACCTATATTCATTTTCTCCTTTATATTCTCACTGCAAAAGTTAGTGGGAAACTACAGTAACCAAGACAAGACAGGACCACTGAAGATCCAGAGCCTTCAGGAATGAAGCTTTGGATCACACCACCTGGTACAGGTGCTGGCTCAGAGTAAAGGAAATATAGAATGAGTAGGGGAAGAAGGAAGTTACAAGTATCAACTACAAGCTCATGACCAGAGAGAAGAAAGGACTAATATCTAAACGTTAGTTTCTTTTTTGCTCACTGTATGTCTGTATATGTGTGTGTTTATGTATTTGTGTATATACAAACTACTTTTTTCTTCCTTCGCAATATAAGAATTAATGGCAGTGGTTAACTTTACAGTTTCATCTTTAGTATACAGGATATTCAAGAGGGACTCTACCTGAACTTGAGGAGTAATTGACATCATTCAAAGATCAATAAAATGACATTTGCGACCTTTTCTTTTTGTGCAAAAGGTAAGAGTGCCTATTTCTACAAAGGACAGCTGTGTCTTGTTAAAGAAAAGCTGAAATTTGTTATTGCTGTACAGGAAGTTGAAATACATGTAGAAAGTTGTGTACGGATATTGAATAGGTAAAGTGATGAGCTGTCCCAGTTATTACACCATTGTCTCTCAGTTCAAATCCACACTTTTATACTCTGCTTTGTGATGCTAGGTTGGGACTATGAGAACTATATTTCTACTTTGCCACTTGACTTCCTGCAAGGAAGAGGAGGGAGAAAGGATGCACTCCTTTCCTGACAAGTGGTTATCAATTACAGTATTCAGCTTGGGGGGAGCACTCCTAGAACCAGCCTCACATATCTAATCAAAGATATCAGCAATAGTCAGCTATTGAGACCATCTCGGAGGTCTCAGGATCCTCTCCTTCAAGCTTCCTTTTGTCCCCCCAACCCCAGGAGTGACAGCTTCATCATACAGTTCCTATCTCTGGGTTAGCTCAGTAGCCCCTTTTTTGCCTTTTCAGTTCTCCAAAACTGCTTAACTAATTCCTTATATCAAATTCTCTCTGTTGAAATGCCAAGTGTATTTTCTGTTGTTGTGACTATATCCTGACTGATACAGTCACCTGCCAAGTAAAGAACACAACCACCTGAAGTGCTAGCTAGAAACAAAGGAAATATGGAATAAGAAGTAAAAGAGGGAAGTGATAAATATCAACTATGACCTTGTGACTTTATACAGCAATAAGGATGATAGCACTAATGCATATTTTTGTTATGTACCTACTAACCAATGATTTCTACTTTTCCCCCTTCCCCTTCTCCTGCAGTTTTGTATGGAGTGTTGGTGGAACTTAATTTACAATCTAGTTCATAGGTCACCAGGTCACAAAAAGTCACATCTGGAGCTGCTGGAGAGGAGTGAGGCTCACCAGTAGATCCTGAACATGAGAAGGAGACAACGACTAATGGGACTTTGAGTCTCTCTTCTCGTCTGGGGAGAAAGGGAGAGTGTCATTGTATGACAGGCAGAAGTATGAAGGTATTAAACATGGGCAGAAGGGTGAACTTAAATGCTAAGTAGCAAAAGAGCTGGCTATTTAGATTCTGAACGTGCTTGTCCTCAAATCCATTCTTTGCCCTTCTGCTGCACTGCTCTGGACTGCAGGGGGCTGACCTCTGTTAACTGTGATACCCAAACTCACTATCAGCTGATTTCTGAAAGACTGGAAGACAGGGAGGGAAGGAATACGCCAGGACATTTCTCTCCTCTCTCTTCTAACTCAGGCACTTCTTTGGCAGGGACTGCACCTCCTTAGTGGACCCAGCTCCCACTAGACAGATCCTTAGAGGTCCTGGTCTCCAACAGATGACACGCAGCTCTGGGATTCAGTAACACAGTTTTTCATTTATGTCTCTCCATGCTACAAGCTGTGGCTCTTCTGCTTAACTTTCTCAGTTAGGCTCTCAGCTCTTCTATCACCTGGTAACCACCTCCATGCATTACATTTTCTCTGTTGTAAATACTAGAAGTGGGTGCTATTTTTCTGGTTGTCCCTGTCCCTGACAGCTAATCCCACTCCAGATCCACCGTAATACTAAGTCAATATTCTGCAATGCTCCAACTTCTGGGTATTTAGGTACAAATATACCTACCCACTTACAAAATTAGGGTTTTTTTTTTGTTGTTGTTGTTTGTAGTTGTTGTTTTTTATAAACTTATTTACTTTTGGCTGCATTGGGTCTTCATTGCGGTGCGTGGGCTTCTCATTGCATTGGCTTCTCTTGTTGCAGAGCACGGACTCTAGGCGGGCGGACTTCAGTAGTTGTGGCACGCAGGCTCAGTAGTTGTGGCTCACGGGCTCTAGAGCGCAGGCTCAGTAGTTGTGGCGGACGGGCTTAGTTGCCCCGCAGCATGTGGGATCTTCCTGGACCAGGGCTCGAACCCGTGTCCCCGGAGTTGGCAGGCGGATTCTTAACCACTGCGCCACCAGGGAAGTCCCACAAAATGAGGTTTGTAGTAGGTTATTTATTGCAGTGTTGTTTGCAATGCCAAAAAGGAGAAACAAACCCCATTTCCTATAGGGAACTGGTTAAACAAACATTGGGACAACCACAGAGCTGTAAATATACCAATGCATATTATTCAGTGAAGAAAGCAGAGCACAGAACAGTTTAAATAGTATGTTATCTTTTGTGTAAGAAGGAGAAGAATAAGAATATGTTTGTACTTACATAAAGAAACACCAAAAAATACACACAAGAAAAATAATAAAACCAGTTGCTAATGGGGGTGGGGCAAGGAAGAACAAGGCAGACAGAGACAGGAGGAGAATTTTCAATATATACTCTTTATGCTGTTTTAGTTTTTGAGCCACAAAGATGCATTACCTATTGAAAAAGTAATAAAAATTATTAAAATGCATAAAAAGGAAAAAACTGCAACCTAGTCACTAAATGATAAACATAACCAATATCAAAACACTTTATATAAAATTATAGGAAAATGAAAGATGAGAAAAGACTACATATTGTATAATTTCAACTACTTTGCATTCTGGAAAAAGGCAAAACTATGGAGACAAGAAAAAGATCAGTGGTTGTCAGGGTCTGGGAGGGAGGGATGAATAGGTGGAGCCCAGAGGATGTTTAGGGCAGTGAAAATACTCTGGATGATATAATAATGATGGATACATGCCATTATACATTTGTCCAAACGCACAGAATGTACACCAAGAGTGAAGCCTGAGGTAATCTATGGACTTTGGGGGATTATGATGTGTCAGTGTAGGTTTATCCTTGATAACAAAGGTACCATTCTGGTGAGTGATGTTGATCATGGTGGAAGCTGTGCATATGTTGGGGTAGGGAGTGCAGGCACACCTCAGAGATGTTGTGGGTTCAGATCCAGACCACTGCAATAAAGCAAATATCGCAATGAAGCAAGTCACATGAATTTTTTAATTTTCCCATTGCATAGAAAAGTCATGTTTACTCTATACTGTAGTCTATTAAGTGTGCGATAGCATTATGTCTAAAAAAACAATGTACATACCTTGATTTAAAAATACATTATTGAGGGCTTCCCTGGTGGCGCAGTGGTTGAGAGTCCGCCTGCCAATGCAGGGGACACAGGTTCGTGTCCCGGTCCAGGAGGATCCCACATGCCGTGGAGCGGCTGGGCCCATGAGCCATGGCTGCTGAGCCTGCGCGTCCGGAGCCTGTGCTCCGCAACGGGAGAAGCCACAACAGTGAGAGGCCCGCATACCGCAAAAAAAAAAATAATAAAAATACATTATTGCTAAAGAAAAATTGCTAACCATCATCTGAGCCTTCAGCGAGTCGTAATCTTTTTGCTGGTGGAGAGTCTTGCCTCAGTGTTGATGGCTGCTGACTGATCGAGGTGATGGCTGCTGAAGGTTGGGGTGGCAATTTCTTAAAATAAGACAACAGTGACGTTTGTCACATCAATTGACTTCTCCTTTGATGCACAATTTCTCTATAGGCTGCAATGCTGTTTGATAGCATTTTACCCACAGTAGAACTTCTTTCAAAATTGGAGCCAATTCTCTCAAACCCTGCTGCTGTCAATTAAGCTTATGTAATATTCTAAATCCTTTGTTGTCTTTCAACCATCATCACAACATCATTACCAAAAGTAGATTCCATCTCAAGAAGCCAATTTCTTTGCTCATCCATAAGAAGCAACTCCTCATCCATTAAAGTTTTATCATGAGATTGCAGCAATTCAGTCACATCCTCAGGCTGCACTTCTACTTCCAGTTCTCTTGCTATTTCCACCACCTCTGCAGTTTCTTCCTCCACTAAAGTCTTGAACCCCTCAAAATCATCCATGAGTGTTGGAATCAACTTCTTCCAGACTCCTGTTCATGTTGATATTTTGACCGGTTCCCATGAATCATGAATGTTTTTAATGGCATCTAGAATGGTGAATCCTTTCAAGAAGGTTTTCAATTTTCTTGAATTGAAAAGGTTTTCAATTTACTTTTCCAGATCCATCAGAGGAATATCTATCTATGGCAGCTACAGCCTTATGAAATGTATTTCTTAAATAACAAGACTTAAAAGTTGAAATTACTCTTTAACCATGGGCTGCAGAGTGGAAGTTGTGTTAGCAGGCATGAAAACAACATTAATCTCATTGTACATCTCCATCAGAGCTCTTGGGTGACCAGGTGCACTGCCAATAAGCAGTAATATTTTTAAAGGAATCCTTTTTTCTGAGCAGTAGGTCTCAACCATGGGGTTAAAATATTTAGTAACCCATGTTGTAAACAGATGTGCTGTCATCTGGTATTTGTTGTTTCATTTATACAGCACAGGCAGAGTAGATCTAGCAGAATTCCGGGAGGCCCCATGATTTTCAAAATGGTAAATGAGCACTGGCTTCAACTTCAAGTCACCAGCTGCAGTAGCCCCTAACATGAGAGTCAGTCTGTCCTTTGAAGCTTTGAAGCCTTGAAGCCAGGCACTGACTTCTCCACTCTAGCTATTAAAGTCCTAGATGGCATCTTCTTCCAATATAAGGCTGTTTTGTCGACACTGAAAATCTGTTGTTTAGTGTAGCCACGTTCACTAATTACCTTAGCTAGATCTTCTGGAAAACTTGCTGCAAGCAGCTTCTATGTCAACACTTACTGCTTCACCTTGTACTTTTATGTTATAGTGATGGCTTCTTTCCTTAAATCTCATGAACCGGCCTCTGCTAGCTTCAAACTTTTCTTCTGTAGCTTCCTCACCTCTCAGCCTTCATTGAATTGAAAAGTTAGGGCCTTACTCTGGATTAGGCTTTGGCTTAAGGGAATGTTATGGCTGGTTCAATCTTCTATCCAGACCACTAAAACTTTCTCCACATCAACAATAAGGCTGTTTCACTTTCTTAGCATTTGTGTGTTCACTGGAATAGCACTTTTAATTTCCTTCAAGAACACTTCCTTTGCATTCGCAACTTGGCCAGCTGGTGCAGGAGGCCTAGCTTTTGGCCCATCTTGGTTTCAATGTGCCTTCCTCACTAAGCTTAATCATTTCTTGTTTTTGATTTAAAGTAAGAGGTGTGCAACCCTTCCTTTTACTTGAACACTTAGAGACCACTGTGAAGTTATTAACTGGCCGAATTTCAATATTGTTTTGTCTCAGGGAATAGGGAGGCCTGAGGAGAGGGAGAGAGATGGGGGAACAGCCAGTCGGCGGAGCAGTCAGAATACACACAGCATTTGTCAATTAAGTTCACCATCGTATATGGGCATGGTTAATGGCTCCCCCAAATGAATATTACACAATACTAACATCAAGGATCACTGATCACAGATCACCACAACAAATGTAATAATAATGAAAAAGTTTGAAATATTGCGAAAATTACCAAAATTGACACAGAGATATTAGGTGAACAAATGCTGTTGGGAAAAATGGCACCAACAGACTTGCTTGATGCAGGGTTGCCATAGACCTTCAATTGTAAAAGAACACAGTATCTGCAAGCACTATAAAGCAAAGCACAATAAAACAAGGTATGCCTGTATAGGGGAACTCTCTGTACCTTCTTCTTAATTTTATCATAAACCTAAAACTGCTCTTTAAAATTCTTAAAAAAAAATTAGAGGAAAGGTGAAAGCCAAGGGAGGGAGAGAGAAAGAGAGCAAATACATGGAGAGCTACAGTCCTCATTTACACAAATGGTAAAGAAGCCATAGTGGATATGTTAACTCCCTTCCTCCATCAATTCAAGCTTTGGTTGCCTTTGGCTAGTGTAAGTCAGTTAAAGTTCTTTGCCTAGTCAACTGACCCTTAGACACCTTTGATTCCTGAGGTGTCTAAGCCTGCCTTGTTTTTTGTTAAACTTAATAACTGGGCATGTAAAAGAAAGCATCCAGACGCCACTAGCTTTATAACAGTAACCCTAATACTATAACCCTAATACAGTAACCCTTTGATAATCAGGGCCAATCACACCAACCAATACTAGAAGCCTTACTTCTCTAGCTGTGAACTGAGTTTCTTGACTGATCACAATGTTTTATGAAACACAACAATGGTACCAAAAAAAGCATTCAGTGATTCCATGGATTATATCAATGGTAGAATTATGACAAACAGAAATGGCAAATAATGCAGATTAAGTGTCAGTATTGATGATTAAAAAATGTTTCCCCCAAGGCTTCCAGATAAAGATGGCAGATTGAGTACAATAATTCAATTTCACTTCCTCTGAAACTCCACTGAAAGTACGGTAAAGGGATTTTTTTTTTTTAACTCATAAACCTATAAATCCAGAGAGAAGAGAAGAAGAGACAATAGCAACAAAATATTAAGGCTGGAATGTGGAAAAGTGACTTAGGATATAGTGGGGAAAGCCAAGAACTAAATTGATGTATGTCACAGAATCTTCCAAAGGCTCAGGAACTAAGTGGACTTTTGGAAGTGGGGGGAGGGGGGGCAGGGTAAGAAGGGATATTAAATAAGGACTGATAGAATGCAGTTTTAAAATACATTCCCAATCTCCCAATTCCTCCCACCCCCCCCCTTCCCCCTTGGTATCTGTACATTTGTTCTCTACGTCTGTGTCTCTATTTCTGCTTTGCAAATAAGATCATCTATAACATTTTTCTAGATTCCACACATATGCGTTAATATACGATATTTGTTTTTCTCTTTCTGACTTACTTCACTCTGTATGACACTCTCTAGGTCCATCCACGTCTATACAAATGACCCAATTTCGTTCCCTTTTATGGCTGAGATACATACACACTATTGATACTATGTATAAAATAGGTAATTAATGAGAACATACTATATAGCACTGGGAACTCTTCTTAATGCACTGTGGTGACCTAAATGGGAAGGAAATCCAAAAAAGAGGGGATATATTTATATGTATAGCTGATTCATTTTGCTGTACAATAGAAACTAACACAACATTGTAAAGCAACTACACTCCAATAAAAATTAATTTAAAAAAATAAAGTACATTCCCCACCCCTTGAGTGTGGGCTGAGCTTAGCGATTTTCTTCTAAAGACTAGGGTATGGGAAGAGAGACACAGGTAACGAGAGAACCCAGAGACACCACCTTAGCCACGTGAGCACTCAAGTTTAAGATCACCAGTCACAAGTCATGTTGGTGTCATGTTCTCCTGATATGATGCAGTGAAAAGGGCAGTTCATCTGTGGCATTCTTCCCCCAAATCCATATTCCTGATGTAATCATGACAAACCCAAACATCAGGCAAACCCAAATAGAGGGGCAGCCTACAACACCTGACCTGTACTCTTCAAAATTGCCAAGGTCACAAAAGACAAGGAAAGACCAAAAAACTGTCACAGCTTGGAGACTAAGAGATCATGATGATTGAATGCAGTGTAATATCCTGAAACGGAGAAGGGCATCAGTGAAAAAACTGGTAAACTCCAAATAAAGTCTGTGGTTTTGTCAACAGTATTGTACTCATGTTAATTTCTTAGTTTTGGTAAATGCAGCTTGATTATGGAAGATGTTACCTTTTGGGGAAGCTTGGGGAAGTGTGTACAGGTACTCCGTAATATCTTTGCAACTTTTTTGTAAATCTAAAATTTCAAAATAAAAAGATATAAAAATATAAAATGGAGAAAAGGAGATAGAGCTCTACTTCCCCTCCCTCATAGCATTAACTCTTCCTGCAGAAGACTGGAACTGGTAAATGTAGAATGACTGAACAGCTGTGGTGCAGGTACCCTACTGGGAAACAGGAGCAGGACCTAAACTGTGCACACTGAATGATAAGACCCAACACCAGCCTCAGAACTGAGTGCCTGGGCCCCCCACTTGTTAGAGAGCCCTATGAATCAGAGAGATGGAGAGAATAAATTCATGAAAGAACACATGGGTATCGTTATCAATCAAGGCCCAGCACCCAGTGCTGGCACAGTGCAATCTATAACCTTAAGTATGTCCCTTTTGTGACACTAACTTCATTTGAAGATGCTTCTCCCCATCGCTTGCTCTTGTCCTCCTTTCTCCTCTAAATAAAAGGTGACTGTCCCTGAATGCTGTATAGGAGTGTGGGTTGTGCTTCTGCTGTCAAACACAGACTTTGCTACAGAAGGAATATGAACAGCAGAAGCACTTCGGTAAGAGAAATTACAAATTAATTAGTTTGACAATCTTTCTTTCTGAGAGCACGGATGAAATAGATACTTGCATATTAAAGTCTCAAGAGTGTCGGATGTCCATCTTTTTTAATTTCACTTCAAATTCTAGTTGGAGTATCCAGTGATATGCACTAATTAGCATACTATTCAATACCATTATACACAGCAACTGAGAAACACTTTGTAATATTAAATAATTCATATTACTCTTAAGTCTGTGTGTATATATGTCTAGATATAACAAGTGTGAAGCAAGCTATGTATTTCACACTGACAGATGGATACTAATTCTAGAATTGTAATTTGTTTTAGTTTTATAAAATGGTTAATATGATTTAAACAAAACGTTAAGTTTGAATTACCAGATAAGCAATAATGAGAGATGGAGCATGAGACGACTTCTCAGTTTTCTCCCTCAATGAGTCATGGTTTCCTTAGGCAAGGTTTGCACAACAGGTAACACGTATCCAATGCTTCTCACACCAGAGGCAATTTCCTCCCTTGCCTCACCTGGGGGGCAGGCATTTGGCAATATCTGGAGACATTTTTGATCGCC
Organism: Leucopleurus acutus; assembly: GCF_964270905.1. Lineage (NCBI taxonomy): Eukaryota > Metazoa > Chordata > Mammalia > Artiodactyla > Delphinidae > Leucopleurus > Leucopleurus acutus. The sequence goes on from NC_139150.1 coordinate 13,274,381, forward strand.
ATGACTCAGGGCTGGGGTGCTACTGGCATCTGGTAGATAGAGGCCAGGGATGCTACTAAACATCTTACAATGCACAGGGCAGCCCCCCAGAGCAAAATAATCCATTCCAAAATGTTAATAGTGCCACAGCTGAGAAGTCTGTTTCAGATAAATCTAGGAGCTTGGGGTTCTCTAAGCTTTGAGGTCTCTCCTATACTACTATTCCACTTGTCAAGACCCCACTCTTCCCTAATTTAGCTTAACCTGACATTCATATAAAATGCTTGGCAAAGTATGTGGATTCACATACTAATATAATTTACCAAATCACAGAATCAGTCTCTGAATTTGGTTTTCAGTTACCTCAGCCCTATGACTACAAGCAATAAGAGATTTTTACAACACTATCCCATAAAGGCTTTTGAGTTTTATTCTATTAAGGCAACACTTTTGCAATTTGAGTATGTCACCTGCTTGCTTTAAATTACCCCATGCGATTAAAGGCACCCATCATGGTTTAATCACACCTGTTCCCCTTTAAATTGAACTGTGGCAACAGCTATCTGATTCCCCAGAGCTTCCTCCTCAGTGCGCACATAGTTCCATATAATCATACAAAATAACTTGATTGGCTATTTTTCCATTGCATACGGAATGCCACTTTACCATCATGGAATATGAAAGAAAGTCTCTGCATTTTGTCTGACCTCTATGTAATAACCGTTTCCCTGAGGACATGTTGCCTGCAGCCCACTGTCTGGAACCACTAGATAGTAAGCTCCATGGAGCCAGGGACCAAGCCTATCTTATTGATCACTGTATTCCCAGCACCCAGGCTGTACTTGGCACATAGCAGGCACCTAGTTAATATTTGTTGAATTAATTAGTAAAGTCAAATGTCAATTCCTCTAAGAAACTTTTTTATTAAAGTGCTTATTACATATGTTTCTTCATCTGCTTTTCCTCCTCAACTAAGTCTCTCAAGACAGAGACCTAATAACAAAGATACTTAGTAACCTAGTTACCAAGGTACAGGAAAGACCTTTCAAACAACTCATACAATAAAACCAACATCCCTGCTACCATCGTCAAAAGAGACAGTGAAAGAACTGAGAGCTTAAGAACTTATAGGCTCTTCACATAGGGAAGTAAAACTGTGGAAAGGCTGAATAGCTTACGTTTCTAAGTACACGCAGTACTGGTCTCCAAGAGATAACCAAACTGCTTTCACTCCTATCCTCCCCAAAAATGCCCTCTTGAAACGGCCTGAATTTTTTTTTTACATCCTAATAATGAAAGAAATTCTTCCAAATTTAAATTCATTTGAACAGGCATTCTTCTTTAAAATAACAATTATATCTGAAAATGTTAAGAGGTTGGCTATTAATAATCCATGTACTCATAAGGGCAAATCACTACAGTAAAGTTACTTTTTTTCTAATATCAGAGACTCTCCAAAACAGGAATGTAGGTAATTTTGGTGCAAAGAGAGCTTTGACAGGAGAAGATAGGCTTGAATGGACTGGGGCAACGTGGTAACTAGGGTAGTTAGCACCAAGCACTATGAAGTAGAAGAGAAGCAGATAAGAGAAGTGAAAGGATGCTGAAGACAATATACACCGATTTACAAACTGCCTAAGATCACTTCAAGACTTAGAGAACATAGGTCTTCCCTGGTGGCGCAGTGGTTAAGAATCCGCCTGCCAATGCAGGGGACACGGATTTGAGCCCTGATCCGGGACGATCCCACATGCTGTGGGGCAACTAAGCCCGTGCGCCACAACTACTGAGCCTGCGAGCCACAACTACTGAAGCCCAGGTGCCTAGAGCCCGTGCTCCGCAACAAAGAGAAGCCACTGCAACGAGAAGCCCGCGCAACACAACAAAGAGTAGCCCCCGCTCACCGCAACTAGAGAAAAAGCCCGTGCGCAGCAACGAAGACCCAACGCAACCAAAAATAAATAAATAAATAAATAAATTTTTTTTTTTTAAAAGACTTAGAGAACATCTTCGGCTCTTGTTTCTGCACTTCACTTGCTCTCTGGTTAGTACTGTGGTTCACCTGCTTCTAAATTAAGGATTACATGATGGATTCTGGGAGGAAGCTTCTTCTGAACATGAAGTCCACTAAATACCACCACTGTGCTGCTCACTTTCCTTGCAGCCACAAAACTGTGCATGCCCAATGCCCCTGTTAGTACTGTTGAGGCAACAATTAACTTTCTGCCACTTTGGAAGGTCTAGAGCTCTCAAAAAAATCTTGTGATGATTTCATCACCTGACTAAATTACCTGACACAGAGCTAAGAATGATTCAATGACTGCTTACAGAGTATAAAATCTGATTAATTCCACTCAAGGGGAAAAAAATCACTGACAAAACCAGACACTTTTACTAATTACTGTACTGCCACTCCATAAACACATAGCTTTTATAGTAAAAAAAAGATAGTTCCACTATGCTGAATTACAATCACTTAGTTGAATGCTAAGCATAATTTAATTTTATTAATTTTGAGGGGATTTGTATAAAATCACTTCCTTAATTTTATGAAATGCAGATTACAATACAGACTGTTTGCCATGATTTAATGCATAGCTTGTTTTTTTATTTTCCTTTCAGTCTATGTATATTTGATTAATAAATAATAAAAATAGAACCAAACACAGCAGTAGTTCTCAGCTTACCTTCTTCCAGTAGAAAAAGTTTCCATTTCTCCATGGATAAACCAATGTTTACGGAAAGTGTGACAAAAAGTCACTTTGTTTTTATATTTCAAAAAAAAAATCCTAGGGGTGGAGCCCCTCATGGCGCAGCTGTGTGGGCTGAGGCGGTACTGGGCACTCCTCACCCTGCTGGCATCGCTGCTCCTCTCCCGCTGAGGCGGCCGACGGAGAATGTGGCGTCCACGGAAGCAAGGGCATCTACTAAGAGTGAGGTGTTTCTCCAGCCACACACAGCTGCACAGACTTTTGCCGAGTTTCGAAGAGTGTGGGGAAATGCCGGGCCTCCATCCCTAAGTGGTGGTACAATGTCACTGACGGATCCTGCCAGCAGTTTGTGTACGGAGGCTGTGGAGGGAATGACAATAATTCCATGACCAAGGAGGAGTGTCTTGCAAAGTGTGCTGGTGTCACAGTAAACACCATCGATGACCTGTCCAGGAATGGAGCAGATTCCTCTGTCCCAAGTGTTCCCGGAAGGCAGGATTCTGATGACCTGTCCAGTGATATGTTCAACTATGAAGAACACTGCACTGCCCAGGCCGTTCCTGGGGCTTGCCGCGCATCCTTCCCACGCTGGTACTTTAATGCCGAGAAGAACTCTTGTGATAACTTCATCTACGGCGGATGCCGGGGCAATAAAAACAGCTACCCCTCCAAGGAGGAGTGCGTGCAGCGCCGCTTCGGCAAGCAGTTATGTCCTGCCCTGGCCTGCACTAAAGCGGTGGTCCTGGCTCTTGCTGGGAGCCTCCGTGGTCTGCCTGATCAGGGTGGCGCGGAGGAACCAGGAGCGCGCCCCCCGGACTGTGCGGAGCTCTGGGGACGACAAAGAGCCGCTGGTGAAGAACACTTACGTCCTGTGAATGCCCTGCCGCCAAGAGGCTGCCCTCCTCAATCCCCCGTTAATGAAGAGAATCTGGGAAGGGAGGGGAGACAAGTGTTGAACGCATCTGTGCTTTTTCAAATAGAGTGATTGGTTTGTATTTGCGCGATCATTAGGGCTTTTGGTCTGTTTGTTAATCCAGAAGGTAAGAGGGCTGCTCCCTGGTCTCCCGGGATGGGTTTGCTTTGGAAATTCTCTTAGTGAAGGGCTGTGCACGTTGCAAATGGTCTTAGCCCTAGATCGGAGTCGGTGCCTCTTCGATTTATTTCTTTGCTCCACGTATAGTTTTCTTAGCTTATGTTGAATCCTATTGTCTCCTTTCCGATCACAAAAGTAATGTTTAATAGTTTCCTTTGTTTGTTTTCTGTTTTGTTTTGTTTTTTAAAGTAAGCAGAAACATGTTTTTTTAATTAGGATTCTGAAAGGAAGAAGTAAAATGTACAAGTTTAATAAAAATGGTCTTCCCTTAAAAAAAAAAAATCCTAAAAGTGGAAGGGAAAAGCAATCATTAGTTTACTTCCTATATATGGTTTGACTAACTTTTAGTAACCACAACCCCTATGTTCAGTACAGATTAGAAGAAACCTTATATTCAGACCATTTTAACTCTTCAGGGTATGTGGATTCTATCAGGAATAAACTTTTAATTTTTCTTTTAATTGAAACAGTGTTTACTATTAAAAAATCACATGGCACTGAGAAGCAGAAAAGAAGATTTGAATAAATGGAGAGAGATATACTTGTGGATCAGAAAACTGGCCCTTCAGCCATCCATGCACTACGGACTTCTGCCAGGTGGTTAGCTTCCCTAAGCCTGTCATGAAATACCGACGGATTTCCTGCTTCCCTCAACTAGTCAACTGGTATCTTTGGATTTTCTCTTTCAATCTAATCCACCTGCCATCATCTCCCTGCCTTTTGAATTGTATACATCATTTTATCCCTTGAGTTTCCTTTGCCTAAAAAGAATCCTTTCTTCACCATTTTCTGTTCTTGGTAAGATGCAGCACTTTTTTCCCAGATCACACCAGCCCCAGAGTAAAGTATTAAGTCTCCCAAATCCGTATGTCTCTGACTCTGATTCGGACTCTACCAGCACTTCAAGAGCTCCAGTTTCCCTGCCACAGCTTTGGGTGCCCCAACGGCTGCCTCATGGATGCTCTACAGAAAAATCCTCTTGATTACCCACTTGGTTGGCGCCATTTGCTCTTCTGCTGCTGCTGTTTCCTGGCGTTGCTAATGAACAAAACAGCAGCCATGCTGCCGTGGCCACCGACGGTACTATAGCTAGCTACTGGGACCCACCAACAGGTACCAGTCCTGATGGAACCTGCCGATGTCTGTGCCATGGGTCCTGTCCTCTGACACTTCCCAAACCTTGCAACTGATGCTATTGACACTTTCTGTTCTCAGTGTTACAGCCACTATAATTCCTACACCATTTTCCACTTTAGCTACCATGCTCTATCATTCTGAGTCTGAGAGTTGGGCTGTAGAACTAAATGCATAAGCCATTTAGATCATCTGTCCACTACAATGCTGGCCAAATGTCCTTCAATCAAACATAGGCTGCTGAAAAATCTTCCCTAGTTTAAAAAATTAAGCATTTATTTATTCTGCCTTTTTAGGAAAAACTTAATTCATCTCCAGTTGATAAAGGAAAGCTCCTCTTTATTGAAGAATGCTAGATAGTGATAATAAATGTAGAAAGAATGGGAGAATCAGAAAATCACCATTTGGCACCCCCTGCCCCTCAATGAAATAACTGATTCAAGCAACAACCATCAGTGGATGTCAAAAAAGATAAATAAATAAAACAAATATAGCAAAATGCTAGCACTTACTGAATTAAGTGGTGGGTAAATTCTTTTAATCTTCTGAAAAAATTTTTTTCAATAAAAAGTTGGGGCAGGGTCAAGTCTCCCTTAAGGTGAGGTCTTTCTCATGAGGATTGGTGTTCCTTTATGTAAATGGAACCCTGGAGTCACCTACCCATGCCAGAAGCCAGATATACTGACTTGTGAGGTGAGCACAGCTTCAGCCTGAGCTGAGAGCCCTGCTACACTTCAGTCATAGTGCCTTCCTCTTTCTGACCCTTTCAGCTCTGTTTCCTCCCATCTGTCTTAAGGACAACCCTTGAAAACAAATGAGTTTACAATTGCATAGTCACAACAGGGAGCAAACCAGAACCATCTGGGGAGCTTTTTCAAAAGATACACACCCAGAGCCTGACCTATAGATATTTCCATTCTTGGGCGGGCCTTGGGCACATGATCTTGAAAAAAGTCTCCAGATAACTCTGATATACCTCTCTGAAAGAGAGGTGTTTCTCTGCAACTATACTTAGGCTTTTTCCTGAAGAATCTATACAAACATCCCTGACTCACAATGGTTCAACTTAACGATTTTTTGACTTTACAATGGCATGAAAATATGCATTTAGAAGAAACTGTACTTTGAATTGCGAATTTTGATCTTTTCCCAGGCTAGCGATGACACTCTCTCTTGATGCTGGGCAGCCACAGCCCCCAGTCAGCCACACAATCACAAGGGGAAACAATTGATACACTTAAAACCATTCTGTACCCAGACAACCACACTGTTTTTCACTGTCAGTACAGTATTCAATAGATCGCATGAGACAGTCAACACTGTATTATAAAATAGCTTTGTGTGAGGTGATTTAGCCCAACTGTAGGCTAATGTAAGTGTTCTGAGCACGTTTAAGGTAGGCTGGGCTAGGCTATGGTGTTCAGTAGGATAGATGTACTAAACGCATTTTCAACTTACAATATTTTCAACTTATGATTTCAACTTAGGTTTATTGGAACATAACCCCATCATCAGTTGAGGAAGATCTGTATACATAAGAAAGGATGGGGGCAGATTTAGAAATTGAAAAGATAAATATCAACTTAGGAAACTGAAAAAAATTCAAATTGTTGGTATGGTAGTTATTAATGCTGCTCACTGGTGTCTAATTCTCTCTTTCCTAAACCCAGAAAACTGCACTTTCCCATGCTTGTTTGAAGTTGGACCTAGCTGTGTTACTGGCTTTGGCCAATGAAATATAAGCATCAGTTCACGTGTCACTTCCAAGCAGAAGGCTTCAAGAGACAGCGCACAAGTCACCATATCCCCTTTTCCCTCCCTTGGTGATGGTGGAAGCACATGTTAAGATGTGCTGAGATCCCTGGGTGACTATGATGAAAAAGCCTCTGTCATCCCAGGACATGAAATGGGAGTAAGAAATAAAGATTTTTGTGGAAAATCATGGAAATATGGAAGTTGTTCATTAATGCAGCATAATCTACTCTATCTGGACTAATAAACTGGCAAACCTTCTTTCACGGAGCCAAAGCAATTTAAAGAGAATCAGTTCTGTCTTCATCAATGACTAAAAATTTACAGAGACAGTGTTGATAGAGGGAAACGGGGGAGCTTTAGGGTCAGAGCTACCTAAGTTTAAATCCATGGTGTCATTGTTTGTTGTAATAATAAAAATAGTATATAATGTCTGTGTAATATACAATTACTTTAGTAACCACTAACACTTATGAAGTGCTTACTATGTGCCAGGCACTGTGCTGAGCACTTCACATGGATTATTTCACTTATTCTTCCATAACTTGCCCAAGGTCAGAGAGCTAGGAAATGGTGGAACAAGGATTCTAACACAGGCAATGGAGGCACAGAGCCTGTGATCTTAACTACACCTCTATTTGCCTCACTCATTTGCCTCTTCTATAAATGGAGATTAGGCAATATGCAAAAAGGTAACATGAGTGATTACTCATCATGACCTACGGGAATGCAGTACTGTAAAAAGACAGGGAGCACAGGCACAATAATCAAATGCTACATTACTATCCTTGCATTACTTAATGGCTAGTATCGAAATGATCACTGTTAACTTCTTTAAAGAAAGGTTCTTTAAAGTAAAGATACAGTGTACAAACAAATAGCACCCATAAAATGCCCAATGATGTAGTAACTGTATCTAGTAGCTCCAAGCCATTATGTCTTAAAGTCCAAGAAAAAAGTTTTCAAGAATAGCGAGAGGATATTTTACACTCAGCTAGTCGCAAATGATATACTGGGATCATTCATTTTAATAACCTTACGTTCATATATCAATTGTTAACTACATAAGAAAACACCACTATTAAATGTGAAGCCATTTGTTCTGGGCCCTTTCTTCGTTTGTTTAACTTCCTCCTTTCTTTTGCTTCCTTATATAATACTGTAAGAGTACAAGTACAGACTTTCTACATAGACCGTCATGTCTTCTGCAAACAAAGACAGTTTTATTTTCTCCCTTCCCAATCTGTATACCTTTTACTTCCATTTCCTGTCTTATTCATTAGCAAGGACTTCCAATATGATGTTGAAAAGGAGTTGTCTTGTTCCTGATCCTAGTGGGAAAGCTTCTAGTGTCTCACCATTAAGCATGATGTTCACTGTAGGTTTCTCGTACATGTTCTTTATCAAGTTGAGGAAGTCCTCTCTATTCCTACCTTACTCAGTTTTTATGATTAATGACTATTGGATTTTGTCAAATGCTTTTTCTGCATCTATTGATAGGATCATGTGACTTTTCTTCTTTAGCCTGTTGATGTGATGGATTACACTGACTGATTTTCAAATGTTACACCATTTTATATGTAACTGTATATAATTCTTTTATACATTGTTGGATTCCATTTGCTAATATTTTGTTGAGAACTTTTGCACCTATGTTCATGAGAGATATTGGTCTGTAGTTTTCTTTTATGTAATGTCATTGTCTGATTTTGATATTAGAGTAATCCTGGCCTCACAGAATGAGTTAGGAAGTACTCCTTCTGCTTCTATCTTATGGAAGAGACTGTAGAGAATTGGTATAATTTCTTTCTTAAATGTTTGGTAGAAATCACCAGTGACCCCGTCTGGGCCTGGACTTTCTGTTTTAGAAGATTATTACTTATTCAATTTCTTTAATAGATAAAGACCTATTCAGATTGTCTATTACATGATCTTTTGATAAGAAGGGATCATTCCACCTCTCTTGCTAAGATCTTCCATAACTTATGGCTTCATAATTTTCTTCTCAGTTTGGCATATGCCTTTTAGTCCATTGTCATCTCTTATCACTCCCACTCCCTGCATATCTGACTACTTACATTTCTCCCAAAATGTCAAACTCTGTCATACTCCCATGCAGTTACAAGGGCTTCTCTGTATTCCTAAGGCATCCTTTTCTAACTTGTATTTATCCTATCGAACTCAGCTTTCTGCAGAAGCACTTCCTGATGTTTCCAGGCAAGTTAGCTGCCGCATTCAACCTGTATAATAGAGAAGCAAAAATTATTCTTTAAAATTACCAAAAAAGTCCAAACTTTTTAATAGTTATTTTAAATGTTCGACGTAATTCAAGGTATGCAATGAATACTGACCTGGTTGTGGATTGTGTCCTTTATAAATTCATTATCTAAGACAGACAGACACACTTTGACACAGCACATCAACGACGATACAAACACTGAACAATAAAGTATCATTTCAAGATAAAGGTTAAGTATATATCAAGATTGAAGACAAACGTGAGTACTCATTTAGGTGTATGCTTAGATGTGTCACTTATTAGGAATGCATTACAAAATGTTTGAATCTTTTTGTTTCTTTTTATTTATCCTGAATGATTAAGCGCTTACACTCTGAAGTCATATAGACTTCAAACAAACACTACTTATAATCTGTGAGATCTTGGGCAAGGGAGTAAACCAAGTCTCAGTTTCCTCATGGAGATAAAAAATAAACAGTAACTGGTAGTGATAGTAAATGATGGTACTGATATTACTTGAATTATTAAAAATAGTGTCATTATGTAGACCTCTCTTTCATTCCACATACAGTGATGGATAAAATATTTTTTATCATGAATCCTTAGTGCCCTGTGAATAATAGCCTGTTGAAAAGAGAACCCTTTCTCCAACATAGCGCCCCTTTATTCATTTTTATAACTTTGACAGAAGTAGTTGAATACAGCGGCCACTAGATGGGGCAACATTCCTAGCAGAGTAATCCTTCCTAACCAAGAACTTTCAGTATTTATTAAAAATAAATCATGTCTAGAAAAATAATCACTCATAATTACAGGTTACCTGGATACATTTTACAGGAAAACATACATGACTTTGAATACCTCAGAGATATTAATATGAGAAAACAAGCAGGACAAAGATTTGAATACACCATAGTCATATGTGGTATTACGGGCTGAACTGTGTTCCCCCAAAATTCACATGTTGAAATCCTAAACCCTGGGACCTTAGAATGTGACTGTATTTGGAGGTAGGGTCTTTAAAGAGGTAATTAAGTTAAAATGAGGTCATTAGGGTGGGCCCTAATCCAATACAACTGGTGTCCTTATAAGAAGAGGAAATTTGGACACAGAAGTGTACAAAGAGAAGACGATGTGAAAACACAGGAAGAAGACAGTTATCTACAAGTCAAAGAGAGAGACCTGGAACAGATGCTTCGCTCAGGCCTGTTAGAAGAAACCAACTCTGCTGAACCTTGATCTTGGACTTCTCACTTCCAGAACTGTAAGAAAAATATACTTCTGATGTTTAAGCCGCCCAATCTGTGGTGTAAGAAAAATATACTTCTGATGTTTAAGCCACCCAGTCTGTGGTACTTTGTTATGTAAACCCTAGCAAACTAATACATGTGGAAAGGAATACCAGAAAGAAAACTCCATGAGGGCAAGAATTTTTGTCTTTTTTGTTCATTGTTTTATCCCAGGCACCTACAACGATGCCTGGCACATAATAGGTATTCAACAAATATTTGCTTTGTGAACTGATAAATAAAGAAGATTAATAAAATTCTTGCCATAGATGACTCTATTAAATACCACCAATGTTTCAGTAATGCTTTTTATTTTCATAAGACTGAGGACACAAACACCCAGTGCTCTTACCAAGTGCTGTGGTGTAATTGGTCTGCTGCCACAGCTCAAATGTACAAAATCCACTGGTGAAACTCCTGTTATGATTCAGTTCCAGAGTAATTTCCTGAAGAACAGAAGAACTAAGAAGACAAAAATGCTGCTGTAATACAATAAAAGTGAATTAGTCCACATAGAGAAACAGATCAACCTAGTTAGACCCATCCTGGTGAAAATGCCACATACAGACATAGCTTGCTGGTACTGCTGTCCCCTCAAAAGCATTTGGTTAGCTGATTTCACTGCAGTCACTGTGAACAGCCTGGAATCATAATTTAAAGGAAAAGAAAATAAATAAGGACTTTTCTCTGTTGTTCTTAAAGCATTTCTTATGTGGACACAGGAAAAAGACTAATTAAATTTCCTTCTGACTTATTCAATTATGAATTCATGGTGCATGTCTGTCTCAAACCCATCTCCATGTCTTAATGTCATCGCTGTCACCATCAATCAATACTTAATTTGGTACCCTGAATATGCTAGGGAAATAACAGCAAAATAAAACTTGAAAGAAATATGGAATAAATACTCTGATTTTAACTTATACTTTAAATAACAGCTAGAGGAAAAATTCATCAAAATGATAATAGTTCTGTTAGAGGCAATAATAGGAGAAGTAATTCTTTCTCTCTTCAAATTATTTGTAATTTCATATAATAAGTCTCAGTTTTTAAAGCATAAAGTTCTCAAAAAACATTCTAACTTCTAATCACTACTGGAAGAAATTTTAGGACTAGAAATTCCCCCAAAGGGAGAGGGTGATACAATAATATTTATTTTTAAAGTACATTTAATCAATACATTTATACATAATATGCATAAGAAAGCCAGAATACAACAGTTTCAGGGGCAACTGAATTCAGCGTTTTAAAATCTAAATCTGTAAATTCCGATCTATTCTGAAAGTAATCTAAAAATCAAGTCAAGTCTTGTTCTCAGCTTGGGGCCTGGAATTAGCTCCCAAACTGATGCAACCTGAAACCAGGGCCAACAAGTGTTTACCAAATTCTTTCTCCCAAAGGGTGAAGCCTCTTTTCTAATTCTCCAGAAATGATGCTGTTGGAATTGCCTTGAGAATTGAATCAACGCAGCAGGCAGGAGTACAAACATTAAATTCATTCTGAAATATTTTCCTTTCCAGCAAAAATGCAAGCTAAATACTTTTTCACAAATTGATTATGCAATGTGTAATCAAGCCCTCCTTTATTAAAAGTTTTAATTAGCCGCCTGTGCATTTGCTCCTCATTCCTGGGAACCGCGGCATAAACAGGAAGTTCATGCCTCTGGGGCTTATTCGTTATGGAATGGAAAAAATGAAGCTGTGGACTTTCTCCAGGATAATTTAGAGAGAAAGGATCATTAAATAACTGTACTCCCCTCCTTATCTGCTCCAGAAGGCTTACAAACCAAGTGACTGCACAAGCTGTACTCCACCCCCAGGAATATAAGCAGTTCTTTCCCACATGTGACTGGAGATCAACTTGAGAGCTCTGCATTAGCCGTGAACCACACACTAGTGTCTGTACCCCAAAGCAACGATGATCAGCCACTCTCTTAACACCTGTTAACAATCGTGTGTGCTCCACTTTCTGCCCTGACCACCACAAGGCTCCAGACCTAAAACTAGAGAGAAAGTCTACCATTTCAATTACCCAAACACCACAAAGTGTTAGATATTACAAGGCCAAAGGGAGAACTTTGTGGTGATGGAATAGCTCTGTATTTGACTGTAGTGGTGATTATACAAATCTGTGCTTGAGACAAAATGGCATAGAACTATATATACATTTGCGCCACTGTCAATTTCCTGGCTTTGATACAGATAAGTAAGACGTAACTATTGGGGGAAACTGGGTAGAGGGTACCTATAACCTCTCTGCACTGCCTTTGCAACTTCCTGAGAATCTGTATTTATTTCTGCATGAAATGTTTTTAAAAGTGCACCTGCTTGTGTGCATCACCATACTTTGAACGGTTTGCATTCGGACAAGTTTTATCGAGAATAAAACACAGCCTGGTTTTCAAAGGTGAGGTTTCAGCCACTACCCAGCACAAAGCGTGAGGTGCGGAATACTCTTGCCTGTGCTTTTCCCTCCGCCTGGGATTCCCTTCCCGACCTCCCGCCCCGCCAGTCCCCCTTCCCAAGGGTGGCTCCTTCTCATCTTTCAGGTCACACCTCAATGCCACCTCCTTACAGCGGCCTTCCCTTGTCCCCTTAACTAGAGTAGCTGCCCTCGGCTATCCTCTGAGTCCCCCGTGCCCTTCGTCGCGCTCTTCCCCCCGTATGACGACTTGTTTACTTGCTTGTTACCTGTGTCAACTCCACGAGGGCGGGCCCCGTGTCTGCTCCTTGCCCGCTCCGCCCCTAGCAATGAGCACGCTGCTTGGCGACGGCAAGGGCTCGGAAAGGATTTTACTTGAATAAAGGGCACCACACTCGAATTCACTCCCTTGGGCTCGAGGGTGGTCGCGCCGCTTTCTTCCCCTCACACGATGGGTGCTCCCAGTCTAGGGCTGGGCGCGGCGCCCTCACTCTGGCCACACAACACAGGTGCCTCTCTGCCTCCTCCCTTCACTCGGACCCTACCCCGCCCAAGGAAGGCACCATTTTCTTCTAATTCGTCTGCCCAGAAGGGGCGCCTTTTTCTTCTTCGTAGCCTTTTCTCAGACCATCCTCTCTACCCCGTCCCCTGTCTCTTCAGCCGCAATTCCCAGCCCTGTGGCCTCCGCCCCTCCCTTCCGGCACCGCCCCACCCTTCCGGTGCTGCCCCCGGCCCGGACCCCCGCCTCAGGGGTCCTTCGCCCCTCAGGCCACGCCCCTCAGCCCTTGGATAGCGGGAAGCTCCCCAGAAGCTGCCGCGCGGGAGGGGAGGGCGGTGGAGGGTGGGGGCGTGTCCTCCTCGGTCCTGGGCGTCGATTGGCCGGGCCGCGGGCAGTGGGCGGGGCTGCTGGCTGGGTCTCGGGCTCCTGGGTCGCCTCCGGGCATTCCTCGCCGCTCCCGCTCCGGCCCTGGCTACGGCGACCTGAGAGTAGCGACTCCGGTTCGGGCATCATGTCTGACAAGCGGCCATCAGCGGAAGCCCAAGCCCGGCGGCTTCCCGACTCCTTCACGGGTGAGCCCTGTGCCCCTGGCGAGGCCCTTGGGGTCACCCGCCGCCCCTTAACCTTCTCGAGAACGAGCCTTAGCCCAAAGGTCCCAGGAAGGTCTCGGATGTTTCTTAGCCGAGCAACCGCTGCTCAAAACCGCGGTTTCCCCACTCGTACGCTGAGAATGACGAGCCCTACTTCGCGGGCTGGGGGTCAGGTTTAGGGATGTTAGGGTGCTGAGTGCAAGCCCAGTGCCAGGCACACTATGGACCCTGCAACAGAGGGCGCGTCTCCAGTGCCCACAGCCAGAGCAGGGGCTCGCGTTATCCAGCGGCTGCCAGATGCCAGGCCCTGTGCCAGCGCTTTCCGCTCATTATCTCGTGGCATGCACGCGGACGAGGACGTGCCTGAGTAACTGGCGGCCAGCGAGTGGTGGAGCCGGGCCCAGACCTGCACGCCACACCCGGGAGCCTGCGTCTTCGCTCCACTCCCCCTTCCTTCCCGCCCCATCGGAGGCCAGCTCCTTTACCCAAACCTCGCCCACCCCCAGAGTGCGCCGCCGTCCTCCCGAACTAGAAAGAACACCTACCCCCCACCCCTGCCAATTTCCTATTAAGCCCCAAGACCGACCTGTGTAGTTTCGCCACATGTTTCCGACACATTTGCGGAAGAAAAGAAGGAAGTCTCTTTTTAGCATCCTTCCTGTATCTCTTTCCAGCTTCACTTTCTGCCCCATTCTGCCCCATCCACTTCCTTTGTTCTAGAAACCTCGCCTTCCGGACTTTTGTCCCTCACAAGGAACTGTAAGTTCCCCACCCTACCAGGGCCTTCCCAGTCTTGAGGCAGAAATTGTGTGAGTGACTCAATTTGTTGCCCTGTGACTAGTACCCTTGAGAGGGCTATCACCTAGAACCTTTATTGGCTATCCTTGCGGGGGAGGAGGGATTCATAAAGAGAGGCGATAAACCACTTGGGAGAACTGGTTGCCTCCCCGGGGCTCTTAGTGATCCAAAGGAATTATTTCTAAGGATGGAATTTCAGACAGAATGACATAGTGAAAGAAGTTCAGGGGACTGGGTGGGCTTTTCCATCACCCCACAAAGAACACTATACTGGACTCATTTATTCTGATTATTTGTAATGCCAGCCTTGTCCACCGATCCCATATGTCCCCTTTTCCTTTCCCCAGCAATCTTTGTCTTTAGTTCCTCCCCAGGAACATCAAAAGAATTACAGAAATCTTATTTCCTCTTTTCTGTACCTTGGACAGTTATTTTCCCAAATCAGGAGTGTGACAGAGAGGATGTACTTGAAGAAACTGATACTCAGAGAAGTTAAATTACTTTAAAGTCACACAGTTTATAAGTAATGGAGTCATATTTGAAATCTGTGTTTGACTGATTCTAAAACCTGCCGGTATAAAAATTGTGCAGTCCGGCCTCTTTGATAGTCAGTTGTCTCTTCCTAGAAGGGAAGGTAGGCAGGATCCTTTCATCTGTACCCTGATGTCCTGGTGGGAAACTAAAGGACTGTGAGGACAATGTTAGAAGTTTGGTGAAACTGCAGTGGGAAATCTGTAGAAGTTCTTTGGGAATAAACATGATCTTTGTACTTAATGTTAGTTGTGTTTCATGGTCACAGAAC
Organism: Leucopleurus acutus; assembly: GCF_964270905.1. Lineage (NCBI taxonomy): Eukaryota > Metazoa > Chordata > Mammalia > Artiodactyla > Delphinidae > Leucopleurus > Leucopleurus acutus. The sequence goes on from NC_139150.1 coordinate 13,289,688, forward strand.
AGCTTTCACGCCTAAACTCTTTGTTGGTTCTACACTACTTTTTAGACAGAAGTCTTTTAAAAATCTATTTAAAACTGTGCACCCTTTCCTCTGAAAATTATATATACAAACAAAATTTTGCTTGGTCGCTGTCACCTTTTTTTTTTTTTTAATTTATTTTTGGCTGTGTTGGGTCTTCGTTGCTGCGCGCGAGCTTTCTCTAGTTGCGGCGAGCGGGGGCTACTCTTCATTGCAGTGCACGGGCTTCTCGTTGCAGTGGCTTCTCTTGTTGCGGAGCACGGGCTCGTGGCATGCGGGCTCAGTAGTTGTGGCTCGCGGGCTCTAGAGCTCAGACTCAGTAGTTGTGGCTCACTGGCTTAGCTGCTCCGCGGCATGTGGGATCTTCCTGGACCAGGACTCAAACCCATGTCCCCTGCATTGGCAGGCGGATTCTTATCCACTGTGCCACCAGGGAAGTCCCGCTGTCACCTTTCTAAAAATGTACGCCTTAGAGACCTGACACTGGTAGGAAAACCACTACTAGAATTTATTAAATAGAATTTATCAAGTGCTTGCCATATGCCAAATACAGCCTAAATGCTTTGAAAGCATTATCGAATGCAATCCTCTAGCAGCTCCACAAGGAGAGTGTCATTATCTACCACTTTACAGCAAGAAAACGGAGGCTCAGAGTGGAAAAATCACCCACACCTGTGAACGAGGTTCAAACTTGGGCTGATTTTCCAAATCATTTTACCTATCCTAGAGCTGCTTCCAAATTGCATACCCAAAAGGAGGAACTTGTCAAACATCAGTACTTCACTGAAGGTGAGAGACAGTAAATAAAACCCAAAGGAACCTGGCTTCAATCAAGACCCCCTGGCTAGACAGCTCCAGAGGGCTGCTTCTGAGAGAAGCAGTGGAATATAAAAGTCCAAACTGCCCCTTTAGGATTTTGCTGATAATTAGTCTTAGGAACATAAACATGACCAAACCTAGGGCAAGACTAGTTTTTCTTAAAGCCAGTGCATTCGCTTTCTAATGAAATAATGCAGGTGGATTGCAAAGAAATGTATGGTTATAATTAAGAGCCATGTCAACAGAATAAATCCCTTCGGAAGAACGCCTGAAAATAAGCAGAATCAGGGGACTGATTTGTTTATTTCAGTTGTTACAGCCGACCAGATTGGGGAGAACTTTGTAATTTATTTAATAATTAATCTGAGTTAAACCATCAATGGTCATAGATTAACTCAAGTGACAACCAAGTCTACAAAAGTTGGCATTTATATAATTTTTTATAATTAAATAGGTCATTGGTTCCACCTGATGGTGTAACTTGTACACTGTAAAAGACAGAGTCACTGAGCACCTGGTCAGCTTTGAAGAAAAAAATTTTTAATGTTGATAAAGTGATAAAGATTGGATTCAAAGTCTGTTTTTTAAGAAGATGTGAGAAAACGTTTTCCTGAAAATTACTGTAACCAGAAGAAATGAGCACCTCTCCTCTGTGTCTGCCTGGCATCTTGTGCCTACCTCTGTCATAATGTTTATTGCACAGATTATAAATATCAATTATAATCACCTTTGTTAGACCAGGAGAGCTTCTGAAAGCAGTGATTGTGTCCTTCATCACTGTAATAAGTTCAGGGTCAAGTGCATAGTAGATTTGCAAAAATATTTGTTGAAAGTAAAAGGAAGCAGGGAGATAAAGACACCCATAGAGTAGATCAAGTTGTTAAATGTTTGGCTTACGTTGGTGGAGATGTTTTTCTGTTTACAGTTTATTTTTATTAAGTTTGTTACAACCCAAACTATTGATTTTAGGGTGTGGACATGTTCCTCATACAGATAGACTGTCTGGGTTTATATTATTAATAAAGGGATTATAATTGTTACGATAATATACTGTACTTAAAGAATCTCCTCTTACTTACGAAAGTGTGGAAAGAGCAGTTAGAGGTCACAGTAGAAAGAAGGAAGTGTGTGTCAGTTGCCTGTTGACACACAAATCGTTCCTCCATTCTTTTTGAACCTTTGTCTATACTCTGAGCCTCTATACTCTAGATTAGCCTTGAAGATACGAGCAATAATGTGTCTGTCCTAAAATATCAGCAATGAAGATTAGATACCAGCCTTACCTAGTTGTGGATATGCACTGATGGTAGGATGGTATAGGATAGCGAAATGAGAGTGGAATCTCCAATTTGAAGATCTGAATTGAGACCTCAGTAGCATCACTTTGGGAAGTCTCAGTCTCCAGAGTCAATTCCTCGTCTTCATGTTGGGCTTAATCTTACTGTGGTATCTAGCTCCCAAGGTTTTAAGTATCAAATGAGAAAATTTATATGAATGTACTTTTGAAACTTTAAAGTGTAAATTATTAAGATATTATTTAATGGGGAAAACAAAGAATAAAAAGGTTAACAATGACTGTTCGGGAAGCCTAGTAATTATACAGGAAATTAAAATTTATGCACAAAAAGTTGTATAAAAGACGGTCCAGGAAACTTCGGGACTCCAACTTACCTCCCCAAATGTGGTCTGTTTCTCCTCCAAAGACAGAGTCCCCAAGCAGGTTGTTAGTCAATATTTTCTCTATGGTGTTCAGGTCCCAGAAGGCAATTCATTTAATACAAAGTTTATTCCTATAAACTGTATCAGTAATGACCTTAAGGTTCTGATAATAATAATGGCTACTATTTATTGAACGCTTCCTAAGTGTCAAGCATTTTACATATTTTCTCCTGTAAGATAATGACTGTTCTCGTCCCTCATGTTACTAATGAGAAAATTTAGTGGTAGAATGGAAATCTGGCACCAAAACTCCAAGCTCTTAGCCACTGTTTAGCTACTCAGCCTCAGTTGAAGAATTGGAAACCTCATGATCTAGTTTCCTTATGCTTCTGTTTCCCATTATTTAATGAAAATGATGTTGCCCTCCAAAGACTTTTATGAGAAAAACCTAATTATAGTTACTTTTAAGGTATCCAAGTAAAAGAGCTGGAAAAAAAAAAAACAAAACTGAAGAAGTAGAGGGGGTTTTGTTCTGTTTATATTTCAGGCCTAGTCTAAATTTAATTAACTTAATAACATTATGAAATTGTTTTTCTCTCCAGTTTTTCTGAACATAACTATTTTTATCTTTCCAGACATGGGTCATATTCAGCCCATCCTTCTACCTTCCTGAATTCTCTCACCTCACAGGTGAAAAGGGCTGATTTTAAAAAGAGAAAAGGAAAGAAAACATTTGGGGAAAGCATTATGACCACTGCTTTGGGACAGAGGACGATTCTGAACTGTATTCTTTTTTTTTTTTTTTTTAAGTAACATTGGTTTATAAGTTTCATGAATACAACATTGTATTTCTGTTTCTATCTACCTACCATACAGCATGCTCACCACCAAAAATTGATGAACTGTATTCTGGGATCCTGTATGCAGACATGTAATTTCCATTTATCTTCTGTAATACTCAGCCTTTTCTTCCCCTCCCCAGAAAACAGCAGTATCTGGGAATTCCCTGGTGGTCCAGTGGTTGGGACTCTGCGCTTTCACTGGCAAGGGCCCAGGTTCAATCCCTGGTCAGGGAACTAGGATCCCACAAGCCGCATGGCACGGCCAAAAACAAAACAAAACAAACAAACAAAAACCAGCAGAATCACTCAATTCATTCAACAGCTGTTTACTTAACAAATGTTGTTCAAGCATCTGTTATGCACTGGGTGTCTTCCATGATAGCTCACTTAACTCTTCACACTGACCCTTGAGGGGGTACTCTTATTAGCCCTCTTCTTAGATGGTTAGAGTGAAGCACAGAGAGCTAAGACACTTGCCAAAGATCACACAGCTAATAAGTGGCAGAGCCAACTCTGAAGCCTTATGCTGTTAACAAGACCAAAATCTCATGAAGAAGACACTGAATAAGATAATTACAAGTATGATAAGTAGTGTTTAGAGAGGGTGAAGTGCTATAGGTTAGGAGAGGGGACCCTATTAAAGACTCAGGGGTTCAAATTTAAAATCATTGATGATAGTCTCACCTATTTTTTCCTCCTGCTTTATGGCTAGAAATATTTGAATGAAGGAAAGCTACAGAAAATCCTCAAAATGCTTGGGAAATAAAATATTTATTTAATTTCCTGATTCTTCTTTTTTTTTTTTTTTTTTCTTCTTTTTTTTAAAAAAAATAAATTCATTTATTTATTTTTGGCGGCATTGGGTCTTCGTTGCTGCACGTGGGCTTTCTGTAGTTGTGACGAGCGGGGGCTGCTCTTTGTTGCGGTGCGAAGGCTTCTCATTGCGGTGGCTTCTCGTTGCAGAGCACAGGCTCTAGGCGCGTGGGCTTCAGTAGTTGTGGCACGCTGGCTCAGCAGTTGTGGCTCGCAGGCTTAGTTGCTCCGCAGCATGTGGGATCTTCCCAGACCAGGGCTCGAACCCGTGTCCCCTGCATTGGCAGGTAGATTCTTAACCACTGTGCCACCAGAGAAGCCCTCCTGATTCTTCTTGAGCTAAGCACAGCATTCCCTTTATTTCAACTTTTATTGAAAATCTTTCTTAAAAGGACTAGTCCATTTCCTCTCCTTACTATCTCATGGTAAACACATTTTGAGTTTTGTAATTCAAGTCACATAATGCTTCATCAGTACTAGTTCTTTTAGTCTAGTATCTACAGGTTTATAATAGGGTGGAAAAGTTATGGTCTTCAGTCATGGTTCTTAACTTGATACCATCTGGCCTGTAGCCACTCCAGTCCAGAGCATAATTTCTTCCCTAGAGGTTTAAGGATAAGGGCATTTGAAGAACTGTAAACCAAGCCTAATTAAAATAGTCTTTTGAAAGATGGGTTATAGTGTGTGCTTGTTTGCTTTCAAAGCCTCTGCCCAATGAACTGCAAGTTGCGGTTGCCAAGGAAACAGCATCATTTTTTCAACATCTGTTTATTGACACCCTACTATGTGCTAAACTCTGCTTTTCTCCCCTCTACCTGTTTGAATCTTTCTCTCTACAGGATGCTGCCTTCACTTTTGTTGTCTCTCTTCTCTTAACTCCTTTTTTTCATTTCTCTTATTTGCCTTTTCTTCTATCGTTTCCTTCCCTTCTCTGTCTTTCTCCTAAAATCCCAGTCATTTGAAAAACTCAGTTATAGTAAAATTTTGATTAATTGAAGATGTATATATATTCAAATAAAATATTTTATCTGCCCTTTTGCCTGTTTCCGCCTTGAATTCTTATTTATCAGGTCTTTTAAAGACCTTGTTTCAAAACAAAGGGAAGAGAAACTAGGAATCTGGGAACTGTACCCTTACTTGAAATGCCAGAAGAAAGATCAGATGTCTTCTTTAACTCACAATGTCCTCCTCCTCAAATAGATGACTATATGAGGTAGAACTGGAATGAGTCGTATGGCCTGTGGACCAAATCTGGCCGACTGCTTGCTTTGTATGCCACACAAGCTAAGAATAGTTTTTATTATATTTATACATTTTTTTAAAAAAGAGGAAGATTTGAAACTTATATGGAACTCAGATTTTAGTGTTCATAAATTACGTTTTCCTGGAACACAGCTGTGTTCATTCATATATGTATAGTCTGTGACTGCTTTTGCAGAGTATTCAGTGGTTGAGACCGACTTTCTGGCCTGTAAAGCCTTAAGTGTTTGTTCTGTGGCCCTTTACAGGAAAAGTTTACCACACCTTGACATGGAATCTCCAATGAGGAGTAGTTGTGGCCAAAAAGAACACTTGTATGCTGAATATATATGCTTGTAAGAAAAACTCAAAAAATGCCAAGACCTTTCGTTTCGACCTACTATTGCCCCTTAAAAGTTGCTATTAGAACCAGATAACGTGTTTTTGAGACTAAATTCTTAGCCATGCTATCTTTCCCCACCCAAACAACAACGTTTTTGGCAATTTACAACATGAAGCATTTCATCAGTATACTGGGAAAGAGGAAGGAAAAGATTGTGCTTTAAATGTTGGTATTTCAATAATTCTTTGGCTTACCTTTTCTTTGTGTAGTAATGTGTATGACTCAGTCAGATTTTCACATACTGCGTGAAGGTATGTTTCTGGCCTTTGCTTGAAGAAGAAATCCCGTATCTTTTGAACTTTAGAATAGAGTCCCAATGGTAAATGGAATTTATTATTTCACATGATTTCTAGTAGTGCCAAATTCAATCAACCGTAAAGGAAATCAGCTGATATGGGATCATTAACAATATGCAGTACTCTGAAATTATGCCTGTTATAATCTTGAAAAGAATATTTTACTGCCTGTCTGGAAGCCAACCCAACAAAAATTACTGTACAACTTGGTTTTGTTTTTTCCATTTGTTTCATGGTTCTGTTTTGTTTTCTTTTGTCTCTTCCCAGAAATTCTTTTGCTTTAGTACTTTGGGACTCTGGAAGGAATATTTTATACCTACTTTACAGATTTCTGTAAACATGAGAAATAATGTATATATGGAGTTAGCTTGTGGCTGATGTGTGATAGGCATTTAATAAATGGTTAGTGTTAATAAAATGTACCTCCAGAATAAGAGAAATTTAAGAATTGTGTAATTTCATCTTTTCAGCAAAATTAGTTTACACAATAAGGATGTATGGAAACTTTGCTGAAAGTATATTCAAAGCGAAAGAGTTTCTAATTGAGAAAACTGGACACAACCTAAATGTTCATCATATGGAACGATAGAATATTATTCAACCTTTAATAATAAAGAGTATTTCCTGACATGAAAAAATGTCCACAATATAGGGGGGAAAACAGATTTAAAATTATTATGTATACCATTATTTCATTTTTGAAAAAAAGGACACATATATATTGTGTGTCCAATAGCAAGGCAGAAAATAATCACCATCCAGAGATATAAAAGTATAGATTACTTTTCTTCCTCTATTCTAAACTATAATTTTAAATGTTATAGTGACAGTATTTTACTTTTAAAATAAGAAAAAAAAGTAATATTTTTAAAAATTTACATTAGTTTCCTGGAGGTAAGCCCAATTTGAATGCTCAATTAAAAAATGTTAATGTATGGGCTTATATCCATTTTCAATACCATGCTTTGGTTAAAATTTTATTCTACCACAGTTTTCAGGAAAGAGTTTGGTAGTAAAAGAAAAAAAAAATACTCTAAACCATGGCAAAGTAGTATTTACAACCAAGTATCATGGGATCCCTAATCTTTAAGATTGTTCCTACCCAGCAAGTATCAACAAGTATATCAACCAAAATGTCTCAGAAATACCTATTGTTCATTATTTGTCTTTTACCTCAAAAAGGTAGGAGGGAGGATTCAGTCCTCAGGGTAATAAGTGGGAATCTTGAAGGAAATGAATTTCATAAAATTTGAGGGGGTAACTGAGATTTCTTTTCCTCTTTGGGCTGGACTGACCGGAAATGACTAAGGGTTTGTTTACAGCCTGGTGGAGTTTAAGCCTCACCTCTCTGAGGAATGTGATTTATGCACCTTTTTAAGCTATAACCAGGTGGGGAAGAGTTTCAGGGTTGAGAATGGGATCGGTTCATTTTAAAGGCACTAGAATATTATGAAATAGCACCATTTCTCCAGTGTGTACGCTCGGATTATTTCTAGCTGAGCATTTGAAAAGTGAAAGGGCTTCCGTGGTGGCGCAGTGGTTGAGAGTCCGCCTGCCTATGCAGGGGACACGGGTTCGTGCCCCAGTCCGGGAAGATCCCACATGCCGCGGAACGGCTGGGCCCGTGAGCCATGGCCGCTGAGGCTGCACGTCCAGAGCCTGTGCGCCGCAACGGGAGAGGCCACAACAGTGAGAGGCCCGCGTACCGCAAAAAAAGACCAAGTCCAGTTTTCAGAAAATCCACTTAATTTCTTCTTCCTCTTGATTTGCGTTCAAATCCCATATACTCATCTGGGGTTTTCAACAACATAGTGGAAATTGAGCACAAAAAACCTGGGCTGTACTTTCCCGTTTGTCCTTATGTAGATAATAATTCAATAACTTAATAATTTGATTCACTAATCAGCTTCTTGAAGGTCTTTGAATGTCCAGGCCTAGCCTGGCAGGAGGGAGGCACGAAGTGAGGGAAAAATTAAGTAGTTTCAGAGGCTTTTATCAAGAAGGGTAAAAGCCACCTATTTTCCCATTTTTCATCATGGAAATTGAACACTTGCGTGAAATAGGAGAATGACAGAAAACTGTCATCTGTGTTTACTGAGCACTGCCTCAGTCCTGCAAGGCCAGTCTGATTATTTCAAGTAAGGACACAAAGGTTCAGAGAGGTAAAGATCGCACAACTAAGAAGTCACAGAAAGTTGAAACTTAAACATTCCCTATTCTCAGGAAATTCATCTAATAAGGGATATAAATGCACAAGAAATTACATATCTAGTTGGAAAGCTGGCTAAGTACTTTATATCCACTCTCTGCAAGGTACTGTGCTAGACATTGAGAATATAAAAATAAAAAAGAAACATCCCTGCCCTCGGGGAGTTTATCATCTATTACAGTTCAGGACACAGAGCTTTGCCTGGAATATGGGAGACTTGGGGCAGTATTTTAGAAAGCACCAAATGCTGTCAGATAAGTATTTGTGGCCCATCTCTTCCTTGTTTGGAATTCCTTTCATTTTGGAAACCTAGACCTGAGCCTGGCAATGAGCCTTGAGACTGTCTCTTGCTATAAATAGGCACAGCTGGAATTAAGGGGGCTTCCTCTGTAAGAATATCAGATTCATTCTTGGAACTCCTACCATGCTTTCCCAGCTTGGATTCTGTCTTGAGGAAGTGCTCCAAACACAACAACTTCTTTAATAAGGATTTTTTTTTTTTTTTTTTAATTCAGAGGCAAAGGGTCAAAGAGTGAATTGATTTAGAACATGGCCTTTGGAGTGAGAAGACCTGTGTTTGAATCCCAAGTCCTCCATTTTGTGACCTTGGGAAAGATGTTGCTTCAGTTACTTCATTTGTACAGTGGAATTAAAAACACCTAACTTCCCAGGGCTTTGTAAGGAGTAAATGAGATACGTGTCTAAAGTAATTTATTACAGTGCATGAAGTATAACAAACTGTCTAAAAAGGCTGCTGTGATTCACATCCGTTATGACAGCACCTGATAGGACTCCTCCACCTGTGGAGAAGTGGCATTGCTTGGAGTATTCTCTCACTGAACATGTCCGTACCCCTCAGAATGATAACTTAGAAGCCTCCAGGATTAACTTAGCTCACTTTTACTTAAGTACGCATTAGGATGTTAACCTGACACTGTGACACAGGATCGGAAAACTACAAAGTCGTGTATAACCAAAGTACTCACGTGTATTTCTGGTTTTTCATCTTATGTTTTAGAGCACTTGACCTGGACACCCACGTGTGTCTTTTCTTCGTGCTCCCAGCCGTCACTCTGCTTCTTTCTTGGCCTCCTGTTTATTCAAAGCCCCATCTTGCTGCTGTCTTCGCCCCTCCTGACCTGAGTAGTAACCCATGCCTGGCCTACCTCTTTCCCTCTGACCACCTCCCTCCCTCCCATTATTAAAACAGCTCCTGGAAAGACAGCAGACGCCTTCTGTGGTTGATAAGAAAAGCGATCTATCCCTCGGCCTATTCAGTCCCTCTGTCCCCCACAGAAAGGAAAAACAAACTAAAAACGAGGAAGACATCGGACACAGGGAGTGGGAAACACAACTTAGGAAGGGAAGGCAGTTTCCCAGGATGACAGTGAAAGGCGATCAGAGGGATGGTTGCTGCACCAGGAACATGAATAGGTCCAGACACGACTCCAAGACTCTTCTTTGGAAGGTGAAATTGGTAGAATACCTGAGCCTGCTGAAAGGAGGTGTAGACGATTGATGAAACGTTTGGGGTTGAATCAATAAGTACATTGAAAACTAAGCAGAGGGGAAAAAGACAGACATTGACTCCAGGAAAAAAAAAAAAAGTTGTACAGGAAAAGAAAACGAATTATGCTTCACTACGTGGCTTAGCTCTGAATGGCATTTGCATATTCATGAAATATAAAATTTGATATTGATCTAACCAAAATTATGATGCAATTCCAAGGATGGGTATATTTATGTGGGGGGGAGGGGTAGAAAGTCAACAGATAAAGCTCAACACGGAAAAAAGCAACAAATAACCAAACCAGTGTATTATTTAGAAACAGGGGGGTTAAATACGACAATACTCAGCCGAAAGAGCGGTTGCCTTGAGTAGAAGAAATTGCAAGAGGTGAGCAGGGGACTGCCCTCTTGTACTCGTGGAACTGTTTGACTTTTTTAACTTTATGCAAGTTTAACTGATAAAAAATTAAAACTAAAACAGAAGAAGCACAAATGCATAGCGACAGGCTAAAAAAGAAGGTGAAAGAACACTACCTAGAGGGGAGAAACATAGGTGACAAATTTTATTTATTTACTTCGAAAAATGCATGCACATAGAAAGAGTTTGGAAGAATATTTATCATCTCTGAATTGAATGATTTTTCCCTTCTTATACTTTTCTAAATTTTTCTGCAGTGGGGCATGTATTATCTTTGTGATCAGACAAAAGCTACTTCGGGGAATTCCCTGGTGGTTCAGTGGTTAGGACTCCACGCTTTCACTGCCAAGGGTGCGGGTTCAATCCCTGGTCGGGGCACTAAGATCCCACAAGCCTCATGGCGCAGCCAAAAAAAAAAAGAAGGAATAAAACGATTCCATGTTACAGAAAAGGGAAACTATTAGAAATGTGAGAGGGAAGCTATGTACGAAGATGTTCGTTATAGCATTGTTCATAATAGTAAGAAATCAGAACCAATATGGATGATACATTGTGCATATACCCAGTGAGATATTTTACAGGTGGCCTTTTTAAGAAGAGGACCTAAATGAGCTTATATGCGTGTATCATATGATTTTCACCTTTAATTGTGCTGTACCCTCGGCTTCAATTCACTTTGCCCTCCTTCCCCTTTTCGTTGGTATTTTCCTTAACCATTACATCCTGCAAGAAGCCCCTCTGACAACCATCACCATTGCCTACCCGCCCCACCCCACCCTACTTTCACCTCCATCCCAACGGTATGGTGTGAGTTACCCCTATTCTGTGTTTTCAAAATATGCTGAACGGACACTGTATCTGCACTTAGTATTATAATGATCTGTTTGTCTGTCTTGCCCGCTAAACTGTAACCTTCTTGGTAGTTGGGATTGGCTCTTACTTTTATCACTTCACTGCATACTAAAAATTAGGGAAAGTAGCACCTGCACTTCAAGGTTTTTATGAGGATTCGATGGGAAAATACATGTAAACAGCTGGTGTTCAGTGAATAGCAAGGATGAGGATGATGGGGGGACCATGCTAAGAACAGTGATAAGAGCTGTATGTTTTTGGTTTTCACAGATAGCCCCAGTGCAGGCCTGGGACCTTGTGGATGGATTTTGGTGGCCATATCATTCTTGTTCACAGTTTTAACTTTCCCATTGTCAATATGGATGTGCATAAAGGTAAAGAATATTTCATCAACATCTGGAAAGGGGTCAACTCCTAAGTACATAAGCCCACTGTGTGTGTGTGTGTTTGTGTGTGTGTGTGTGTGTGTGTGTGTGTGTGTGTGTGTGTGTGTGTGTGAGAGAGAGAGACCATACTGGCCTATAATTCTTAACTCTAGTCACCAATTATCATGGAATCTTAAGACTTCTTTTCAGCCACTGCCCAGTCAGCCCCTCCTGACGATTAAAGTAGGGATCACCATCTAAAATTTTCTGGAGTCAGGGATGTGGGGTAGTCCTGTGAGAACAAGTCCTCCAGAGTCAGGATGCTGAGGTGTGACTGCTGATGCCATTATTTACTGTGTGACCTTTGCCATGTATAATGTGAGGAAATAGCAACACCTGCCTTATAGGGCTGTTGTGAGGATTAAATGAATTACGTACTTATCACAACACCTGGCAAGTGTTAGTAATACATTAATAACGTTAATAATGTCTATAAAGTTATTAATACTGTGATAAATGACTATCATTTTCATATTCCTAAAAAGAGAAAATATGCTCTAAGAATTTTCAGATTATGTTACTATTATAATTTAAGGAATCAGAAGACAAACTATGAGGACTTTAGCGCTTTTTTTCCTGTATTGACAATGCATGAGTATCTGGATAATAATGTTAACAGCTGAGGAGCGTGGATTTGCTTCTGTATACTCTTCTATACTTTCTGGATTTTATACAAGGAGTATCTATTTCTTTTATGATCCATAATAAAAGTAAATAACTTGGTTATTTTGGCAGGGATGATTAAACATTAACCATGTTACCTATAGCTATTATCTGGATTATAGAGAAGAAAAGAAAATAGAGGCATCTCACTTGTTTAGAGCAGAAATATGTATTTTAAAAGCTATGCATATAAATACTTGTACTCCTCATGTTAAATTATTATTTGTGCTTTTAATCTAGATCATAAAAGAATATGAAAGAGCCATCATCTTTAGACTGGGTCGCATCTTACAAGGAGGCGCCAAAGGACCTGGTCAGTAGTAGGATTCTGAACTGTTTGCCTGGAGAACGAGATTCGTCCTTTTACTGATGTGATTTCCCTTATGAGGGTCTCTGTTGACTCAGAAGAGAGTTCTCATAGCAGAAGTTGTGCAACAATAGCAGTGCTGCCTACCAGAAATTACCCTTTCCTTCCTGCCTCTCCCCTCCCTTTCCTACTTGAGTTGATAAGTTTATCTTAGGCCAAGAATAGCCGCAGCTATCGAAATTAGAGCGTGAGAGTCCCTACTGAAATAAATGCTTTCAGTCATTATTTTTGGCAAACTTCGATTAAGCTCCCACTGAGTTCTAGGCTCTGGGAATTCAAGGGAGATGAAAACACAGTCCCTGCCCTCAAGGATCTTACTGCCTGGAGGTGGGACACCAACAAGGAAACAGGTAGTTACAATCCCACGTGATAAGTATTATGGTCAAACAGTCACAGATGGCTGTGGAAACCCAGAGAAGAGTGATGACCCCAACTAGTGGATGCTTTCTGGAGGTGACATCTTGCCAGGAAAGGGTGTGAGGCAGGGGAGAGGTGTTCCCAGCACAGAATATGTGCAGAGCAATGCAGAGGAGAGCATTGTAGGCTCAGGGAACTGCAGGCGGCCCAGCCAGAGTGCAGGACGGGAGGAGAGCGTAGTGGGTGAAGAGGTAAGCGGGGTCAAGGTCGTGCAGGACCTTGTACGGCTTGTTCAGGGGTTTGTGTTGGTTCATAGGAGAGAAACTAGAAGGATTAGAAAGATGACTTAGGAAGTGATTGCGTTGGTCTAAGGGAAAACAAATGGGCGACAGTAACAGTGAAGTAAGGAGATGCAATCCACAGGTCTTGTGGGGACTGTTAGATGTGGGAAGAAAGAGCGGGCGTCAAGGATGACATTCCTGGCTTCTGGCTCATTCACTGAGGTGAACTGCTTTCTTTCGGTTTATCAGGTTGATTCTGTTAGAACTGAATGGTGCGGTGAGCTGGTCAGGTGCTGGTGTCTCTCTCTAATCTCGTGTATGTCTCTGTTGCAGGTTTGTTTTTTATTCTGCCATGCACTGACAGCTTCATCAAAGTGGACATGAGAACTATTTCATTTGATATTCCTCCTCAGGAGGTAAGGTTGTCTTTTGCTGTGAGTAACTGAGCTATCACCAGGGAAGGGGCCTGGCGTTGAGAGGCAGCAGGGGACAGTAGTCAGAGCACAGCTTTGGAGGCTGTCTGCCCTCACCATTTTCTGGCTGTGTGACCTTGAGCAAGTTCTTTAACTTCTCTGTGCCTCTGTTTCCTCATCTATAAAATAGAGGTTATAATAACAGGACCTACTTTATATGGTTCTTGTGAGAAATAAATGAGATACTCTATGTAAAGTGCTTAGAGCAGAGGCTGATAGGTAGTAAGTGCTATGAAAGTGCTTGTCGTTACTATTATTACAAAACGTACTGTCATGTTAATGTAAGTATAATATTACTGTCATCACCGTTGTCATCATTTTTACTACCACACTTCTCCTCTCTGGGTTTCTGATACGATATTCTTCTTACGGTTCTTGACTGTATTCTAAATAAATTGGTTAGAAGCCAAAGAATTAGAAACTGCCCCTTTGGTACTTTAGATAAGCATATAATGTTTTATATTAGTAATTATTTCAGGCTTTTTCAAATTGCTCCACAAATCACCATTGAAACGCACAGCAGAACCCAGAAAGTAGATGGTTGCAGTGAGACGGAGGAATTCCTCCAAACTACAGTGGTGGAGTCAGGACTCAAAGCCAGCCCTTCGGATTCCCTGTGCAGTGCTCTCCCCACAGCTCCATGCTAAGTGCTTCCTACAGCAGCTCCGTCCTGGCCCTTGACGCAGTGATGGCCATCCTGGCACTCGTGTCTAAGGAGTTGTAATAACCGTCGCAGATAGAAAGCCTAAAAACATGATGACGGGAGGGACAGAAGAAAACGGCCAGTGTTTTCTGGCCACAGGCCAGGTACTCAGCAGCGTGGTGGAGCCTTGTCACAAAATCCAGAAACCAGCTCAGGCATTTCCCTGCTGGCACTGAGCCAAGTAGTTAGGGAGGTCAGACTTCATAATCCACACATACCAGGTGAAACCGGAAATCATTTTCACCCACAAGAACAAGACTGAGAGCATTGCTGTATTCTCTGCGTGGAAGATTGGCCCTTAGGAGCCCCGTTCAGGGCAGCGTTCAGGGCAGCGGGGAATTCTCCTGGCACTTTCCTCTGTAAACGTGGCAGGCGTCTGGCAGGGTCACTGTGAGCTTCTGCCTTCCAGCTGCTTTCTAAACACAGAGCGGATTGGAATTTGGCAAGCAGTCCTTTTTCTGATCCCCTGTGAACTTACTGCGAAGGGAGATAAAACACTCCGCCTACAATAATCAGTAGATAGCGAGGATGCAACTTTACAAAGCACCAGCTGTGGCAGAGTCACAGTGGCAAGAACTCATTTAGAAACGATGCACATTTTCCCATCACATCGTAGGAAAAGATTAATTTTCACACAAGATGGTAATACACTGTGTATCTATTTACAAATCCCCCACTTCTCTTCCAGGTTAGAAGTATTTTTAGGTTACTAAAAAAAAAGGATTACTGCTTTGATGCCTTGCAGAACTAAACTGCTATGTACTATCATTGTTTTTATTACTTTCCACGTACATGGCTCTTTACACTCGCAAAAGGGCTTCGTTTCCAAACATCTTCTTCTTTGACCTTCAGAGAAATTTGCATAGACTTGGGCCGTATTATTAGCCCCATCTCACAAATGAGGAATCGCTAAGTCAGTCTAAAGGCCTCGCTGGAGGTCACCGAGGGAGGTGCCGGCAGAGCTGAAACTATAGTTGGGGTCTCCTGACCCTCTCACTCCCACTCTTCATCCCTCACTGTATTCCTGGGACCACGTTTCAGTCCCGTTCATCTCTTGTCTACTGACTACCTGCTGTGTGTCAAGCGCTCTGCCAGTGCTAGAGATACAAAGACAAACTTCCCTCAGGACATTCATAGTCTAACAGAGAAGTGATGATGTAGGTAAATCATGTCACTGCAGTGAAGGGGCAAAGGAAAGAGTGTTTAACTCTGCCGAGTGAATCAGGGAAGTTCCATAGAGAAGAGGACACTTGAGCTGTGTCTTAAATGATGAGTAAGGACACTCCAGCCTGAAGCCGTGGGGGAGAGAGAAGGGAGGACATGCAAGGAGAGGACCATCTGCAGAAAGGCCTGGGGCATGGAACATGGTGCATGTGGGGACCTGCATGTCATCTAGCATAGAGTGTGTGCAAGAGTGGGGAGGAATGAAGGCAGAGGGCAGATGTCAAAGGGCTTTACACCAAAGCAAGGACTTTGCCCTTGAATGTGATAGGAAGCACTGCTTCATTGTGTCCTGTTGAGCATTTCCACGTAGCCTGCTGTAAATATACTTCCACCTTGACCTCACCCTACGAAAACAGTTCCGTTCACTTTTTGTTCTAGTAACACTCTGCTACTTACAGTTCATCAAACCTCAGCTCCCTGGTACCTCTGTTCCTTTCACACATTATTCTCTCTGCCCTGAATACTCTTTCACTCTATCCTCAGAAAATGTTTATTTCCTTTTTCAAGACTTAGTTCATGTATCACCTCTGCCACCTAAAACTATCCATCCTTAGTCCCTTAGAGCTTCCCTTGATTCCTCAACCTCTTTGAAAGTGGGAACCAAGTTTTTTCATACCTTTATCCCTGGAACATAGCACAGTGCCTGCTGCTAACTGCTACCAAGTCTCAGTATTTGTTAAGTGATCAAATGAAGGAATGGAATTAATAAATAAAGGAATGTACTTTGTTAAAATTTTATAGACATAGTTAACATTCTAATGCTTTGCTCTCTTAGTCCCTTGGGGCTGTTGTAGCAAACCACCATAGACTATGTAGCTTATAAACAACAGAAGTGTATTGCTTACAGTTCTGGAGTCTGAGAAGTCCGAGATCAAGGCACCAGCAGATTCGGTGTCTGATGAGGGCCTGCTTCCACTGTCTTTTCATTGTGTCCTCACATGGTAGAAGGGGGGAGGGATCTCTCTGGGGCCTCTTTTCTAAGGGCACGAATCCCATTCACGAGGGGTTCACTCTCATGACCTAATCACCTCCCAAAGGCCCACCTCCACACACCAACACATTGGGGATTGGGTTTCAACATGGATTTTGGGGGAACACAAACATTTAGTCAACAGCACTTACTAAAGACAGCTAGTGTTTTAAGGTGTTCTGTCACATACCATTCCTTACAGTTTTATTAAAGAAAGAGGTGGTTGACAGTTGTAAAATTGCTTCCTTTGTGTTGTAGATCCTCACTAAGGATTCAGTGACAATTAGTGTGGATGGCGTGGTCTACTACCGCGTTCAGAACGCTACCCTAGCTGTGGCGAACATCACCAACGCTGACTCAGCAACCCGTCTTTTGGCACAAACGACTCTGAGGAATGTCCTGGGCACCAAGAACCTTTCCCAGATCCTCTCCGACAGGGAAGAAATTGCACACAACATGCAGGTGAGGAGTGCACCAGTGCTGCAACTCACAGAAGTTGGAAAATAAAGCAAAGGGTCAATGGGTATTTGAGAACTTTTCATCAAGTCAAGTTGGGGAATCACCGGCCTTTTCTTCTTTGTAGAAAAGTTTTCCCAAACTTGGTGGAAGGGGATTTTTTTCACATAATTAGCTCCTGGGTTAATAACACTCCGATGTGTGCATTGTTTTTTAATTCCCTCCAGTGTGTACTTTTTTCTCCCAGAATTAGTGTTAACCTTTTTCTTTAGCCTAATAGTTCAGAGGCCGTTCTGCAAGATAGCGTAGGTGTAGTTAAAGCCATATTCTGTGCGAGTCCCGTGACTGCCTTTGCAACTCTTACGCTTTCCAGTCTTGCTTACGTAACAGATGACGAATCAAACCTGACTTGTTCAGAAAAGATCAAGTACTATAAATCTGAACTGTTATTATTTGTATAGACTTCACTGTGTGTGAAATCTCTGGTCTTACTTGATGCCCACAACAACCATATGAAATAGAATAGAATGATTTCATTCCTACCGTTGTAAAGGGAGGATACTGAAGCCCAAAGAAATAACGTGGCTCACACAGAGTCACGTTGGCTCAGGAGTCTGCTGGCCACCTGTTTTTATAAGTGAAGTTTTATTGGAATACAGCCACACCCATTGTTTAATGTACTACCCATGGCTGCTTTTGACCTACAAGGGTAGGGTTAGTTGCAACAGAGACTGAAAATTAACAATCACTATATGACCCTTTTAGAAAAAGTTTGCCAGCCCACGCTAGCTCATTAGTAACAGGATCAGGATCCGCTCCCCAGTACCCCAGCCTCCCACTTCAGCCTCCCTGCCTGCATGGATAACTGCTCTCTCTGCAACCCTCCACCAGTGCCTTTCCCGCTCCAAATCCCAAGGAACAGAGCTACCTTAGGCCACCGGGTGGGGGCTGAACATTTCTAGCTTCCTTCTCTCTTCCTAACAGACTACTCTGGATGATGCCACTGATGACTGGGGAATAAAGGTGGAACGTGTGGAAATTAAGGATGTGAAGCTCCCTGTGCAGCTCCAGAGAGCCATGGCTGCTGAAGCAGAGGCATCCCGGGAGGCCCGAGCCAAGGTAACCTTTTTTTTTTTTTGTAGCCCGTTTGTTTTTCCTGTTGAGTTTTCTTTTTTAATTACACAAAGTAAAACGTGTTTGTTGTAAAAAATTGAAACGATCCTGAAGCAGTGAAGATGAAGGCTCTCCCCGTCACTTTACATTTCCCCCAGAGGCCAGCACTCTTAACAGCTTAGTGTACATACTGGAAGATTTCCATTTGGGGTTTATTTGACTAGGTTGTTAGTCTACTGGCTTGTTTGGTTTACAAAAATGGGATCATACAATACATAACTGTTCTTCACCTTGCTTTTCTCACTCAACAGTATCTCCTGGGAATAGCAGTACACAGAGATCTACCTCGTTCTAACTGCACATCCCATACATTATTCTCCCAGTCCCCTATTAAGGACACATTAACAGTTCTGACTTCAGAGCAGATGGGCAATTGCATCAGTTTGCTTACCATTCATTCCTTCCTTATTTTTGTCTTCTGTTTCATTCTCTGTCTTTTCCCAGGTTCTTCTTTCTTCTTACTGTTTCCTCTTCCTTTCTCTCCTCTTCTCTTTTTTTCACTTCTCTTTCTGTTTGTGGCCTCTCCCGAGGTCACAAGTGCACGTCTGACTCCCAAGTGCACGTCCCAAGTGCACGTCTCCCCAGTTGAACGCTGAAGGAGACACACCAGCCCCGATTCCAAATTCACAGCAGAGTGATTCTTTTCAGTCCAACTTCACTCAAAGATCCTAATAAGGTCCCACGGCCCCTTACCTATGAATGGGTGGAGGAAGAGGGATAGTTTTCATAGGAGTGGTTGCTGTGGATGTGACAGATCTCCTAGGATACCAGGAGCGAACCAATTTGTTGCCGTTAGAAAACAGTAGTAACTGGTGATAATTGGCTAACCACAGAACCCTGCCCTTCTGTTAGGATGCCCTGTAAGCTACGGATTGGTCACTATAATTTTTTAGCCAGCACCAAATAGAATAGTAGTTCATTTGACACACTGCATCCAGAATTTTCTACTGACCAGGATTTTTAGATTTGCCTGATGTGTTCATTGATGCTTGTGATAACACTACAACACCCTCAAGTACTTTCTCTCCAAACCATCATATTTTATTTAGAAGATTAAATTACATTTGTGTTAATGATATTAAATATGCCCCACTATAATTTAGTTATTTGGAAGATTAGGAATCGCTTTTACCTAGAATATGTCATTAACCAAAAGCCCCATTTCCAAACCATATTGAATAATAGAATTTATCATACATAGAATACGTAGAGTATCGGAGCCTGAAGGGTCCTTAGGGATTATCTTCTGAAGGTGACAAATACCTGGCCCAGAGGCTGCCACTCCACCCTCAGGCTCCCAGGCCAGTAATTAACCACAGCACCGTTTTCCCCTGAGCTTGACTTGACCTTAGAACAGTGCTGAAACACTCCAGGTGACAACCCGCAACTGCTTGGAATTGGCCCTAAACATGAAACTTATTTGCCATCTCACTCTTTAGATGAAAACGTCAAAGCCCAGAAAAGTTATGTGTTTCCCTGAAAAGCACACAGTTGATTAGTGACCATGGAGATTAGAATTTCTTCTGCTCCCCACTGCCTCTTCTGGGACTTTCCAGGATGGACCGAGTCTCTTCTACCAGCATTCTCACCAGTTAAGAAAGAGAACTCCTGACTTCCCTTTCTAACAATAAGAAGAGATAAAGGAAGCTGGTTAGAATTCTGAACTACTGTGCTCTCACTTGGGTGAGGCTGTCTTTAAGGTTGCGGTTAACACGCAGAATCACCATGAGTCTCATCCTTCCATAAGGTACAGTAACCCCGCAACAGCCATAAGGCCCTGTACTCAAGTTCTCAGGGAAATAGGGGTCACCATTTCTTCAACAAATAAATTGCAGAGGAAAAGGGTGGGAGAGTCTATAGATGAAGAGACTTCAGAGAAAAATTCCTCAAGTTAATTGGCCGTCAGGGAAATGCAAATGCAAGTCACAAGCAGATGCCACGCTAACCATGCACCAGAATGGCTTAAAAAAAGAAAAAAGGAAACAAAAGATCCAAGTGTGGGCGAGGGAGGAGGTTTTGTTGGTGAGAATATAGATCGGTACAGCCGCTCTGGAGAACTGTCTGTCTGTCTGTATCTGCGAGGAATGCACATGTTTGTTTAACAAAGGGCACGTGCTGGAGTGTTCACTCCAGTACTCCAGCAGCACTTTGTAATTACCCCCGACTGGCAACTACCCACATATCCATTGCTAGCTGGATGGGTAAATAAACATGTGGTTCATACGAAGGTGTACTGCACAGCAAAGAGATGAACGTGTAAGTGCTCACAAGCGTAATTGTGAGAAGAAAGGTCACAAAAGAGGACAGATTCTCCTGAACGTGTTATGATACGTCAGGGGGACCTCTTTTTAAAGTTTTCAGACCAACTCTTAATGACTGGAAATGGAATGTCTTCCGTGCTTGCAAATTCTCCCTTATTTCCTTTTTCACGGTTCTCAGAAGAGTGCCTGGCATGTGCTTTCAGGCTCCTATCTCTGGGGCTACTCATCTAATAATTGAGAGGGTGGGGTGCAAGAATGCAGGTCACCTTTCTGGGCGCTTCCCTCAGAGCAGCCCCCCCTAGGCCCCAGGAGGAGACAGCAGGACGGCCCACGTACCTGAAAATGCCAGCTTTCGACACGACGGTCTGTAAAGATGAAGTACAGATTGACAGGCGACTACTGCACTTTTTGCAGAAGGCGCACACACCCATGGGTAGCTTGCGTCGCTTCCTAACATCCTACCCACAGTGCCCGCTTGGCCTGTGTTAGACACAGCCTGTGGTATTGTGTTCACCTCTTGGGCAGCTCACTCAGAGCAGCTTTTCTATTAACAAAATGTGAGACAGCCGGGTGGGTCTGGCTTCCCAGCCAAGAGATGGTGTATTGATTGGTAGTGGGAGATGAGCTATCTTTGCAGTTGGTCCATGTCCAGACAGAGAAAAGGACCTAACTGGGCATCTGAGATGACGTGGAAAGAAAATCAGAGCCTGCCATTCTCGTGGCAGGGTCGGCTTGTGCGTTCTCTGTTTGCCTGGGAGGGCAGTTCCCGGAGTCCCTTTCAGTATGGCTGGCACTGGCCCCTTCTCACACATCTAGTAGGGCATAATGGTTTGCCTTGATAAATTTAGGTTTTTATCCTCTAATCTGGGTTCCATCTCCCAGTAAGTATCCCCTGTCTCACCGAATGCACCGCAATCCAGGAACCTGGACTCAGCCTCTGTGCCCCTCTGGTCCCGTCCCAGTCTGCCCCACACTGTTGAGTCTCCCTCCTGAGCAGCGCCCCAGTCCGTTTCCTCCTCCATCCCCACTGCCGGTGACTGGCACCAAATCACTCTGAAAGCTCTCCCTCTCCGTCTTTTCTCTTACTGATGCTCAGACATCTGTCGGAGTGTTTGCTCAAACTAGATCTGATGAGGGTTCCCATCGCCTCCGGGATGAAGACGAACACCCGAGCTTGTGCTGCCCTTCCTACCCAGCCCCATTCCCCCCCCCCCACCTTCCCACCTTGTCCCATTCGTCTCCCACCTTCCCCTCTGCCCCGTTCACCCCCCACCTTCCCACCTTGCCTCATTCATCCCCTACCTTTCCTTCTTCCCCATAGTGCTCATCCCCTTACAGGATCCTGGAATACACCAGCTTTTTTACACCTCGGTACCTTTTCATGTGTTCTGTCTGAAATATTCTTTCTCATCTTAATCCAGACAGCAAGGCTTTCGTCCTGTAATGTTCAGCTTCTCTCAGTGCCGGCATTTGTACATGTCTCTGTCAGCATTTGTCACACTGGAATGAAATGATCTGCTTCCAGTCTGTCTCCCCTACTTGGCCAGGAGCTGAGGGAGGCAGGGGAGTCCCCCTCTATCCCTAGCCCCTCACAGGGCTTGACACCTGGGGGGCCCCCAACATTTACTGTATACGTCAATGAAATTGTACTGGTCATAAGACTATTGCTTTCAATTCTGATATTCACAGCAGTGTTAAGAACCATTAATGTTTTGAGATCCCTGGGAGAACAACCTAACTACCCTTTTAGTCTTGAGGATTATGGTATGTTTACACCTCTTCTCCTAGGATTACGAATTAGAAGTAACTGCCTTGATTTGACTTTGAATCTTTTAGGAATTAGGGTGTAAGTGGATCCAAAAATTAGGTCTTGACTTGGCGCTTGCCCTTCCTACATAATTAGCCTCCGTTTATACACTCAACATGTAATAGACTTTCTCTGTCTTCCTCACAATGGTCCTGTGAGGTAGGTGCTATCCCATTTTAAGAGTAAGAAACTGAGGCTCAGAATGTTAAATACAGTAAGTCCCCTACATACGAACCTTCAAGTTACGTACCTTCCAGTTGCGAACTTTCAAAGATGCAAACGTGCGTTAGTGCGTGTCCAGTCGACATAAGTTAGTTCACGTGTCTGGGTTACGTTGTCGTGTGCGTGCATCCTCTACAAGTGGTTGTGCTTTTGTGTACGTTACAGTACTGTATAGAGTACAGTAGTACAGTATCTTTATTTCAAGCCCAGGATGTCTGGAAGCAAGTGTAGAAGCAGCGGTATATAGCCAATTGTGTTAGTTGGGTACCTAGGCTAAC
Source organism: Leucopleurus acutus (assembly GCF_964270905.1). Taxonomy (NCBI): domain Eukaryota; kingdom Metazoa; phylum Chordata; class Mammalia; order Artiodactyla; family Delphinidae; genus Leucopleurus; species Leucopleurus acutus. The sequence goes on from NC_139150.1 coordinate 13,312,425, forward strand.
TTTGTTGGACTTACGAACAAATTGGACTTACGAACGTGCTCTCAGAGCGGAACTCGTTCGTTTGTGGGGGACTTACTGTAACCTTTCTGAGGACATTCAGCTAGGAAGGGTTAGGTTTGCGATTTGAGCTTAAGACCATCCAGACTCCATCGCCCCTGCCGTCCCCACCACTCCAGTGATCTTCAAACTTTTTGCTCATATAACCCCTCAAAGAATTTAGAAAAACTCTACGTCCCATCTCACATCTTAAATAGACATGTAAAATTTTTCATTTTGAATGTATATACTTGTCAAGCATATAAGTCCTGGCATGTTTTAAAAATTGACATTTTGAAATGAAACTGTTAACATCATTCTTTTAAATGTAGCCAGTGAAATTTCGATAACGTAATGATTTCATCCTCTGTTTTATAGAATGATGAAAGAATAAGTTCTTTTAGCCATTAGGAATTTTTCATTTTTTCTTTTTCTCCTTGAACTTTTATTTCCATTCCACCTCCCCCACAGTGTCTTTTCCTAATATAATGTATTTTGTCATGAATTATTTTCTCACCCTTCTGGAACACATTTAGTATATAAGTTAAAATATTTTTAAAATTTCTCTGACTACAAGCAAGGGTCTCAATGAGATGAATGAGGAATGAATCCATGTCTTTGTAGATGGTTGTTACTTATTGCTAGAATAAGACAATATTCAGCATCAATTCTACTTTTCATTTTTACAGGTATAAGGAGTAAGAAACCTTATTTATATAAATAAGTAGATGGAATTGGAAGTTTTTTTTTTAAGTAACTTTATACAATTCTTAGCACTCCCTCTGAATTTACGTGCTAAAAAATCCTACAGTGATCTTTCATCAAAAAATACTTTTAATTATCCATCCGCTTGCAGTACAATAAGGTCCTCTTCCCTTTCTTTGAAATCAAAGCATTGGAAATCCGTCTGACTTGCAAAAGGCTTTGTATCCAGTCACTGGGGTCATTCACTTTCTCAGCCCCTACACAGTATTCTGAATTGTCCCCTTGTTTGGTGCCCTAGAAATGGGAGAAAGGCAATAAATAGTAAAAGAGAATGTCTTGCCCTCGGGCACATACTCACGCAAATCAGTTACAGGAGAAAGAACACACAGGAACTGAGTCTGGAAACTGATTTCCTTAGAATTATTCTGGCTGACTCTCAGGAAGGCTCTGTGTACCACCTGAGCTAGACGTACCCCGGTTTGAACTGCTCAACACCCGCCCGTGTTCTCTGGTTTGACTCCTCCTTGCCACTGTTCTGTAGGTCATCGCAGCTGAGGGAGAAATGAATGCATCCAGGGCTCTGAAAGAAGCCTCCATGGTCATCACCGAATCTCCTGCTGCCCTTCAGCTCCGGTACCTTCAGACACTGACCACCATTGCTGCTGAGAAAAACTCGACAATCGTCTTCCCTCTGCCCATAGATATGCTGCAAGGCATCATGGGGGCAAAACAGTGAGCCATGTAGGCCGATGCAGCGATGAGCTCTTCCCTCCTAAGGATGAAGTGGGGACCAAACCAGCCTCTAACCCATAAGGAGGGAATAGGGTGGGAACCTTGACTTTCTTCCCTCCCTTCCTTTTTCCATATGTTGAGTGTGATGTTCTTAGAACGTGTAGTGCTCCTAGCTAGCCACAGATGAAGGTTGTTAGCTTGTAAATAGTACGTGAGAGTGATGATTTATGTAAGATAATCTCTCACTCTAAAATACTTCAAAGTTCGTATTTTTAGATTGTTATGCGATAGGTTAAATCCATCTTCTTTCGAATCTCATTGAGTCATTCTGTGCCCTCTGTCAGCAGCCAGGCCAAAAGGAGGAAGGCAGACTATCATCCCAACCCGACACCCTGGCTGGACAAATGTTTTGCAGAGAACAGTGACCTCGGGCTACAACCAGCTTCTCTGGGCCACATGTGCCTTACTTCCGGGGAGTCTCAGCTAAGGAAATTTCCCTAACATCAGTTTACCTTCTAAACTCAAACTGCCCCACCCACACCCCCGATGCTGCAAAATAATCCTTACTTAAGGGTAGACATGTCCTTGCCAGTACCTGTTAGCACTGGAGAAAAAGGGGAAGACCAAGGAAAATGATGACCCTAACCCTTGAAAGACTTCTAAATCCATTGCTGTAGACGTCCTTTTAAAATAACATGGGTGGTTTGTTTTTTTAACTTCTCTGAGCCCCTTTATGAGTAAATGATTCCTCTGTGGTCTTTCAAACCAGCTAAACACTTGTCACAAAAGTGCTTTTTTTCCTCACTTTTGCCTATTTTCATATATCAGGTTCTAAATAGTTGTGATTTTTTTAAATAAAATTTTCCCTAAGTTCTATAAGCCATTGTTTATATACCCATTTGAATAGCTTAAGGGACTAATACTTTAAAAAAATATTATCTTCAGAAAACCATTATATTTTACTGTCTGCATGCTATCGACTCGTGTACACTGTGAGCTATCTTGGTTACCTTACCATTCATTAAGTAGTAGAAGGAATTCATAGTCTCTCGGGCACACAATATCCAAGGAGCTTGGGAAGATGCTCTCAAGCTTAGCATATCTGTATAGGTATAGATCCTTTTTATTTCCCTGGTGATTTTATTTTTTTCTGTCGTATATGGTGATGCTGAAGGAGGAAGTGGTCAGCCCTTCTGAACCACCACTGCTGTAATATTAAGAAGCATCTTCCGTTTCACAAATGCCTGTGAAGCCAAGTAGCCTGGCATTCTTCTATTGGTCTGGAAAGCCTCCTGGTGACATTTGTACCAATTCCTCTTTGAAGCTCTGAGTTCACCTAGAAAAGTCTAAGAATAGCAGCTTCCTTACCCAAAGTTGCCCTTCATATCTGTCCTTAGCTGGGTCACTCTGTCAAATCCCAGCCTACGGGAGTCCCCTCCTGACAGCCCATTTCTAAGGTTATTTTACAAAACCTTGAACCACCGTGGATCCAGGTGCCTGGTAGAGTTCATTAGATATACCATATACAGAGCATTCTGGCTTGGAACTCAAGCTGCATTTATATTTTGAATTTTTAAATAATGATTTTGTCTCTTTTGTGAGGTGGCTCACCCTCGACCACTGAGGACCAGGAGACAAATATCCTGGCTGAAAATCTCTTGTCAGACTTAGAGGTTCAGTGCTTTCTGTTCCTTGAGTCTATCTCCAGATACCAAACAACCTTCGCTCTTCTGCCTTGTGGATTCATAGTCCAAAAGGTTGGAATTAAATTGCCTGGGAGCGAGGAGGCATAGAAGGAGCTCTAGGATGACAGTGTTAGTACGAGAGTTTTTCCCAGGTGGCCTCCCTTTCCAATGCTGTACATAATAAACTGCACTTTTACTCATTTTCTTTGGGTGAGAGTTTTCTTTGGGTGAGTCTGGTTCTGCCTGCATTTCGTGTATGTGGATTTCGTTTTTCAGAAGCGGCACATCAGTTCCTCCAGTCCTGGACTAGCCGCTTTGGCTTCTGTGTGCTTTTCCTGGGCCAGAGGCGGAGGAGAGGCCGTGGTCCATCTGCCGTCTCTCATGTCTTGGCTCCCTCTGGTGCACCTGCCTGCAGTTTCCCTGGGGAGTTTGAGATCACTGAATCCTTGGCTGGGCTCATTTCCCTTTGCCTTAATCCAAACAGGACAGGACCTCACTTCTTACTGTCACCCAGCTAATCACACTGGCATACCCCCTACTTAAAAAGAGAAATAGGGCTTCCCTGGTGGCGCAGTGGTTGAGAGTCAGCCTGCTGATGCGGGGGACACGGGTTCGTGGCCTGGTCCGGGAGGATGCCACGTGCCGTGGAGCAGCTGGGCCCGTGAGCCATGGCCGCTGAGCCTGCGCGTCCGGAGCCTGTGCTCCGCAACGGGAGAGGCCACAACAGTGAGAGGCCCGCGTACCTCAAAAAATAAATAAATAAATAAAAGAGAAATAAATGATATAAAACTAATGGGTGTTACCTGCCACATCCAACCTTCAAAGAACCATCTTGAACTAATGGCTACCATTAGTGGAACACTAGGTACCTGGCCTGTGCTCGAATACTTATACATACATTCTATCATTTCATCTTCAAAACAACTTGATGAGGGACTTCCCTGGTGGTCCAGTGATTAAGGCTTTGTCTTCCAATGCAAGGGGTGCAGATTCATTCCCTGGTCAGGGAGCTAAGAGCACATACCTTGGGGCCAAAAAACCAAAACATAAAACAGAAGCAATATTGTAACAAATTCAATAAAGACTTTAAAAATGGTCCACATCAGAAAAAAACTTTAAAAAAAGGACTTCCCTGGTAGCACAGTGGTTAAGAATCCACCTGCCAATGCCAGGGACACGGGTTCGAGCCCTGGTCCGGGAGGACCCCACATGCTGCGGAGAAACTAAGCCCCTGCGCCACAGCTACTGAGCCTGTGCTCTAGAGCCCACGAGCCACAACTACTGAGCCCGCATGCCACAACTACTGAAGCCCACGCGCCTAGAGCCTGTCCTCCGCAACAAGAGAAACCACCGTGATGAGAAGCCCGCACACCGCAACAAAGAGTAGCCCCCGCTCACCACAACTAGAGAAAGCCCGCGCACAGCAACGAAGACCCAATGCAGCCAAATAAATAAAGAAAAATGTTTATAAAAGAAAAAAACCAGCTTGATGAGACATATTTTTAGCCATTTTATCGATGAGGACCCTGGGGCTCAAAGGTTAAAAGTTACCCAAAGTCACATGGGTAGTGAGGAGCTGACTCGGGATTTGAACGTGGATCTAACTCCAAAGACTCCTAAGTTGTCTGAATGTATCCTGGCGAGGCAGTGCCTGCCTCCTCCACTTTCATATACACACCACCACCCACAGTCTTTTTATATGTAAATCACTTTTCAAGACTGTCAAGGTTCATTTGACTCCTGAAACGTTGCATTCATACCCAAGCAGGCCTTAAACTCTAGTTTTGGACCATAAGATCCAAATGAAGTAAGTAGATTGGGTGTTGGTAACCACAACATTGTTAGAACACACTGGCCTGAGTGGGAGGAAACCAGGGTTCCATGGACCTTTGAAGTTTCGTGGCCTTTTAAACTTTATTATCTCTGTGAGCTTCACCACGCTGGGCTTCACAAGGTTACTAGCTAGTAAATGGCGAACGACCTGTTTCCAAACTTCTTTTTAGCAGCAACTCCCTTTTTTCTTTTTCCAAAGGAAACTATAAAGTAAAAGATTTAAAATGCCTCTTATCAGGATAAATTCTTAAGTTCACATTTATAACATTTACCTAATGTCAATCGATGAGGCTGTTTTGAAAAAAATTAATGTTAATCAGAGTTACAAAAGGCAATTACAGCCTTAAATTAGGCTCTACATTCAATTTCAAGTGTCTGTGATATTTGTTACCACTTTAAAAATGGAATTTGAATCAAACATTTGTAAAATCACTGAAGCACCTCATAGAATTGTACAGATCCCAGTTTTTTGGTTTTTTTGTTTTTTAATAAATTTATTTATTTATTTTTGGCTGTGTAGGGTCTTCGTTTCTGTGTGAGGGCTTTCTCTAGTTGCGGCAAGCGGAGGCCACTGTTCATTGCAGTGCGCGGGCCTCTCAGTGTCGCGGCCTCTCTTGTGGAGCACAGGCTCCAGACGCGCAGGCTCAGTAGTTGTGGCTCACGGGCCTAGTTGCTCCGCGGCACGTGGGGTCTTCCCAGACCAGGGCTCGAACCCGTGTCCCCTGCATTGGCAGGCAGACTCTCAACCACTGCGCCACCAGGGAAGCTCCCAGATCCCAGTTTTAAAATCACTGCTCTTGAGGCTTTTCCCACTACACCCTTGAACTTGTAAGGTGACCTCAGATAGGTCATACTCCTTTCTGAGCCTCATTTTCCTCACCTGTAAGATAAGAAGTTGAGTTCCACCTGTTTGGGTCTCAGACCTTTAGAGAAAGTGTTGGAAGCTATAAGCACAAATTTGTATACAACTTTAAGAGATGCACTGACCCCACCACCATGCCTGTCCAAAGACTAGAGAACCATTGGACTAGATAGATGATCTTCAAGATCTTTCCTAATTTCAGCAGCTCTGGGCTCAGATCAGGCTGGGATTTGCCTAAAGGAGTCACACTTGCGAATAGGATGCAGCCCTTTTCAATCCACCGTATAGCCAGAGTTTGTTGACAAAGGAAATTGAAACAACTAACAGATTTCAGGAAGCTCTAGAAACTTAATAACCATAATGGAGGCTGGGAATCTTCGCACAAAGATTCTGAAGAAAAAAACAAAAAACAAAACAAAACAAAAGGCTGGCAATTAAGCCCTCTGGAAATTACTAGACGTCATAAAACTGTAAGGAACCATTACTGTTCATTATTACTTTTAGCATCTGACTCCAAAAAAGTCTCCCACAAAATGCCTGTCTACCCAGTGTCCATTTACCCACTTCCTCCTTCCTAGGAACCATGACTTTAGGTTTCTCCCAGTTAGAGCTCTTATCTCAGGGGAAGAGGAATCCAATCCCAGCCCCTGTCATGAATTTTACTGGCCTATTGATAATTCTATTCCCCAGCCCATGATTTGGTCAGGAATGGTCATGTAACCCCATACGGGCTCTTGAGATCTGAGGAGAGGTTTTCTATGGACTGGGGGATAGTTCCTCCTCCCTTTTCTGGGAGAACTTCTCGAAACAATCCTTTATCTTTTCCTTTGGGCGTTGCCATGCATGGGTGTGATAGACAGGATGCCTACAGGTATTTCACTACCAGATCGGGAGTGGCAGAGCCAAGAGAATCAACAAGAAACCCAGACAGACCCAATGGGTTTAGTCAACCAAGATGGCCCCCTAAACTCTGCACTACCATTTATGAGAGCATATAAGTGTGCTTATGGTTTAATTTGATTTGAGTTGGTTTTCCACTGCTTACAACCAAAAATATCTGATCCACAGTGTAGTGGGTCTTTACCTCCATGGTTAGGCACTAAGTCCTGCTGTGGACTAGGCTCTTTGGTTTTACCAAATAATAATAATAACATTTTTGAGCATTTACTATGTGCCAGGTATTGTATTAAGCATAATCTCATAAAAGTCTTAGTTGGGTGGGCTCTGTTCTTATTCCCATTCTGCAGCTAAGGAAGCTACAAAGAATTGAAGTAAGATTACACTGCTGATTAGTGGTGTAGCTAGAATTTGAACCCAGGTCTGACTTCAAAGCCCCACTTTCAATCCCTGTATTGTACCACCTGCAGTTAGGTACTATATGAATACAATATTACCATTTTGCAGGTGGGGAAGCTGAGGCTCACAGAAATTTTCTGTCCTATCCCTAGTGCCTTGCACACGGCCTGGCATAAATATATATCTGTTGAACTGAACTGTCCAAGATAGGATTCAGGATCCAAGCCCAGACCAACCTCTTTCCAAGAGACGCCCCCTGGGCACCTGTCATGGCATTTCACAATGACTTCTCCATTGTAGACGATGGAATCCAACGTCTCTCAAAAACCGTTAGGAAGAGAAAAATATATGGTTGAAGTGATAGTGTTCCTGACTCATTATTTTGTCTTTGAGAGAAAAAAATATGGAGTCCAAGCAACTCCATTGCCTCAGACAACTTCGTTTCTCAGAGTAGGCAGACCTCTCTCTCTGAAGCCACAGACACTAATACACCGAAATTGGCCAATAAACTGCCTTGAATGCCAATAAATGGAAATGCAGAATGCATGGCAGGTTCACCTGCCTTTGACCTTCCACAGCGAGCTGGCTCTGTCTAGACAAGCCTCCACTTTCCTCTAGTGAAGGCCCTACAAGCTCTAGGTGGTAAAGGCTGCCTTTGTTCCAAAACTTTGCATTTGTCAAGTTGATAGCTTTGACCATGAAAGTGGCCTTTTGGAGTAGAGGTAGGCATTACAAGATCAAGTTCAAACCCCTCAGCGTGGCATTTGAGGTCCTCTGTGAACTCTCTGCTTCCCCACCTTCTGCTCCAGCCCCCTGGGCTGCTGTCTGTCCCTGAGTACAACATTCTCCCTCAGAGCTCCATCTTTGTATAGCTCCATACCCTGCCTGAGATGACCTGACTCCCGACCACTCCATGTTTCACCTGGAAAATTCCTTCCCCACTACTCTCGTCACTTCTGCGATGAATCAGACTCTATTGAGGTAGGGCCCCTAGGGAATTTACGGTTTTAAAAACTCCCTGGGCAGTTAGGGTGATCAGCCAGCTTTGGAAACAGCAGTGTAAACACACACACACCCATCCCACCACATAAACCCTCACACTGGTTTCTGTTCTTCCGCGGTCCTATGAACGAGTTTTCCCTCTGTAAGTTGATGGGGATGGGTGGGGGAGAGGCATAGAACAAAAAAGGGGAAAACGCGGAGAGAAAAGACCAGAAGGATAGAGGGGAGGGAAGGGGATCTGTCTCCCAGCAGTTCCTTGGACTGGTTTGGGATCTCCATGGAGAAAAGGTTTAGAGACATAAGTTCATGGAGACGTCTAAGAGGAACTTCGTGACAAACGGAGCATCAGCGAAGAGTCAGGGTCTGGGGGACCAAGTGGGGCACAGAGGAAGTCCCTCTTCCACACCCCAAAGCCTGCAAATTTCGGGAGCATCCAGGAGCACCTCATGTCACAGAAACACTCGTGGGAACCAGAGGAAGCGAGGAAGATGCAGGCAGATGTTACAGGGTGTGGTACCTTGCCCACGTTCTCCTACAGGGAATGTAAGTGACTCAGGGGTCCAGCTGCTGGCTTTGAACTCCTACCGACAGTGTTCCAAGGCCAGGCCTCCCAATGACTGAGTGTAGTGGGGAGATAAGACACACCCCACCCCTGGGAGACCTTCAAATCCTTTGTTGGCTGATTTGACTTGGGCTCCAGAACATTTTAAATCAAACAAATATTTGTACACCAAGGTTCACAGCAGCATTATTCACAATAGCCAAAAGGTGGAAATGACCTGAGTGTCCATCGATGGATGAATGGATAAATAAAATGTGGCATATACACACAATGGAATATTACTCAGCCACAAAAAGGAATGTAATTTTTACATGTGCTGTAAAATGTATGAATTTTGAAAACATTATGCTGAGTGAAATAAGGCAGACAGAGGACAAATGCATGATTCCACTTATACGAGGTACCTAGAACAGGCAAATTCATGAAGACAGAAAGTGGAATAAAGGTTGCCAGGGGCAGAGGGGAGGGGGGAATAGGAGTTATTGTTTAATGGGCACAGAGTTTATGTTGGAGATTATGAAAAAGGTTTGGGTATAGACAGTGGGGACGGCTACATAACATCGTAAATGTATTTAGTGCCACTGAATTGTACATTTACAAATGGTCAAAGTGATAAAATACTATGTTATGTATAGTTTACTACAATAAAAAATAATAACAAAAATGGGACTCTACATTAAATTTTTTTTTTTTTTTTTTTACTTTGGCTCAAGGACTCCCCAAAAGCTTTGCTGAAGTTGCTGGACTGCACGGCCATCTAAGATGCATCCACCCAACCCCTCTTCCTCCCTCCTTCACTTGAGGTCAGACGTGCATCTCAGTCTGATGGCTCTCCAGCCTCCTGGTTCCCTCCCAATTTCCTTCCACATAAGCATTTTACCCCTAGTACAATCTATACCCGTTTCACCTCACTGCTTCTCAGCGGACCGTGATTCACACACAAGGTGAATGAAACTCACTCACTGGTTCACAGACACAAGCCATGCCTCCCCCTTCCCCTTCCCCGACTGGGGCCCTTCTCAGAACAATGACTACAGATGAGCCACAGCAGGGTAACACACTTCAAAAAGCTTTTTATTGAATTCAATTATTTCCAAAAGCACAAATACTTGAGACAATTTTGCAAGCACCCTGAATTTTTGCAGGGCTGTTTTTGGCTACTGTAAAAAAGCAAACAAACAAACAAAACAACCACCACACACACACACACCAGAGTGGCCCTGCTCGCTGTAAGGTCTCCTTGCGGGATGGACAGTTCTGAAAGGCACTGACCAGTAACAGGGTGGGGCCTTCCTCAGGCAGCCAGCTCAGCTAGGGCCCTGTCCAAGGGATCCATAGACCAATAGCTGTCATCCCAGCCAAGGAACCAGCCCACGAAGGAGGGAGGCTCAAAGCCTTGCTTCACCATGGTGATAGGGGTCCGCCTATCACGATTAGCTGGGTCTGTCTCGATGTACCGCTTAGCTGCAGACACATAGGCAGGAGAAGAATCCTTAGGGTCTCCCTCGCCAAGGAGACATGGTTCCCTGCCTAAGATGGTTTTTGATCCCCCTGTCCCCAAGGCCCAACCCCGCACTGGACACCACCATCCCTTAAAGGCAATGACACCCACAAGACTCCTCCACCGCCCTGCCCAGGAACACGGGAAGGAACGGGGGTCACAGTTTAACCTCCAGCTTCACGAAGCTTATGTCATTTTTCTCTAGCCGTCCCCTACTGCAAGATATCAAAGAACCAGCTTTTGGGTTTCCAGCTCCCAAATCAGATCTGCCCAGCCACCAGGGATCTGCTTTCCCACATCTAAATCCTGACAAGTTTGGTCCTCGGGCATTCTGGGAATCTGAAGCAGCTCCTAGCTGCTGCTTCCTTTTGGTGGGACCTAAGGCTTCTGCAGAAAGTGAGCTGTTCTTTCACCACCCCAGGGAGGGCTCACCGGGGGCTGACCACGGATGCGAAAGTCCCCACCTCCACTGTCACAAACGCCCAGACCCGCAGAGGAAGCTGCTTCCACCCCACCGCACGACACAGACCCACAGGCACCCTTGGGTCCTCACCGGAGGTCAAGGCTTCCGTCTTTTCCTCTTCTTGAGAATCCTTTCCAACCCAGACAAAGACCTGGAAGAGAGGCGCGAGATGAAATGGCGTGAGGCGTGCTGACTCTACGCGCTCCTGGAGGAAGCGCAGCAGGTTCCAGGTGTGGACCAGACACCCCTCCGCTGACACAGCCCGCGGACCGGGACTCCAAGGATTTGGAACAGACATGGCAAACTGGTGACCTCCAACCTGCTCTGTAGGCCCACCACCCTCTGGGGGGTGGTCTGCTTTTAGACAAACTGAGTGACTAGCGGATTACATTCAATCCAGACTTCCAACTTCCCTTGCAAACGGGGAGGACCTGGCAGCTTCACCCGCATGTGGATGACGAAGCTGAGTAGCAGCTGCCCCTCTCAATGGGAAGTTCCAGTTTGCCTCAGACTCCACCATGCCTTAGTGTCTCCCCAGCTCAGCCTGCTTCACTCACTAACAGGTGCCGTCAGCCACTGAGGTTGAGACCCCTCTCTAGCAGTTCAGGAACGATCCTTTTCCGGGCATTTGCTTGTTCAACAAATGAGCAGCCTAACATATGCTCACTGGTTTCCTCACCCAACGAACATGCATTAAGAGTCTGCTATGTGCCAGTCTCCGTGTGTCTGAGCCAACATGGTCTAAGGCTTGGAATAAAAACAACTCACCACCACTACCACCATCTTGAATCTTATGACAAGCTTGTTACACCAAAAAACCTATCCAGCTGATTTTTATGTATCATTTATTTTCATGTGTATCTAAAATATCTTAAAGAGCATGTAATTGATAAGATGGTATCAGACAATAAAATGCCAGACTTCCTTGCCGTCACTTATTTACAAATGTGTTCCCTACTGCAGTACATCGGCCCCTCAACACCAGGTATTGTGACTGTACTGCTCATCACAGAACTCCCAGCATCACAGCATTTTGCCTGGAAGACAGTGGTGCTTCAAAAATGTTGGCTGAGTGAGTGAATAAACAGATGAACGTACAGATTAAGTAGTAAATGGAACAAAGCTGCCAGCAGCTGAACGGCTAAACTGCAAACCTTTTGGTACTGATCCTCCAACTGGGGAGCCCAAGAAACAGCCCTGCGGGTCGAGGGGAGTCTTACACCTGCATGGCTGCTATCTCTAACCCTGACAACTCTGGGAGAAGCCAGCTTGATAGGAGGGGTTATGGACTGCCACCCCCCACGAGAATGCAAGCCCCGTGGGGACAGGGAAATGTCTACTTCTAGGTGACACCCCGGACAGTTTATGCCTGCATGTGACATGCTGCAAAGTTCAACTTTCTTTACCAACAGATTTAAAGGAAGAGTTCATGCTCCCCTAAGGCCTGGGAAATAACGCTGGTCGTCTGATTTGCATTTATATGGTGCTTTGCAGTTGGCAAGGAGATTTTATCTACCTCTCATCTGTTTGGATTATGCAAGGTAGGTACCACCATGCCCATTCTGCAGATGAGAAAATGGAGGCTCAGAAAGGGAAAGTGACTTGCAGCACCGTGCTTCACCCACCTGGTCCCAGATGTCCAGAAGCATGACGTCATCGGTGGCCAGGTCTTCCTGCATGAGCTCGCCAGGGACCTCTTCGATCTGGGAAGGAATGGAAGAGGTTAATAACAGCGCACCAGCAAGCTGCTCCCCCCCACCCCCAGGCCTGCTCTATCTGCCCCCTTGAGTGAGATGCAGAGCTGGCTCCAACCTGCATGGGTCTATGCTGGTCTGTCAGAAGGGTACACTCCCTGCCCCTGCTGCGGCTGCAACAGCTCCGCTCCCTGGAACACACCTCCCAAGGGGCAAGCAGAGGGAGCGCCCTCCGCGCCCTCCGCTGGGACTCACCACAAAACGTCCGATCTTGTTGGAGCAGGCGAAGAGGCGAGGAGGGTGGGCATCCATCTTCTTGTCCTTCAGCCGTGGGGACGTGCGGTAGGCGGCCTTCCCACCCAGGGCCTCCCAGAAGCTGTCTGTGAGGGGAGGCCACACCAGTTACCAACTGACCCCACCCTCCCCCCTCCAGCACTTCTCTTTAGACCCTGGGACAAACCCTGCCCTAGCACAACCAACTGCTCTCAATCCGCAGCCTGCATCTTAAAATCCCAGGGCGCCAAAGAAGGAAGGGGCCTGAGAGATTCGACGGTGATGAAACGGAGGCCCAGAGAGGGAAGACTTGGCAGTGGACACACAGCCAGGACTACTTCTTGTTTGAGACTGACGACAGCACCGCGGGATGGGGATAATTATCCCCGCTCAACATGTGAGGCGGCTGAGGCTCAGAGAGGTTAAGCAACTCACCCAACATCACACAGCTAGTATGCTGTAAAGCCACCTTACCTGACGCCACGTATCATTTCCACTATACCTGCTCTGTCCACATGTGCTATTTAAATTTAATTGCATTTTCCCACCAGTCACGTTTAAATATTCATTAGCCTAAACATGTGACTAGTGGCCACCAAATTGGAACTGGCAGACATAGAACATGTCCATTCTCTCAGAAGGTTCCAGTGGACTGTGCTGCTCTAGACAGAACTACTCTTCCCCATTTCTGCTAAGCATCAAGCAGGAGGGATTGGGCTTAAAAGTAAGAATGGAAAGACCTAGGGTTGGCATAACAAAGGTGTTCCTGACCCATGCTCTGGAAACAAAGCAGGCTTGTGGCATTGTGACCCCTCTTCCAGCTGACTTCCCCACCTGCCCCAGCCCACACTGAGCTCTCCTTTCTCTAACTCCTGGACGCCTCCCTCTCACTGACCATAGCCCTCATTTTCATCTAACTCACTTTTTTTTTTGGGGGGGGGGCAGCGCTGTGGCATGCGGGATCTTAGTTCCCCGACCAGGAATTGAACCCGTGCCCCTGTGGTGAAAGCGCAGAGTCCTAACCACTGGACCGCCAGGGAATTCCCTAACTCACTTTTATTAACGCACATTAGGGGACAGGTGCTCAGGAGAGGGGGGAGGATATAGAAACCCCCAAGCAGACAGAAGGGAGGGAAACATAACAGCTGCATCCCCAGAAGCAGCAGAGGCCCCTCTGCCCATTGCTCCTACCTGGCTCGCTGCCTTCTGCCACTTGCACAGGTTGGGCCCGAAGCACCTGGAGCAGCTCCTGGGCCCCGGTCTTCTCTGCCTGGCTGGCTCCTGTACCCACCCACAGGTAGGCGGCTGAGGGGGTTTTCAGGACAAAGGCATCGTTGGAGTTCAGCACGCCAGCCTTGGGGATCACCTGGGAGGGCAGTCCTCGATTAATCAGGAACCAGATAAAATGGCTCCCTCCTCGTAGCCCAGGAGACGCTGCAGCAGGACCAGCTCTTAGGTGAGGTCACAGACTTTGGGCACTGAGGGCCTTAGTTGACTCCCATGAGTCATTAGTGCACTGTGGCTAGCCAAGGAGATTCTAGAAATCTGGGCTGCATTAACAGAAGTTGGGCGCCCAGAACAAAGAAGGTGATAATCCCATTCTCCTCTAGGCTGCTCAATAGGATTATGTTCAGATCTGCACCTTCCACCATGAAAGGGAGAGCAGCCAACTGGAATGTAATGAAGAACAATGTCCAGATTGTGAAGAATGGACTGCCTGTGAGGTAGTGAGCTGCCCGTTATGGAAGGTATGCAAGGGGCAATGGGCATTTCTTGAAACAAGGGGAAATCTAAGACATACAATCTTGCTGCCAGGGCAGGAAGGTACAAAAAGCTACTTCTTAACCCCTCAGCCAAACCCACCCAATCCTGTGCCCGGAGATCTCACCATCAAGCCTGGGAGGTTTCAGAGAGGCCAATCCTGCCTGGGGTCCAGGGCCTGGGCATTACCTCAACAGCTCGGGTGGCTCCAGAACTGCTGGCCCGGACCTGGAAGAGGCGGGTACTGGCAGGAGCTGTCTGTCCACCCTCGCGGGAGGTGCCACCCCTGTAGACGATCATGGGTTTCCCGCCAAACAGGCTCATGAGGTGAGCAGGCTCCTTGCCTTGGACCACACGGCTCTGGGAGGGAGACAGGAGAGCAAGTCAGGAAAGGGGGTGGGAACGTCAGTCCTGTACGACACCAGGCTCACCGCCACCCCCTGCAGCCAGCACAGCCTGGGCTCACCCCTCAAATAAGGCCGTCACACTTGGGTCTGTGCGCGGGTGGTGCCTGACCCTACAGCACACAGGGGCTGGCAGGGGAACAGGAGTTCCAGGAAGGCCGGACACAGCACTGTTGCCTGAGGCCCCCCGGGCACTGCTTCGGCCGCTCCCCTCCCACGAGGCCCTGCCTTGCTGAGCCTGAGTCTAGTCCAAGAACCAAGAGAGCCCACGTTTGCAAATATTCCCTTAAATGGAAGCACAGGGACTGTTCGTGCACTTTCTTCCAGGATGGTGATGTCAGCCTCAGGCATGAAAGCTGGCAGAGTGGTGAGAATAGAGCCTTCCAGATCTGGAGAGACCCCTCCTGCACAGCCAGTGCACCCCACAAGCAGACTGCAGTCAAGGGCTTAGTGGTGGGAGGGAGAGGGCAAGGAGGTCTAAGATATATCACATCTGGTTCTGCCCTGTGTGCCCATTTCATTTCGGATCCCAGTTGTGACCCTGGCTAGCTAAATCTAGAAGACAATCGCACGTGTGGGCCAGGGGTATTGTAGCCACTTCCCAACGTGCGCCACCACTGCTGGGTCAGAGCTCAGATCCAAGCTCCGCCCTGACAGCGAGAATTCAGGCACGGGCCTCAACCTCTCAGTTTCTTCCTCTGTGAAATGGGGCCAAGAATGCTACTCCTAAGGCTGATGTTGGGATGAGCTGAGGCAGTAATCATCCCACTCAGCACCCGGCACCCACCCTTCAGGACCCGGTCAAAGTTCAAGGCACCAACCCCAAATCTGAATCCAGAGCCCTGCTCATTCCAAGGGTAGGACAGAGAAAGGAGGATTCTGTCTCCTTCTCCCATGTCTCCCCCCACCTGCTGCCCTCCAGGGCCCAACACTGTAGCCAGAGCAACCTTTTAAACTCATGAATCCCTTCACATTACATTTGCCATGTTAGCAACGTCCCCTTGTTCTCAGGGTCAAGGTCAACATCCTCACGGTGGCTTCTGGGTGGTCTGGTCCCTCTGATCATCTCCCCAGGCTCCTATCGTGGCACCCTCCCCTCGCTTTAATAACCAGTGCCCCCTCCCACCTCAGGGCCTTTACATGTACCCTTCCCTCTACCTGGAATATGCCTGGCTAACTCCTACTCAACCATTGGGTCCCAGCTGAAAAATCCCTCCCTGGATGGGGGCCCTGTCTAATCCAATTAGCTCTTACTTGGGATGTATGTGTCCTTACACTTAACACACCTGTATAAGGGGTCTATTATGGGCCAAGCATGGCTCTAAATGCTTTACAAATGTTAACTCTTCATCCTCACAGCAATCCTGTGAGATAGGTACAGTCATTAACCCCAGTTTGAGAACACAGAGGCATAGAGAGGCTAAGTGACCTGTCCGAGGCTGCCCAGAGGTGAAGACTAGATTTAAACCCAAGCAGGCTAGCTCCATGTCCATCCTCTGAACTAAACCACCACACTGCCTCTCCTGCTCCCCTGGTGTCTTATCATTTTCCCTCACTGCACACGTTGTTATGTGTGACTGTCCAACCTTTGCCTGCATGTCTGCTGAACATCTTTCTCCCCCCTAGACTGTAAACCACATCACAGCAGTTCAGGGCAGGGCAGGGGTGGGATCTGTGGGTTCATGGCTGCAGATGCAGTGTCAGAGCCCTGCATAAATGTTCGCTGAAAGGATGGATGGATGAATGGAATGATGGACAGTCAGATAGATGAGTGGACAGATGGACAGGGCCCAGGGTGTGGCCCCGAGGGACAATGGGCTCACCTGGACAGGGGTACCTCCCAGTTCCTCATCCAGCTGGGCAGTCAGGATGGCAGATGCGGCGACCTCATCCTGGGTGGACTGGGCACCCTGCCTGGAAGGGAAGTGATACTCAGCACCGAGGTTTGCAAAGAGCCCCGAGTCTCTCCTTCACCCTGGGCCTGAGAAACCCACAGATCCCCAGATTACAGGTAATGAAACTGAGACACAGAGAGGAAAAGGGGCTCTCTCAAAAGCAACCAGTGCCAGGAACCAGACCAACATGCCATCCCCCAGCTCAGCATCTCACCTCTTATAGAGACCTGACCACAACCAACAGACTTTCTCATCCTAAATCTGCCCTGCAGGGATATTTACAGTGGGTGGCTTTCTGCCCCACCTCTTCCTATGACTGTCTAAATTTCTCATAACCAACATGTGTTATCTGTATAAGCAAACAATCTGACAAATCAACGTGCTGATGCAGCTATTAAGAAAAAAAAAAAAAGGCTTCTCGTGAATTTTGTAGCGTGTGTGTATTACCGTGTCCAAAAAAATTTCTTTCAAGCTGCTTTTAAAAGTCTGAGGTTGTCATCGTTAATCATTAGAGAAATGCAAATCAAAACTACAATGAGATATCATCTCACACCAGTAAGAATGGCCATCCTCAAAAAATCTACAAACAATAAATGCTGGAGAGGGTGTGGAGAAAAGGGAACCCTCTTGCACTGTTGGTGGGAATGTAAATTGGTACAGCCACTATGGAGAACAGTATGGAGGTTCCTTAAAAAACTAAAAATAGAACTACCATACGACCCAGCAATCCCACTACTGGGCAAATACCCTGAGAAAACCATAATTCAAAAAGAGTCATGTACCAAAATGTTCATTGCAGCTCTATTTACAATAGCCAGGACATGGAAGCAACCTAAGTGTCCCTCATTGGATGAATGGATAAAGAAGATGTGGCACATATATACAATGGAATCAGCCATAAAAAGAAATGAAATTGAGATATTTGTAGTGAGGTGGATGGACCTAGAGTCTGTCCATACAGAGTGAAGTAAGTCAGAAAGAGAAAAATACCGTATGCTAACACATATATATGGAATCTAAGAAAAAAAAAAAAAAAGGTCATGAAGAACCTAGGGGTAAGATGGGAATAAAGACACAGACCTACTAGAGAATGGACTTGAGGATATGGGGAGGGGGAAGCGTAAGCTGTGACAAAGTGAGAGAGTGGCATGGACATATATACACTACCAAACGTAAAATAGATAGCTAGTGGGAAGCAGCCGCATATCACAGGGAGATCAGCTCAGTGGTTTGTGACCACCTAGAGGGGTGGGATAGGGAGGGTGGGAGGGAGGGAGACGCAAGAGGGAAGAGATATGGGAACATATGTATATGTATAACTGATTCACTTTGTTATAAAGCAGAAACTAACACACCATTGTAAAGCAATTATACTGCAATAAAGATGTTAAAAAAAAATCTGAGGTTGTCAAATTGAGAGGCATTCTACAGAATAAGACTAGTGCTCTTCCAAAGTATCAAGGTTGTGAAAGAAGAGTAAAGCCTGAGGGCTTCCCTGGTGGCGCAGTGGTTAAGAATCCGCCTGCCAATGCAGGGGACACGGGTTCGAGCCCTGGTCCAGGAAGATCCCACATGCCGCGGAGTAACTAAGCCTGTGAGCCACAACTACTGAAGCCCGCGTGCCACAACTACTGAAGCCTGTGCGCCTAGAGCCCGTGCTCCGCAACAAGAGAAGCCACTGCAATGAGAAGCCTGTGTACCGCAATGAAGAGTAGCCCCCGCTTGTCACAACTAGAGAAAGCCTGCGTGCAGCAACGAAGACCCAATGCAGCCAAAATTAAATAAATAAAATAAATAAATTTATTAAAAAAAAAAGAGTAAAGACTGAGGAACTGTCACAGATTAAAGACATGATTAAATGTCACTAAGGAGACGTGATGACTAAATGGCATGTGAGATCCTGGGTTAGATCTTAGACCAGAAAAAGGATATTAGTGGGAGAACTGGTGAGATTCAAGTAAGGTCTATAGATTAGTAAATGGTATTGCAACAATGTTAATTTCCCGGTTTTGAAACTTGAACTATGGTTAAGACATGATCATAGAGGGAGCTGTGTAATGGGTATATGGGAACTGTCTGTAGTATTTTTGCAACTTTTCAGCAAGTCATTTCAAAATAAAAAGTTTTTAAAAAAAGAAACCCAACCGTCAATCTTCAAAAAGTTTGAGACTGCATATAAGAGAAACGAAATGAAAAAAGCAAACTACTATACTGAGATACCATTTCATAAACTATAAGGTTGACAAACAGCAAAAGTTTGATAACACAGTCCACTGGTGAGGCCATGGGGAAACAGACACTCTCATTTGTTGCGGGTGAGAATGCAAATACTACAAACTCCACCTACGGAAACTGGGTGCTATCTATCAAAATGACAAGTGCATTTACTGTTTGACCCAGCAATCCCACTTCTGGGAACTTGCTGCAAAGATATTTCTCTACACATTCAAACTGATGTTTAAGGTTACTAATCACAGCAATGCTTCTAATAGCAAAAGTCTGGAATCAACCCAAGTACGCAACAGCAGGGAATTTGTTAAATAAACTACAGGATAGCCACGTGATGGAATATTATGCAGCTGTAAAAAGGACTGGGGAAGTTCTCTATGTACTGACAGAGACTAAGCTTCAGGAAGTATTAAGTGAAAAAAAGCAAAGTGCAGGATAAAATACATAGTTTGCTAGCTTTTGTAAGGAAGGAAAAGAACTAGGAATATAGGGTGAGATTTTCTTATATTTGCATCAAAAATTACTGGAAGAGTATACAAGAAACTAATGAAAGTGGGCATCCATGGAGGGGTGGGGGTCATAGAGCAAGGTGGGGAGGGACAAGCCTTCTCAATACATGCGTTTTTATTCTGTTTCGATCCTTGACTTGTGAATGTATTATCTATTTTTAAAGAATTAAAAATAATTTTTAATTAGAAAAGGTGGGAGGATGGACAGTACTTAGAGTGGGATTGTGGGAGAGATTTTCTGTTTATTTGTTTCTCCCTAGTCCCCATGTCTCCTACAATGGACACGTAATGCTTTTATGAGAATAGTTTAAAATTTGTTTAGAGAAAAAAGACAAGAGGTGTTGCCCTGTGGACGAGAGCCTTTCCCAGTGGATGGTGGCTGCCCCGGCTCAGGTCCACACACTCGCAGGCTTCCCTCAGCCCTGTTCACATCCCTCCTTGCTGCCATGCTCACCCCACAGCACAGGGCCCCAGACCCTCACCAGTTGTAGATGATCTGTCCCTGACGGCCGCCATGACGGTAGTTGTACAGAATGATGTAGCTGTCACCACCGTAGAACTGTCCATACGTGGCGGGGTCCACGGGCACTTTGTTGGAGCCTTCAATTCTCCAGATCTACCAGAGCAAAGCTGGGCTCAGACACAGTGCAGCACCCCCAGTCCCCAACTCAGACCAGTTGAGAGACCACACAGTGGTGGGTAGTGGTTACAAAACACGACCGCACTCGGACTCAGACTAAAGTTAAATAATCTGCCCGAATCACACAGCCACTAGGATTCAAACCCATGTTTCCTGCTCCGGATCCTTATACTGCACCCCTGCCCCACCCTGTACTTCCTCCTTGTAGAAATCAGCACAGGGACTGGTGGTCGCATGGTAGTATACTGGACCTGCATGATAGTATTTGCAAAATGGGTTTAGTGGGTGTTACACAGTATAACACAGGCTAAGGGTACAAATCAACGAATGACCTGGATCCAAATCAGGATCCACCCCCTTAGAGGTTGTGCAGCCTTGGACAACTTGCTCACTGTCTATGAGCCTCAGTAGGAGACTAATAAAGGATGTTGGTCTATTCATGAAAGTCTAGCACAGTGCCTGGCACAGGGTAATGGCTCTACAGGGGGCAGCTACTCTTAATTATTAGAACTATTATTATTTTATTATTAATGTTGCCATTATCTGTATCATTATTAAGTTGTCTGAATTTTATAGATCACCTGCAGAGGCAGGGCCATCACTAAGTGACCTCAGAATGACACCTGCTGGCAGATCTCTTTGCAGAGCTCCGGTAACACGGTGTCAAAGTGGTCACAAAGCCCTGCAGCGCCACCTGGTGGTGCTGCAAGTCCCGGGAAACAATCTCCGGACTTTGAAAATTCTCGAAGGTGATGGAGTGGGCTAAGCCTCAGTTTACAGGTGAGGAAAGTGAGGTTCAAAAAGGTTAAGTAACTTGCCCGAGGTCACACAGCTGAGCTGCCAGGGCTCTTTCCACACTGCCCTATCCTGATCATTTTCATTGCATCCTCCCCTCCCACTGAAGTAATGAATGAGTGATGAATGAAAAATAATAACACCAATGACAAAAACAATAATAAATAAAAATTAACACTTTTGCCATTTCTATTATGTAGGATGGAATCAGTGTTTGCCTGAAGCAGATTCTACTTCATAAACATCTCTGAATTCCACCCCCCCACACTTCTCCATCTTCACTGTGACCTTCCTGATCTCAAGGTCATTATCTCTTCCCTAGACTATTATAACCTCCTCATGAGGTCTCTACCGTCATTATCCTGTCTCTAAATTCATTTTCACAGTGAGTTTAGGAAGCACAGAACTGAGCCTGTCATATTTCTGCCTTTAAAAAAAAGAAAAAGAAAAAAAACCCCTCACTAGCACCTAATGGTTACAGGATCAAGTCCACACCCCTGGACATGGAACTCAAGGCCCCTCCTTGAGGATGCCATCAGCAGCAGGCTCCCAGGACAGCTCCCTGCCTGGAATACCTACTCTTCTTCTCTGGCAGCAAACTCCTACTCATACTCTGAGGCCCAACCAAAAGGTCCCCACCTCTGTGAAGACTGCCCCAACCACCCACCTTCACTTCCCTTCCTGTGTTCCCATAATCCCTGTGCACCTCTCGTCTCCCACTGACCACACAGGTCTGAGCAACCAGCTGCGGCTGTGGTCACCTCCCCTCCCAGACCAGGTACTCTTTATGGGCAGGGTGGGGTCTCAGACACTTGGCATGGAGCCTGGAAGACAGTAGGTGCTTAGGGTATGTTGGTTGCAATAAGCCAGCAAGACAAAATAATTCCATCCACCAAAAACTGTGGTCAAAATCTCTTAGAGAAACATCTTCAGAGAAGCAGGAGGCAGTGGGTGGGCCAGAGGTGCCAGGGAGGGAGCAAGGAAGGGGCCTGGACACACCCACCCCAGCCCCTCAGGTACCTGTTTCTGGCCTGTGCCATTGTCATCCATGCCATGCTGGGCGGCCATTGCAGTGGAGGTGTGCAGGGTGGCGGCATCGAAGGGCACGCGCTCTATGTTGGCGATGTGGCTGGAGAGATAGGTCAGGCCCAGGCCATCCGTCTGGTCTAGGTCGCGCCAGTTCTTGAAGAACTGTTTGAACAGTGGGGTCTCGCCACCCTCAGGAAGGATGGAGACCTGGAAGGGGAGGGGGGAGAGCAGGACATGCTGGCTTGGGGTCCCCCTGAGGACAGGGACCACCCAGCAGGGGTCCTCAAGGGAGCCTCAGACACCCAGTCCACACTGAGGTGGGATACCCACCCAAAATGGACCCATTCTCACTGTCCTACCTGGCTCCAAGACTCACCTGGGTCTGCTTGGGGTAGTCCATCTTGGAGATGAAGTCGGAGGCCGTTTTGAGGGCAGCCTTCCTCTCCTCCGTGTTGGCCTGCCTGCCTGTCAGCAGAGGGAGGGTAAGGGGCCGGGGGTCAGTGCTGTGCCCCCGCATCCAATGGTCCAGGGAAAGCAGAAGGCCAACCTCCCTCCCTCCTCTTCCTAGACTGTGGACAGCCAAGGCCAGAGAACTCAGAGCTGATCACACCATGAGCTCTCGGGGGGCCAGCTGGGGGTCCTGCCTGATGATGGCAAGCACACCGACCACTGTGGCCCATTTACTGAGCTCAGAACTATACAAAAATGATGGCATTTCATCCACACAACAACCTTATGTGATAAAGATCATTATCTTGTCCTCATTTACATATAAGGAAACCAGGGTCTTAGAGAGGTGAAGTGACTTGACCAAGGCCGCTCATCCAGTAGGAAAGTTGCCACTCAGACCCTCAGGCCCCCCTCCTTTTCCCTAGACTCATGAGCCAAATTCCTGCAAGGCTGCTGGAGCTCCCACTCGAGGTCCTGTTCAAGCCCTTCCCCTGTCCCCAATACCTTTCCAGACAAAGATTTTCCCATCTTTGCCATGGTCCAGGATGAAGCAGTCCTCGGACTTCAAGGCCCCCTGGGCGAAGGGGTTCTCATCAGCCACGAGGGAGACCGACATGGTGCCCGCACCATTGGAGACCTGGGAGGACAAGGGAAAGGCAGCCCAGCCCATCAGTGACCTCCACCACTTCAGCCTAACCATGGGCGCCCCCAAGACCACACGTGGGGAGACCCTCGTCTCACCCCCACCCCCAAACGACACTGCAGGGTAACATGAGGACTTGTGCCCTCAAGCCCTGAGGCTCATTCAGGATTTCTTTGTCTTTTTCCACTATGTCACAACCACATCTGCGACCTACACACAGGTGTAGCATGGAAACTGCACACGGAAAGGGAAGGGGGAGGATCCAATGCAGGAATGCAGGTGGCATAGGAAAAGAACTGTATAGTTGGTGAAAAGATATTCAACCTCATCAGTTAAAAAAAAAAAAGGAAATAAAGAAGAAAAAGAAAAAGATCTAAATGCAGTGTAGGATTCTGGATTGGAACCTGGAATGAAAAATTGGGGAAAACCGAATAAAGTCTGCAGTTTAGTTAGTAGTATTGAACTGATGTTTCTTAGTTTTGACAAATGTACCTGGTTATGTTAAGATGTTCAGGAGAAGCTGGGTGAAGGGTATACGGGAACCCTCTGTACTATCTTTGCAATATTTCTGTAAACCTAAAAATTATTCTAAAATAAAAGTTCATTGAATTTTTTTTTAAGTGTACCATACTCGTCAAAATTCAAAAGATTGACAATACCCACGGGCTTCCGTGGTGGCGCAGTGGTTGAGAGTCCGCCTGCCGATGCAGGGGACGTGGGTTCGTGCCCCGGTCCGGGAAGATCCCACATGCCGCGAAGCGGCTGGGCCCGTGAGCCACGGCCGCTGAGCCTGCACGTCCAGAGTCTGTGCTCCGCAACGGGAGAGGCCACAACAGTGAGAGGCCCGCGTACCGCAAAAAAAAAAAAAAAAAAAAAAAAAGATCGACAATACGCAGCGTTGAAAAGACTCTGGGTGAACAGGCACTTTCAAACCCGTGATGAAGGTAACTAGGGAGCCCTTCTAGAATGCATTTTAGTAATACATATCAGAACTCTAAAAAATAAGTGCTCCACATTTATTGAAAACTTACTATGTGCCAGGCACTGTTCTAAGCAATTTATGTAATTTATATAATTTAATCACTTCTACAATTATACAACTCCTTTAATCCTTAAAACAACCCTGTGGTAGTCCTAGTAGTGTCCCCATTTTATTCACAAGGAAACCAAGGCACAGAGAGATTAAGTAACCTGCACAGCTAGAAAGTACCAGACCTGGGATTCGAACCCAGGTAGTCTGACTCCAGAACCGGTAATTTTTTTTTTTTTTTGGCCACATCCTGAGGCTTGCAGGATCTCAGTTCCCGGACCCGGGATTGAACCACAGCAGTGAGAGCCCAGAATCCTAACAACTAGGCCACCAGAGGATTCCCAAGAACCAGTATTTTCAATCACTGACTCTTTATTCAGCCTATGACCCAGCAATCCATGTCTGGGAAACTCCCCTAATGCCACACTTCGCCCAAGTGCACAAAGAGGGACTGTCTGCAATCAGAAAAGGTGGAAACATTCTAATGTCCATCAAATAGGGATCTGCTGAGATTCCTACATTCCTAAAATAGAATACTACACAGCCGTTATAAAGGACCATGTGTATCTCTATTACAGACAGATATTCCTGACCACGTCAAGTGGAAAAAAGAAGGCCACAGAAAAGCATGAATCGTTTGGATCCGTGAATATCAAACAGAGATGGAAAAACATATGTAACTAGACACAGAAAGCTGTATCTGGAGATTTCTTTACCAAAAGGGTAACCATGTAACCATGGTAACCCATGGAGAGGAGAGGAGGCGAGGTTGACTTTTGAGTGTCGTTACTTTTGTAATTAAAACCCATTTTTAAAACAGTACTGGCTACCTTAAACTAGTGAAATTGCACTGACTCGTACGTTCTTCTTACGTTCCTGAGAACTGCTCAGTACTGTTATTTACAACGCGTATGTGTTACTTTAGTATCAGAGTAAATGTCAACAATGCGGTTTTTCCGTGGCCGTGATGAGAACCTGCACCTCATGTTGTTGTTATTTTACCACAAACAAGCCTAGGGCACGACATGGGTGTCACAGGCCCAGAGGCCAGAGTTCCCTGGCCCAGGAGCAGCCTCGATTCACTTCTTTAAATCACAAGAAGGCAAATTCCCCGGCGGTCCAGTGGTTAGGACTCCGTGCTTTCACTGCCGAGGGCGTGGGTTAAAGGGAACTAAGATCCCACAAGCCGCACAGCGCGACCAAAATAAATAAATAATAAAATCACAAGAAGAAATTATAAATAAAGTCATTAACCATAACCTGCCCCTCAACACACACACACACACACACACACACACCCCACACACACTTTTGTACTATTTCCCTGTATCTTCCTACAACACTCCCATCAGTTCCCTCTGTGGACCCCCGGAAATCCTGAAAAGTTGACTCGACTGCCCTTCTCCCCACTTTACAGACTAGGAAACTGAGACCCAGCAGAGAACATGTGCCGCCCAAGACCCCACAGATGAATGTGACGCACGTGTGTCTGCAGTCGCTCGCACGCCCTTACTCCCGGGGCAGGAAGGCAAAGGCAGCAGGTGGGCGTCTACTGGAGGCGTGTGGAAGCCGAGTCCCCCCCACCCCACCCCCACGCATGCTTTGCTCAAGGCCCCGTGGCAGTGGAGCTCAGGAAGACCAGGTCTCCTGACCCAAGACCCAGGGGCCAGCGCAGCTGAGGCTCACCTTGTAGAGCTTGGCCAGCTTGCGGTTGGCTGCGTCCTCCTTGGCTGTGTCCTCGGTACCCTCGGGCAGAGCCGGCTTGGGACCCAGCACCTGCAGGAGAGGGAGACACGGAAGAAAGGGTGGCGGTGAGCTCCTGGCAGCCTCCTCCCCCAGAGAGGGGACTGAATTCCTGAGAGAGCTCCCTCCCCAGGCAGGTAAGGACCACGTGGGCGTCCATCCACAGCGACCTTCCACTTAGGGTAAGGTCCCCTCCAGAGACATCCTGCATCTCTTGCCGTGTCTCCTGTGTGCAAAGCTCAACCAGGGCTGCCTGTCGAGTCCTTCCCTCCTTGTTCCTTGTCTCCAGGAGCTCCGTGCTCCTCTGCCTCCTGGACAGTCCTTCAGGTATTTATTCTACCATTTCCTCCTAGCCTTCTAAGAATGATAAACAGAGCTATGAATACCTTCCACCACATGCCTTTAACAGACCTCATTTCATCTTCGCACCCATGCTGAGAGGCACAGATTATCACTCTCGTTTCACAGGAGAGGAAACTGAAGTCTAGAGAGAAGAAGTACCTTGTCCACACAGCAATAAGGTGGCTAAGTTGGAATTTGAACCCGTATCCCTGTGATTTTAGAGTCTATTTTCACACCTCCATTCTGAGCTACCTCCAGCCTCAATGGCCCCAGCTACTGCCCCTCTCAAGCCATGTTTGGTGTCCAGGCTCCTCCCCATAATAATCACCTTCTGCTCTTCCTAAAAACCAGAACTCAACAGCCCCAGACAAGCAGGAGACAAGTGGCACGGAGCAGAGCCCGTGGTCTCCTCCTTTTCCTGGTGACCTCTGCCTCTGTTGATATGTCCTCAAAGCACAACGGCTGACAATGCCATCATGCAATTTGATGAAATGGGCTATAAACTACTAGGAATGGTCAGAAGAGGAAAGAGGGGATTGGGTCTCCATTGTCTCTTTCTGACCTGGCTCCAGCACCAGGCTCACCCTCGGAAGACGCCAAGACCCTCCTTCTCAGCTCCTTTGGAGGACCTAGCCCTCCCAGTGGGAGGGTGTGGCTCACAACCCCGGGATGTACCAGGTCCTGGGATTCCAGCCCCACTTCTCAGGGGAGTCTGGGAGTTGTCGGGGAAACTGCTCTTCCAGCTTGGTGGAAAAACAAATTCACCTCAAAACTGCCTGTTGGATGGAGGAAAGAAAGGAGCCTCCTGTCCCTATTCTCAGCCCCACCATGCACTCCTGGGATGTGGCCGTGGGTACCTGGAGCATCGCCTCCGGCTCGGAGCCCTCCTCGGACACGTGCACACGGGCCCGGCCATTCCGCTCGTTGTCTCGGATGCCCTTGGACAGCTCTGTGGCCTTCAGCCTCTCAAAACGGTTGCTCTTGGAGCCGCACCACTGATAGATGTCCTGTGAGACAGGGACCCCACATAAGGCAGTGCCCCATATAAGCCCTGCCCAGCGACATGGCAAGGAGGGAACTATGGGGGCGGGCGGTGAGCTCACCTTGTTCTCTGCTTGCCCAGGTGACAGCCGGTGGAGCACACACATGCCCACATCCAAGCACAACAGGAGTGATCTGTGTGCACCAGGGTATGTGAGTGCATGATTTGGGATATGTGTTTCTTCACAGGTACCCCTACACATAGAATGTGTATAGAAATGTTTGCCTGCTGGTGGGAGCAGAAATAGTGCAACCACTTTGGAAACCCATTTGGCTGTACCTTCTAAAGCTCTGTATACCAGTATCCTATGACTCAGCAATCCCTCTCCTGGGAGTACACCCAACAGAAGTGCATGCATACATCCACCAAAAGACCCGTGCAAGGATGTTCAGAGCAGCACCACCTGGAATAGCCCCAAACTATCCCAAGTGTCCGTCAACAACAGAATGGATCAATGAACTGTGGCATATCTGCCCGATCCGTTCTTATATAACAAGGAGAAGGAACAATTTACAACTAAAGGCAACAATACGGATGGATCTCAGAAAGAAAATGTTGGGCAACAAAAGTCAGAGATCAAAAGCAAAGATTCCACGTACATGAAGTTCAGAAACAGGTGGAACCAGTCTATGCTGTTGGTTGAGAGAGTCTGGGATGACGGTTATCCTTGGGAGTGAAAGGATGAGAAGAGGACAGATGGGGAATTCCCTGGTGGTCCAGTGGTTGGGACTCTGTGGGGCCCACTGCAGGGGGCACGGGTTCCATCCCTGGTCAGGGAACTAAGATCCTACAAGCCACGCGGCCAAAAAAAAAAAAAAATCTAAGAAGAGGACAGATGGGGCCTTCTGGGGGCTGGTGACGTTCTGTTTCTTGATCTGGGTGTTAATTACACGGGTGTGTTCACTCTGAAATCTATAGAGATGCACACTCAGGATTCACACACTCTTCTGTGTACCTGCTACACTTTAATAACAAGCTTACACTCAGTGTGTGCCTCCGTTTGCATGGACCTTACACCACGTGTATATATGAGGTTGGGTGTAGAACATCCGGCCATGTCCTTCTGCAGGTATGAGTACATGTGGATTTGAGAAGAACGTGTACAAAGCATTACACATCAGTCAGTAAGGTGGGCCTGGGTAAGTGCAGCCCACACACGTTGCCACATACAAGTGGGCATGTGCAACTACACGGATGACGTGCACATTGTGGGTCCCTGAACAACATGCCCAAGTCTCCGTGTGTAGGCATTCATCGTGATGCCATGCCCACGCCTGCTGGGCAAGAGCTTATAGTTTTTTTTTTTAATTGAGATATAGTTGACTTACAGTGCTACATAAGTTTCACGTGTACAACATAGTGATTCACAATTTTTAAAGACTATACACCATTTGTAGTTGTTATAAAATATTGGCTATATTCCAAAAGCCTACAGTTGCTGCACATGCGTGCCATGTATTTGCAAGTGAATGACTACGTGTAAAAAGGTACACAAGATGTGCACATGAACATGCCAGGGAGTCTGTACGCCAACTGAAGCCAGAGTGCGCTGTGCGTGAGGTCTGTGTGCGGGCATATGATGAGTCTGAGTCTACACGCCAGGCACGTCTGCACCCAAATCTCTGCAGGTATGTCTGACTGCTACACAGAGCATGTGTGTGCATGGGGGCTGCTGTCTCTGTGGCTTGCCCTACTTGTTCACGTGGATGCGTCCACCTCCCCAGAGTCAGGCCTGGAGCACCTCAGTGGCCCCTGGGAAAGGGGAGGGCACAACTTACATTGCCCAGGTCCAGGATGAAGCAGTCGCCATTGTTGAAGCTCTCCCAGGACACAGGCACCTCGGTGCCGCGGGGCACACGCCGCCCTTTGACCTGGAAGAGTCTCTGCACCACCACCTCATTGGGTACCACGTGCTTGAATCCTGATGCCACGCCTCCTTTCTGTTGGGTCAAGGAGACAGCGTTAGTCCACGGGAGAGCGTCTGGGGAAGGGATAGGGATGAGTTGAAGGAAATTCTGGCCTATGCACCACTGGACTTCTAGCAGATTCCCTACCCACTGCACATTGCTGCCACCCCTTTGAATCTCATACTCCACTAACAAAGACCACTGGGCCCACTTTCCTGGATCAAAAAGCTTCAAACATTCCTTTCTCAAAAGCTGCATTTTCTAAGGGATGTTCTAAGGAACTCTAATCCCCCAAATAGTCTGCAAGGAAAGAATTCCATGATCAAATAAGCACAAGGAATGCTCCTTACTTGCTCCCTGACTGTTACATAATGTACATCCACATAATAAAGGCTCTGGGAAGTCCTCTGGGAAATAAACCTGCTTGCCTTTTGTTTTAGAGAATATTTCCCTGCCTTATTGAATCAAGAACTGCTTTTCTCCTCCTCATCCTGCCTGCAGCTCGAGTGTTCTGCAAAACCCACTTTGAGAAGCACTCACCCGAAGCTTTCCCATCCTTCAAGGCTCTCCCAGTCTCCAGCCGAGACCATTCCCCTCCCTCCTCTGATACTGCTGCAGCAAGTCCCACCCAGCTGTGCCTTCAGAGGCAGCTGTGGGTAAACGACAGAGCACTGACCTCAGGTTCAAGTCCCTGCCCTGCCACTACAGTGCTGGGTGACTTCGGGTAAGTCTCTTTCCCTCTCTGAGCCTCAGGCCTCTCCCTTTTGAAATGGTGACAAAAGCCCCTGCTGTGCCACCTTCTGCAGTCATCACCAAGTTCCAGGGAACTTCAGGAAGAATTCCTGGCAGCGGTCAAAACTGCCCTTGGCTCAGTAGAAAGCCAAATAAAGTGGGCTGGGCGTCCTCATTAACAGTTCCCAGCCCCAGGTGCTCATCGACCCCAAGCCCCAGGGATGTCAAGTCAGAGCTGCGAAGGTCCTTATGAGCTTCCCGTTTTATGCATGAGGAAACTGAAGCCCAGAAAAGTGAAGTGACTTACTCAAGGGCACTCAAAAAGCATGCGGCAAAGCTAAGGAGTAAAACCTTGCCTCCTGTTCCCAATCTGGCACTCACCTCCCTGCTCCACACGTCAAGGGCCACTAAGGCCAGAAATGTGGCCATCCCCTCCAGGCCCCTTGCTGACACCTCAGTTTGCAGAGCAAAGCCAAGTCTGACTTGCCGCACAGAGTCCATGAGGGCAAGGGACAAAGGGAGTGAGTATAATTGGGTTCCTATTACGTCTACACGCAGTAAGCAATATAGAAGTGGTTGTGAAATGACAATGCCCACTCTGCCGGGCATTTTGTATGTGCCATCTATGAGGGAGGTGTCATCATCCCCAACTTACAGATGAGAAATGCAGACGCCAGAAGTGAAGAGACTTGCCTAAGATCTCAAAGCTAGTAAATGGTGGAGCTAGGATGCAAACCCAGGTGTAACTAAATTTGTAAGGGCCACATTTTCCCCCAACATCAGGTTTTCTTAGAGCAAAGGTCCCTAGGGTCACCCAGGATGGGAGGCAGGAACAAACCACTGTTCAGAGCAAGGTTCTTCAAGTTGAAATGTTTTCCCTGTTGTGAGTGGAGCGCCCTCTGGTGTCCTTTCTTAGTACTAGCATGAGGCCTTTCAAGAGCATTCCCTCGGGCCCAGCAGGGTGGCCAAGGTATTCGCAGAGCCTTTCTTTCCACCTGGCTTCAGGGACCCTCCTGCTGGGGAGCAGGTAAGGAAAGGCAGCTGGGGAAGAAGATGCAATGCCCCGTGCTCACTTGGTAATGACCGCAGAGGCTGCCACTTACTAGGCCTGTGACAGAGGCTGAGGCACCTGCTTTATGGCCATGCGGTGTGGTCCCCACAAGCCCCTGAGGTAGCAACTCTCATTACCCCACTTCACAGGCATGGAAACTGAGGTGAAAAGAGGTTCAGCCCCGTGCCCAGGGTCCCAGATAATTGTTGTAAGTTTTACCCCCAAGTTTGCCCTTCTAGGGACCAGCCTTGCCCAAGTCTGCCAGCCCAGGAACTCCTGAGTGTCTGTGGGCACCACTGACCCTGGAACCTCATTCATCTGGAGGTACAGAGACCGTGGATCTGAAAAGCTTTTCCAAAAGGTGCTGAACGGACACATGGACCATTTTCATGGATTCCTCAGAGAGGAAGAAATGGGGAAATGAGGGAAGAGAAAGACCCTTAACTTGTAGAAATACATCTCTAAAATATTTTACTTGTACAAGTGTGCCTTTTATTTTTTATCAAAAAAATAGAAACTTTCTTTTAAAAAAGGAAAAGTGTTGTTCAATGTCATAAATCTTGGTTCCAATAAATTCTCTGTATATGAATTTATAAATTAAAGAATACTTGATTTCTAATGAGTATGGACAGGCATTTCCTGATTAATTAACTCCTCTAATCTTACTGATCTGGGAAATTAGACTTAGAAAGATTAGTTAGCAAAAAAATAAAAGTAAGCTCTTAGGAGACATTAGTGGATCTCCAAGTATAAGGGGCAGGACTTTTTGGAAAGTTTTACTATTTTTCACTATTTTTACTTTAATCTCTAGGATTGATTGTTGCTTTCTATGGTCTAATCATTAGGTGGGCAGAGATTGGCATCAAATTATTTAAACAAAATTTAATAGGATATTGTTTTAAAAGCCACTTTCCAAATTAAAGTGATGATATATCTATATATACATATATATGTATAGATTCTATATCTATATATAATATACACATCTATACGTTCATATAGGGACTTCCCTGGCAGTCCGGTGGTTAAGACCCTGCACTTCCACTGCAGGGGGCATGGGTTCGATCCCTGGTCATGGGGAAGGTTCCACATGCCGCGCGGTGCGGCTAAAAAAATAAATAAATAACATATATGTTCATGTATATATAGAGAGAAATTATGTACCATTTGGTGTATATCTCCACGAGTAGAATCGTGGGGAACTTTTACTTCCTAGAAGCCATACTTCTACATTTGACATTTTACAGTAAGCTTGTATCACACTTGCAGTCTGAAGAAGGATAAAAGCTATAAAGATCTACATTTTAAAATATGTTATAAAACAAAGAAAAACCTACTGATTGGGGCTGGTCCCCTCCACCCTCTAAACTCAGGGTTCCTCGTCTAAGAAACAGGAGGGAGGACAGGAAGGGTTCAAGTGATTCTGTGAGTTCCCATTGCGTTCGGGCGCTTCTAGGACTCAGGCCACCCCAGACTCTGCTTGAACCAAGGTTTTCAAATAATGCAGCCCCGTGGGGTCTTTAGGGTTCTGTCTGGGAGTCAGGAGGAGGAGGAGGGATCAAATGCAATGACTTGAAGGATGTGGAGGTCACAGAACAGGACAGCACAGGCCCCGTGAAAGCCCTTTCCAGCGGCTCTCGTCCCCTCCCTGCCCCTTCTCACACCCCGAGGACGGAACTGGCTCCAGGAGCAGGCTTTCACAGAAACAAGTCTTGCATAACAAGCTCTGCTCCTTGGAGATCTATAATTGATGAGGGCGCCAGGCCGAGAACCTTGAACTGGGCCTGCCAAGTGCAGGGGCGGCGGGAGGACTTGCAGAAGGTGGAAAACAGGACTGGCTTTGGACCTCACATTTCCACCAAAAGCCAGGGCCTCTCAGGACTGAAGTCCCAAATCCAGGCTTGGGCTGGGAACCCATCCCCTGGAACATTCCTCAGAGTATGGTCCAAGAACATCTTGGAAAAATCACCGGAGGGTGAAGGAGGCTTGCTAAACATGCAGACTCCTAGGCTCCATCTGAGCTAAGATCAGAGACCAGGGAGTCTTCAAATGTCCACTCTGAGCTCATTCTGTGCGAGGCCCTTCACACCTGGGTTTAAATCCCAGCTCTGTCACTCACCAGCTCTGTAAGCTGCTTAACTTGTCCACAAGTTAAGCCACTGCTGTCCAGAGAGCAACGACAAAAAGCAGGCGCTGTTGCTCAAGGGGCTTGACAACTATTTGCTGAACGAATGAGAAATCCGTGAGAGCGCCCACCTGGAGGCACAAGCAGGGAGAGGGGTGGCCTTGGGGCCTGAACCAACCTCTCTGACTCCTGATCGAGCGTCCTTTCCGCTTTCTGCTCCAGGAGCTGCAAAAAGCCCTGGTCCTTCTCCAAGTCCAGGGACTGGGTCCCAAGCTTCTCACCCCTCCCTCCGTCGGTACCAGGGCCCCAGAAGAGGCTGTAGAAAGAAGGTAGAACTGGACAGCTCCGCAGGAGGCACTGTGGGC
Organism: Leucopleurus acutus; assembly: GCF_964270905.1. NCBI lineage: Eukaryota > Metazoa > Chordata > Mammalia > Artiodactyla > Delphinidae > Leucopleurus > Leucopleurus acutus. The sequence goes on from NC_139150.1 coordinate 13,345,761, forward strand.
GTGGATGTGGCTGACAGGGGTGCTGGTAGGCTCCAGGGACTCCAACCCTGCTCCACCCAGCGCAGGGCTGAGGCCCTGTTCCCACAACACACCCTGCCCTCTGCTATCTCAGTCTCATGAGAGCTTTTCCATCACCTAATCCCTGATGTGTCAGCTGAGCAGACAGCGTGGCCACCCTGCTAACACAGACAACCCAGAGGCCCAGAGATGGATGATGACTTCTCTAAGGTCACACAGCACATCGGCAGCATAGATGGGGCTTAATACCTAGCCTAGAACCCTGCTCATGAGAAGCAGGTGGGTGTAGTGGGAAAAAGCTGGGAGTCAGGAGATCTGGGTTCTGGTCCTGGCTCTGGGACTGACTTGCTGTGTGACCTTGGACCAGTTGCTTAACCTCTCTATGCCTCAGTTGCCCCTCCCTCTCTTAAAATAAGAGATTTGAACTCTGACATTAAGACCATCAAAGCTTATGATCCCCTCCTTATCCTGACCAACGAGAACCCCAGCTTCGTAAAACTACAGCTTTCCAGGAGCCCTTCCAAGGTGCCAAGCTCTGTGCAAGGCATTTCCCAGCTATGCCTTCACCAAATCCTCTCCCCAGGCCCAAAGGGCAGGTACAACTGGTTCTCATGTAACAGAAGAGTAAAGGGAGGCTCAGGGAGGCCAAGTGGTTTCCCAGACATCGTACACAATACACGGCACAGCCTCTTGCGGCTTCCAGCTTGGTTTTGCTCAGCCCTACCTGGCTTGGGGCTGGGGCTCAGACTCTTCAGAGTTCAAGTTCAAGGGGGATTCTAACAAGCAGAAGGAGACATGTGATCAAATGTGTTTCAAATACCGAACATAGGCCCCTCTGTTGGCAGGCTCAAGCCCCGGGAAAGCAAGGTTCCCACCCATGGCCCACCCCTTACAGCTGGGGCTAGGAAGACCACCCTGTGAAGTGATGGAGAATTTTCTTCTCTCAATTTAATAAGAAACCAGAGGCTCAGAGAGAGAGTGTGTGATTTGTCCAAGGTCGCGCAGCTAGGAAGGGCCCAGAGCTAACCAACTCCAAAGGCTGAGCTCTGACCCATCTGCCCACATCACCAAACAAGACTGAAAGATGATGGATGGACCTGAATGAGCCCTGCCATTGGTGCATCTGTCCCTGCTGCCCGGCACCCACCTTGTACTTGAGGCCGTGCTTGAAGTAACCAAGGAAGGTGGCAGACTCGAAGCCCTGGACCTCACGGTGCTGCACAGCCCGACCGTTCAGGTAGTCATCCAGCTGCACGGTGAAGATAGCAGCTGCCCCGCTCTCATCCTGGCTGCATTCATTGCCTGGGGGACATCAGAGCAGCATGAGCCGGGCTTCTGTAAAGTGGCCCCAGCCTCCCACGGAGGAGGAGTCTGGAGCCCCCAGCAGTGCCCTGGCCTGGCTGTAGAAGCTGGGCAAGCCCCTGCCTCCTATGAGCTTCGGTTAATCTATCTGTATAATGGGGGAGGTGGGAGGCTGACTCCAGGTCTCTAGGAGTCCTCCCAGCTCTGACGCTTCCCCCTGCACTCACTCTCAACCTTCCTGAGCACGAAGTCAGGCCAGGGAGCATCAGAAAACCAAGGCACAGGGCTTCCCTGGTGGCGCAGTGGTTGGGAGTCCGCCTGCCGATGCAGGGGACACGGGCTCGTGCCCCGGTCCGGGAGGATCCCACATGCCGCGGAGCGGCTGGGCCCGTGAGCCATGGCCACTGAGCCTGCGTGTCCGGAGCCTGTGCTCCGCAACGGGAGAGGCCACAGCAGTGAGAGGCCCGCGTACCACAAAACAAAACAAAACAAAACAACAACAAAAAGCAGAAAACCAAGGCACAGTGAGGGGGCAGGACTCACAGAGTCACACAGCAGAGCTGCGGCAGGGCTCCAGGCTCCGACTCTGAAGGGCAAACTGGAGTGTGACTGGAGCTGTGCAGGGGGTCCAGGGTCCCCAAATCACCTCCAGTCTGTGTGCCATAGTGGCTTGTTTAACCCTCACAACAGTCCTATGAGGTAGTCTAGCGCAATCATCAGGTCCACTTTACAGAGACACTGAATATCTTGCCAAAGGGCAGAGCCGGGGTCTGAACTCGGGCAGGTGGGCTCTAGAGTCTTGGGAACATGTAACCAAGGGTCTGGCACACACTTGATGCTCAATAGTCACTTAATTCCCGTGGGCACTTCCTGGCGACCACGCCTCAAAGGTCTGTGCTTTACAGCAGAGGGGTTGGGATGGGGGCTCGGGCGGGGCCAGCCTCACCCAGCCAGTAGTGGAGGTCGTACTGCAGGTTCCCACTCCTCAGCTTCACCGTCTTCAGGATGACATAGGCATCGCCTGTGAAGAAGTCTCCGTAGAGTTTGCGGGGCACGGGAACCAGGTCGAACTTCTCCACACGCCAGATCTGCAGGCCGGGCTCCTTCCCCGCCTTGAGGAACTCGGGGTGTTCCACCACCATGCTGCTGGGCTGCAAGAGACGGGGAGGAGCCTGAGTGAGGGCAGGGGCCTCGGCAGGGAGAGACCCCACCCCGGGGCACGAGGGAGGGTGGTTTCCAGCACCAAGAGCATCTCACTTGAGCGGCTGACTCTCCCCACCCCGTTCTATGACCCCTGCTCGACGAGTGAGCAAACAGGGCAGAGTTTAGGCTCCAAACCCTGTCCGTGGCCAGCATCTGTCTCCCCTCCTCAGCTCCCTGGTGATGGGGGGACAGAAGGCTCTCTCTCCCTTCTCTCTTCCTTTCTTAGTGCCAATTAGATGCAACAGTCGAGGCGCAGAGAGGTGAAGACGGGGACACCCCCAGCTAGGAAATGACAGAGCAGGAATTGGCCCATGCTCTAAGAGCACGAGTTTTGGGACCGTGGAGAGACCCCTCAGATGGCAATGGTAAATCTGGGGGTCGCCAGGGGCTCAGCTTGTTCCCTTCCAGCATCCTCAGTGGTCCTCAGAACTAGAAGGGTCCTCAGAGAGTTCATTATCCAACTCCACCCTGCAGACAGGAAAATTGAGGCCCCAAGAGGGGAAGGGGACTAGCCTAAGGTCACACAGCCTGTCTGCTTTTGCTCTTTGGAAGTGGGAAGATCTCCCATGCCCCAACCATGTCCATGTCCACACCTCCAAGAAGGGCCTAGATGACTGAGCCCAAGTGGCCTCCTGCACTGTCTGCCTCCTCCCTCCTGCCCCCAAAACCCCACCCCCCCAAATTCCATTTCTTGGAAGAGGCGAGAGGACGCAGCCGGGGTCTGCAGGAGCCTGTTGGAGATGAGGTGGTCAAGGATGGGGGAAGGCCGTCAGACATGCACTGGGGCTAGACATGGAGCAGAGTGGGATGGTTAGCTTGGAGTCAGAGGGTGGAAATCAGCAGGCGCAGGTCACCTCGGGCCGGATCTGGTGGAAGAAGTCAAAAAAAACAGATGGGAGAACTCAGACAGAGGGACGGAGAACACAAAAGGACAGCAGGAGTGAGGAGAAACCAGACAGGGCAGAGGAGGTACCAGGGAGGCGAGAATAAATAACAGGAAGGACGGTAAGCAGGCGGAGGTGAGATCATACAGGGAAGAGGGGGAAAATATTGAAGAGGCAGAGAGAAATTAGATGAGAAAGAGGAATCTGAAATGGAAGAAGAAATCAGAAGAGGGAAGGAGAGAAATGAGGCAGAGGGAAGGAGAAATCAGGCAAGGAAGAGGAGAAATCTAGGGGCAGAGATGGGTATGAAATCAGAAGGTAGCACCGAGGGAAAAAGAAATCCGGCCAAGGTAAGGTTAGCCTCTAGGGAGGGAAACAGCCAGGGCCCTGAGGCTCCCACCCCCATCCACCGGAGCCCCGGAAGCAGCAAGAGATACTTACAAAGCAACAAAACAGTTTTTCCATTCTAGACCTGAAATACTCCCCTTTTCCTAGCGCTGTATCTGCAAGAACTTACAACAGAGAGTTACTCCGGGAGCCCCCCGGGGCCCCCCGGGCACTCACCCGCGCCTGGGTCACCCCCCGCGACGCGGTGGCGGCGCGGGCCGGCGGCGACAGCGCGCACAGCGCCAGGACCAGCGCGTCCAGTAGCGCGGAGCGGTGCGGAGCCATGGCAGCGACGGCGGCAGAAGACCTGGGCGGCAGCCTCTGCCTCCCCAGTCGCAGACCTTAAGTAGCCGCCCGCCCATCCCGCCCAAGCTGGGGACCGCCCCGTAGGGAGGGCGTGCGGCAGGGCTGGGCCCCCGCGGGCCTGGGAAGGGCGGGGATCTGGCCTGGATTTTAGAGACCTCGGGGTTCCCACCAGGACAGATCCAACTGGGCGTGGCCACCCCTTCACCCCAGGTCAGGGGTGGAGACCAAGCAGCAGGCGCTAACTCAGTGCACACTAAATGGGCACACGTAAGAATGGCAGGGAGTTCACCCATCTTAGCCTCCTGTGTGATCCATGCAAGAACCCTCCCCTCTCCACCCCTAACGTCTCCAGCAACAAATCCCATGAACTAATATTTATTGAAGGTTTTCCATTTCATATGAAAACTGACACATCCCAACATCCTTTACAGACTGGGTACCATCGACAGCCCCATTTTAAAGAGGGGAAAACTGAGTGCAGAAAGGTCAAGCAATTTGCACACTACTAGGAAATGAAAGCCAACATTTCACTCCAGGTGCTCTGAGTGGACGACCCACTTAGGCAGCATGTGGCTGTCGCCAGCTGAGGACACAGTCCGGGGGGCTGACCTTCACTGGACCCTTGAACAAGCCAGACAGAGAAAGGCAGGCAGGTCCCTCAACTTCTTGGATTGCAGGTTCTATTTTACTCAAGACTGCCCGTCTTTCCTTCCTTTTAAAAAAGTTTTTATTTTGTAAAAGGTTGTTTTGATAAAAACTTAAAGTCACGTTATTTATGCAGAGTTTTGCCTCTCAACCCCACTTACCCCTTGGGGCAACCAACCACTTCTATCTTCCTCCTTCAGCTGATTTCAGTGTTTGGCTTCATGTCTTAAATAACAAGCCCTTGTTGTTTGGGTTTTTTTCTTTTTTTGGGGGGGGGGTGTTAGTTTTCGTTTTGTTCTTGTTTTTTTCAGTTTTAGGTCCTATTGGCTCTCCCTGGGGAAGTCAAGGATTCAAGCCTCTTGCCCTTCTCCCAGGCTCCCTTCCCATCTCTCACTCTCCCACTGGAGGCTTACAGTCAGTCACTGGGTTAGAAGTGCTATTCGAATTCACCCAGGCCTGCTTCCCACCTTCTCCAGCCCCTCTCTTCTCCCTCTCACTACTCTGCCGGGCCCAGCTTCTCTATTTCCAAGTTCCCTTTGCATCCCAAATCTCCTCCTTTCCCAATAACAGGGAATGCAATGACAGGGAAGAGAATGCAGAAGCTGGAGACCTGGGTTTGATTCCCACGTCCACTGTGTGTAAGTTGCTTTCTTCTTCTCTGCCTCAGTCTTCTCATCTAGTAAATGGGTATAAAGTGGTTGCTGAGAATTAAACCAGTCTCTCTGTGTGAAAATGGCCTGGTCTGACAATTAGTAAATGGGAGTTCCCATCCCCCTTCCCCACGAGCTTTAGTCATCCACACCAGCTCCTCCTGGAGCCCAGTTTCTATCTAATCAGGCTGAAGTTTGCCTTCCATCACACACAACTTCCTCCCATTTAAGATGGACTGTGGGTCAGATAAAGGGCTAAATGAACACACACACGGAGAAGACAAATCAGACTGCAGGGATTATAAGAAAGCTTCATGGACAAAGGGACTTGTGACCTGGGCCTTGAAGGACAGGGAGGAGGGAGGTTGAGAAGAAGAGGCATTCTGAGGAGGGAACAGCATGGGCAAAGGGCAAATGCAGGCCACATGCAGTGACTAAGGAGGGGTCCTGTCTCAAACACAGGAGCAAGAAGAGATGAGGCTGGAGAGGGTGGCGGGGGTCACAGGGGCCTGTGTGTCACACTGAAGAGTCTGAATTTTATCCCAGTGTCTGTGGGGAACCACAGAGAGATGCCCGAGTTCTTGAAGCCCTATGTCTAGTCCTGGGCCTGTAGAGCCTGCAGTGAATCAGCTCTGGCCTAAATTCAGAGAGCTCTTCCCTCTCCTTAGGCATTTTGAGGGTTATAAAACCCCACAGTTCTCATATGCTCTTGATGGAAGTATAAACCAGTCTCCCCTCTCTAGAGAGCAATTTATGACCACAAATTCGAAACACATATTGCAACAACAGTGCCATTTCCTTCAGTATCACTTGCAGAGGAACGTGGAAATACACGTGCAAGGATGTTTACTGAAGCATTGTTTGAAGAAAACTGGAAAGGACCCAAGTGTCCCGGTTAAACAAATTATGGAGCCGCCATACAACAGACCACTCTGCAGCTGTGAAAAAAGAATAAGCTAGTGCGGACCGTCCCTGGCACATAGTAGGTGCTCAATAAGCACGGAGAGATCTCCAAGTGCAAAAAGCAAATTGTACAATGACTATAATGTGACTCCTCTCCTCTGTTTTATGAGGGTGTCTGTTTTTGTATACATCCTTAAAAAAATCAAGGAGGGTAAACACCAAACCGTCAAGCCAGTTTGTTTGAAAGGGATAAGAGGTTGGGGTTAAGCACCCACATCGCTGCCATTGGCACAAGGGAACATCTTAGGGTGATGAGAACATTCTAACTCTGGATTATGGTGATGATTACACAACTGAAAAATGTACTAAAAATCACAGTCCCGTCTGCTTACCATGGGTGAATTGTTATGGTATCTAAATTATACCTCAATATACTTGTGTGAAAATTTTTTTTAATGTGCTCTAGGGATTGAAACTATTTACAAGTATTTATCCAATGAAGTTTTTTTTGGTTTTTTGGGTGTTTTTTTTTTTTTTTATAAAAGACTGATCTACGGGAACTTCCTCAGTGGTCCAGTGGTTAAGACTCTGCGCTTCCACTGCAGGGGGCACGGATTCCATCCCTGGTCGGGGAACCAAGATCCCGTACGCCACGTGGCATGGCCGAGAAAAAAAAAAAAAGACTGATCTAGAAATAATACCTTTAAAATAGAGAATGATACCTGCTCATTAGACAATTTGGAAAATCCAAACAAGCAGGAAGAAGAAATTTCCTTGTCACCCCTGTCCCCCGAATGACCCTGAGTCGGCATCTGGCCCAGCTGAGCCGTCCTTTCTGCTCAGTTGGTGATTAACAGAGGGCTGCTGTGGCTTGGCCTTAGTGCCAGGGGTCACTGACCACTAGCCCAGGGTCACTGGCCCCTGGTTAATGATCACAAAGGCCCTGCAGCTTTGCCTGTCACATAGCTCTGGAGCCTGGGTCCTCAGCGCTAGAGACCTGGTGAACGGGCCCTGGCTCCCGCCTCGGGGAGCCCATGGCCTAGAAACTCCCACTACAGGGCAGTGATGTGTGCAGACTGTGATGGGGACATGGTCTTATGCTGCTCCCTGCCTGGAAGAGGATGAGTTCAGGGCGAGGGTGGGGGCAGGGGCCAGTGGGGGGACTTAAATGCAAAAGAAAAACTTCTAGGGAGAAAGGAAGAGTCCCCACCCAGTGCTAGGCTTCCCTCTGCCACTGACTTCCTGGGGGACTTTGGGCAAATCACTGTCCCTATCTGGGCCTCAAGGTCCAGATACCCAAAAGATGGGGTAGGCCCTGATGCTCTGACTCTAAGCCTCATTCCTAGCCCAGCATTCCCAGATACTGGCTCTACAACCATATCCAGAACCGACACGTCTCTAAGCCTCAGGGTTTCCATCTGTAAAATGGGAGCACTGGTCCAGGTTGCCTCTACAGGTCCTTCTGAAGGAGACGGTGCAGGGCCCCTGAACTACACAAGGGGGCACGGCGGTCACCGATGGCAGCATGCCACCTCACCTCTGGATCCAGACATCTCTGGGAGAAGAGAGGGAGGAAGGGATGGGCGGTGTCTGATTCTGAGTCTCCTCACAGCAACCAGGGGAAAGAGGTATTAAATTTCTCATTTTATAGACCAGGAAACAGAGATTCAGGGAGTTTCAGTCACTTGCTTGGGGTCATTCAGCTAGAAAGAGGCACTGCTGAGATTCAGACACAAGACTGGCTGGCTCCAGTGCCCAAGCTCTATCTGGGGATCAGGCAGGGCCTCCCAGCACCATCCCACCTGGGCAGGAAGGGAGAAACAGTACCGTTTACAGGTAAAGGGTTGCAGGCGCGGACTCAGTCAAGCCCGAGCCAAGCCTGGCAGCCCGAACTCCGTGGGGTGGCCATCCCTACCACGCGTCCCAGGCTGAAGAGGTCGCAGCCCTCCAGCCCTGCACCTGCACCTGTGAGCACCCAGGACAGAGGCTTGTCCTAGGAAGGTCCCCAGGCTGCAGCCACTGGGTGGAAGATGGACTGTGGTACCTACACTCTGTGCCACTCATGGGCACACAGGTCAGGCACGGTCTCCTGTACTTGAGAGGCAGCCCGGCTCTGCCACCACTCGCTCTGTGAGTACGCCCTAGTCCCTGCCCTTCTCTGGACCTCAGAGATCCCCTTGACCTCTGATCTTGGGTGTTCCAGGCTCCCGCCTAGTGCTACACACAGTAGGTGGCTTTCAGCATCAGCCCACATCTCTCCCCTGTAGTTGGATCCAGGATCCCCACCACCAGCTCTGGCCCTGCTCCTCTGTGACCTTAGGCTAGGCTCCGTGTCTCCCTGGACCTCCCAAGGCAGCTACCAGAGATGGGAGCAGGCAGCCTCACCCTCCGCCCCCGGCCTCGATGTACAAAAGGCCTTGGCTGGCCCTGGAAGACACCACCCTGTTCTTTTTTCTTCACCCCAAACACTGTTGTTCTTGATTCCCAGGCAGCCGGCTACTCATGGAAAGTCCTCTCTCAGAGCTTGCTTGCTTTCTGGGTCACTGCTGGGCTCTGGGTCCTCCTGGGAATACCCACCCCTCTGGTTTTGCTAAATGGGACAACAGGCAGTAAACAGAGAAGGCAGTTATGAAACCCAGTGAAAGCGGACAGGGCCTCTGTGAGGTCTGGGGAGCCCTGGGGACTTGAAAGAACACGTTTTAGAATCTGGGAGACTCAGCTCCTGTGATCAGGGCCTCAGTTTCCTTATCTATAAAATGGGGAGAATGATACCCAGCTCACGGAGCAGTGAGGAGGCCCAGGGCCCGACACACAGTAGAAGCTTCCCAAAAGTTAGTGCCCATTTTTTGCACTGCTTTCTTTGCACAGAGGCCTCTGTTCAGCATGTGCCACGTGAGAGCAGCGTGGTGGTGCTGGAGGAAGGCTACAGACTTCACAGGAGATTCTTGAGTTCAGGTCTGGGCTGTGGAACCTGGAGCAAGTTGCTTTCCCTCTCTGAGCGTTGGGTCACTCATCTGTAAAAAGGGATAGTAGTGCCCAGTTGCAGGATAGTTGGGAGCTCAGGAGCGAGACTGTTGGAGTGCATTGCACAGAGTAGGACTTATCTGTAGCAACGCTCACTAGTCCATCCTCTCTTTGTAGACTATGACACCAAGAACAAGCGTGTAACTTCTGAGAATCACATAGCAAGTACCTGGCAGAGCAGACCTAGAACCCAGGTCTCCATTCCTGGGCCAGAGGTAAGGCCTGAGCCCATGACATGACAAGGCGCCCTGTAAGGGCCAGCTGGACCTCTGCCCTGGCCCAGTCTACCCTGGGTGTGGACAGCTGGCGGGGAGATGGCCAGTGGGACTCCAAGAGGCTGACTATCCCTGGGACCAAAGCCACTGGCTCTTCCCCAGCTTCGGAGGCAACCCCACCTAGTGCTGAGAGCCAGGGCAGGACATTCAGAGGGGGACTAACCCCGCCACTTCCTGAGCCTGTGCCCTGGAAGCAGCCAGATCTGGCGGTGGGCGTGAGTCAGTGCCCTCCCTGCCAGGGTCCACTTTGAAGTCGGTGGCCCCTTCTCTGGGGAGGCAGTGGCCCTGGGAGGCTTGGCAGGCCAGCAGCTGGAGCTGCAAACAGCTGTATCGTAGCCCCTCTGGCACCCCACAGCCCACCGATAGGGGAGTCCAGGCACAAACACTATCAGCAGCAGGACAGTGAGGCCCAACTACGGGCACTGCGGTGCAGGACCAGTAGAAGGTGGGAACACAGTCTCTGCCCGCCAGCCTCCTGGGGCAGCAGGGCCTACGGGGCCCAAACCAGAGCCAGAAGCAACAAAGGCCACAGGAGGCAGCTCCCTGCTCCACAGAGGAAAGGCTTTCCAACAGAGAGAAAAACAATGTGCGTGATTGTGGAAAGAGCTCCCAACAGGAAAAGCTGTGTATAAATCCCGACCTACCACTTTTAGCTCTGTGGCTTCTGCTCTCTGAGCCTCAATTTCCTCATCTGTAAAATGGGGATTAGAATTGCTTCTTCCCAGAGTTGCTGTGAGAATGTTGTAAGGTAAAAATACGTTTGGGGCTTAGCACAGTGCTTGGCCTAGCGTATGCACATATAGAGGAAGCTGTGGTGGTTGTTTGCTGGGGGCTAGGAAGCGTCTCTCTCTCTCTCTCTCTCAATCTCTCTCTCTCTCTCTCTCTCTCTCTCTCTGACACTCATGTTCCTTATGTATAAAATCGGGGTTAAAATGTTTTTCTCAAAGGTGAGTGGAGAGCACTGAATGAGACCATAAATGTGGAAGATCCTAGGACCATGCCTGGCATAAGACAGTTCAAAAATGCCGGTTTCCTTCCCCCTCTTTCAGAGAGATAATGAGTGGCCCAGTGGTGACCCAGCCAAGGGGACTCAGATGATGAGCAAACCAGCCCATTTCTAAGGACACTTCAGGCCCTGGGACTTTAAGATTCTGAAAGAAACAGCAAAAGGCAAACAATGTTTGAGCATCTGGTCAAGGTCCCCCACTGTCTGTCTGGGGATCAAGTTCATCCTTCAGCAGGGCCCAGCTCCCTAGGCCAATAATCACCATGATGGGAGCAATAATGACAGGACCTCAGAAGACGGTGACATATCCCTCCTGCTGCAGGCTCCAAGTGAAGCCTTTCTCTGTCCCCAAGCTTTGCACGGCCAGTGACAGCCAAGACCTCCTGTAAACAGGAGCCCATCTTCTGGGTGTCAGTTTGTACCTTGCAGGCAGAACTTCCAAGAAACACAAAGGGGGCAGGTTCAGGACAGAGGAGAGAGTCCAGAATCCAGGAGCAGAATCCAGGAGCGGAGCTTAGGTGAGCTCGGGATACCAAGAATGACCAGTAGGGTGAGGGGTGCACAACCTTCCATCCAAGGGAAGACAAGATAATATCCAGGCTGAGTTTGGACAGAGCCCAAATTCCTACCTCGGGTGGGGGGGGGGGGGGGGGGGACTTGGGCCAATGGCCCTTCTGCAGTGTTTCAATTTCCTCCTCTATAAAATGCGGTGATGAGTCCTACCCTGGGGGTCATCCGGGAGGAGGGTTGAAGGAGCTCCCAGCACTGTGCTTATTAGCACACAGCAAGCGCTCAGTAACTGCAACACCCAAAGACAAGCGCCCGGCATGTGTCCAGGCCCCGGAAACGAACAGCCCACTGGCCCCCATACCCACCCTTGACTTCTATCTCTGCACCCTTGCATCCAAAGCAGGGTAGGACTGGAGGGTCCCAGCCAAGGCCCAGAGACCTGGAGGGATGGCTGGTGCCAAGGATAGGAAGGCTTCTTAGGAGGGGGCCTCAATCCAGCACTTCAAGAGTCCCCCTTGCCTCCCACCCCATCCACAAACCTCGTTATGATGCCCTCCCCTCTCCTCTGGTCTCCTCCCACCCCAAGGCACAAGGGCTCTGGAGTCACTGCCCGATCCCAGCCCTGTCTCTTACTACCTAGGTGACCCTGCAAGTGACTCAACCTCTCTGAACCTGTGTCCCTGGGTATAGAAAAGCCAGACTATCTCACAGGCTTGCTGGAACTTGACACTAGTAAAAATCAGTTATGGAAAAACTCCAAATGCTATAGCATGATTAGAAATTCTCTGCAATTTATCTCAAACTTTTAACTACAATAGAACTACCAGAGATTCAAAGATATTTTTTATCCTTACTAATCCCTTTAATTTTAATAAGGCTTTTTAAAACGTACTTTCCCCTCTTAAACACAAACAGAGGTATAGTACTGGAACCCTTTTGTTCCTTTCCCAGCTCAGTGAATAATCGTAACCAGCTGGAAGAAATGAATGAGATCCAGTCCACAAAGCACAGTGCCTAGCACATGACAGGGCTCCGGAACGGGTGCTGTCTCCTTTCCCCAGATGTTCTCCCAGCCTCACCTCCATCCAGGCACCTGCCCAATGACCCGCATCATCAAGCCCTCTGAGGGCTTCCAGAACCCTCTGGGACACTCCAGAGTCATCCCACCAGGCCATACACAAGGGCTGAGGCCAGAGCAGAGACGCTCAACCCCACATACTCCCCATTTACACTCACTTCCCTCTCCCGCCTCCCAGACACTGTCCTGGTTCAGGGTTCCCATCTTTTCTCTGGAACCACTGCACCAGCTTCCTCAGTGCCTTCGACTCTCCCTTTATCCACAGGAATCACATCATTCCCTGCTCAAGACCCTTCCACGGACCCCGGTGCAAACTGAAAGAAGTCAGGACTCCTCAGCTTGGGTTTTAAGGCCCTCTGGGATCTGGTACCTACACGCTCTTGCAGCCTCATCACCCACTGACAACCCCCTCCACCTTCCCCCCGACACCCTCTGCGACACCTCTTGCCTCTATACTTCCTGCCTCCCAGAGAGCTGCGGTGGGTGGTGGGGGGGCGTCTAGCCTCAGCTGTGGCTCTGACTACATGACCTCAGGCAAGCTCTTTGCCTCTCTGAGCTTCAGTCTCCTCATCAGGCTATTGGAGGCCTTGTGCAGATGAGACAAGGTAAGGGAGTGAGCGTCAGGTGCCAGGAGGGCTTGGGCAATGCTAGCGCGGGAGCCACAGCCTCCCCGCTGCACCTGCACCTCCGTTTCCCCCACTCTGACAGCAGCTGGTAGGGATGGGCTCCTCTGCCCCAGCAGCCGTAGGGGCTCTCTCTCCCTTAAGCCCCGCAACTAAGACGCGCTCACAGCCGCAGTGGCAGCCAGGGAGGGAAGCAGGAGGGAGGACGGCTTAGAGGAAAATTACCCGGCTCCGGCCCAGCCAACAGGGGCTCACAGCTGCTTCTGACAGAGGGGACTTGGGGGCCTGGCAGGCTCTTCCTGAGCCATGAACTTGGCCCCAAGCCTTGACCCCTGTCTGAGCTGGTGGGGGGATACTCTGAGCTCCAGTCCTCTGGGACACTCCCACTCTTTGGCATCCAAAGAGGCAGAGAGGAGGAGACAAACCAGACAGGCCTTTGTGAGAGGAGAAAATTGGCTCCTGCTGCCACGTGCTGGGGCCCCAGGCACTGACATGAAAAAAGGACCCTCTGTGCGCCGTTGCCGTACATCAAACCCTATACCCTGGGGACCTTGTTCCTGCGTCATATACTTTGAACCACGCCCAGCGTCCCATACACCGTGTTCTCTGTGTCCCATACCAGACCCTGTGTTCCTCATACCTTGTCCTGCCTGTGTACCCTGGTGCACAGTCCACGTGCTGCGTCCCATGTCACTTACACCTTGGATCACACACCATGCACCATGTCACTTCTGCTGTGTGATGTACTCTGTATAGACGGTCCCTGACTTGTGATGGTCCAACTTAGGATTTGGGGACTTTACGACTGTGCAAAAGCAATACACATTCCCTAGAAACCTGGTAGGGGGACTAAGATCCCACATGCCTCGTGGCCAAAAAACCAAAACATAAAACAGAAGCAATATTGTAACAAATTCAATAAAGACTTAAAAAAAAAAGGTGCTTTCAATTTTGAATTTTGATCTTTCCTGAGCTAGCGATATGCTGTACTATTCTCTGTTGTGATGCTGGGCTGCGGCCGCTCCCAGACAGCCACGCGATCACCAGAGGAAACAACCGGTACACTCATAACGATTCTGCACCCAGACAGCCATTCTGTTTTTTCACCGTCAGGACAGTATTCAACAAATTACATGAGATGATCAACACTTTATTATAAAGTAGGCTTTGTGTTAGATTTTGCCCAAGTGTAGGCTAATGTAAGTGTTCTGAGCACATTTAAGGTAGGCTAGGCTAAGCTATGACATGTGAAGGCAAGGTAGGTTAGGTGTATTAAATGCATTTTGACTTAAGATATTTTCAACTTATTGGGACGTAACCCCATTTTAAGTTAAGGAAGATCTGTGCTATCTATCATCTTTTGAATCCCACGTCCACTGTCGCAGGCCCTGTCCCTGGGAAGTGTATGCCATAAACCTTGCCCTGGGTTCACACACTGTGTCCCTTGCTCCATGATTCCCATCTGTTGTGTGAAGGTCAAGGAGGACAGGCTCTGGGACAGACTCCTAGTACTATCAACCGTTACCTACACGACCTTGCGAAAGTTACTCCCCTTCTCAGTGCCTCAGTTTCTTTGGCTATAAAATGGAAATGATATTGACATTTACCTAAGAAGTCTTGTCGTGGGGATTGAGGGAGATATAGCAATTACAGGGCTTAGCCCAGTGCCTGACACACAGTGAGTCTATCAGATGTTTGCTGTATTGTTACAACTGTGCCCACGTATCTGTACCACATCCTGTGTGCTGCCTACCAGGCTCGCTCGACCCCAGCCCCTACTGTGCATCAGACACTCTATCACGTTAGTCCAATTCAACCAAAGAGCTACAAGGAGGCTATGCCTCCTGCCCTACGGGAGAGAAATCCAAGGCTCAGGGAGGGGCGATAACCTGCAGGAGGTCACACAGCCAGAAGGGGTGAAGCTGGGAGTTGCACACAGGTCTGGGCATCCAGAGAGACAGAAAGTAGATTAGTGGTGGGCTAGGAGGGGGGTGTGCAGAGTGCTGGCCAGCAGGCACAGGCACCTTCTAGGGGTGATAGGGGGTGATAAAAATGTTCTCAAACTGGATTGTGGTGACACTGGCATCCCTCATGTAAGTTTACTAAAAGTTACTGAATTAATTAAAACCAGTGAATTATATGTATGTAAATTATATGTAAACTTACTCCAGCAATTTACGTAAGTTATACTGCAATAAAGCTGGTTTTGGTTGTGGTTTTTTAAAGCCCATGCGCTTCCCGGGCACCATTCCGCCAAGGCATTCGGCAAGAAAAGTGCTCTCCGTGAGTTCGTGCTGACGGTCTAGCAGAGGCTGAGCAGCCCCTCTGAGGCCCAGGGGAAAGCAGCCATGAGCCACATGGTTCCCAAACACCTCTACAGACCAGGTGTGCAGCAGAGTTACCTGGGGAGCTCCTGAAAACCCCACGCCCAGCGTCTGTCTATAGCTCGGGGTGGGGCCTGGGAACCTGAGGTGATGAGGCTCAACCTGGACTGGGAAACGCTCATCAAAGCCCAACATCTCCTCTCGCACTTGGGGAAACTGAGGCCAGGCAGCACTGGGGACTTGCCAGATCTAGTCCATCAAGCAGTGGGAGGGCCTGGGCTGGAATTGGGGCCGCTTCCTGGTTCCTTCTCTCCTTCCCTCCTCCTCCCGCCCCACTCCTCCCTGGCCCTCAGCCTCCTGGTGACTCAGGGCTCTGGGGCTCTGAGTCATCCAGGGGCACCCGAGAGGAAACTTCTTAGGAAAAACAATCCCCAAACAAAGCTTCCCCTGATCTGGGGAACAGAATAGGCCCAGGGGGTTAAAAGAGGAAGGGGAGGAGAATACAGGGTGGAGTTGGAAGCTGGGACCCCAAGACTTGGTCTTTCCTCTCCACCACTGAGCCCTAGAGAAGGCGTTTCCCTGCTCCAACCTCAGTTTCCCCTGAGTAAATAACACCTGCTCCTGCACATAGAAGCTCAATGTGGGCCAGGCAACACGATAAGTCCTTCTCAGCTTTGTCTTGCTGACAATGCTTCCCCAAAACTCATGGCTAGCATCATGCCCATTTTACAGATGGGGAAACTGAGACCCAGAAAGATTCAGCCCAAAGTTACACAGTTAGGAAGTACAGAGCAGAGTCCAAACCCAGGGCTATCTGACTCCAAAGTGCTACTCTCACTCCTTCTAAAAATACCTACCGCGTAGCGTGGCATGCTGATCTTGTCTCATAAACCGCGTAAGGTCAATGGCCCAGTAGGGGCTCAACCACACATGATTTTCTCCTTTCTTCCCTGTGTCAGGTCCTGCCTCAGGACTCCCCGGCCCAGTGGGGCACACACATGAACTTGGGTATTCACCCAAATGGCTCTAGGCAGCAGGAACACAAGGCAGGAAGCGCCCAGGGCCTGATGCCCCACAAAGGAGCATCTGAGCAGGGTCTTGAAGGATGAATGGAGGTTTGTCTTTGGGGAACAGGGAACCAGCACGCCAGGCGGAGGGAACAGCAAAAGCAGACGCTCGGAGGTGTGCCCCACTGGGAAATGCGGACACTGGCGGGGCATGCCTGGGGTTAAGACCTGGTGGGTAAACACTGGAGCGGCCTGACTGCTAGGGGTCCTGGCCTGGTCTGAGGCAGTGGAGGATTTTTTAAGCCCGGAGAGAATAGGCTCGGAGCTGGTTTCATCTCTGCAGAGGGCCTGGCTGGCGGATGAACTGGGAGTCAGGGCTGGGACTTCCCCTGAGGCCTCCCCGGAGCTCCTCTTCCAAGCAGGCCTTGGGGACGACCCTAGATCCCTTGCTACTCACCCATGGGTCAGCGTCGCCCCTGAGGGCCTCTTCCTCCACCATAGCTGGGCTGGGCAGAGGACAGGCGGGCCTCTCCTGACCACATCAATCTAATCACATCGGCCTATAAATAGGGCCCTGCGGCTTAGTCTGAAATAGCTGTGCCAGGCCCAACTCCACAGGCACACAGTTCCAGAAATGCTCCTTCGCCTTGACACAGTTAAAACCCAAAACTTCCTCAGGACACTACTGTTCGTGCTCTAATTCACTTTCTCAAACACGAGGCAGTGGGCTGGGGGGAAGAGCCCACCCACCTACTGCAGGCTACTGGAAATGGGCCTTGTGGTTGCTCCTCTGCTTCCCGCTCTCTGGGGACGCCGAGCAAGTCACTACCTCTCTCTGGGCCTCAGTCTCCCCAAATGTCAACTGGGAGGTTGCACTTGATATCCTTGGGGCCCTTCTAGCCAGGATGCTCCCCAGAATTGTCTAGGGGACATTGTTACCCCTTTCCCAGTCTACTTGGGAACTTTGAAATTGTCAGCATTTTTTTTTTTTTAATGTTGAGCCTTCTTTTTTTTTTTCCCGGTACGCGGGCCTCTCACTGTCGTGGCCTCTCCCGTTGCGGAGCACAGGCTCCGGACGCGCAGGCTCAGCGGCCATGGCTCACGGGCCCAGCCGCTCCGCGGCACGTAGGATCTTCCCGGATCGGGGCACGAACCCGTGTCCCCTGCATCCGCAGGCGGACTCTCAACCACTGCGCCACCAGGGAAGCCCGAGCCTTCTTTTAATTAATTTATTTTTTTATGTTTGGCTGTGTTGGGTCTTCGTTTCTGTGCGAGGGCTTTTTCTAGTTGTGGCAAGCGGGGGCCACTCTTCATCGCGGTGCGCGGGTCTCTCACTGTCATGGCCTCTCTTGTTGTGGAGCGCAGGCTCCAGACGCGCAGGCTCAGTAGTTTTGGCTCACAGGCCTAGTTGCTCCGCGGCATGTGGGACCTTCCCAGACCAGGGCTCGAACCCGTGTCCCCTGCATTAGCAGGCAGATTCTCAACCACTGCGCCACCAGGGAAGTCCTGTCAGTATTTTAAAAATTAGAATTGCAATAAATACTTGAGACAGGCTCAAGCCATGCCACTGAAGGGCTGGGTGACCTTGGAGGAGTCACTATCCCTCTCTGGGCCCCAGATTCCTCAGTCATAAGATGAAGGTGCTGGTAGATTGATGCCTGAGGTCTATGACTTTTTTTAATTAAAATTTTTGTTTGTTTGTTTAGTATTTATGAGAACCATGATAGGCCAGTCTTGTGCTAAGTGCTGGTGCTAAAAGACAGCTAAGACCTGGTCCAGCTCTCGGAGCCCAGCCCTGTGCCACACCCCAGTGGGGGAAGTGTAAAGGCATTTCCAAACCACTCGGCATCCCACTATAGGCTCCCTTCAGGGCTTCTGGGGACACCTTGTTTCCAGTTCACATTACAGATTTATGGCCACAGAGGAGGCCTCCCAAAGGGGCAGATCATGACAAAGACTGGGCCATTACCAACCAACAGGGAAATAAAGATAACCAAGCCACCACTAGGTACCAGGCATATGCTTAGGACTTTACTTCCCCATCATTAATCCTCAACAACCCTAATATCACCCCCATTTCACAGATGAGGAAACTGAGGCTGAAAGGGGTTAAAGGACATGTCAAGGGGCACATAGCAAGTCAGAGCCAGAGTGATGCTCAGACCTGCTTGCCTCTGGAGCCCAGGGTGTAACCAAACCCCAGCGAAACACCTCAGGAGGGCCAGCCAATGGGGGAATGACCCAACAGGACACAGAAGAGAAAGAGGCACAGAGCATTTTACTGCGTGTGTGTAGGTGGGTGGGACTGACAAGGCTTCACCCAGTGATCCTCATTCTCTCCAACCAGTTCACAGTGTTGCCTCTTCGATCCGCCCTCCCCTCTGCCTCTCACCAACAGCTGATTGTTCTCAAATCCCATCGCTCAAGCCACTCCTCAGCTCAAGACCTGCCACGGCTCCCTGACACCCAGAGGATCAGGACCCTGCGTTCCAAGCCTCTCCCACGCGCGCTCTCCCAGTCTCCCCACCCCAACCCCACCCTCCTGCTTTAGCCACTCTGCTCACTAGTCCCCAAGCACAGAGGTTCCAGCAGGGGGCCAAGCCTTTGCCCGGGCACCTCCCTTGCCTGGAATGCCCAGGCATTCCTCTCAGCCTAGCGCCTGACTCAGGGGGAAGCCCTCTGTGGCTCCCAGGGCCCCAGGCATCAGCCACCGCAGGTCTGGATCTCCCAGGGCAGGACAGGGTCTGATTCACCTCCTCTCCCCAGTGCAGAAGTTCAGCAATGAAAAAAATGCAAGGAGCCCAGAGAACACTACCCAGTACACATTTCAGGGCTGCCCAACACCAAGCCTTCTACTGACGAACAGCGTCAGGATGCCACAGTGTGGAAGAGCCAGAAATTACAGCCTCGGGGCTCATCAGGGTGGGGCTTGTGACTCTCTTTCAAGGGTTCTAATAATGAAATCGGGGCAAACTTCTCCCCTACTTTAAAACTTCCAGTGGTTCCCCAGGGGTCTAGGAAAAAGTCCAAACCCTAACCAAGGTCCCCAAGGGCCCACACGACCAAGGTGCTGCCTGGTCTCCAGGCCCTTCTCTCGTCGTGCTCCCTTCTTTCAGTTCCTCAAGGCCACACTCATGCCGTTCCCTCTGCCTGGGGCTCTGTCCCTACCCACTCAGCCACCTTCTACTTCTTCTTCAGGTCTGAGGGTTTTCAGGAAGGCCTCCCTCATCTGTCCAGACAAGATCCCATCACACCCACCCAATCCCATATGCTCCCATGACGCTGGTCCTTTCTTTCATAGCTGAGGAAAGAATGAATTTGTTATGTGTAGAACAATGTATGTAAGACCCAAGACGGTAAGACCATGAGGGTTGGAAAAATCTCGTTCGTTGCTGATTCTCCATCAGCCAGTCCAGGGCCCAAATTTCTGTCAGGTGAATGCAGGCATGAATGAACGAACGAATGAATGAACTACGTTACTATAGTATCGTATATATAGTAACTCTGTTATTATACGTGTAACTCGAGAAAGAAGTAGTCAGAATCCTGCTGAATGTTTGAGGAAAAAAACCAGGGCCCTGATTAGGAAGGTCAGAGAAGTAGGAGATAAAGTGAATGGTGCAGCCCACCAGAAGCAAAAAGAAGAGAGAGCTTCCAGAAGGAGGAGGTACCCGAGGCTCCAGAGAGGTAGGACATGGAGAGCGGAGGAAACACCACTGGATTTTGACAAGGAGGAGGTCACCGGCGGGGTCCCATCGGAGGTGGGCGTGAGGTAGGGTACAGCACAGGGATGGAGGAGGGAAGGGGTGAACACGTAAAGCCCTCAGCTGACAGGTCCTCACTCGGTGGGTGCTCACTTCTGCAGAGGTGGGAAAGCAGAAGATGGTTCCTGTGTCATTGTCGCCAAAAGCATTAACACAGCATAACTCTTTCTGGTGACGGATCACTCTGAGGCTCTGGGAGTTGTCGGGGCTCGGTCTCAAAATCAGGAGCATCAGAACCAAGACGGCCCCCATCCCTCCTTCAGGGCTGCCCCTTTATCTAGAACCCTCGGGATACGGCTACAATTGGACAAGTCCCCCTCTCAGGACCCAGCAGGCCTTGTAGGAATCCCCAGCTTTGAGGACACAACATTCTGGAGACCATCGGAAGACCCTTTCATCTAAGCTTGGGGAAAGAGGAACAGCTCCAACTGCAGTTGGCTTGTCGTGTCACCCCCCCCCCCCCACCCCCGGAAGCCAGCTGGGTTGCAAGGATGAGTAAGCCCTGAGGCATTCAGCCCCTTCTCCTTTTGGCAGCTAAGGGTGATGTCATGACCTGGAGGGGTGTTTTCCAGGCTCTCCGCACGGTTGCTATCACAAACTCACTTCTTTCTGTTCCGACACTGGAAGCTGGGGCATTCCCCTAGGGCTGATACTTCCCCTTTCCACAGCTCACAAAGCCCGTCAGCATCTATGAGCTTGTGCAGTACTCACGACAACCTTGTTAGGTGAGTGGGGGAGACCAATGCACCCATTTTATGGGCAGAGAAACCGAGACCCGAGCTGGCACCTGAACCAGGCCTCCCGCTTCCAGCCGAGGACTCCGTACTCCACTCCCTGCCTCTCAGCCTCCTTCAGCGGGTCACCTGTGAACCTGATAGTCAGGCGGGCCCCGCCCTGCCGGCCATCCCAGGTGGGTATGACTCATCCACTTTCCCCATGACTCACACTTCTCACTCCTCCTATGGTCAACAAGCCTGGAGCCTCCTTGCCAGCCGTACCCCAGCTTTTCTCACCTCTCCAAAGAATTCCTACACCTCCTCCTCACGGGAGTCCACCCTCTTACAGAAGCGCTAACAGAGGCCTTGAGAGGGAAAGCGCTTTCCCACAGTCACCCAGCACGCAAGCAGCACAGCCAGGCTCGGGGCCCAGGAGCCCTGGCACCCAGCCCAGTTCTTGCCTCTTCCCCACGGGATCACCCTTGTCTGGCCTCCCTCTCAAGGGACCGTGAGGGGTAAATGAAGTAATGAGGAGAAGCATTCGCTGAGCCTTACTAGAAAAACCTCGGCGACCGCCTTTGAATCCACTTGTGGCGACCAGCAGCTGCTTCCACAGTCCCCTCCAGACTCCCCTGGGCAGCCAGGGCTAGGTTTAGAAGGACGCCAGGGTGTCTGCACTGCTCTACCTACCTTGCAGGCTGCTGGGTGAAGACGGTTGCTCCTGTTGGGAGGTGTCAGGACCAAGGCGGAAGCACGTTATCAGCACCACCTGTAAAGAAAGGGCCAAGACTCCCAGGGTCAGGGGCTCAAGGTCATCTGGTCAAAGCCCCATTTGATACTTCCACTCGTCCCCAATCCCCACCCCCCCTCCACACCAAGGTCACATAGCCCTTACTTGCACACCTCCAGCCACGGGGCACTCACTTCCTGCCAAGGCTGCAAGACCTTCTGTTGGACAGTCTGGCTGGTTAAAAGGCTTGTCACAAGGATGTGCTAAGATCTCTCTTCCCATGCCTCATACACACTAGTCCTAATTCTACCCTCTGGGGTCACCCAGAACAGGTCTGCCACCCTGTTTCCCAATGTCTCCATAGAGACTTGAAGACAATGACCCTGGGCCCCTCAAGTCTTCTGCAAGTTGTACACCCCCCTTCCTCCAGCTCTTCCTGAGATCAAGGTGTCTGGTTCCCTCCCCCTGCTTCCCTGATCTACTTCAAATGAACCCGGTCCCTACTGACAGCACAAGGCTCAGAATTCAACATTTAGCCGAGCTCTATCCAGGGCAGGGCAAGCAGAATTCTCACCTCCGTCATTCTAGATATCATGCCTCTATTAATGCAGCCTAAAGTCCCATGAGCATTGAAGGTAACCTCACTGCATGACTGAATTTAGCTTATGGTCAACTTCAGAGCTGTGGTTCAAGATCCTGGAGTTAGACAAATATGGCCCCTCATTTAACTAATATGTAACTTAACCAAGTTCCTTCATCTTTCTGAGTCTCCGTTTTCTTCTCTGTAAAAGAGGGATTATGTTAGAACCTATCCCATAGGCTCATTATGAGGATTAAATGAGATAAAATACGTCTAGGGTTTTGAACAGCGTATGTGCTTACTCTGATTATTAATCTCTAAGCCTTTTCCTAAAAATTATATCTTTCTCATCCTGTACTGGTGCAGACTGGGGACCCAAGCTGTTTACACGCCATGTCCCCACCTCTCTGCTTAGCATTGCTCTATTGTTGTAAGACTGTATTATCACTATCTGGTGATGGGTCTCTCTCTCCCATCAGACTGTGAGCTCCATTAGACTGTTTTGCCTTTGAAACTCCAGTGCTGGCACGTGACCTAGCAAACAGCAGGACCAGTGGGTATATGCTGGATGACTAAACGAAGGGCCAGCCTACGCCGGCCCCGGAGTAGATAGTGCAGCCCAGTCTTTCAGCTCCCACACTTTCAGGGACAACCTGGATCGTCACCCTACCTCACTCCCAGACTCATTCACAGCTCATCCACATTCAGGGAGCAGCTGAGCACACTTGCTCCTGCCTGAACTGGTAAATTTCTCTGCACAAACCTCCAACCCAAGGGGAGACGGTCCAAGACTCCAAATTCAGTGGAGCCCTGCAGGCTCCTGGGATTAAGACACAAATGAACCCTATTCTTAGCTGACAGTAAATGGCCCAGACATTTCTGCGGATGTCTGCATTGTGAGTGGCACCCGTGCACAGCAAGGGATCTGGAAAGAGGTTGGGCGCTTATCTGGGCCCCATGACCTAGATGCCCCTAAATGCCACCTCCATGGGCCCTCTTCAAAGAGTTCCACAGAAGCTTCCCAGTTCCACGGGATAGATCAAAGTAGAGCTGGGTTCCTGCAAATGACTAATGACGTCCCACTTTCTGTTAACTCCCTGAGGACAAACATTTCAAATCCAGCCCCCTTCTCTGACACACCTCCAAATCTCACGCTCATCCTCACCGGCAGTGCTGCATTTGTTCCCAAGTGCCACCTGTTTCACCCTCAATGCTCTCCATCTCAGCATCAGCACCGTCACCCACCATGTACACACGGGGCCAGGCCAGACACCGAGGCACCCACCTCTTCAGTCTTCCCTGCTCTGTCACTCTCAGCTGCAAAACTGCCTGCTGGTTCTACCCTAATGCATCCACTTCTCCCCACCCCGACTGCCAACATTTTGGTCCAGGCACCATTGCCTCTCACCTGGGATACTGCAGTGCTTCCTACCTGGTCCTCCTGCTTCCTCTCTCCTCGCCTACAAAGCAAGCCCAGACCACTGTTACTCCTCTGCTCAGACTCGACCATGGCTCCCCGACAGCCCCCAGGTAAAACACAAGATCCTCAGCAAACCTTTCAAAGCCTTTTACGATCTGCCCCCATCAGCGCCTTGAGCCTCAGCTCTCATCAGTTCCTGTCTTCCACCCACACCCCTCCAAGCTCCAGCCAGAGGCAGCTGCACTCTGTTCCTTGAATCTTCCTGTAATCTTTGCACAGACTGTTTCCTCTGTTCCCAAACTCTCTTCCATCCCTCCTGTTCTTTTCTCCCGCTCATGATCAAGCCCAGCTTTCTTCCAAGAACTCTTCTCTAACCTCCCCTTCCCCCGTGAGGCTGAGCTCCTCTGAGCCACCACCCATCTCCCCTGTCACACTGTTAATGGTCTGTTTCCAAGTCAGCCTCCCCCATCAGACCAAGACCTGCTCCTGGCTATCCCAGCGCCTAGTCTAGGGCCACCACAGCTCAAGATTCATCGAAGGAAAAAACTGGTAAATCACATGCATGCACACATGCATGTACACGTGTGTGCACACGTGCATAAACACTCATGCGCACACGCGTTCACAGAGATGGCAAAGGGTACAGGTGCTGCCATCTATGGGCAAAAAGAGCATTACACTCTTTTCCAGGCTCTGGACACCGGGAGCCCCAGAGTTTCAAACTCAACTGGGTTTAGAATTAGCTCCAGCTAACTCCAAGTTGGTCTGTTTTCCATTTTGGACCTTAAGGCTGCCACAACTTAGAAACAAGGTCCATAAACCACTAGCTCGAGTCTACCACCCACATGTTGGATGGAGCCATAAAGAGGAAGTGTCCTTCCAGTACTCACCATCCCAGTCTGGGGCTCGCGTGGCGCCTGTTTGCTGAATTATATCTTAGGGAGGGAGAGAAGTGCTTTCTAATAGTCAGAGCTGCCCACAAGTGGGAAGAGTGAGCAGAGAGCTTGCCGTTAGTGAAAGCGTACAAGCACCAGGAACCCCATCTGTCTGGGTGGCTGAAGAGAGCTTTCTGCCCTGGAGCGGGGGGTGGTGGTTGGGGGAGGCTGGAACAGAGGTGTTCTATCCTAAAAGACTGCTCCCAGCTCGCTGGGAGGACCCTCAGATTTGGTGGGGGCAACGTGTTATCTGTCCAGTAACACCAGAAGGGTTCAAATGGCCGCCCCAATGACAACAGCTGTCATTTTTTGAGCACCTACCAAGTGTTAAATTCCATACATACACCATGTCTCATCCTCACAATAACTCAGCCAGCAGATGTCACAGTCCCTATTTTGTGAAGGAAGAGCAGCAGTTCAGAGAGGTGAAGCAATGTGCTCAGGGTCACACAGCTAAGAATTCGGGCCAGCTCCCATCAAGTCAGGCTGCCTCCCCGATACCTTGGTCTCACTAAATTTCAAGCTATAAGGCTGGGCCTCTCGCTCACTAGAGAAAAATATAAAGCTCCACTTACTCTAGACCGGGGTTAGCAAACTTTGACAGTAAAGAGCCAGAGAGTGAGTATTTTAGGCTTTGCAGGCACATGCCCTCTCTGTTGCATATTCTTCCTTGTTTAGTTCTGGATTTTCTTTGTTACATTTTTACATCTAAAAAAATGTAAAAACCATTCTTAGCTTAGAGACATACAAAAACAGGCTGGGGCTTCCCTGGGGCTGTAGTTTGCAGCCTACAGCTACAAAAGAATAATATTTATAATCTTGAGTATAAAAACTTTTGGTGGAAATGTTTATGCCAAATGCTAGGTCCTTCAGCTGTATTTCTCCCCCTTCAGATGGCTTCCTACTGAGTCACTCTCTCCTGAAGAAGAGCCCTACCTCGCTCATGCAATTAGGTAGCAAAATATTTCAAGGGCTGTTCAGATTCTAGAAACTCATAACTGTGGACCAAATACAGTTCAACTCAGTGTTGTGAAGAGAGGAGGGAGGCAAATACGATGGGTAGAAAGAACCTCAAAGAGAAGACATCAAGAGATGTGGGCTCTAGTCTGGGCCCTTACCAAAGGATTTAGAACCTTACTGTGCAAAGTGTGGTCCCTGACCCAGCAACATCTGCATTACCTGCAAGCCTGTTAGAAATGCAGAGTGTCAGGCCCCACTCCAGACCTATGGAACCAGAATCGCATTTTCACAAAATCCCCAGGTGATTTGTGTGCAAGATAAGTTTGAGATGTTCTAGAACACCCCTTACATCCAACTGCAACATTGTTAACAAAACCCTTCCCCCGAGGAGAGAAAGGGTCCAAAGGCATCTTTTTTTATGTTGTAATATTAAGTCTCTGCCCTAACGTCTGCACCACTGACCTCAAAAAGCTTGAGGTCACCCACTTTAGGATGCACAATCAAGAGACCAAGACCTGCCGCTGGATCTTGTGATTAAGCCTTTGACTGGCGGAAAAGTAGACCCAGGCAGACCAAAGAAGGTGCCCATCCCCATTTCACAGTGGCGGAAACCGGCTAGAGAGGAAAATGACTTTCGCAGGACAACACTGCCAGGACAGACTTGGGGTCTGACCATGACCAAGTTCCTTTCTTCCCAGGTCTTGGGTTTAATAATAACTGAAATCCTTTCGGTTTAGACCAGAACTTTTGAAATCTCACAAGTGGTGGAGCAGAAATCAGAGAACTTGCTTTGTGCTTTAGGAAATTCACTTGCTCTCTCTGGGCATTAGCATCCCTGGCCATGAAGTGAGGAGGTGGGACCAAGCAACTCCCGAGGTCCAGCTGTTATGGTCGGAATCTGGAAACGGTTTCAAGGCGAGGAGGCAGTCAGGAGAGAAGCCTTCAGCAGAGGGTGACCACAATCACAACAAAGTCTCTGCACTGGAAACAAAAAGGCAAGTCCATCTGTCCTAAGCATGGAGGCAGAGCAGTGACCGGGCACAAGCTCAAGGTCTTACGGCAAGTGCCAAGCAGAAACTGGAGTGAGAACCAGATTCTCTCTGCCTCTTCAGCCTGGGATCTTAATCGTTATCCCTTACTGATGCTGAACTGTGCAGATCTACAGGCATACCTCGTTATATTGCACTTCTGTTTATTGTGCTTCATAGATACTGTGTTTTTCACAAATTGAAGGTGTGTGTCACCCTTCGAGCAAATGGCCTTGTGGCATCATTCTCCCGACAACATTTGCTCACTTTGTGTCTCTGTGTCACATTTTGGTAATTCTCGCCGTATTTCAGACTTTTTCATGATTATTATATTTGTGATGGTGACCTGTCATCAATGATCTTTGCTGTTACTACTACGACTTGCTGAAGTCTCAGATGATGGGTAGCATTTTTTAGCAATAAAGCATTTTTGAATTAAGGTATGTACATTTTTTTTTTAGACAGAATGCTATTGCACACTTAATAGACTACGGTATAGTGTAAACATAACTTTCACATGAGCTATGAAACCAAAAACCTTGTGTGACGCGCTCTCTTGCGATATTCACTTTATTGTAGTATCTGGAATCGAACCCACAATACCTCCAACTTATGCCTGTATTTGCTAAATGAAGAAATGAAGTAGATGCTTCAGGAAAATGGTCCCTGAGCCTTCTAACAGGACAGCTTGCCTTTTGATAACCAGCTTCCAATGCTCCTTAAAGAATGCTGCCACCCTTGTGAATGGCTGGTGGAAATAAGGAACTGCTACAACCTTTCAAGGGTGGCAATTTGGCAAAATGTAGCAAAAGCTGTAAATACATCATTTTTGACCCAACAACTTCATTTCTTGGGCTCTCTTGTAGAAAATAATGAAAGAGAAATAATTTATGCACTAGAATGTTCATTGCAGGATTGTTTATGAACAGCCTGGATGCCTAATAATACAGGATCAGTTAAGTGAACAATTCACAACATAGATACAATAATAGAGAATAATAAAAAATCAGGTCAGCATTTATCATTTTAATAATAAAAACGTAAAACTTTCTTTTTACAAATAAAATGCATTATTTCACTTCTTTAATTCCCCCAGACTATTGGAATGAAAGATTTTAAATAAACATGCATTTATCTACTTAGGTAGAATATACTTTTGTTTTCTAATCATTTTTTATTTTTTAACATCTTTATTGGAGTATAATTGCTTTACAATGGTGTGTTAGTTTCTGCTTTATAACAAAGTGAATCAGCTATACATAATACATACATCCCCATATCTCCTCCCTCTTGCGTCTCCCTCCCACCCTCCCTATCCCACCCCTCTAGGTGGTCACAAAGCACCGAGCTGATCTCCCTGTGCTATGCGGCTGCTTCCCACTAGCTATCTATTTTACATTTGGTAGTGTATATATGTCCATGCCACTCTCCCACTTCGTCCCAGCTTACCCTTCCCCCTCCCCGTGTCCTCAAGTTTATTCTCTAGTAGTTCTGCATCTTTATTCCCGTCCTGCCCCTAGGTTCTTTATGATCTTTTTTTTTTTTTTTAGATTCCATACATATGTGTTAGCATACGGTATTTGTTTTTCTCTTCCTGACTTACTTCACTCTGTATGACAGTCTCTAGGTCCATCCACCTCACTACAAATAACTCAATTTCGTTTCTTTTTATGGCTGAGTAAGTATACTTTTAAAACTCTTTTAAAAATTAAATTTAGAGTACTAAATAACATGAAAAAATATTTATGTTATAACGTTGGAAAAAAACTGAAAGGAATAGAAGATTACAAACGTGGTATGACCACAATTATATGGGGGTAAAAAAAAAAAAAATGTGCTGAAAATATCAGGAAGGAAATGCACCCAAATGTTAGCGGCGATTATCTCATGTTGGCAGAATTATGGACAGTTCTTATTTTTTTATGCTATTTTTATTTTCTAGATTTTCTATCATAAAGAGTTATATTTAGAACAAGAAAAAAAGTCATTGGAAGAGGCGGGGAAAAGTACCCATATCCCATGGGTATCCCACCCATACCACTTTGCCACTCGCCCCAAATTAACTGGTATTTACTGAGTACCCACCAACGGCCCAGCACAGCCACAGCCACTATAAAAGGAAAATTAAGGGCCAAGCCCCACCCTGAAGGCTCACATATACCGGGTATATATTCTTTGTCTGACAAATAAGCGGAGCCCAGATGATATCCTTGCTGAAGCTGGAAAGCAATAAGGTTGTTTGCTTAACCAGTTCAGCAGAATAAATAAATCTACTCCCACTGGTGTGGTGGCGCCTTCATCCGAGTTCCCTGAGAAGCTCTGCGGCTCTAACTGCTGCTGGAGCCCCCTTGGGAAGAGCATGTTTCAGGGATACATTACAGCCCAGGAAGAAAACTGTTATCCCTGAGTCCAAGCATTGAATGTAAGAGGTTCTGAGGCAGAACCAGCAAGGTATTGGAAGGAGTAGGATGGGGGGCCTGGGAAGGAACCTAACTGGCCACGTGGTCCCTGGGGACCCCTGGGCATGAGAGCTCACATCTCCAGGCCTCAGTTTCCTCATCTGTGAAATGGGACCCATAACAACCTCAGGGCTACCGTGAGGCTCAAAAAAGAGAAAGTAAGGCATTTCAGCTCTCTAGGCTGAACATCAATTTCCTTATCTGTAAAACTGAGTCAATATCTCCTCCCTAGTAGAGCTGTTAAAAGATTAAACAAGGCAGTGAAGACAAAAAGTGAACACAGACAGTAAGAATACTACAGACAGGGGCCCTCATCCTTATTGCTTATGGAATAGGGACTAGGATACGTGAATGAATCCTAGGCCTCAACTTCCTTATCTGTAAAATGGGCAACCAATTCAACACACAAAGACCAAATTTATGAACAGTAGCTGAATCTCCAGCTGGCACTGGTGCAAGTCACTTAAACAAAAATGATCGCTGTGGGCTCACTTTATGCTTACAGACGTGCGGGTCCCATGTTCCTGCACTGAGCACAAAGCCCTGACTCAGAGGCCACCAGAGCTGGGAGAGCCTGACGCGTCCTATCCACCCCCCTAGTGCCAGGAGGACACCGGGGCCCAGAGGAAGGCAAGGGTTAGCTCAAGTCACCCAGTATTTTGTCAGTGGCAAAACCAGGACCCAAGCCCAGGCCTTCTGCTGTCCAGCCTTGCCCACCACGCCTACTGCTGTCCTCTGCCCTGCCCTTAAATTGTTGATGTGGTCCCAGGCAGGGCAGGGAGAGCAGTCAGTCTGCAGCCGGGGGTGGAGAGCGGGGAAGAAAAACTAGAGAGCAGCAGGAACCCAGCCTGCCTGTGGTCTCCAAACTCTCAAACCACACCAGGCTGAAATATGACACAGGCTCACTCAGTTGAAAGGGGGGAGATATTTTTACTTAACATCCCCCAGCTGCCTGAACACTGGTCTCTTTCTTTCCCTCCCCCCCAAAATGCATAGCTCCTGGGACCTGGTTTTCCCTGCTTCTGCCAGCATTTTCTCAGGAAATAACCGTGGGGCAAGAGGGGTACCCACTCTTCCTGGCTTCCTCAGAAAGCTTTCCAGAGCATGGGCTCAAATGGTGAAAGGAGGGAGACTGGGCCTGGCTGGGCCGCCTGCTAACTCTCTGAGTGACCCTGGGCAAGTCTGTGTCCTCTCAGAGCCTGAATTCCCTAAAACGGAGGGGAGATGGACCTACACTCTGGAGTCCTGTAGACAGTACAGAAAAGCATGAGTTTATGCACAGTCCCAAGAGGCCCCTCCAGGCCTGTGTGCTGCAGAGCTGAGCTCCCCAAGCCACACACACTGATTTGCATCCCTCGTCACAGCCACAGCAAAACTCCCCCTCAGTTCTCATCATGTCAGGACTAAACAGAACCTCCGGGAGAACATTTAGTGCAGTGATTAAGAGCTACAGCTCTACAGTCAGACCTCCAGAATCCTGTCACCGACACCCAACAGCCTCACAACCCGAGGCACATTATTTAGCCTCTCTGAGCCTCAGTTTCCTCCTCTATAAAAGCGGATAATAGCAGCTACCTTAGAGGAACGGTTGTGAGGAACCAACAAAGTAATTAATGTTCCAGCGCTTGTTTTACTAAAAGGCAACTTTTTATTATTATCACGGAGACCAACATCTCCATTTTACAGATGAGGTCACTGAGGCCCAACAAACTGGGACTTGTCCAAGGTCGCTCAGAAGAACTCAGACTACAGCTCCACTCCCAGGTCAGTGTGTCTAACTTCTCTTAGTCCTACAATCTCTAATAACCAAATATACATGCTCAGAGACTAGATACAGGCTGTAAAGTTTTCTTGAAGAAATGCCTCAGCACAGGATGACAGACCATACAGAAATCATCTCCATGACCTGGCAACTTCTCATGAGAGACACAGACTGCCCACATGGAGTGGGGAGAAGCGACCCTCTGGCACTGGATGGCTATGAAGCGTGAAGGCGTCCAGTCTACAGCCCTTGCTTGCGCCAGCTTGGCAGAACTGCACACAAGGCTGTCAACAGGGGCCACCTCTTGGGAAAGAAGTGGGTTAGAGGGATGAAGCCCACTCTATACTCTTCTTTATGTTTGAATCTTTGACAATATTTTTTGCTTTAAAAGTAAAACCCAACACTGAACAACTCAGAATAACAGCAACCTTATCCGATAGCTACAAGTCTATTGTCTGCTTTGAGATGAAATTTACTGCAGGTTCTGACAGGTTCTTCAGCTGGGCTTCCAGGATCTGCCACTCTAGTCCATTCCGTGGTCTCTGCTCTGGTTCAGACCTGCACTCTCTTGACCATCCAACAGCCTCCTCGGGATCTCCCTGCCTCCAGTTAGCCCCTTCCAATGCATCTGCTACATCAGCCACAAGATTAATGAGAGTTTTGATCACTGCCTTCAGGGTAAAGTAATTCCAAGCCCTTAGTTTACAATCTAGTTCCATTTTGATTTACGGTCTCAACTCCCACCACTCCACCTTTCACTCATCTGCCATTCTAGCCATGTTGATTGTTCAGAAAACCTCAGTGCCTTTGCATGAGCTGTTCCAGCTTCTTAGAATGCCTTTTCTCCAATCGCTTTATGCCCTAGAAAACTATTACTCATCTCCAAGGCCTGGGTCGGCCAGACAGACTTAATCACCCCTTTAGGCTGAAGTAGCTCTCAGTATTGCATGTTTATTCCAACCACTACAGATGAGAAGCATCTTGAGGACAAATAGCTTTGTCCTCCTCAAGGCTCTGGGGCCCCTCACAGGGTAAGACACAGAACATGGACCCAGAAGAGCGCTAAATCCAGGAAGGAGGGAAGGAAGGAAATGCCATGAGAGGCAACCCCTACAGCCTCCTCCTGGGAGCTGCTTGCTTTTCCAGATTCATGTCAGTCCACAATAAAAAAGACTATGGAAAATTCTGGAGTAAAGTTCCTTTCCCTGATTCACACGGAAACATTTGCTGCTGTGAAACTCACCCGGGTGCCAATGCAAGCTCCCCCGGCTGTTTACAATTTCCCTGGCGTTTATAAACAGTGAGGCCCCAAAGAGGAAAATGGAGTTTCAAGGGAGTTGGATGCCAACTGTCCCCGCTCCCAGCCCACCTCCTTTGTTCCAAGGCCTCTACCCCTTAATTAACATCCCCAAGAAACACCAGCCAGCACCCCAACATGTGGGTGTGTGTTGGTGCAGGGGTGTTGCTGCAGTGCTCAGTTTCTTCGTGAAGGGAACTCGAGACTCAAGAAAGAGTCTACAGTCCCACCAGCTAGGAGTCAGCTAAGTGAGGCCTGGAACTGGGTCCCAGCCCTGCCCCTTCCTCATTGCGTGACTATCAGCTAGTCACAAACTCTCAGGGCCCTTCAGTTTTCTCAACTGCGAAACGAACAGGGCTGCGGGGAGACTCCAACAAGCTATGGTCACTGTAAAGTAAAGTGTGGCAAGAGTTCACAGTGCCCTGGTCAGAAACATGGTCCTGGGAGAACAGGACCTGCAGGATTAAGCCTAAAAGCCTCCAGAGGCCCTGCCTTCCACAAAAAGCAGTTACCCCCAGGGCAGCCCTGAATGTCCTTGGCTTTACAGAGTTCTGGGGGTTGTAAAGATGTCCTCTCTGCTCTGAGGAAGATGTGAAAGCAGGATAAGGAGTGGATGTCTGGGCAGATGAGGGGCTGCAGAAGAAGCCAATGTCCCCTGCATCCCCCACAGTCTCCAAGGACCCAGGCTTCCTTCTGGCCACTGTCCAGAGCAGCCGGCCTGCACCGAGCCAGGAAACACTGCTGTAATCACGATCTGGGGCGTTTGGACCCAAGAAGAGATGGGGGCCTAGAGGGAAAGGGAGATTCCCATCACTGTCTTCAACTCTGAAAGAAGTTTCCGTGTGCGTCAGGGAAGAGAACATACTCTGCAGGGCGGGGGAAAAGACAGTACCGACAGGTAGCAAGTGCAAGCGGATTCCGAGTAGGAGGAAGCACTTTCTAACAGTCCTGGGCCCTGAAAGAGGAAGGAGGTCGAGGGCTCCTCATCGTCGGGGGAGCGCAGGCAAAGGCGTTAACCCTGGATGGAGTCCAGGATCCGCGGAGCAGACCCGCCCAGCGGAGCCACCGCCCAGCCCGCGCGCTGGAGACCGCCGGCAAGCGAGTGCAGGGGTGACCCCGGGCCCACTTAACCCCAACCGCGCGAACTGGGTCAAAGTTAGTTCAGGTGCTTGCAGCAAACGGGGCCTGTGGGTGGAGGCCTGAACCTCCTCCTCCCCTGCCCTAAGCCCCCAATCCAACTCTCCTTGGTCCCCTGGAAGACCAGCAAGGTGAGGGAGGAAGCTCTTCTCCAGCGATGCCCCGGCTGCCGGGCCGAGATCCAGGCGCGGGCAACCTCGGACCGGACCGCGAGAGGAGGGAGAAAGACCCAGAGGCCCGGGATCCCCAGATGCCCCAGGGTCGTGGTCGCTCCCCTCCCCTACCTGCTGCTGCGGCGCTGGCGACGGCGGCTGCTGGGTCCAGCTGTGCTCAGCTGGTTCCTGGCTGCAGGGCAGGGGCGCTGAGGTCGCCGGGCTGGGATGGGCAGGGCGCGGGCGGGAGCCGCCCTCAGGGCGGGGCCGCCGTGCGGTCGGGGGGGAGAGGGGAGGAGCGACGGCCCCTCCCATAGGCGGCGGGGAGGATGGCGACTCTGGCTCCGGGCTGGCTTTCGTGGAGTGCACTGCATGTGACTTTGCCCCAGACCCCTCGCTACTTGCCCAAGGAAAGCATCAAGCTCCCTGCTTTACACGGGAGGAAACTGAGGCCCGGAGGCGGAGGGGAGATCTGCAGGAACCTGGCGGGCACGGGAGGAGACCCGGGGAGAGCTTGAGCTGGGCTGGGGCCAAAGAGCTCAGTTGGAATGGGCAGCGTGCGGAGGCGGATTCAGCTCCGGGGGAGTTCAGGCTTCAGGAGGCAAAACCACTGAAACCTGGGCAACCCACAAAACCGGGGAGGCGTATAAGCAGCAGCTAGACCCACTGAAGGGAACAAAGGATCAGAATGATTCCCAACTGCATTCAGAAACAAGAAATATAAGAAATGCCAAAGCGCATCCTTGTCTTTAAAATATTAAGCGGCGGCTTTGGAGTCAGACCGCCTGGGGTGGACCCGCCCTGACACTTACTAGTCCTGTAACTTCGGGCAAGTGACTTAACGTATCAAAGTTTCAATGTCCTCATCTGTGAAATGGACATCATAGTTTCCTCTTCACGGGGCTGTTGGGAAGACTCAGTGAGAGAAAGACTCTTAACACAATGGCTGGTACCGTGGGTTCTCTATAAATGGACGTTCTTATTAGTGTGACGGCGGATATTACTTTAGATGATAGAGCAAATCCACCTTGTCAAAAGATGAATGCCACGTCACTTTTAAACAAATGTAATATTTTATTTATAGCAATAGCATCTCACATGCATGTGACAGAGAGCCATTTACGATGGAGGAGGGCATAGGACAGCCTCCCAACAGTCCTGTGCACATGTGATATCCTGGCCTCTTGCAGCTGCTCTGTGACTCCGAGTTGGGAGGATTCACACTGCAGGAGACTAGAGCAGATGACTGCGAGGTCCATTCTCAGCTTAGGTGCTGGCAGCAGTCCCATGTTCAGCTGGGTAAACCTCCCTCCAACAGAAGGTAAAATGTACCAAGTCAATAATTGCCGAGTGCTGGGAATAGAGACAGAAAAGCTTGTGTTGTCAAAGTAGCAGAGAAGCTAAGAGCACACACTCACTTCCTGGTTTTTCCTAGTGTTTCCACCGAGTAGCAGTCAGGGAAGCCACAGGGCCTGGGGAAATCCCAGCCTGGCTCTTCCTCCTGCCCCCAATCCCTTTCTACAACTCTAGTAATTACAAGAACCATTTCTTGAACACCTTGTGCCATGCTCTGGGCTTCCCACATGCTACCGACGTTCATCCTCACCTTACCCGTTCCCTGCTCCCCCAGGGTAAGCGTTACCATGTGCAGTTTTCAGATGAGGAGACCCAGGCACAGAGAGGGTTAAGTAGCTCTCCCGAGGTCACACAAGTGACACTGTGCATGTCTGAGTCCTCGGCCCCCTCTTCTTTGCTCAATGTCCTCTGTCATACTCTGCCACTCTTCCTGGCTTGGCAAACCCTGTTCAGTTCCACTTTCTCTGAGAACTGAAGCAGGATGCCTCACCCCCAGGAGGCTCCCACCCTCTCTCTGCCACTCCCTGCTTTTTCCCAGAGGCTGCCTGTGGCCCACTGTGGGATAGATGGGGAGGAAGGCATAAACACAGACTATTTGGTTCTAGGCTCTTTGATTACAGTCCCTGGTATACACATGACCTCGAATTATCTAACTTATCATTTCCAACCCCAGCAACTTCTCTCAGGCAAAGAGAGGGAAACCTCTGAATCTGTGTCTTCAGATAACTGGAGGATATGATATTGGCATGGAGGAAACATTGGAGAACATATAATCCAACCCCTCATTTTAGAAATGGGGAAACTGAGGCCAAGAGAGCAGAGAGGCTTGCCCACAGAACACTCTGACAGCTCCATTTGGTCCTGGAGAAGCCCATCAGTCTAGACTGTCACGAGAAATAATTTTAAAAAATGATTATGACAACAAGAGTGACATCCAATAAGACATCGGAGGGCCAAGCAAATTCCTAGCGCTTTGCTCTATATACGTCAACAGGACAATGTGTGTCTCACAGCTAATCAGGATATATCTTGGCCTGACCCTTCAGTCAGGGTCAAGTCTGCCTTGCATGGATGCACAGAGGTCTCCTCTGCCTTGGTGTCTTATTCTCATTTCTTTCTAGACTCCTTTTTGTACTCCTCTCCCCATTGGTCTAGGGATCAGTAAGGACTGTTTGCCCTGTAGCTCCCCTTCAGAGTGAATGTCTTCTTGTTCTTGCTGATATGGACCTCCTCTCATGGAAGAACTTTGACGTCTTTTGCCAGAAGACCACCTCTTTCCCAGGAGTGAGGATGGGGGAAACAAAGGCCACACCCAGGCCATGCAGTAGACAATTTGGGGGTACCCGCTCCCTCTTCTGAGACTGCCTTTCTCCATCCACAGTGGTGGCCCTCACTTGGTACCCAAGTTGGTACTATAACTCTCACCCCACCTCGAAGACAGTTGACACCATCTGGAGTGGACACCACAACCAAACTGCACCATCAGAGTTTGGAATTAGAATTTGGGACATAACAGTGGTGATTGATTAACTGGGCATGTGAGGACTGGTCATCTCTGAAGGCCAGTGCCACCATTGTGAGGCAGCTGTCTTCCACAGAGAAAGCCAATGAGACTCTCATTAAATGACTAGATGGGTGTGAAGAAACACAGGGAAGAAAAGGCTGGGCTGACCAGGGAAGACTTCTGGATCTGTGGCCTCTTTTGGACGCAGACCTCTCCTGGAGCTAGCTTCAGAAAAATAAGTTATAAGGACAGGTGTCTTTTGAGCAGTGAATGCCTTATAGAAGCAGAGCCCAAGTGGAGATGTTATGCAAAGGAGT
This sequence comes from Leucopleurus acutus, assembly GCF_964270905.1. Taxonomy (NCBI): domain Eukaryota; kingdom Metazoa; phylum Chordata; class Mammalia; order Artiodactyla; family Delphinidae; genus Leucopleurus; species Leucopleurus acutus. Next base: position 13,382,023 of record NC_139150.1, read on the forward strand.
AATTGAAGAAGTGCTCTCAGGAGAGACCTTGGAATTATCTCAAGGAGCCCTAGGGCAGGGATGCAGCTGGGCCTCAGAGTCAGACTAGAAGCAGGGCCTGAGTACTAAGCAAACCCAGGAAGTCCTCTCACTCCATCGTTCATCTCTGCCCATCTGGCTTCATTGCTCTGGCTCACATGAGAAAAGCATCTCTGCTTTCCACAAAATGCCTCTTACCAGCAGTGAGCTGGACTCATTGTCTGTGGCCCACATGCTAACTTAGGCAGATGCCTACCCTTTATCCAACTGACTCGAGCCGGAGTGGAGGTGGGTTTCCCCCATTCAGGTCTCTGCATTGAGATCGCCTGTTTGACTGGGTACGCAGTAGAAGGAGGAAGTGTGTTTGCTTGATTTTCCAATATATCCCCAGTGTCAAATAGTGCCTGGCACAGAGCCAGTGCTTAGCAAATTTTTACTGAATTAATCGATCAGTAAGTGAGGGAAACAAGAGATAAGTTTGGCCGGACAGAGTGAGTTGGGATGCCTCAGAAGGACGCAGGAGAGGGCTGCGCTTTGAATTTCAAGAGCCGCCAATCCTAGCGTCTTCGGAACGCCCCGGGCAGGAACGTGTGTGTCACACTATTTTAATGAGAACTTAGAAGCATGTACCATACAATCACTGTCAGCTCAGTCCTAACGCACAGTTTCTATATTTCCACATTGTTTGAATCCCTAGAAGGCCTGATCCTATAATTATGCCCCACACATGCCAATAAAATGCTGAGTGGCCTGAGCTTTGGAGAGGGTCCTGGTGCTGATTTCCCCTCCGTCCAGCCTCCCAGGTTAGATTTTCAAGGAAATTGTAGAAGCGCCCAGACATCCTTCTTCCTTCTGCCATGCCTGTCACTGCTGTCCACAGCTACACAGAGCTGGCCCTAGGACAGTGGTACTTTAAATAATAAAAGCTAAAATTGTAATCATAGCTACCACTTTGGGGATGCTTATTGGCCACTTTATTATTTCAGTTAAGTCTTACAACTACCTCCAAGTTAGGTATAATCTTCAATTTCACAAATAAATAAACAGTCTCAGAAAAGGTGAGTAACCTGATTAAGGTGTCACAGCTGGGTGAGTGGTAGCCTGGGATTTGAACCCAGGTCTGTCTCCAAAGTCCAGGCTCTTTCTACAGTCAAAGTGAAAGTCAAGGGGAAGATAAAGGCTTTTCCATACCTTCTGTTCACGATCAGGAATTATTTCTCTTCATCTTGACCATGTTAGGGCCTGAAGTTGGGCCCTTCCCTGTACATTTCATATAATGTTTTATGAAAACTCAGTATTTCTTTATGTGGAAAGTATCTGGAGTTGTTTAAGAAATGTAAGCCTGTTTTAAGAAAGGTTGTACACTCCTGTGCTTTACAAATAAAAAGTAATTCATAAAACCCCTTAAACACACACACACCCAAAAACCTTTGACGTAGTGCTATTTTTGTATCCTTTCATTCTGTATCCATATAGGAAGTTCATGTTTTTTGTTTTTTCCTTAGTTATTATTTACTTAGTGCTTTTCTGAGTACAAGCCCTGTGCCTGGTGTGAAGGGCATAGAAGTGAATCAGTCATAGACTCAATCTTTGCAGGGTCTGTGGCTAAGGAAACAAGACAGTTACAATAGGGTGTTATAGGAACTAAGAAAGAGGAAGCTCAGCGTGGGGACGGGAGGAGAAGCTGGGGAGCAGACTCCAAGAAGACTGCAAAGAAGGAGATGAGCTGGGCCCTGGAAGATGCCTCTCTGTGCTTCAGTTTCTTCATCTGATATCTGTGTCCACCTCAAAAAGTTGTGGGAAAATGAAGTGAAATTATCCATGTCAACTGCTTGCTGCAAGACCTGGGGCATAGCAGGGCCTCTGTAAACAGAAGCTGGTATCATTTACAGGAAGCCTACAGGTAAAGACACGGAGGAGTTGAAGAAGGGTGAGCTTGTGCCATCGTGTCTGGAATGCAAGGTACCAGACTGAGTTATGAAAGATGAGGCCAGACAGCAAGATGACAAGACAGCAAGAGGACAATTAGTCATAGGTGCCTGCTCCGGGCATTATCTCCTTCCAATCTGACAGCAGTTCCTCAGATTGAAACTACTCTCCCTCCCAGTTCACAGATGGAGAAACTGAGGGTCAGAGAAGTGAAGTCCCTCGTTCACATTGCACAGCTGGGAAATGGCAGGACTGGGACGAGAAGCCGGATTTCACTCCAAAGCCACTGTCCCCCAGGAGGGGCTAAGAGCAGGCCAGGCTGAAGGGATGGGGCAGCGGGAAGCTGGCTCTCATGCAGCAGACCCACGCTGTTGTAGCCGGATCAAGAAGAAGTTTCTGCGGAGGGGCACAGGGGCCTGCTGGCCTCGCAACCCTTGCCTGCCAAGGATTTAGCAGGAAGAGCTGGCTTTTGTTCTAGATGAATCAGCGCAGCTGTTTCTGAAAGCCCAGCCCCACTCTTCTGGGCTCAGCGGACCAGAAGGCATTCAGCTGCCCCAGCAGGTCACCAGTGGGGTGGGGGCAGGCAGAGCTGTGTGCACTGGGCCGCACCATTTCCAGAGAGTTATAGTTATCGCTCCGAGGAACAATGGGCTTTTCAGAGGTTGTGCTGCATCTTGGGCTGCAAGTTGTGGTAGAAACACAATCAGACCAGCAATGCATTACCTTCTTTGGGATTTGAGGAACGGAAAAAACACACAAAAAGTCGTCCATAACAGCTGATTGGGTTGATCTCGTTCCTCCGCTTTCCTGCTCCTCCACTTTCTCCTCCTCCTCTCCCTTCCCCCTATTCTTTTGTGCTTCCCTCTTTCTTTTTTCCCTCTTCCTCCTTCTCCGCTTTCTCCTTTCTCACTGCTGTTTCAGCAGTAGCAGTGCTTTGCTGGAGTCCAAATAGCCTTGCCCGGGGAATGAGAACACCCGCGTTCACTCCCTGCCCTGCCTCTTTCTTGCAGGATGGTCCTGGGCAAGTCACTCACTCCTCTGATCCTCCGTTGTCTCATCGGCAAATTGGGACAATAGAAGTAACCGCCTCTGAGAAAGGTTATACGTGGCTCATAAACCCAGGAGCTTTTCCAGCCCCTGCTTCTGCTGCACTGGCCCCAAGGAGAGCCAGAGGGCCTCTGTCTCTTAAGATCTAGTAAACTGTCCTTCAGAATGTTAGACTTCAGGTCAAGTCACTCTAGGTTGTCTTCTTTCACAGCTGTGATTTGTAAGAATGTCTTCAGAAACTCACAGGGCAAATGCAATCACTTCAGTTTTTTTCTTCTCAAATCAAAACCACCAACTTGAGAAACCTGTTTTTAGGTTTCAACAAGAAACTCCGAGGCTGAAGCAGCCCCAGCAGGGAGAGGGTCTGCCCATGTCCACACCAAGCAGGGAATCTGGAGTTTTGCTTTCTCCCTGGCACACAGTGGTGCTGTACCGACCCTGACCTCAGATCCAGGTCCCTGAGCAGGTGCCAGGGGTCTCCAGGAGCTGGCCAGCTCCCATACTGCTTAGCCTAGACCCCATGCTCAGTTTCTCACCCAGCCATTCTCCAAGGTCCCAGCCTTCCAGTAGTGAGAATATTAGGCGGGATCGATATATTAGTAACCCTATGAGGGATATAGTGAAAGCTATGATAATATTTATATGTACTAAAGACACTTGGTAATGATGAGCCTAATCATAATCTAATGAGTCGAAATCACTTGTTTTGTTTTAAACTAAATACCATATTCAGCTCACTCCAGTCCCTTTTGAGTTCACTCATAGGCCAGGCTAATTGCCAATACTGAGATCAAAAGTAGAGCCATGGTGAGTATTGTTTTTAGGTTGTTTGTTTGGGTTGCTCAGGGGAGGGGCAGTAGGAGAGCAATTTCCAGGTCGAAAAGGAGGAACGTGATTGCTACTAGGAAAAATTTTATGGAAAATCGTAAGCGGGTGGATCCTATAGGGTCAGATCCACGTTCCTAAGGGCTTGTTTCTTCTGCATAAGTGTTTAGTTGAGGGAGTCAGAAGGCGATGAGTACAAGTAATGAGGCCAGTGTTGTATTTGTTAATAGGGTCAGTATTAAGTTTATTATTCTTTTTCGGAGTGTACCGAAACTAACTGATTGGAAGTCAGTTGCACTAATTAATACTAAAAGAACTATGAGCTTCATCAATGGATAGATATGTAAAGGAAGAGTCATACAACATCTACAAAAGGTCAGTATCAAGCAGCAGCTTCAAAGCCGAAGTGGTGGTTGGATGTGAAGTGGAATTTTAATTGGCGCAGGAAACAAACAACAAGGAAGGTAGACACAATAATTGCATGTAGTCCGTGGAATCCTGTGGCTGTGAAGAAAGTCGATCTGTAGACCCCATCTGAGACCGTAATACTCTGATGCTTGTAGGATTGTAAAATAGATACCAAGAGTAATTGTAATAAAGAGGGCTTGAAGTATGTGTTTGCGATTTCCTTCCATAATGCTGTGATGGGCCCAAGTAATGGACACGCCAGAGGCCAATAGCACAGAAGTGTTGAGAAGCAGTACCTCTAAGGGGTTTCGAGGGTGAACGCCTGTTGGTGGCCAGCACCGGCCTAATTCAGGTGTAGGGGTGAGGCTTGAGTGATAGAAGGCTCAAAAGAAGCTGGTAAAAAAAGAGGACTTCTAAGACGATAAATAAGATTATTCCGGGGCTTCCCTGGTGGCGCAGTGGTTGAGAGTCCGCCTGCCGATGCAGGGGACACAGGTTCGTGCCCAGGTCCGGGAAGATCCCACACGCCGCGGAGCGGCTGGGCCCGTGAGCCATGGCCGCTGAGCCTGTGCATCCGGAGCCTGTGCTCCGCAACGGGAGAGGCCACAACAGTGAGAGGCCCACGTATCGCAAAAAAAAAAAAAAAAAAGATTATTCCCTACTGAGGTCCCTTTTGGACAGTTGGTGTGTGGTGGCCTTGGAAAGTGCTTTCTCGAATAACATCTCGTCATCACTGATATATTGTTAGAGTATTAGTTAGTAGGCCTAGTATTAGTAGAATTATTGAGTTGAAGTGAAATCATATGATTAGGCCTGATGTTATGAGAAGGGCTGAAAGGGCTCCCGTAAGGGGCCAAGGACTAGGGTTTACTATGTTATGTGGTACGTGTGGATTTGGTGGGTCACTATGTGTTGTTGTGCAGATATAAGCTTACCAAGAGGGTAGATACATAGGCTTGAATTATAGCAACAGTGAATTCGAGGACAGCGAGTAGGGTGAGAAGAATGAATGTAATGAGAGCAGTGAACGTGCTGATACTTATTAGCGCTAAGGTTGTTTCTCCGATTAGATGTATTAATAAATGACCTGCTGTAATATTGGCCGTTAGTCGCACAGCTAGTGCTACTGGTTGGATGAATAGGCTGATAGTTTCGATAACTACTAGCATGGGGTTGAGGGGGGTGGGCATGCCTTGTGGTAGGAAGTGATGCTTTTGTTTTGTTGCGGAGACCTAGAACCACGGCACCGGCTCATAGTGGGATGGCTGCCCCCACATTCATTGAGAGCTGCGTGGTGGGTGTAAATGGGCGGGGCAGTAGTCCGAGAAGGTTGGTTGACCCAATAAATAGGATGAGTGACATTAGTATCAGTGATCAAGTCTGTCCTTTATGATTATGGATGTTTATTATTATTTATTTATTTATTTATTTATTTTGGCTGCATTGTGTCTTCGTTGCTGCGCGTGGGGCTTTCTCTAGTTGCGGTGAGCGGGGGCTACTCTTCGTTGCGTTGCGTGGGCTTCTCATTGCAGTGGCTTCTCTTGTTGCGTGCAGAGCACAGGCTCTAGGCATGCAGGCTTCAGTAGTTGTGGCATGCGGGCTCAGTAGTTGTGGCTCGCGGGCTCTAGAGCGCAGTCTCAGTAGTTGTGGCACACGAGCTTAGTTGCTCCAAGGCATGTGGGATCTTTCTGGACCAGGGCTTGAACCTGTGTCCCCTGCATTGGCAGGCGGATTCTTAACCACTGCGCCACCAGGGAAGCCCTTATTATTTGTTTTGATGTGAGTTGGATTAGCCATTGTTGAAGGGAAATTATGCGATTGTTAATTAGTTGTTTTGATGTTGGAAATAAAATACTTGGGAATATAATATTTAGAATGACTATGGGGAGGCTTATTATTGTTGGGGTCACGAAAGGGGCAAATAAATTTTCGTTCATACTGTCTCTCAAGGGGTAGGTTGTTTTTGCACTTTAGTGAGTGTTGACTTTGGGTTGGGGTAGTAGATAAGTTTTGAGATTTTTAGTTGAAATATAATAAATAGTGTTAGAAATATAGATGAAATGGTAATAAATCACATTGATATATCTAGTTGTGGTATGTCATTAAGGAGAATCTTAGCTCTCAGTCTTTAACTTAAAAGGTTAACGCTAACCTAGCTTCTTAATGAGCTTATAGCATAGATGCGGATCATTTTTCAAAGTATTTTAGAGGCACTAACTCAAAGACAATTGGCATGAAGCTATGGTTTGACCCACAGATCTCTGAACACCGTCCGTAATATAAGCCTGGTCATGCTGACATTAGGGTTGTTTGGTTTAGGCGTCCTTGGATTACATCTGTTTTTAGACCTAAGGAAGGTACGGCTCATGAGTGCCATACGTCTTTGGAGGAGAGTAGTATTCGGATTGTTATCTCTATAGGCAAAACTACTCAGTTATCTACTTCTAGCAGTCGTAGTTCTCCTGGTTTTAGGTCTGATGTTGGGATTATATAGGAATCAAAATTTAGGTCTTCGTAGTCAGTATATTCATAGCTTCAGTATCATTGGTGACCTATAGTTTTTACAGTAACAGATGGATTGTTAATTTCGTCTATTATGTAAAGGCTTTGTAGTGACGGCAGGGCGATTAAGATCAAGATAATGGCCGGCAAGATAGTCCAGATAGTTCCTACTTCCTGTGCATCTATAGTGCTAGTATGTGTTAGCTTAGTTATTATTAGTGAAATAATATAAAGAACCAGGGAGCTAATTAAGAAAACAATTATTAGGGTTTCCGTGGTGGCGCAGTGGTTGAGAGTCCGCCTGCCGATGCAGGGGACGCGGGTTCGTGCCCCGGTCCGGGAAGATCCCACATGCCGCGGAGCGGCTGGGCCCGTGAGCCATGGCCGCTGAGCCTGCGCGTCCGGAGCCTGTGCTCCGCAACGGGAGAGGCCACGGCAGTGAGAGACCCAAGTACTGTAAAAAAAGAAAACAATTATTAGTGTGTGGTCGTGAAAGTGTAGTAGCTCTTCTATGATGGGCGATGTTGCATCTTGAAAACCTAGCTGGAAGGGATATGCCATAGAGATATACAAGATTTCCACCTGTGACTTAACTTCAACAAAGTTATATAAAATTTTACTAATATCTCATTCATGGAGAAAGACATAGCGGCTATGGTGTTGGCCTGAAACTGATAAAAAAGGGTTCGACCCCTTCCTTTCTTGACTACTTTAGATTGACGTAGATTGGCTCTTCAAATGTGCGGTATGGTGGAGGACATCCGTTTAATCACTCTAAATTTGTAGCAGTGAGCTCCCCTGTTAGTACTTCTCGTTTGGATGCAACTGCTCCTCAGATAATGAAGATTATCAGCAAGACTGCTGTTAACGAGATGAATGAGCCTGTTGATGAACTAGTATTTCACGTTGTATAGGCATCCGGGTAGTGGAGTATCGTCGAGGCATGCCAGATAAGCCTAAAAAGTGCTGTGGGAAGAAGGTTACGTTGACACCCACAAATATGATTACAAAGTGAACTTTTGCTCATGTTGAGTTGAGTGTATATCCTGAGAAGAGTGGGAATCAGTGCACAAATCCTCCTACGATAGTGAAAACAGCTCCTATTGAGAGCACATAGTGAAAGTGTGTGACTACATAGTAGGTATCGTGAAGGACAATACCTAATGATGAATTAGCTAACAGGACAATGCCTGTTAGTCCACCGACCGTGAAAAGGAAGATGAAACATCATGGCCAGGGACCATTTAATATTACCTCCGTGGAGTGTTGCCAGTCAGCTGAACACTTTTACCCCTGTGGGAATAGCGATAATTATAGTGGCTGATGTAAAATATGCTCGTGTATCAACATATATACCTACTGTGAATGTGTGGTGGGCTCATACGATAAACCCTAAGAACCCGATTGATATTATAGCTCATACCATACCCATATATCCAAAAGGTCCAGATCAAAATTTGTGTGCATTTCTGCCCTTTGGGACTCCAGACCTCCCCCCCCTTTTTTTTTTTTTTTTGTCTCCAGGTGCCCTACATGTCCCCCTTCAGGGATGAGGGAGAAACCTTTAAGCAGTTAAAGGTGAATTACCCAAAGAGGATCTTTAAGCTCATCTTTCCCTAGAGAAGAAAAAGAAAAACATATAAATCTTCAGAGGGCAACCTGTCACACTCTTTTAAAGTACACAACTTAATCATGGCATAAAATGCAATCAGTACAGTCTGGTTTTAGGGGACCCATGGAAAGCTGTGCGAACCTTAGGTGCTGAGGGCCATGGGTTGGCAAGCTCTACATTTTATCACCATCCAGACAATTCCAAGCTTGTATAGCCTGGTATTGGTGGCCACACATGACCTGGCCTTGCTTTATCTTTGCAACTCCATCTCGTCCCCTCCTGCCTGAACCCTGTACCCCTCTGCCACTGAATCACCTGCTGATCTTCCGGCAGATCCTGCTTTCTGTCACCTGAACACCTCCAGAGCTTTGTACCCCAGTTCTCTCTCTCTTCGGATTGCCCATCTTGACATTTTCCTCCTGTTTAAATCTTTCCTACCTTTTCAGATTTAGCTTTGGGGGGAACCTCCTTAGCAAAGCCTTCTCTGACTCCTACATGGTATGTCATACCAGCGGCCCCTCCGTGCTCCAATGGTCCCCTGCGATGCCTCTGTCATAGAACTTCCTGGACCATTCTGCCAAAATAGGTTCCCCTGTCCTGTTATTCTTCATCCCAGAACCCTGCTTAATTCCCTTACAAATGATGGTCATTTGTAATGATTCAGTTACTGGTCTGTATACTGTCTCCCTCACTAGACTATGAGCTCCCTAAGGACAAGGCCAGATATCTCATCCTCTACCACCTATGAAAGTGGCCGGCACAGCATCCTGGACAGAGCAGACCCTCAGAATACACTTATTAAATTGAATTGAAATGGCACTAATCACACTGTGTTAATAATCATCTGTTTATGTTTCTAGCTCTACCAGTGAACCCCTCATGGGCAGGGACAAAGTCTCATTCACTATTATGCTCCCAGTGCCCAGCACAGAACTTGGCATATAATGGGAGACTAGTAAATGTGGAATGAATAAATGAATGAATGAATTAAATGAATAGGGACTTCTCTGGTGGTCCAGTGTTTAAGACTCTACGCTTCCACGACAGGGGGCACGGGTTCCAGGTTCGATCCCTGGTTGGGGAACTAAGATCCCGCATGCCACACGGCACAGCCAAAAATAAATTTAAAAAAAAAGTTTTTTAATGCATAAAGAGCAGAACTAACATGAAGACAGGATGAACAAACGATCAAATAAAGGAATTCCAATAACCTTTCTGATACAACCAATTGATAGCTGTTACTTTCACTATTTGAAATAAACATAAGCCTCCTCTCTTGATTCTGTCTGCTTGTACTACTGGAAAAAAAATTATCATGGAGTTGGTCAAGTCTAACCTTTAAAAAACAGTCACCACAGAAATCCAATGACTGGAGTAATGAATAGGCAAGACATTGCTATCAATTTACATTAATTAGTAAGGCTAAGATACCCTCTCAAAATGTCTGCTTCCTTAACCTTCTAGGTTTGTATCAAATATCACCCCTTTCCAAGTTTCATATTTTAAAGAAGTTTGAGTCACTGTAACAACCCTGAAATGTGTGTGTGTGTGTATGTGTGTGTGTGTGTGTGTGTGTGTGTGTGTGTGTGTGTGTGTGTGTAAAGGGGAAACTACTGTTCTCTACTACTCACGCAGAACTTCACTTTGGCACCAAATGTGTAGGTGTTTTCCCCACACTGACCAATTCTGTGACACCAGCTGGGTGTCCTACAATCCGATTCAATTCTGACATTATCTACTTGGAGTTAGCATCAGATCCCACAGGTTAAGGGCTCAGTCCCACAAGAATGTCCTCCACCTCCACTTCAGATGCCAAAGGCAAGCCCAAGCCTCTAGTACCTCTGACCAACCAGCTGTAAGTCAGGGGTTCTCATGACCCTCTCCTCAGGTTTGGTAATTTGCTAGAATGGCTCACAGAACTCAGGAAGACAATTTACTTACTAGGTGACCAGTTTACAATAAGGGATACAAGTCAGGAACAGCCACATGGAAGAGATACACAGGGCAAGATGTGGAGGAAAGGTGTTGAGCTGGGCTCCATGCCCTCTCTGGAGCCACAACTCTCCCAGCAGCTGTATGTGTTCAGCAACCTGCAAGTTCTCTGAACCCCGTAGTTCAGGAATTTTTATGGAGGCTTCATCATACAGGCATGATCAAGTATTAACTCAATCTCCAGCTCTTCTCCCCTTCTCAGAGGATGGAGGAAGTGGGGCTGAAAGTTCCAGACTTCTAACCACAGCTTAGTTTTTTCTGATGACCAACCCCCATGCTGAAGCCATCCACCAGCTCACCAAGAGTCTCCTCATTAGAATAATAGTCATTCCTACCCACCAAAATTCTCCTCATTAGAACAGACATTCCTATCACCCAGGACATTCCAAGGGATTTAGGAGCTCTGTGTCAGGAACCAGGATCAGTAAACCAAACATCAGTACAAAAGATGCTCCTGGCAGCCTTACCACTTAGGAAATTACAAAGGTTTTAGGAGCTCTGTTTGTTCCATAATACTTACATATTTAAATGCTCAGTGGTATCAAAAATACTTAAATGTCTTCAATATAGTTTTAACTACAATAGCCAACTTTCCCCAACTTTCCTAAAGTCAGAGCATAGCACCCGATACAGGACTGCCAACAATCAGGAACTTAAACCCAGGACTGCCCTAGACTATTCTGGATGGGTAATCAGCAAACCCACAGGTATTTCTATTTTTACATAGTTGTGATCTTCTCATTTAAACAATTATGCACATAGCTTTTTTTCCCTCGCTATGTTATTATTTTATTTATTTATTTATTTATTTATTGCAGTACACGGGCCTCTCACTGCTGTGGCCTCTCCCACTGCGGAGCACAGGCTCTGGACGCGCAGGCCCAGCGGCCATGGCTCACGGGCCCAGCCGCTCCGCGGCATGCGGGATCTTCCCGGACCGGGGCACGAACCCGCGTCCCCTGCATCGGCAGGCGGACCCCCAACCACTGCACCACCAGGGAAGCCCTGCAATATATTCTTTATACCTGTAATCGCTTCATCTCCGCTGACACCTTCACCAGAGCTCTGGAGAGTTGAGCAAGCTAACAGGGAGGAGGCTATTCTAGTGGGTGAGAGGGCAGGCTTTGTGGTCACACAACTTTGTGGAATCCTGGTTTTGCCACTTCCTTGTTATGTTACCTTTGGCAAGTTACTCGTCATCTTTGATCCTCGGTTTTCTTACCTGTTAAATTGGAAATAGTTGTGCCTTATGCAGAGAGATGGAATAAAGATTCAATGGGTTTTAAGAAATGCATGTGTAATATGTAATCCAGTGCCTGACACAGAGTAGCCCTTAATAAACAATAGCTGCTATTAATGCAAAATCAAGTATCTTGAATTGCCTAGCCCAAGATAATTCTTTTTCTTTGTCTTATTTTCATATTTTATGCTAGTTTTACCAAGATATGGTCCTAAACTTAAAGCTTATATGCATGTGTATATTTTTCAGATACAATTTTATCATTTAATTGCTAAGCTTTATATCAGAAAATAATAAATTTCTTAGCAAATATTAAAAAAAGCTGCTCTTACTATTGCTATTATTATTATTATTATACTTTGCTTTTCCATAACGTTCATGTATCATCATTTAACCCTTACCAAATGATTTCTTATTCCTTATTCTTATAGGTGATTCTGCAAGGTACATCCTCAGGCATACAATGTTTTTATCTCCCCAAAATTATCTCTTCAGATTAAACTACCAGGAAGAGCCAGCATGGCCACACAGGCTTTTTCTCTGTCTGGCGAGCACCTGATTCTTCAAGGGCCTCATTTTCAGAAAGCCTTCTCTGACCTCCAAAGAGCAAATCTTCCCTGCCCCACTTTACCTAGAACACACCATCTCTCTCATGGGTACTGTTAGGTCTTCTCCTTCCAGTCCGATTTCCACATGGCCCCAGAAGGATTTTTCTAGAAATACATGTAAAGCACTCTGTGGGAAAACAGAATCTCTTAATGGTTAGTGAGAGTGTAAATTGGTGAAAGCCCAAAGATGGGCAATTGGAATACTTATCATTTGATCCAAGAATTCCACCTCCAGGAATTCTTTTCTACAGATGTACTCAAAAATGTGCAAAAGGGCACATCTACAAGGTGATCAGGGCAGCAATGCTTATAGTAGCAAAAAACTGGAAATCACTTTAATGTCCATCAATAGGGGATGATTTAAATAAGTCATGTAACGTGCATACACTAGAATACCATAGATTGGTGACGCTCTATGTAGTAAAATGGGGGCATTCCCAAACTATATGCATATTTGTCAGTGAAAAAAGCAAGGTGCAAAGCAGCATGTATCCAATGCCAGCATATGTGAGAAGACTGAAAAAAAAAGAGAGAGAGAGAGGAAGAATAGATACATGTGTTTGTACTTGTATAAAGTCCTTCGGAAGGATACATAAGAAACTAGTAACATTGCTCACCTCTGGAGAGAATCTTGGGGTAGCTAGACACGGGCAGAAAGGGGATTTTTCTGTGTATACCCTTTGTTGCCTTTGAATTTTAAATCATCTGAATGTATCCTCTATTCAAAATAATAACAATAATAGAAAACACATGTTGCAGAGACACAAAAATACTGCAGTATGTACTTGTTGCTAAAGAGATGGCAGAAGAATTCATATTCTGGAGAAAATTGCTCTCCTGTTGGGGAGAAAACCTTCTAAGGGTCTTTTGGGTGTGCAGAGCCAAAGCCCAGCTAAAACCATCAGAAAGTAACGGGTGACCTCTCTGGGTGAGAGGCAGTTCTGATTTTAAGTAATTCTTTATCTCCTCTGAGGTGGACCCAAGAGCCAGGAGTTTGGGGCACTGAGACCTGGGGAAAGAAAAGAATAAAGAGAAGGAACTAAATAAGGATAGGAACAGACCTCCAGGGCTGAGATGGCTCTCCATAATGGTGTAAGGCTGGAGGCCTTTAGAACAAGTGACTATTGTTTTAGGGGGAGCCAGATCTTGCCATTATGAATGTGGCAGGATGTGAGGGCTCAAACCGTTTCAATACCAAAACAGTCGCAGTTGCCTCCCTTTTTTCGCCTACTTACCACAATTATTCTCCCTTATTTATTGTGCAGTTTGAAAGGTGAGTTGTCCCTACCCTTAAAAAAAGGGAACTCTTTTTCTTTCTCTTTTTTGGTTTGTTTGTATTAATTGCTGATGATCCAGACCCTCGATTTAATAGATCATCAAGTCCTCTGTTAACGAACTGGAGAAGAGCAGAGGAACTAGAAGAGAGAAAGGGGCGTGACCCTTTGGAGGTGACCAAAAGGGGAAAGAAAGATTTTCTCTAAAGTAGAAGGAGGTCAGAGGATGTGAGGAGGAGAGGAAAGTGACAGGCAGGGGTTGACACAAGGACACTCCTGGCCTGGGAGCTGATCTGGGGCAGTTTATCAAAAAGGAACACGACCCAAAGCACAGTTGAGCCAGGTGAATTGAATTAGCAAACAAGGCTTCAAGGGACATTGTTTGAGCAACAAGGAGCAAGGCAAGAGCTGAGTCATTGTCACAGGTCACGCAGCCATGACCAGAGAACCTCCTGTTTGCCTGCCCCAAACTCATCCCCACACGTTGCTCCTCTGTGGGCAGCTGGTGAACAGGTCCCTCTAACAGCATTGGAGCTGTTAGACGCATTAGCATCTCTAACTCACTGGATGCCTGCCCAGCCATGCCACACAACTTCAACGTGAACCTGCCCCATTCCTCCAGGTGACATCATGCCCCAGGACAAAACCCATGAGCCCAAAGCAAGGGAATGGGCACCTGGACCCAGTGGAATGGTGACAAGAAAGCTCTGGGCATCTGTACTCAGTGCAGGAAGGGGAATGAGAAAAGTGGGATTTGAACTGAACAAGCTCAAATCCTCCTGAGATGGGACAGTGCTTAATGCCACCACTGTTACACATGAACAGGGATAATCTGGAGGGCAGTGTCTGGCAAATCTGACAACGTTACGCACTTTCAACGGCTCTACTCCACCTCTAGGGCAAGTTCCAAATTTCTTAGCCTGGTGTATCAGTCAGAGTAGCCTAAATTATGCTGCAGTAATGAATTAATCCCCAAATCCTAATGGCTTAACACAACATAAATTTATTTCTTATTCATGGTACACACTGCATGCATGCACTCCACTTATAATCAGTCACGGACCCAGACAGATAGAGGGGCCACCATGGTGGAGCTGTATCACTTGGAACATGAGGGCTCCTTGGCTACTTGGCAAGGCAGGAAAGCTAAGGAAGAACTTGCTTGCTTTTTTTTTTTAATAATTTTCTTTTTTTTAAACCCCACATTTGTTTATTTATTTATTTTTGGCTGTGTTGGGTCTTTGTTAATGTGCAAGGGCTTTCTCTAGTTGTGGTGAGCGGGGGCCACTCTTCATCGCGGTGCGCGGGGCTCTCTCACTGTCGCGGCCTCTCTTGTTGCAGAGCACAGTCTCCAGACGCGCAGGCTCAGTAGTTGTGGCTCACGGGCCTAGTTGCTCTGCGGCATGTGGGATCTTCCCAGACCAGGGCTCGAACCCGTGTCCCCTGCACTGGCAGGCAGACTCTCAACCACTGCGCCTCCAGGGAAGCCCAAGAACTTGCTTTTTAATACTCCAGTCCAGAACTGACACGCATAACTTCCACTGACAGCCGTTGGTGAAACTAGGCAGGTGGTTCTCTTTAACGGCGAGGAGACAGGGAAATGTGGGGAGGAGAAGGGTATTTGGGAAGCAGTAAATATCTCTTCATACATAGCATTCGAGACCCTTTGTGATCTCCCCCCAGGATTCCCTCCAGCTTCATTTCCTGCCACTGGCCCCCTTCCCAATTCATAATCCACCTCTGGTCACAGGCATTTCTCCCAGCTCCCCAGACATGTCCTTGAACCATCATTCCCCCAGACCTTTGCTCATGCTGGTTCTTGAACAATAAAATGCCCTTTCTCTACCTTCACCATCTGCCAATTCTACTTTTTTAAGCCCAACTCAAATACCACCTTCTCCGCTCCTGAGCCCTTGGGGTAAAACTAATTGACCCTTTTCAGTTCTGCCACATCTCTTCTTATATACTTCCTTTAGCACTTAGAGTCCATGGGACTGACTTCCTGGCATCTTTCACAGTGCCTGGCACATAGTGGGCACTAGATAAATATTTGTCAAGTAAATGCTTCTACTTTAGAATTTTTCAAATAATACTTTGTTTGTATGTCTTTCCCACACCCATCCACCCACCCCCAATAGGCTATGAACTCTGGATTTCCCCAGTACCCACGAGCACTGAAAAAATATTCTGTTAAATGTTTGGGGGAGAATTGATTAATTTGCCTTATGTTTAATTTTGAATAATGATTGTTAAATCATTGCGAATGGGTCTTTTATTTTATTTGGGGCAGGTCTTTTAAAAATGAACATCAGCTGTGTGTATGTTACACTTCAATTAAAAAGTTCACTCCAAAAACTGAACAAGAATAATAAGGGAAGGGAAAGGGAAGTATTTACTCTAAAAGGGAAGTATTTAGAGAGTAAATGTCACATTTCTGTTTCCACGATCTCTCTCTGGGGATGCTACTTACCATTCAAGCTCTAGCTAAATGTCCTCCCTCCCCCTGCGGTTCCTCCACATCGCGTTCATTTTTAGCTCTGGTTACATCTGTCTCTCCTGCCGTGTTTTTCCAGAGCAGTAACCATGTCTCATTTACCTTTAAATCCCCAGTTCAAGCCTAGGGCCTGACCCACAGTAGGAATCAACAAATGCTTATGGAAGGATGTAAGAAGGGAAGGAGAGTGAAAAGCAGGGAGGGAGAGAAAAGCAAAGAAGGAATGAAGGAGAAGGGAAGAGAAGGAAGGGAAGGGAAGGGAGGAAGGAAGGAAGAGAGGAAGGAAAAAGGAAAAACCAAGGGCTTGAAGTTCCACACTTGTTTTCTCTATTTGTCACTAACTTGGAAGGTTATGGCACTCCTCTGAGACTCAGTCTCCTCCTTTATAAAATAACCTGTCCAATTAACTCACAGGCTTATTGGAGATCAAATAAAGAAAGGAATATGGAAGCACTTTATTCATTTCCATGAAAACACTAGTTATTATTAATTAGCCATTGTGTAGCATTTGTTCCCTTAATTAACTGAAGACTGCAGTCTTAGTGGACCACCCGTTGTTGGGCAGGACTCCCTTGCAGGGGGTCGGAGTCAAGGTGGGTGAGGTAGCATTAGTTATGTCTTATCAGTGACTCATTACCAGAACCTTGTGAGCCAGGTGGGTTGGGCATTGGGGACCATTGGGATCACAGTGTAACAAGTGTGTAGATTTGATGACGTTGTTCTATTTTGGGTGTTTTTGTTTGTTTGTTTTTAAAATATTGATTTATTTATTTGGCTGCACCAGGTCTTTAGTTGAGGCATGTGGGATCTAGTTCCCTGACCAGGGATCAAACCCAGGCTCCCTCCCTGCATTGGGAGAGCAGTCTTAACCCGTGGACCACCAGGGAAGTCCCTGACTTTGTTCTATTTTGGATACTTTTTGTACTTACTTTAAATCCTGGGTGCTCTTTTTCTCCTCTGTTAAATGAATGATAACAATTGGCTATTAATAATGATTTAAACTCAGACTGAACATTTTTTACATGCTTCGCTCTGGATCAGTTTAATTAGACAGTAGCTCAGGCCTGACATTGCAATGGGAGAGGATGAAAAACTGCTTCAGTTTGCAACTACTTATCCGCGTGAATCAGGATTTTCTCAATACTATGTAACCAAAATAGAAGGCAGAAGGAAATTAGAAGCTGCACAGATGGAAGGTTACACTTGTCTGGTGGACCAGGTGGGCTCTGTTTAGACCTGATGGCATGGTGTGGGACTCGAGGGACATTGTTCCAGCTAATGATTAAGAACTCTCCAGACAATAGGGGCTTCTTAGACAATGGGTGAATTTCCAGGATGTCCGGCCCCCTTCCGAGAAGGAGGGAGATAAACAAAATGTAAAAAAGGTATCTGTCAAAGACCAATCAGGAAGCTGGGGACAAGTTCCCTCTCTGGTCCGAGCCTAAGCCGGGACCAATCAGCAGGAAAACACAACCAAATCTATAATTTACATACGGGGAAGTGGGAACCTATAAAACTGACATATTCGCGCCCAAAAGGGGCTCCTTCTTCGACCTCCTGCGTGAGGACCAAGGAACCCCGGTGCACCGGCTTTCAATAAACCTCTTGCGTTTTGCATCAGCTTCCGACTCTTGTTTCCTGGGCGAGTCGAAACTCCTAGGAGACCGCGAAGGTCTAACATTTGGGGGCTCGTCCGGGATTCCACTCGCCCCGGACCACAAGAACATCGGGAGTTGGAGGTACCAGGTAAGCTCGAGCTTGATTGTCTGTTTGTCCCTTGTTCTTTGTGGGCCATTATCGGAGGAAAGCCGTAAGAATCGGCTTATTATGGAATCTGTATCGGACCTCTGGCTAGGCAGACGTGCTAATAGCCGGCGTCCATGAGCCCTAGGGGACGCCCTGGTGGCTCATCTGGAAGGAGAGGCAAACTCTGTCTCCCCTTCACTCGGTTTCGGCAGTTCCCTTGGTGATAACTGCCATCTGAAGAAGTTTCGGTTTTGAAGCGAGCTCGCGGTGGCCCATGCGTATATGTGTTTCGTGGAGTTTTAACTGTTTCTGTATTATGGTCTATTCTTCTTCTCTGACGGACGACAATGGGACAAACTATGACGACTCCTCTTTCCCTTACCCTAAGCCATTGGACCGAAGTTCGGGCCAGAGCCCATAATTTTTCGGTAGAGGTAAAGAAAGGAAAGTGGCAGACTTTGTGTGCCTCTGAATGGCCAACATTTCAGATAGGATGGCCCCCCGAAGGATCCTTTTTATTAGACAAGATTAAGCTGCTGAAGTCTAAGATATTTAATATAGATCCCCACGGACATCCAGACCAAGTACCATATGTCTTGGTCTGGGAAGATTTAATTCTCTCCCCACCTCCGTGGGTCCGGCCCTTTGTTTCCTCAACAGGTACGTCCGCGCATACATCAGCAGCGTCGGAGATATTAGCCTTAAAGAAAAACCCCAACACGGAGAAGCTACCCGACGCCCCGGATCCACCGAAGCCGATTTATCCTGACCCGCAGTCCGATTTGCTTCTTTTGGATTCCCCACCCCCTTATCCTCCGGCCCCAAATCCCCTACCACCTAGAGGACCCCCAGCTCCACTGCCCTCGGCACCAAGGGGACCATCCATGATGGAAGAAGAAAGGGGTCCCTCAGCGGGCACTAGGAGCCGGAGGGCTATCTCCCCGGACTCCACTGCCCTACCTCTTAAAGAATATGGCCCCCCCGATGGCCAAGGGAATAGACCTCTCCAATATTGGCCCTTTTCCTCTGCAGATCTTTATAATTGGAAAATGCATAACCCGACTTTTTCCGAAAATCCACAGGCCCTTACCGCTTTGATAGAATCTCTTGTTTTCTCCCACCAGCCCACATGGGATGATTGTCAACAGCTGCTCCAGACTCTCCTAACGACTGAGGAGAGGCAACGGGTTCTTTTAGAAGCCAGAAAAAATGTATTAGGCGCCAATGGGCAACCTACCCAGCTGCCTAACGAGATTGATGCTGGTTTCCCACTCGTCAGGCCAAACTGGGATTTCAATGCCCCGGAAGGTAGGGAGCGCCTGAAAATGTATCGCCAGGCTCTGGTGGCGGGTCTCCATGGAGCGGCCAGACGGCCCACTAATTTGGCTAAGGTAAGGGAAGTCACTCAGGGGCCCCAGGAATCTCCAACTGTGTTCCTGGAACGTTTAATGGAAGCCTTTAGACGCTTTACCCCTTATGATCCAACTTCGGAGGGACATAGGGCTACTATAGCAATGGCTTTCATAGATCAAGCGGCCCCTGATATTAAGAAAAAATTACAGAGGCTAGATGGCTTGCAGGGATTTTTGCTTCAGGAGTTAGTAAAAGAGGCAGATAAAGTATATAACAAAAGAGAAACAGAGGAAGAGAAGGAAGAAAGAAAGCAGAAAGAGCAGGCAGCCCGTGAAATAAGACGGGATAAGAGACAGGAGAGGAATTTAAGTAAGATACTGGCCACTGTGGTTGGAGGAAAAAAATATAGGGGATAGAAATAGGCAGGAAGGGCGAACGGCAGACAGAAGGCGGCCATTAGACAAGGACCAATGTGCCTACTGTAAAGAAAAAGGACATTGGGCGAGAGAATGCCCTAAGAAAAAGAATGGAGGAAGGCCAACCAGAAACAAAATCTTAACATTGGAAGAAGAAGACTAGGAAAGTCAGGGCTCGAACCCTCTCCCCGAGCCCCGGGTAACTCTTAAAGTGGAGGGGGAACCTGTTCAATTTTTGGTGGATACCGGAGCCCAGCACTCCGTCCTTCTCCACTCAAAAGGCCCTATCTCAGCTAAAAGGTCATGGGTACAAGGAGCCACTGGGAATAAACAATATTCATGGACCACACGAAGGACAGTAGATCTTGGGATTGGACGAGTAACCCATTCATTTTTGATTATTCCGGAATGCCCCTATCCTTTGCTGGGAAGAGATTTACTCTCCAAAGTAGGGGCTCAAATCCACTTTCAGCCAGAAGGTCCCACCATAACTGATAATAAGGGAAGGTTACTTCAAATATTGACTATGAAATTAGAAGATGAATATAAATTATTCGAGCAGCCTTCATCCTCACGAGTTAATGTTACAGATTGGGTAACTCGGTTCCCTCAAGCCTGGGCAGAAACTGCCGGTATGGGGATGGCCAAAAATCGGCCCCCGGTGCTAGTGGAACTCAAGGCAACTGCCACCCCAATAACGGTCCGTCAATACCCCATGGGTAGAGAAGCCAAAGACGGTATCCGTCCCCATATACAGAGGCTACTAGACTTGGGCATCTTAATAAGATGTCAATCAGCATGGAACACCCCTCTCCTGCCGGTAAAGAAACCAGGAACAAATGATTATCGGCCGGTGCAGGATCTACGAGAGGTAAACAAACGGGTGGCAGACCTCCACCCCACAGTTCCAAACCCTTACAACCTCCTGAGCACTCTTCCACCTCAACATACGTGGTATACTGTTTTGGACCTTAAAGATGCTTTTTTCTGTTTAAGACTCTCTCTCCTGAGCCAACCCTACTTTGCCTTGAAATGGAAAGATCCAACATCGGGAATGTCTGGTCAGCTGACATGGACACGGCTACCTCAGGGATTTAAGAACTCCCCGACCATCTTTGATGAAGCCCTCCATCAGGATTTGGCATTATATAGAGAATCAAATCCCCAGGTAACATTACTCCAATACGTTGATGATATTTTATTAGCTGCTGAGACCCAAGAAGATTGTATCAAGGGTACTGAAAGACTGTTAACGGAACTTGGAACCCTGGGATATAGAGCCTCAGCCAAGAAAGCACAAATATGCCAACAACAGGTCAGTTACCTGGGGTATCTATTAAAAGGGGGGCAAAGATGGCTCACGGAGAGCAGAAAGGATACGGTGGCCCAAATTCCGGCTCCCAAAAACGCCAGGCAGGTTAGAGAATTTTTGGGGACGACCGGATTCTGTAGACTATGGATTCCAGGGTTTGCTGAGCTGGCAGCCCCATTGTACCCCCTAACCAAAAACAGCACTCCTTTCGTTTGGGGCGATAAGGAACAACGGGCTTTTGACCAAATCAAACGAGCTTTACTTTCAGCTCCAGCCCTAGGACTGCCAGATGTAACCAAACCTTTTCATTTATATGTGGCGGAAAATAAGGGCATTGCAAAAGGAGTATTGACTCAGAAATTGGGTCCCTGGAATCGCCCAGTTGCTTATTTGTCAAAAAAATTGGACCCTGTAGCATCAGGATGGCCCACCTGTTTAAAGATAATCGCTGCAGTAGCCGTTCTAGTCAAAGATGCTGACAAACTAACTTTAGGACAAAATCTAACGATAACAGCTCCTCATGCCCTGGAAAATGTAGTCCGTCAACCACCGGATAGGTGGCTAACTAATGCCAGGATGACCCATTACCAAACCCTGTTGCTAAACTCAGATCGCATCAAGTTTGCTCCAGCCACAGGACTCAATCCAGCCACCTTGCTACCTGATCCTGACCTGGAAGGCTCCACCATCATACATGATTGTCAGGAAGTACTGGCCGCAGCACACGGCAGTAGGCCAGATCTGATGGACCTGCCCCTCCCTGATGCTGATTTCACCTGGTTCACGGATGGGAGCAGTTTCCTGGAGGAAGGTAAGCGTCGAACTGGGGCAGCCGTGGTAGACGGAAAACAAGTCATATGGGCAGCGGCGCTACCACAAGGGACCTCAGCCCAACGAGCTGAATTAATTGCCCTGACGAGGGCATTAGAGATGGCAGAGAATAAAAAAGTAAACATCTACACAGACAGTAGATATGCATTTGCTACCGCTCATATCCACGGTGCCATTTACCAACAGAGAGGGCTACTAACTTCAGGTGGCAAAGAAATTAAAAACAAAGACGAAATCGTGGCTTTGTTGACTGCACTCATGCTTCCTACTAAAGTCAGTATCATCCACTGCCCTGGACATCAAAAAGGAAATACCCCAATAATTAGGGGAAATAATATGGCTGACCAAGTGGCCCGAGAAATAGCATCGGGAGAAGTCATTTTAGGACTGTCAGATAAAGTTCCTGAAAAACCAGGCCGCGATGGAGAAATCATCCCGGCCACAACAAAAGGGACTTTGTCCCCTCAGCAAGCAGAATCCATGTTACAACAGATGCACAGATGGACACATTTGGGGACTAAAAAGATGGTAGCCTTGTTACAAAAAGCCGGGTACGAAACCCCTGGAATGACAAAATTAGCTGAACAAATTGTGCAGGAATGCATCCCATGTCAACAGGTAAATGCTCACAAAGGGAAACTTGAAACTGGAAAGAGACTCAGGGGGGACCGCCCAGGAACTTACTGGGAAGTGGACTTTACCGAAGTGCGTCCTGGAAGGTACGGTAATAAATACCTTTTAGTTTTTGTAGACACTTTTTCAGGATGGATAGAGGCTTTCCCAACAAAGAAAGAAACAGCTGCTGTAGTAGCCAAGAAGATTTTAGCAGAAATTTTTCCTCGATTTGGAGCACCAAAGGTAATAGGGTCTGATAATGGTCCAGCCTTCGTCGCCCAGGTAAGTCAGGATGTGGCCAGATATTTGGGGACTGATTGGAAATTACATTGTGCCTATAGACCCCAAAGTTCAGGTCAGGTAGAAAGAATGAATAGGACTCTAAAAGAGACCCTAACTAAATTGTCCTTGGAGACTGGCGGTACCGATTGGACGGTGCTCCTTCCTTTGGCCCTATTCCGGGTTAGAAATACACCTTCCCGATACCATCTTACTCCTTTTGAAATATTATATGGTGCCCCGCCTCCCCTCCTCACTTTAGGAAAAGAAATAAAACCTGATTGTCAAAATAACACTGACTTATATGCTAGGCTACTGGGACTCCAATTGGTCCAGAAAGAAATATGGTCCCAACTCGCCGAGGCCTACCAACCGGGAACACCGGGAGAAACTCATCCTTTCCAAGTCGGAGACTCCGTATACGTCCGTCGGCATCGAACCCAGACGTTGGAACCTCGATGGAAAGGACCATACACCGTCCTCCTCACCACCCCAACGGCCATAAAAGTGGACGGCATCGCTGCCTGGATCCATGCTTCACATGCGAAGGCTGCACCAGCGACGGCATCTTCAGGATGGCGGGCCCAAAGAACCGACAACCCGCTCAAACTCAAGCTTCTACGAACCTAAGACTTATAATTTTGGTTTCACTGCCTTTACTGACTGTAAGTGATTTTAGCCCTCACCTCCCCCAACGTTTAACTTGGCAGGTAATTTCTCAGACTGGAGATGTAACCTGGTCCATTAGTCATACTGCACCCCCCTGGACCTGGTGGCCAGATCTTTTTCCTGATATTTGCAAATTGGCTATAGGAGCACCTTATTGGGATACAGAAGATTCTCATGATATGAACACTGCCCCTTCCAAAGTTTCGGAAACTGATTGGTTTGGGCCGGGTTGCAAAAATGCAGGCAAAAGAATGATGCTTGGTATCCTCACTTTCTACGTATGCCCCGGGTTCCACCGCCCTCGATCTCTGAATTATAAATGTGGTGGAACTGAAAACTTTTATTGCAAAAGCTAGGGATGTGAAACTACCGGGGATACTAATTGGAAACCCACCTCAACTTGGGATTTTATTACTGTAATGGCTAATTATTCTCATAATGAGGATACCGGACACCGGAGTAAATGTTCAGGATGGTGTCATCCCCTTAAAATTTCCTTTAGTAGTCCCGGAAAAAGAGATTAAAAATGGATAAATGGTCATTCTTGGGGCGTTAGATTTTACATGAGGGGATATGATTTAGGAATATTAATGACCCTTAAGCTAAAGATTGAGACTCCTGCTCCTATATCAATAGGCCCAAATCCCGTACTTGGCCCCCCTTTGCTTCCCCCGGCCCCTTCAACTACGTCAACAAAGAATGAGACTAATGAAACCTCTGGATCCAAAGAACCCACAGTTAAGCCTGGGACTCCTCAGGATAGGATGTTTTCTTTGGTGCAGGCAGCCTTTACGGTTCTCAATGCTACAAACCCAGAGGCTACAAAATCATGTTGGCTTTGCTATGCTGCCCCTCCCCCTTATTATGATGCTATAAGATATAGCTCCAACTATACTAATTCTACCTCCTCAGACCAATGTCGATGGAAGCAAGAAGGGAACAGTAAATTAACCCTGTCCTCGGTTTCTGGAAATGGTACTTGTATAGGAACACCTCCCCAGTCCCATCGACACCTTTGTCATGATTTTAGCCTCCCTTCAGGCTCAGGATATCTTGTACCGCCTCAAGATGGATGGTGGGCATGTAACACGGGGCTCACCCCTTGTGTCTCTTTAGAGGTTCTTAATACTTCAGCTGACTTTTGTGTGTTAGTGCAATTAGTCCCTAGACTTATCTACCATTCAGACTCATCCTTTTTAGATGAATATGTAGAAAAAACAAAAAAACCAAAGAGAACCTGTAACTCTCACATTGGCTGTCCTTCTAGGACTAGGAATATCTGCCGGGATAGGAACAGGAACCACAGCCCTCATACAACAACCCCAGTATTATGCAAGTTTAAGACAGGCTGTAAACATCGACCTTCGAGCATTAGAAAGTTCCATAACTCAACTAAAGGAATCACTCACCTCACTTTCAGAAATGGTGTTGCAGAATAGAAGAGGCCTAGATTTGCTGTTTCTTAAGGAAGGGGGATTATGCGCCGCTCTAAAAAAAGAATGTTGCTTTTATATTGATCATTCAGGAACCATTACCAAAACCATGGATAAACTAAGGGAACGCTTAGATAAAAGGCTAAGGGAGAGAAAACAAAAAAGGATGGTTTCAATCATGGTTTGATAAGTCCCCCTGGTTTACCACCTTAATCTCTACTCTGTTGGGACCTCTTATTGTTTTATTGTTGATTTTAACTTTTGGACCATGTATTGTAGATCGCTTGATAGCATTTATTAGAGAACAAGTTCTAATGTTAAGACAACAGTACCAAAGTTTACGAACAGAAGGTTGAGATTCCATGATTGGAATCAATAGTCACAAGAAAAAGGGGGAAATGTGGGACTCGAGGGACATTGTTCCAGCTAATGATTAAGAACTCTCCAGACAATAGGGGCTTCTTAGACAATGGGTGAATTTCCAGGATGTCCGGCCCCCTTCTGAGAAGGAGGGAGATAAACAAAATGTAAAAAAGGTATCTGTCAAAGACCAATCAGGAAGCTGGGGACAAGTTCCCTCTCTGGTCCGAGCCTAAGCCGGGACCAATCAGCAGGAAAACACAACCAAATCTATAATTTACATACGGGGAAGTGGGAACCTATAAAACTGACATATTCGCGCCCAAAAGGGGTTCCTTCTTCGACCTCCTGCGTGAGGACCAAGGAACCCCGGTGCACCAGCTTTCAATAAACCTCTTGCGTTTTGCATCGGCTTCCGACTCTTCTTGTTTCCTGGGCGAGTCGAAACTCCTAGGAGACCGCGAAGGTCTAACAATGGTAAGAAAGAGAACAACATGGGACTAATGTGGGACAGCAGTGTGGCAAGGGATCCTTTATATGGGAGTAAACGGACCCTTGATCGCTGGCACAAGCTTCCCCCAGTGCCATGGCCTGAGCACTTCTGGCCTGGTTAGTTTCTGACCCCTACATTGCTGCACAACCCACTGAACTTTCTTGGGTGAGGACCCAGGAGCAGCTGGGAGCCGAGTCTCCTCACTTGTATCCTTGTCCCACGCATATGTTATGCGCTGCTTGCTTGCTTTCTTGAGTCAAGCAAAGTAAAACTCATCCAAGTCGTCATTCTCACCAGTCTTTGTGCCCAGTCGAAACATCGTGATCTGGACTGACCCAACTAGACCCCTATTGTCTGTCTGCCCAGCTACTTCCCCCCCACCATCTCTGGGAGTTGTTCTTGTCCCCCCTCCATCCACAGGAACACCACCGGAACCACAGGATCAGCCATTTTGCACATGCCTTGAACCCTGGCCATGACTGACCTAAGTGAGGCCTTCCCTTTGGATAGGACAATGCCAGTTCCTGGACCAATCAATCCATTCTTCCAGAATTTTTGGAACTGGGTCTAGGGGGGAAAAAATCAGTCACTACCTGAAGGACTGAACTTGAGCGTATAAAACCAGAGACTATGGATGTGCACGTTTTCCGTGATGTGGACTGGAAAATGAAGAAAGTTGGTCTACAAAAGATAGAGCAGTGGGCTTCCCTGGTGGCGCAGTGGTTGAGAGACCGCCTGCCGATGTGGGGGACACGGGTTCGTGCCCCGGTCCGGGAAGATCCCACATGCCGCGGAGCGGCTGGGCCCGTGAGCCATGGTCGCTGAGACTGCGCGTCCGGAGCCTGTGCTCCTCAACAGGAGAGGCCACAACAGTGAGAGGCCTGCGTACCGCAAAAAAAAAAAAAAAAAAAAAAAAAAGATAGAGCAGTGATAGTCATAATTAAGCTGAGCAGTGGAGATGAGAATTGAAGAAAGAATAATGACAGACTTTACATCTTGAACTATGTTCTTCATGAGTCTCAGGGGCATTTCTGTGCTAGAAGTCCATGAGATTGCCCTGAAGGCCCATAATACATCTCCAAATTTTGCCTAAGCTAAGATTTCTATTAATTACAATCAAAGAATTTTCATGAATGTACATTGAGAATCTCCAGTTTCAATATTTTTATCCACTGAAATTGTCTCATTTTCTCATTAAGTAGTTTCATAATTAGTTTAATAAACTTGAATTTATACAAATTAAATAGCTATGAATTTGGATGCTTTTGACTTCAGGCTTGCATGCTCATGGTCACAAGGTGGCTGCAGCAGCTCCAAGCATCACATCCTCACACAATAGCTACAAAGTTTTTCAAATAAATTTTTTTTCAGAAAAACACTGGTTTTTCTTTTGAAGGATTTTTAAATCTTTTAAAAATAGAATAGGATAATGGTCCCAATATACTCATCACCCAGCTTTCACAACTATCACTACACAATCATTCTGTATCATCTACACTTTCACACATCTTTCCCCTCCTGTCAGATTATTTTGAGGCAAATCTTAAACACTTATTTCTTTTGTAAATCTTTCATAATATATCTATAAAAGATACAAATTCTTTTTTTAAAAAAAATCTCCACAATATCATGATCACAGCTAAAATATTGCCAACCATTTCCTAGTGTCATCAAATCTGCAAAATGATTCACTTTTCCCTACTTGTCTTAAAAATGTGTTTTGCTTTTTACTGTTTACTTGAATTTGAATTCTTTTTAGTGGTCATACCTAGGAAATATATATTATTTTCTAAAGATAAAAGGTATAACATGTTCACATGAATAATTCCAACTGAAATGGAGAATTACAGTTTTCAGTTAACCTCATCAATCCTAATCTGTACCTCTATGCCAAATATCTCAGGTCTTAAGGGCACCAACATGGTTATATATTTTTATCCCATAATACACAGTTCTTTTGTCTTTGGATATATCGCTCTAGGGATATAGAGTCAAATGATGATGACTTAAAGTCACTCAAAGCCTTCTCTGTATGGTTATGTCATCCACTGAATCCACAGTTAGGAACATTTGTATTTTATTTTACTTTCTATTTCTAAGGATTGCTTTCTAGTTTTTTTTTTTTTTTTTTTTTTTTTGGTAATTATATAAAATTTTTTGGCAATTATATAAAATACTTAGCTGGCTCCAAAGTTAAATCTACAAAACACATTATATTTTTTTAATATAGATTGTAGATTCTACCCTATTCCTTTCCTCTCTAGTCCCTCCCTCTGCTATAGTAATATTTATTAAATTTTTATAGCTTCTTTTATATGTAGATAAATGATTGCACACTCTACACACTTTTCTCTTACATTTATTTTTTTACTTTAAAAATGTATCCTGGAGATCATACCATAGTAATAAAGAATTTTCTTATTCCTTGCTATACTCCATTTGGGGGATGTACCATAGTCTATTCAATTAGTTTTCTATTGATGGGGATTTGGGTTGTTTCCAGTCTCTTGTGATTACAAAGCTATATTGGATAGCCTTGTACGTGCATCTTTTCACCTTTTTGCCACTGCACCCCTGTGATAGATCTCTAGCAGTAGGATTGCTGCATCACCACACACCTATCCAAATGGCTAAAATTAAGAGAGGAAAAAAATAATACCAAATGGTGGTGAGGATGTAGAGCAACTGGAATTCTCATTCATTACTAGTGAGAAAACAAAATGGTACAGCACTTTGGAAAACCGTTTGGCAGTCCCTTATAAGGTTTAACACACATTTACAATATGACCTAGCAATCCCTTTCCTATATTTACTCAAGAGAAATGAAAACTTATATTCACATAAGAATTGTGTGTACCTGAACATTTAAGGAGGCTGCATTCATAATTGCCAAAAATTGGAAACAGCTCAAGTGTCCTTCAACTGATGGATAAATTGTGACACATTTCTAAAATCAAATGCTACCTAACGATAAAAAGGAACAAGCTACTGGTGCATTACAACATAGATGTATTTCAAATACATTCTTCTAAGAAAAAGAAGTCAGATTTAAAATGCTACGTACCCCATGATTCCATTTATATGACATTGTCCAAAAGGCAATACCGTAGGGACAGAGAACACATCAGTGGTTGCTAAGGGCTGAGGTGAGGGGTAGTTTGATGCCTAAGGGCCTGCATGTTGGAATTTGGGGGGGTGATGGAATTGTGGTAATTATGCAACTGTACGTGCTTGTTGAAACTCATAGAACTGTACACTAAAAAGAGTGAATTTTGCTATATGTAAATTACACCTCAATAAACCTGACAAAAAAAAAAAAGATAAATGCACAGGTCATTTTGCCGATTAGTATCAAATCCCCTCTGTGGTAGGATGATTAATGGCTCCCACAGATATCCAGGTCCCAATTCCTGGAACCTGTGGATATTACCTTTTATGGCAAAAGGGATTTTGCAGATGAGATTAAATTAGGAACCTTGAGATAGGCAGAGTATCCTAGATTATCCAGGTAAAACCTAATACAATCATAAGTGTCCTTATAAAAGAGAGGCAGAAGGAGATTTTACTATGGAAGAGAAGGCCATGTGAAAACTGAGCAGAGAGAGTTTTGAAGACACTGCATTGCTGGCCTTGAAGATGGAGAAAGGAGCTATGTGCCAAGGAACAGAAGGAATGAAGCTCTAGAACACAGAAAAGGCAAGGAAATAGGTCTCCCCTGGAGTCTCTGGAGGAAGCACAGCCCTGCCAACCACCTTGGTTACAGCCCTGTAAGACTTCTGACCTCCAGAACTTTAAGAGAATAATTTGTGATATTTTAAGTCACCAAGTTGGTGGTAATTTGTTAAAGAAGCAATTGGAAACTAATGTGCCCGCCATAGGAGCTGTACTGTTTTTGCCGTCCCATCAAAACTATACTGAACGTCCTTTTTTAAGGAAGAGGAAAATTTTCTCAGAAGCCCCTGAGCAGACATCTTTTCATATCTCATTGGCCAGAATTATGTCACATGGCCTTTCCTAAGCCAATCACTGGCAAGAATAATCAGGTTTCCTCCTACCGCTTGCCCTAAGGCTGCTTCATTCTCTAATGACCCACACAGCTGCCAGATCCTGACCACATCAGGGTTCTGCCCTCAAGGAAGGAGAAGGGCATACCAATGGTGCCTACCTCAAAAATTATTTACAGAAAAAAAAAACCCTCAGATCAAAATATATTTTATACAAGTTAAAAACCCTTGGACTAAACTCTCTAAGGGGCCATCAGTTGCAGCTTCCCAGGCCAGGGCTTTCCCATATCCATCTGGCTTTGCCCTCTTCTCTCTCCCTTTTTCCACAGGAGGTAGGGCCTAGCTGAGCTCTATTTGTGAGTCACCAGGGTTAAATAAGGCCCTGTGAACACATGGGCCTGCCTTCCAGAAAAATGTCCCACTTGCATTACTGACTCAAGTCCTATTAAGGGAATTTTTTCCATTTTCTCTCTGTTTTAGCTTTTCTATGATATATTATCCTAGAATGTCAGAGCTGCAAAGGCCCTTAGAGGTGATAATAATAATACTAGCATATGATAATAATAGTGTTTATTATTATTATGGTAATTATAACAGCTACCATTTATTGAGCATTTATTATCCTCCAAGCACTTTGTATTTATTATCACATTTAATCCTAAAGTCTTCCTGATAAGGTAGCTATTATTATCATCCCCATCTAATAGATGTTGAAATGAAGGAAAAAGAAAGAATTAGCCAAGGTAAGTGATGGCAACAGGGTTCAAACTGAGATCTGTGAAGACTCCAGAGTTTTTGCTCTCAAATCCCATGAAGTCCAAAACCTTCCATTCTCCAGATGGAAATGATAGCTTGGGCAGGGCAGGGTCGGGGTAGAGTAGAGAGAGCACTGGGAGGTACAAGCAGCCTGTTCGGGTCACGTGACCAGTGAGCAGTCAAGTGAATGACTACCCCCCTAGTGCCGCAAATAGCTCACAGAGCTTTTCTCTGTCTTCCACAGGAATCAAATATTGACAATCATCTTGTAACTTGAGTTTAATAAGAAAAAGTGTTTGTCTTTTTGCAAAATGAGAGCAAAATGGAGACTTTTCTCATTGCGATTTGTCACATTTGTCTGGCATCATTGGGGGTTTAAAAAAATCGCAGTTACAGCATGAAGAGTGCCTTACAGTTTGTAAACCATTTTCAAATACTTTCTCTTACATGATCCTTGCAACAGCTCTTGAAGCAGGAAGATATGATTATCCCACTTCACAGATGGAGAAAGTAAGGTCCCAAAAGGGTACATTACTTGCCCAAGGTCTCATAGATCAGTAATTGGCAGAGCCAGAATCAAAACCTGGACCCTAGGGGCTTCCCTGGTGGCACAGTGGTTAAGAATCCACTTGCTAATGCAGGAGACATGGGTTCGAGCACTGGTCCGGGAAGATCCCACATGCCGTGGAGCAACTAAGCCCGTGCGCTACAACTACTGAGCCTGCCCTCTAGAGCGCAGGCCTAGAGCCCGTGCT
This sequence comes from Leucopleurus acutus, assembly GCF_964270905.1. Taxonomy (NCBI): domain Eukaryota; kingdom Metazoa; phylum Chordata; class Mammalia; order Artiodactyla; family Delphinidae; genus Leucopleurus; species Leucopleurus acutus. The sequence goes on from NC_139150.1 coordinate 13,412,994, forward strand.
CCTCAACAAGAGAAGCCACCGCAATGAGAAGCCCACGCACCGCAATGAACAGTAGCCCCTGCTCACTGCAACTAGAGAAAGCCTGCGTGCAGCAACGAAGACCCAATGCAGCCAAAAAAAGAAAAAAACCTGGACCCCGTCCCTTGCAAGGAAACTTGCTGGCTATGAGGGCCTGATGTCTAAGGACGGGGACTTTTCTCTTGAATTTTAGACTCATATTTTCAAGTTTAAACAACTTAAGATTTTGATTGGCTGAGGTGTTTTCTTTTTTTTTTTTTGGCTGAGAATTTTTTCACTGAATGAATCAATTTAGTGAGAGGTGACATATTTTTAATCTCAAGTCTGCCCGTCCTTCATCTTTTATGCCTCCAAGGCGAATCTGATGTTTTTTCTTAATAAAGGTGCGTTGCAGTTTTTGCTGAGTTTATTCCTTTACAAATTGCCTTGATAGCTAATTTGAATAACATCTTTGGTTCTGTTATGCTTTTCTAATAATTGCTTTATAATGCATTATTTTTATTTCCAGTTAGTAACTTGATACTTGGTTGAACATTCCTGTTTTTTCCAAGAACTCTTCAGTTTCCAGGATAAAATTATACCATCTGCAAATATTAAAAAAAAATAAAACCTGCTCTCCTGATTCCACCATGAGTGCTCCTTTTACCACATGACACGCCATTTTTCCACAACTCTGCATTTTCCAGATGACTAAATGGCTCCTTTAAGTGCCAAAATATTTAGAAATATAACTGCCTGAGCTGAAAATCTTTCTCAAATGAATTACAATGGGTAGCAAACAGCTGTGGTTTTGCCTGCAAAACACATTCCTCCCCCATCTTTTGGTAGCAGCCCCCTGTTTCTTTTGAGGAGCTGCCCCTTCCCCACTCCCATGAGGTCCCAGCAAGACAATATGTTCCGTTCACAAACCCCTAAAGAGGCCTTGGTTCCAGTCAGTCAGGCTGACCCAACTGACTCTTCCAAGAATTTGTGTCTTGAGAGAAGAAACACTTGGCCAGAAGGATGTTGCAGCTGAGTCCTGCAGAAGGCAGACCCTAAGGAGATGTCCATGAGTTTTTGCCTAGGGATGCCCAGATTTCTGATTCTGCCCAGACTTTCTCCACCAAAGCCTGGTTAAGTGCTCCTTTGATGCCAGGAGCTACCCAATATCCTTCCAATACATTCTCTTTGTATTCTCCTTCCAATACATTCTCTTTGTTTGTTTAGGTTTGTTTTTGTTGCAAATGATACAGATATCAGTGCCCAAGAGTTGATTGCAGACAATACATCTTGTTATGGATTGCATTGTGTCTCCCCCCAAAAAAGATATGTTGAAGTCCTAACCCCTAATACTTCTGAATGTGACCTTATTTGTAAATAGGATCTTCACAAAGATAATCAAGTTAAAAGGAGGTCATTAGGGTGAACCCTAATCCAATACGATTAGCGTCCTTAAAAAGAAGAAATTTGGACACAGAGACAGATATATACAAAGGGAGGACAATGTGGAGACACACAGGGAGAAGGCCATATTAAGATGGAGAATTGGAATCACACGTCTACAAGCCTGGAATGCAAGACATGTCTGGAAGCAACCAAAAGATAGAAAAGAAACATGGAGAACAGTTCATTCCCTAGAGAGTTCAGAGAGCCCATGGCCCTGATGACACCTTAATTTCAGAGTTCTTGCTGCCAGAATGTGAGACAATAAATTTCTGCTGTGTTAAGCCACACAGTGTGTGGTACTTTGTTATGGCAGCCCTAGGAAGCTAATACAGACCCTCAAGGAAATGTGGGCCATTGGAATGATGTATGGAAGAGATTGCTAGATGTTCACCAAAACCCCTCTCCCCGTTTTTGCCTATGAGTGAACTTGTAGCCAGTGATGAAAGAAAATTTGTATTTTATGGCAAGACAAGAAAAAATTAAACATAAAATTTTTCTCTGCTTGTTTGGGCCTTGTCCCTCCCCTTTAGAGTGTATTGTGCATCTGCATTAACCAGACCTCCTTAGGAAATAATCTTCTTTCTTAATTTTGTAAGGGGTTGTGATGACCCACTACTCATTTTGTACATGCAGATCTGGACTGTGTAAACTGTTAATACATCATTTGACATATGACACTTTGTCTCAAAATCTTAAATAACTGCGCTTTGACCTCTAACAAGTGGAACAGTCCTCAGCACTTTCTGAAAGACTGTCTCCCAGGTTATACTCCTCAGGTTGGCTCGAATACAACTTTCCATTTCTTTCTTAGATAAACTATTGATTAATTTTTTCATCAACATACGAATGGTGTAGTCAGCAGGATATCAGAGATACCCACCAGAGGACACCTGGAGTCTACCCTGAACCAGCACTTGGTACCAGCAGAGGCCCACTGAGCCCCACAAGCTTCTCAGTACTCCTCAGGTATTCCAGTGAGTTCTCCTGATATCTGGATTTCATTGCTTTTAAGTGATGATCCTAAAAATTTTATTTTTAAAAAAATATTTATTTATTTATGTATTTATTTTGGCTGCACCAGGTCTTAGTTGTAGCACCCGGGATCTTTGTTGCAGCTTGTGGGATCTTTAATTGTGGCATGGAGACTCCTTAGTTGCAGCATGCATGCAGGATCTAGCTCCCCGATCAAACCTGGGCCCCCTGCATTGGGGTCGCAGAGTCTTACTCACTGGACCACCAGGGAAGTCCCTGATGATCCTAAAAATTTTACTTGAGCTGTTTTTACTTAAGACTCACAGTCTTAAAGGGCACCAGTGCATTTCCTAGGCAGAGACCTGGGGGCATATGGGCAGGAGGCCCAGGGAAACATGGGTGGCTGGGTTTTTGTTAAATTTGGTTTAAATGGAAAAAAACAAGTTGATATATGGTCTGAATAAAACTTTTGCTAGTGAATGACAGTTTGAATTATTCAACTCCACAAAACAAGGGACATTTGCTCCTTCTGGCCACAAGGTGTCCTCAGGCAACTGAGGACCTAGTGGAAGTATCTGAGGATTAATCCTTGTGATGTGTAGCGGTTCTACAGGGAAACCCCACTACAGCCATTAAGTAAATAGTGCTCTTCTGGGGATGCACGAGATAAGGGCTGATCATCCAGTGCTCTGAGCACCCATGGTGGTTTTACACTGTCAGAGGGAGAAATCGAGATATGTAAAAGAGTTGAATGTACTCAAGGGTAACGCCTTGGGGAGCTAGATCCAGAAGCAGTACCTGTTCGATCCACCACACTGTCCTCAGAAAGTTGTTCATGGGTTCAATCCCTGGTCGGGGAACTAAGATCCCACAGGCTGTGCGGCGGGGCAAAAAAAAAAATTGTTCAGATCATATCTCATATCTGAATTAGACTACCAAATTAATAATGGGAAATTGTGCCTCAGAGGCCAAACAGCCCCCCAGTGGAGAATACCAGCAGGGCTTATGTATGCTTGCAAGTGCTTACTTAATTGGAAATTAAAGGAAATCCTGCCCTGAAATGGCAAGGATGATGGGACTCTTTTCTGACATTGCATTTTGAAGCCCCGGAAGGCTTCAAAATTCCAAAACAGCTTCATTGAAGGATTGGTTGTAGAAGGCTAATGAAAGATTAATGATATAAAAGGTACTAAAACAAACAAACAGACAAATAAACAACAAAAACCCCTTAAGACTGATGTAATTACTGCTCCCCTCTATCTTCCTTTATTTGAGTACTCACTGTAGTAATCCTCTGTCTGAATTGCCTTTCCACTCTGAAGAGACTATTAAGTGGTTACTTTTAGAAATGGGACTGCATGAGGCTCTAAGTGAGCCTCTTCAGATCAAAGGCTGAACTGAGGGCCACAGTTAAAGAATTTCTTAAGCCCAGGGGGGATCCTTAAAATTTTTTGTAAATGAATAATCAAGATGGCAGGCCACCTGTCTGACTAAACTGACCATAACTGATATTCAGAGCCTGATAGGAATTTTTTTTTTTTTTTGCCTTCTTCTTTAAGCTAAATGAGGGAAAGGAAAACATTCCAACATAGGTGTATGGGTATGTCACTCCTTTGATATCATTGAGGTGGCCATCCAATTCTTTGAGGAATTAAAAATAGTTGTCCTTGTTTTACAAATCTAGTCTTAACAGGACCAGAGGTGTGGCTCCAGAAACAATTCAAAGCCAATAATAGGTTTTATACTCTCCAAACTTCCCCTATTCATCTTCAAAGACTTGTAAGTAAAACATTCTGGCCTTAAGGGAACAAAGTCCTCCTAGGAAGAACTGGCATTTCTCCTCTTATGCCTTTGAGGTATAAATGTTCTACCTGGTCTTCTCCAGAAACTCTCATCTAGGCCATCTTTCTAAAATGCAAATTTCAGGAAGGTAACTTTTATCTAAAGAAAAAACAAAAGGGGGTAGGTAATTTGGAACTTGACTTGTCAAGGTCAAGTACAAATCTTAAGTGTCTTCTCCATAAATAATAATAAAGAGTTTAGTTGTGTAAACAGGTGACCTCGATTTGTTCCATCTGCCAGAAACACAACTTGAATCCAACTTCTCTTGTAACAGATAGGTTTTGCATTATTGTACCTGATTCATGGCTAAAATTTGAGAATGGGAACTATGGCGTCTCTGTATGTGTTTGCATGTTTGTATGTATCTATATACGTGTGTTCTAGAATTGTTGTATTGCTGAAATCAATTGTAAAAGAACTCTAATTGACTTAAAGGAAATTAAGCACTTATATAAATATTTAGAAATGTAAAAGAAACTAACACGAATGAATTTCAGGATCACATGATATAGGATTAATTTTTAATGAATTAAAACAAGTTTAAGTTTATTGGTTTAATGATTACAGTCATATCTTTTGGGTCATCAACATTAAATATATTTTTATTGTACCTAGGTTTACTAGAAGTCAAATACAATCTTATTATTCCTGTTATAAAATCTGTCAGCATGAAAAAAACTTGATATGGTCAAACTTAAAAAAAATTTATTTTATGTTGGAGTATAGTTGATTTACAATGTTGTGTTCATTTCAGGTGTACAGCAAAGTGATTTAGTGATATGGTCAAACTTTTAAGTAAATTAAATGTAAATGAGTTAAGAATTTTTAGGTGAACTCTTTAGAAAGAATTAAGTTTTAGGACTTTTTACTTTAAAATAGTTTCTCCATATTTTGGTAACTTGAAACTGCTAAATTAAGTTAAATGACAGGAATTGACTGAATATCCCGATCATTTCCAAATAAGATACTGGAAAATTAATTGCTAAACAAGTCTAAGTTTACCTACTTTTGCCTTTTTATTAGAGAAAAACTAAAGATGTTTGAGTATATTGTTCATGTCTTAAAACTGAGGTTTTAAGGTTATGAATTCTGATTAAATATGTAATTAAAATATATAAAAATATGTACTAAATATTAATAAGGAAAACCTCTTGGTATGCAAGGAAAAAGAAGATATAAAGGATGGAAGTGTGTTTTGTTAAGGGAAGAGGAAGTAATTTTGTCCAAAAGCTGTTTATTTCTAAATGGCAAAGAAAATAAAAGACAAATTAATTTGGATATAGGAATTTATAGAAGGTTTGTGAGGGGAAAAAAAGAATCTTTAGAAAGGAATTCTATGTGTGGTCAGGACTAAGAGTAGAATAAATTTAACTGAATAGATAAATTTTAATATTAAAGGCAAAGTGGTGCAAAACCTGAATTTGGTTTTCTCTCTGTTAAGAGAACAAAGTTTTCTTAGAATATTACTGCTTTTGATAACAGATTGTAAAGTTTCTTTACCTTTTAAGTAATCTGTTGTTACTTTCTGTATTTGCTTTTGAACTCTTTTTATCGCCACTTTAATTAAATGAGTAAGTATTATTTCCAAGTGCCATATGATTCTATTTGACCTCAAGTGTTTAAAACTTTTTTGATAGTTTTGACAAACTTAACCAAATATCAAATTCTAATTGAAGTTCTTTTGACCTCTAGCTAACTGTGGGATGCTTCAGAGAGGGCCCTGGAAGCACCTCAGAGAAAGAAATATTAAACTAATTAGGTTTATTTGGTATGTTAAATTACATGGAAAGCATTCTCAAATAAGTGGTAATAAGCCTTCTTAGGTTATATTGTATGAGTAAATGTCATTAATATTAATGTCTAGAAATTATTTAAAATTTCTAAAAGTTGAATATGTCCTGATAAAACGTTATCAGTCATAATTCTTGTTATTATCTTAAAATGTTGTATGTCACAGCAGTAACCACATTTCTTTGTCAACTGCATTGTAATCAGATCTTTGACCATGATTTTAAGTCTTTTGTCATCTATAAACAGTTATTGTTTGATGCTTTTGCAAAAAATGCTTCATCTTCAAGAAGATTCACAAAAAGGACTTTTTGACAAGTACAGATGTCTGATACCTTTCAGATAATACCACTGGATTGGGTAATAAATTAAAGAATTCTAATGGAAACCCTGATGGCTTCATAAAACTATTAACAGAAGATTAAAATCAAGGATTGGTGACATAGGACTGAGTGGTGAACTAGTGAATATGGTTATACTTTTTATGCTTTTTGTCTGAAATATTATTGGCTTTTCTTTTCTTTTTTTTGGCTGTGCCACACCGGCTTGCAGTATCTTAGTTCCCTGACCAGGGACAGAACGAAGGCCAGGGCAGCAAAAGCAAGGAGTCCTAACCACTGGACCACCAGGGAATTCCCATTACTGGCTTTTAATCTGTTTTCCAAGTAATTCTCTGCAACACCAGCTGAGTGTTCTACAATTTAACTCCATTCTGACACTATCTACCTGGAGATAATGTCAAGATACCACAGGTTAAGGGCTCAGTCCCACAAGACTGCTTTCACCCTACTTCAGATGCCAATCACAATTACTAGGTCTCCAGGTTTCCCACAGTCCTGTCCGACTTTGGCTACAAATCAGAGGTTCCCATGACCCCCTCCTAGGGTTTGAGTAATTTGCTAGAGGGGCTCACAGTACTCAGGGAAACACATTTACCACTCTATTAAAGGATAGATAAAGAATACCACTGAACAGCCAGATGAAGAGATATATAGGGTGAGGTCTGGGAGGGTCCTGAGCCCAGGAACTTCTGTCCACGTGGAGTTGGGGTATGCCACCTTTCCGGTAGATGTGTTCACCTATCCAGAATTTTCCCAAGTTCTGGGGATTTTTATGGAGGCTTCATCCTGTAGGCATGATTGATCATTAACTCCATTTTTAGCCCTTCTCCCTACTCAAGAGAATGAGAGGCAGGGCTGAAAATTCCAATCTTCTAATCATGGCTTGGTCTTTGTATTGACCAACCCTCAACCAGGAGCCACCCAGGAGCCTACCCAGAGTTGCCTTGTTAGAACAAAACATTCCTAACACCCACAAAATTACCTGCCTCTCTCATATTCATACTGGTTTCCCGAGAACTGCACTGGTGCCCAGCATGCATAAATGCAAAATAAACATTGTTGAATGAATTAATTGGAGAGTCCAAGAAATCTGTGAGTTCTCAGAGAAAAGAGAAAGAAAACACACATTTAAAAAATTGGCTAATGGGACTTCCCTGGTGATCCAGTGGTTAAGACTCTGCTCTCAGTCCAGGGGGCCGGTGGTTCAATCTCTGGTCAGGAAACTTAAGATCCCGCATGCCGATCGGCGCGGTCAAAAAAAAAAAAAATTGGCTAATAAAATTGGCTAATAAGTGTCAGGCAGACCACATACATCATCTTGTTAATTCCTCAAAGACATTCTAAGCTGTGGGTATCATTAGCCCCATTTTATAAATGAGGAGATAAGGATTTGAGCTGTTACACAGCTTGTCAACGGACTGGCAAATGCCAGCAGATCCAGGATTCAAATCCGGTGTGGTTAGCTTCAAAGGCTGGGCACTGAGGAAAAGTGACTGATTACTGCCCCCGCGGCCCCCTTCATACCTGCACCTGTGTCTGAGATTTTCCACACAGATTTTGGCTGCATCACTGGAAATCAGAAGGATCATCATGACAGCCATGACAGCCAACAAACATGCCTACATTGATGAAAAATGCTTTTGAGTAAGCCACATTCACAGGCATTATCTTTTTTAATCCAGTAATTGATCTAACAATTGGGGAATGCCTAAGTAATTTTTTTTTTTTTTTTTTTTTTTTTTGCGGTACGCGGGCCTCTCACTGCTGTGGCGTCTCCCGTCGCGGAGCACAGGCTCCGGACGCGTCGGCTTAGCGGCCATGGCTCCGCGGCATGTGGGATCTTCCCAGACTGGGGCACGAACCCGCGTCCCCCGCATCGGCAGGCGGACTCCCAACCACTGCACCACCAGGGAAGCCCTCTAAGTAATTTGTGATATGTGTTTTTGTTTGTTTGTTTAAAAGAGTTAGATCTTCTGTAAATTCTCCTTTTGTCTTTTAAACTCATTTGTAGTAGTTTGTTGTTGTTGCCAGTAGATGGTTTAGCCAAATTTGTCAAACTTGTTAAACTCATCTTTATGATTTGTCTTATAAATTGCAGAACTAATTTACTCATATTTTTCTTATACTCTATTTTTTAACATCAATTTCTTTACATTTAAGTGTTTGGTACATTGGTGATGAGGTGGGAATTCAATTTTTTTTTTAATGGCCTAGCTAATTATCTATTCATCTCCATTGATTGACTAATCCAAAGAAAACTTACTTCTGATGGGTCCCCATCACCCCACTGGTATTCAGACTAAAAGCAACACTAGTGGCAGGGAGGCTCATTGGAAAGACTCTATTTATTCCAGAAAGAAGTCAGAACCTTGAGGAGAGTCCCAGGTCTACCCTTAGCTCACAGGATGGCCTTAGACAGGTCCCTTTCCCTCTAGGCACCTTCTTCTAAGTTTACAGCTCTACCATGGCGGGTGGGGGACAGCAGGGTACGGTAACTGAGGCAAGGTGATCTCTGACAATTGTCCTTCTAAAAGCGTTCTGAAGAATTCTTGAAATAAAAAGAAATGTAAATTTAAATAACACCAAGAGGGAACCTGTTGTTTGTTCTCCCTCCCCCCTACTTCAGCAGGGGCCCCAATAAAGCCTTGCCTGGAAAAAAAAAAACAAAACACCAAGAGGGACTTCCCTGGTGGTCCAGTGGTTAAGAATCCACCTTCCAATGCAGGGGACATGGGTTTGATCCCTGGTCGGGGAGCTAAGGTCCCACATACCACGGGACAACTTAGTACGCGCGCCACAACTACTGAGCTCGCGAGCCTCAACGAGAGAGCCCACGTGCCGCAAACTACAGAGCCCAGGCACCCTGGAGCCCACGTGCCACAACTAGAGAGAGAAAACCCGCACGCCACAGCTAGAGAGAAGCCTGTGCGCCACAAGGAAAGATCCCACATGCCTCAACGAAGATCCTGTGTGCCACAACTGAGACCCGATGCAGCCAAAAATATAAATAAATAAATGACACCAAGAAACTTTTTTCCACCTGTCAGGCTGGCAAATATTGAAAAAGTTGATAATACTTATTGTTGGTAAAAATGTAGGGAAATAAATTCTCTTAAGCTCACTGCTGATGGGAATATAAATTGATTCTGCTTTTTGAAGGGCAATTTGGTCACAACCATCAAATGTAAAATGCATACATTTTTGAACCCAGCCATTCCACTCTGAGGAATTCTGAGATGTGAAGAATGATATAATATCTTTGATATAATGATAAAATAATATTGACTGTAACGTTTATCATAGAAAAAACTGGAAACAACCCAAATGTCCACCAATCAAAAGTTGGATATACAATGTACTAGTCAGGAGTTTGAATTCCTAGCTTCCCACCTCCTATGTGACATCGGGCAAGTTACTTAACTGCTTTGTATCCGAGTTTTCTCATCGGTAAAAATGGAATGATAACAGGGTCTACCTCACAGGCTTGCTGTGAGGATTAAATAAGATAATACTCATAAAGTATTGTACCTACAACAGTTCCTGGCACACAGTAACCACCCTCATAATATTAGCTGTCATAACCACAGTATACGTTCAGATGAAAAACTGTGAACATTTATGGACTGTCCTTTCTATGGAGTGTTGGGTGTTATTGCTGGGAGTTCCCTGATTCTATAGGGGCCTGAGTCTTTCACTGTCTATTTCACAACCCTGTGAATTATAGAAAAATGATAAGAATGCAAATTATTCTTGCTCATAGAAATGCAAATTGATTTTGCCCTGTAAATGTATAAATTAAGAGATAATTCAAAACATCACTCTATGCCCTAAAAATAATATAACCAACTTTGCATCATTAGCAAATTTATTTCTACATTACTGATTGCCTATATACACATTAGCTATATCCTATATATAATACTATACTATATAATATACGGTATATATACTATGTATTAATACATATACTAATTAATATATATTTAATCTATATATTAAAACAACTTCAAAGGAGAATTGATTAGCATATATATGTGTGTGTGTATATATATGTATGTTCCTTCATTAATTACTGAGTTAAATAAAAATCTTTGACAAGTGTTCATTTTATATTTACATGAGAGTCACAATTTTACCTTTAGAAAATTATAACAGTATTTCTAGTATGATCTTATTTTCATTATAAAGATATATATATATATGTTAGAGAAAGCCTAGAAGGATGAACACAAAAATATTTTTGAAGGATGTCTCAGGCAGGGTTAGGTAGAGAACATTTCAGTTGACTTTTACTCTCTTCTTTATACATTACTATATTGTCCAAACATTTTTATGCTGAACATCTGTTTTATGGAAAGTTCAAAAAACAAAAAACAACCACAACCTATTTTCCTTTTTAAAAGACAAAACTGAAAACTCTCCTGCTGGAACCAGTCATTTGGGATGGGAGGAGAGAGTGCTTATGAGGGGTCAAGTGTAAACAGCTTCCTTACTCTACAGGGCTTTGAGATTGGGTATTTAGGTAAGGAGACCCCAGGAACGGGGAGGCCAGCTTAATTCCCAGAAGACCTATTCTTCCTGACATAGGGCACTAAGGCATAAAATGATCCAAAGTGGTCAAGTGGCTGATCTGGGGATGGTCAAAGCTGAGAGTTGGGGACTTCCCTGGTGGCACAGTGGTTAAGAATCCTCCTGCCAATGCAGGAGACACGGGTTTGAGCCCTGGTCTGGGAAGATCCCACATGCCATGAAGCAACTAAGCCCGTGCGCTACAACTACTGAGCCTGCGCTCTAGAGCCCGCGAGCCACAACTACTGAGTCCACATGCCACAACTACTGAAGCCTGTGCACCTAGAGCCCGTGCTCCGCAACAAGAGAAGCCACCACAATGAGAAGCCCGCGCACTGCGACGAAGACCCAGTGCAGCCATAAATAAATAAATGTATTTTTTAAAAAAGCTGAGAGTTGGACCTGAGCTCTGGCTCTTTCAGCCTCTTTGATCTTGAGCTGGTCAACTAATTCAGCCTCAGGCCATCACCCATAGAAGGTCAGCTCAGGAAAAGACTCACCTAATCCAATCCCTTCTTTCTATCCATGGGAAAACTGAGGCCTGGAGATGGGAGGGAACCCACAGAGGTCACCCAGCAAATTAGGGGTCACCCTAGCACTAGAACCCAGATATCCAGAGTCCTGGCCCGAAGCACTTTTACCAGTAATATTGGGCTGTGTGAAGGGCTTCAAGCGGCAAGTAAAAAGATTGGCCCGAGAGAAAAAGGCATGTTTGAACGGAACACGCCAGGGCCAAGGTCAGAGCTGTGTTTAGGAAGAATTTTCACTCAGAGTGAAGAGGAGCAAAACCACCCCCGGTCTGGGAACTGGGCCGGGAAAGGGGTCTATTTCAGGACCTAACGCTCTACCAGCCCTTTAACAGACTGCCACTGCCATTTAATTGCTTTGGAGGGGAAAACTGGCTGCTGTCTTTTGTTTGAGGAAAAACAGGGTCAGGGGACTTTTGTTATGCAAACAGAGCTGGAAATCCCCCTCAAAATGGAGCAGATACTAAGGCAGCATAAAGGGAAAGCTGCTCTTCAGGTGTGTCTGGGGGTATTATGATGTTAACTGGCTTTTCTTGGGGCTGGAGCTGGGCTGGGTAGAGGGTCCTCTTCTCGGGGGTCCCTGCCAGAAACGGAAGAGAAAGGTGGCCCCTTGGGACTGAAAAGGCCAGGCCGGTCTTAAGTTTCTCCTTATTAAGTGTGCTGTTCCCCAGCCTTGAGGCCGCAAATCTCACAATTTTTGCCGTTTCCATGAACTAACCACACTATGGTTAACTTAATATTTTTCTGTAAATCTACTCACTTTTAATAATTTAAATATATACTTAAAGAGCATTTATATCCCTACCTCAGTGAGAAATCAGTATTATTTTCCTAAAAATAAATATAAGGAAAGCAAAACAGTGTCATAAAATTCCAGCTAGATACTGTTGCCCAAGCTCTGTTATAAAGGGAGATTGGCACGTGTTAGAGAACTTTTGAAAGGATATTAGAAGCAAACCGAGGCTTTCCTCGATTTAATCAGAAGGAATGAAAGGTAAGTGAAAACAGAATAACTATCTCACTACATGGTTCATTTACCCAAGGCCTTTGTGTGAAACGGTGTAAATGTGCTATGGTTCTACCAGTGATCCCTGCCAAACTATGGAGAATGCTTTGGGTCCTGCTCCCCCACCCATTAGCTGAATAACCTTGGGAAAGTTCCTCAACCTCTCTGAACCTCGGAGTCCTCACTTACAAACGGAACCTACCCTTAGGCTCCTCTGAGAGGTAATAATGGTGATAAAGATGAGGATGATAGTGATGCTATTAGGAAGGCTTTGGTCGAAGTCTTTAAGCTGAACCTTCAGGTATTAGGTGTACTATGGGGAACTGAATGAAGAGTCTGGGTCTTTACTTGAGTTAAGAGGGTGAGAGAGACGAGCAGAAGGCTGCATGGTCAACAGAAGTTAGCGTTCACCAGGGTGGATTTGTGGAAAACGGAAGCATTCCCTGGAAGGAAGTGAAACTGAATAAAGATATTGAACTTCCACGGTCATGCAAAATGGATGCTCAGACAGGACTGGTTGAGCATTAAAGTGAAAGGTGACCTCTAAATGACAGACCGGGTGTGCGATAAACAACCTACCTCATCCAGCAGTACTGCCGTGAAGCAATAGAGAGATCCATAAACTTCTACCATCCCCACAAAGAGATGCCCTCACACAACTTTCAGAAACTGTGCTCACAAGAGATAAATGACAACTCTTTCTGTTATTTCTGGCAGCCGTCTTATCAGACTGTGCCTAAAGAATTTTGTGGAATATACTTTGCTTCATGGGCAGATAACCAAAAGTTATTTTAAAAAATCGTTTCAATCTTATGAGTGGGGAATTTTTTTTATTGGAAAAGTTTTTCAGAAAACTTTAAAAAGTGTAAGTGAGTGATCTGAACCTGTCATTCTAGTCCTATAAACTCTAACCGAGGTATCTTGATGGTTATACTGTGGGCCTGAGGAAATGAGTATTATAATTACTGTTTTCCATTTTATATGCAAGGAAAATGAGGCTATAATATCAGATACCTGCCAGAACACTCAAAGCAGACCTATTCTCCATGGCTTCATTCTTTCCAGTATTTCAACAAATGTTCCAAACATGCTTAACCATAGCTAAGCTCTGGGTCTGGGTGGGTGCGGGGTAGCTATGTACATTGAAAAAAATAAGATGAATCTTTGCAAAACAATGTGGACAATATGATCTTATTTACGTGAAAGAAAAAAACAGCAAAGCTATATCTTTATGTATGTGCACCATATTTATTAAAGCTTACAAACAGATCTGGTAGCCGTGTTCACAGTTGCGTGGAGTGGGTAGGGAGGGGAGGACTTTAACTTTACCTGTATTGTTTGAGAGAATAATAATAAATTTCTATATTCTTTAGGTTTTTAAAATTTTAAATAAATGATTGTTACAGGCTGAACTGTATCTCCCACAAATTCATATGTTGAAGTCCTAACCCCCAGCATCTCAGAGAGTGACCATGTTTGGAAATAGAGTCTTTAAAGAGGTAATTAAATTAAAATGAGGTCATGAGGGTGGGCCTTAATCCAACATGACTGGTGTCATTATAGGAAGAGGAAACTGAGGACACAGACAGACACTGAGAGAAGACCATGTGAAGACATACATCTACAAGCCAAGGGGAGAGTCCTCAGAAGAAATCAACCCTTGATTTTCAGACTTCTAGCCTCTAGAATTTTGAGAAAATTAATTTCTGTTGTTTAAGCTACCAAGTCTGTGATATTTGTTGTGAAAGATGTTAAACAAAAAAAAATCCAATGATACTTGTTGAAGATAGAAAGGCAGACTTTATTCAGGACCACACTGATAGGTATAGGGACTGCAAAGGGATTTTCCAATGTGGGAGAGAGATGGGGCTAAGCTCCAAATACAGCATGGGCAAGTGGGAATTTGTAGCCAGGGAGCAGGGTGGGGTCAGTGGATTGAAAATTACTGGGAGGAAACGTCAGGGGTAAGAAGAGTTCTGGCTAAATCAACCTAATAGGATTTTTGCTGAAGGCAGGCCAGGATAATCAGACATCATTGGGGAGATGGTAGAGGGGATAAGGAACCTGATCAGATATCGAGGGTCAGGGGTTTGGGTTAAACTGACTTAGCAGGGTTCTTGCTAAAACTAGATTTTACAAGGAAGTGCAGAGATGTGCCTAGGAGAAGGCTCATCAGGCTGACTACAGTGTGCTCAAGCAAAGAACCTTTGACACAGCTCTGGTAAACTAATACAACAACCAAGGCGATGTTTCTGACTTCTGGGAGCTCTTAACTTAGTGGGAGAAGCAGTTAATAGTACAACCTCACTATGATACCAGGAAAAGTGGGAGAAGTGCTGCAAAATGCAGAAGCAAGATACTATGGAACTGGGGGTGGGAGACACTGTTGTGCCTGGCAGCTTTCATGGAGGAAGTGGCCTTTGAGCTGGGCCTTGACTGTTGAGTAGCAGAGAAAATGGGTGGGGGTGGGGGGTGGGGGGGTGGGGGTAGGGGGGTGCGTGGGGGTAGGGGAGTGGAGGAGACGGGGGACTGTTCCTGGAGGAAACACAGAAGCTGGCAGTGAAGGTCTGTTTTCGGCCAGACCGGGGAGCTACACGTGAGCACAGGCTTCACCAGGGGATGAGGGGGAGATGTACCTAAAAGTGTTCGTTGAAGTATCCATTTCTCAGCTATTGCTGACAGCTATCGGCCGTCATGGAAAGAGTAACATCATCGTATTTGCTTAGTAGAAAGACCACCCTGAAGTCCATGAGGCCAGGGTTGAACAGTGATGGCCCAAGGGACTTTCATGTCCACAGAAATATTTTATTTGACTCATCTAGCTATTTTTAAAAAATTAACTGTCCTAACAGTTCATAAATTATAAATAATTTAGATACATAATTTATTTAAGAATTTACTGATATAATTTGAATCTAGGTAATATTGTTTATAATATATTTTTTACATCAATTTTACATAAATTAATAAAATAAAACCAATACATTATAATTATGTTGATGTACTTTATATATAAATAAAAATTTTTTTCCTTGATCACATTTTTGTTTTCTTTTTTATAACATCTTTATTGGAGTATAATTGCTTTACAATGGTGTGTTAGTTTCTGCTTTATAACAAAGTGAATCAGCTATACATATACATGTATCCCCATATCTCCTCCCTCTTGCGTCTCCCTCCCACGCTCCCTATCCCACCCCTCTAGGTGGTCACAAAGCACGGAGCTGATCTCCCTGTGCTATGCAGCTGCTTCTCACTAGCTATCTATTTTCCATTTGGTAGTGTATATACATCCATGTCACTCTCTCACTTCGTCCCAGATTACCCTTCCCTCTCCCTGTGTCCTCAAGTCCATTCTCTACATCTGCATCTTTATTCCTGTCCTGCCCCTAGGTTTTTTATAACCTTTTTTTTTTTTTTAGATTCCATATATATGTGTTAGCATACGGTATTTGTTTTTCGCTTTCTGATTTACTTCACTCTGTATGACAGACTCTAGGTCAATCCACCTCACTACAAATAACTCAATTTCGTTTCTTTTTATGGCTGAGTAATGTTTCATTGTATATATGTACCACATCTTCTTTATCCATTCAACTGTCGATGGACACTTAGGTTGCTTCCATGTCCTGGCTATTGTAAATAGAGCTGCAATGAACACTGTGGTACATGACTCTTTTTGAATTATGGTTTTCTCAGGGTATGTGTCCTGTAGTGGGATTGCTGGGTCGTCGTATGGTAGTTCTATTTTTAGTTTTTTAAGGAACCTCCATACTGTTCTCCATAGTGGCTGTATCAATTTACATTCCCACCAACAGTGCAAGAGGGTTCCCTTTTCTCCACACCCTCTCCAGCATTTATTGTTTGTAGATTTTTTCATGATGGCCATTCTGACTGGTGAGGTGATACCTCATTGTAGTTTCGATTTGCATTTCTCTAATGATTAATGATGCTGAACATTCTTTCACGTGTTTGTTGGCAATCTGTGTATTTTCTTTGGAGAAATGTCTATTTAGGTCTTCTGCCCATTGTTGCATTGGGTTTTTTGTTTTTTTAATATTGAGCTTCATGAGCTGCTTGTAAATTTTGGAAATTAATCCTTTGTCAGTTGCTTCATTTGCAAATATTTTCTCCCATTCTGAGGGTTGTCTTTTCGTCTTTTTTATGGTTTTCTTTGCTGTGCAAAAGCTTTTATGTTTCATTAGGTCCCATTTGTTTATTTTTGTTTTTATTTCCATTTCTCTAGGAGGTGGGTCAAAAAGGATCTTGCTGTGATTTATGTCATAGAGTGTTCTGCCTATGTTTTCCTCTAAGAGTTTGATAGTGTCTGGCCTTACATTTCGATCTTTAATCCATTTTGAGTTTATTTTTGTGTGCGGTGTTAGGGAGTGTTCTAATTTCATTCTTTTACATGTAGCTGTCCAGTTTTCCCAGCACCACTTATTGAAGAGGCTGTCTTTTCTCCATTGTATATTCTTGCCTCCTTTATCAAGGATAAGGTGACCATATGTGCATGGGTTTATCTCTGGGCTTTCTATCCTGTTCCATTGATCTATAGTTCTGTTTTTGTGCCAGTACCATACTGTATTGATTACTGTAGCTTTGTAGTATAGTCTGATGTCCAGGAGCCTGATTCCTCCAGCTCCGTTTTTCTTTCTCAAGATTGCTTTGGCTATTCGGGGTCTTTTGTGTTTCCATACAAATTGTGAAAGTTTTTGTTCTAGTTCTGTGAAAAATGCCATTGGTAGTTTGATGGGGATTGCATTGAATCTGTAATAAGTCAGAAGAGCTCATAAAATTTCAAATTTTTTGAAAAATCTTTTAATAAGCGTTGTGGGTTGAATTGCACCCCCCTGCAAGATATGTTGAAGTCCTAACCCTTGGTGCCTGTGACTTCTACTTATTTGGAAATAGGGTCTTCATGGACGCAATTAAGATGTAAATTAAGATGAGGTCTTAGTGGAATAGGATGGACACTTAGTCAAATATGACTGGTGTCCTTCTCTAGAAGGGACGTAGATACACAAGAGGGAGAATGCCATGTGGCTGGTAATGGAGGCAGAGATTGGGGTGACGCAGCTGTCAGCCAAAGGATCAGCAAGGATTGACTGCCAGAAGCCAGAGAGGCAGGGGAGGATTCAACCCAACCTCAGCCCCTTGATCTCAGATTTCTAACTTCCAACACTGTGGGAGAATACAATGGTTTTAACTACCAGCAGGTGGTACTTTGTTACAGCAGCTGTAGGAAACTAATACGACAAGGAACCTATATATTCTCCCAGCAACATTTGGCTGGAGCTAAGGAAGGGAGCCCCCTAGAGGTGAGCCACCAGCCAGGTGGCATCACTCATTCCTCCCAAGGTGCAGGCTCTGTAGCAATAGTCCAGGGGAGAAAAGAGGTCTCAACTAAGGCAGTAACAAGGGTGTGTGTGTGTGTGTGTGTGTGTGTGTGTGTAAAGCTTTGTTCTTAGAAACAATCATTCTTTACTTCATGGACAGGGATAAAGTAATACTTATCATTATAAACTGTATTTTATATCACTACCATGAGCCAGGTCCTATGTTGTGAGTTTTTTTGTGTTGTGCCATTTAATCCTCCCTACAACGCTATGTAAAATCTCCACTCTACAGATGAGAACACTGAGGCTCGGAAAGGTTACATGACCTAGACCTAGATTATAAATAAGATACGATATCTACTAGGTGCCAAGCACCTAGCTGAGCACTTTATGTCTGAGCTCATTGAATTCTCACAACACCCTATGAAGTAGGTACCATTCTTATCCCTGAGTATATTTCCCCTCCCCCACTGAGACGAGGAAACTGAGGCACAAGAGGTCAAGCAACTTGATCAAGTTAGACACCAGCAAAGCTAGATGATGAATACCAGAGTTTGTGTTTTTGTCTGGATCCAAAGTCCTTGCTGGCTTATCTTTTCATTCATTTGTTCATTGATGAATGCTCTTACGTCTTATGCATTTTTAAAATTATTTATTTATTTATTTGGCTGCGTTGGGTCTTAGCTGAGGCGTGCGGGATCTTTCATTGTGGAGCACGGGCTCTTCACTGCAGCGCACGGGCTCTTCATTGCAGCACGCAGGCTTCTCTCTAGTTGTGGCGTGCAGGATCTAGAGTGCGTGGGCTCAGTAGTCATGGCACACGGGCTTCAGAGCACGCGGGCTCGGTAGTTGTGCTGCACAGGCTTAGTTACCCCGTGGCATGTGGGATCTTAGTTCCCCGACCAGGGATCAAACCTGCGTCCCCTGCGTTAGAAGGCAGACTCTTAACCACTGGACCACCAGAGAAGTCCCTGTCTTACGTATTTTTGAAGGAGGCAGCTGGGTTTTGGTGTAGCCTGGGCCTCAGTGTCCCCATCTGTGAAACGTGGTGGGTCTGCTGGCCAATCTTGAAGGTCTCTTCTTGCTCTATAAATCAGTGATTCCCTGGCCTTGGGAATTTAGCAATTATTAATAATACAACAGCTCAGAATATTAACTCATTTGCCAACGTCTCACCAAATGACAGAGCCAGGATTTTAATTCAAGTCCACCTGACTCCAAAAGCTTCTCCACTTCCTCCTGGGCCAGGAAAAGAGAAGAACCAAAAAAGAGACTGAGGAAGTACTGCCGAACCAGATTTGTGTGAGCTACACAAGTGGGACAAAAGGCCAGGAGTTCCAACCATGGAGCTGGCCTGGCATGGGCCTGTGGCACCCTCTTGTGGACCGCATCTGAAATGCTCTGCTTTGCCATCTTTTTCATTTTGATACCAGAATAGACGTAGGGCTTGGGGGAAGCAGGATGTGGTTTTCCCAGTAGTTTTTGAAAACCAGTGACCCCAGCTACTGTCCTAAAACGGAGACTGCTTGAAGGCATGGGTCACTTAGACAAGCCCAGCTGCCCTGTGTTCATTTACTGATGAAACAAGTTACTTTTTGTTTCTGTCTTCACATCTTGTACATGCTTGTACCAGGTATAAAGCAGTGAACCCAGGAAAAATGGCCCCTTTCCTCCTTTGCGCTCAGAGTGGGGGAGGTCAGACATTAAGCCTGTAAAACCCAGAATAAATATATAGGCAGGAAAGAATTCTTCCTTCATGCTCCCTTTCCTCCTTAGCTTTCTCTCCAGAATCTGGAGGGGAAAAGTGTAAGGTCCATTGGCCCGGGTGAAAGGAGGCCCGGGGGGTAAGAGAAAACATCGACCAGTATGAGGTAGGAGAGGCATTGGGACATAACGACCTCACCTGTTCAACAAGAGACTCTAACTTCCTGCCCAGAAAACAATGGGGCTGACGGGAAGGGAAAATGGGCTTACGCCCCACAACAGACCAACCAACACCTGGCCCTGCTGTATTCTCACCAAATAAGGAATTACCCTGTATAGCAAACCACCCCCTCCCCTTGCAAACCGCCTTCTGCTTTTACCCCAATAAAAATTCCCCTCATCCAGTACTGGACGCGACTTCTCTGGCCCCTTTCTCTCGGACCAGTGAACCTCGCCCGGGAGCGCTCCCTATTAAAGCTCACTTGAAGCTTTCCTTTGTTTCGCGGTGCCGTTTTGTTAAGATCCCACCTTACATTTGGTGCCGAAACCCGGGAGGGGTACCAAGCCCCGCGGGCAGCCGCACGGGCCGCTCCTCCCCTCCCCCAGGAGACAACCAGGGAACCTCTGCTCAGACACCCGATCCGGCAGAAAACGGGGTAAGTCCCTCTCCGTTGTTCCCTCCGACCCTCAAGAGTCCCTGCCCTCCGGACTCCCTGTCCTTAATCGCGGCTGCGTCAGGGATTCCTTCGTCCTCCCTCCGGGTCTCGGGCAACTGTGGAGACGTCCCAATCGTCTGACCGCCCTCCGACCTGCCGTGAATTGGAGAATGAGACCAGGGCCGCCTCTCTCCCTCTCCATTCACTCAGGGACAGACTGGGGTCATGGGAACCTCACAATCGAAACCAGATCCTAAGACGCCCCTGGGGTGTCTCTTAGCCAATTTTACAGCCCTCGATTTCTCCCAAGATCACCGCTGTCAGACGGCTTATTTTCTATTCCACTGTGGCCTGGCCACAATATCCTCTGGACAATCAATTCTGAAGGGACTTTCGATTTTAACATCCTCCGTGATTTAAATAATTACTGCCACAGGACGGGCAAATGGTCCGAGGTGCCCTATGTTCAGGCCTTCTGGTATTTGCGCTCCCGCCCCTATGTCTTAATTGCTCTACCTCCCAGATTCTCCTCGCAAAACAAACTTCTCCAACTCCCTCCGACGAAAACTCCTCCTCTCCTTTAACCGATCCCCCGAATCTCTTGCTGCCCCCCTTTTACACCTCCCCCACCCTACCCCGAAGCGGTTTCCCCTTCCCCTGAAGCCGTTCCTCCCACTGCTCCCCCGCCACCGCCGTCAGCTCCTTTGCCCACATCCGTCCCCTCACCAATTAGCGCACACACGCGTTCGCAAGATTCTCAGGATCCTAACCTCCTCTGTCCACTGAGGGAGGTAGCAGGGGCAGAAGGACTGGTCCGAGTCCACGTCCCCTTCTCCCTCCAAGATCTCTCTCAAATAGAAAAACGATTGGGTTCCTCCTCTGCTGACTCTTCCCGCTACATTAAGGAGTTCCGCTCTCTCTCTCAAGCTTATGATTTAACCTGGCATGATATCTTCGTGGTTCTGTCCTCTACCTTAACCCCAGGCGAAAGGGAAAGAATTCAAACTGCTGCCCGAAACCATGAAGGTCAGGTCCACCTTACCGATAATTCTATGCCAGTCGGCGTAACCGCTGTACCGGGCACCGACCCAGGCTGGACTTATCAGGACGGCCAAGATGGTCGCCGTAAACGTGATCTCATGATCAATGCCTCCTAGCTGGCATGCAGGCTGCTGCCCATAAGGTAGTCAATTTTGAAAAACTAAAAGAGATAACCCAAGAACCTAACGAAAATCCAGCTATCTTTCTCAATCGCCTTACACAGGCCTTAACTCTCTACACCTGGCTGGATCCCGACACACCGGCAGGGGCAGTGGTCCTAGCCACCCATTTTATTACCCAATCAGCCCCAGACATTCGGAAAAAATTAAAACGGGCAGAGGACGGCCCTCAAACCCCTATTCGAGACCTGGTAAAAATGGCCTTTAAAGTCTACAATGGCCGTGAGGATTTGGCAGAATCCAGCCGACAGGCTCGGATGCACCAGAAGGTGGCCCTCCAAACCCAAGCTCTTGTGGCCGCCCTAAGGCCGGCCATCTCCCATGGATCACAGCATCCACGGGGTCTGCAGAAGGCAACCCCGCCAGGGGCCTGCTTCAAATGTGGAAAAGAAGGCCACTGGGCTCGCCAATGTCCCAATCCCCAACCTCCTTCTAAGCCCTGTCCCAGCTGCGGGCTAACGGGCCACTGGAAGAGTGACTGCCCTACGACTGACCCTCCCTCAGCGTCTCCACGCGGGGGGCAGGCCAACCCTGCGGCATTGCCACTCGAACTGCTGGGATTGGCTGACGACTGATGGCGCCTGCACTCAAAGAACCCCATCACCCTCGCCGAGCCCAGGGTAACGCTACAGGTGGCGGGTAAGTCCATCTCATTTTTGGTGGACACGGGGGCCACCTAATCGGTTCTGCCTACCTATTCCAGGCCAGTTTCTCCTTCCCAGATCTCGGTTATGGGTATTGACGGCAAATCCTTCTCCCCATTTCAAACCGGTTTACTCCCATGTAATCCTGACGGGATGCCATTTACTCATTCCTTTTTAATCATGCCATTCTGCCCGGTTCCCCTCTTAGGCCGAGATATCCTCTCTTACTTAGGGGCCTCCCTCCAGCTGGTCAGACTTGACCCTAAAGTCCCCTCCTCCCAGCTTCTGCTTCCTCTTCTCGGTCTATCTCTAGAACCCTCTCCCTCCTGCCCTCCTCTTTTAACCACACCATACCCAATCAATCCCCAAGTTTGGGATACTTCTAAGCCCATAATAGCAACACACCATTCCCCTGTTCTCATCCGCCTAAAGGACCCCTCCAAGTTTCCGTCAAGGCCCCAATTTCCCATCTCCGAGACTCACCTTAGGGGCCTACAACCTATTATCACCAGACTCCTAAATCAGGGACTTCTTATCCCCACTGACTCTCCCTGCAACACCCCCATCCTGCCTGTCCACAAAGCCTCTGGAGATTATCGCCTGGTCCAGGATCTCCGAATAATCAATGAGGCCATAATTCCTCTCCACCTGGTAGTACCGAACCCATACACCTTGCTCTCCCATATTCCCCCATCCACAACCCACTTTACGGTTTTGGATCTCAAGGATGCCTTCTTCATTATCCCCCTACATCCCGACTCCTATTTCCTCTTTGCCTTTACCTGGACGAATCCGGACACTCATACTTCTAGCCAGCTCACCTGGACAGTTCTTCCCCAGGGCTTCTGCGATAGCCCTCATCTCTTTGGTCAGGCGCTGGCACGGGACCTCACTTCCTGCTCCCTTACCCCCAGCATACTCCTCCAATATGTAGATGACCTCCTCCTTTGCAGCCCATCTCTTAACCTCTCTAGACAACATACCGCAGATCTCCTTAATTACCTGGCTCTCGCGGTTATCGGGTCTCCCCAGCCAAGGCTCAGTTATCTGTATCTTCTGTAACCTACCTGGGGCTCCACCTTACCCCTACCACAAAAAGTCTAACAACCGACCGCACCCGGATTATCCGTGAACTCCAACGCAAACACCAACAGTCCACCTCCCCAATTCCCGATTGGTGGCAATCCACCCTTTTTACCTGGCTAACACCAATCTTGGGCCCCCTACTTCTTATTTGTATCCTGTTTATGTTTGCTCCCTGTTTTCTTAGGTTCCTTCGCAGGTGCATGGAAGAACTCTCTCGAGTAGCCACAAACCAGATGCTTCTCGGCCCTTATACCCTGCTTCCTACAGAACCCCCCACTGGCTCTCCTTAAATCTGGGCCCCCGACCGCCCAACCCCAACGACGCCCCCACTCATGCAGGAAGTAGCCAGAGACAAAACGTCGCCCCAATCCATCAAAGATGTCGGGATGTAAGGTCCATTGGCCCGGGTGAAAGGAGGCCCGGGGGGTAAGAGAAAACATCGACCAGTATGAGGTAGGAGAGGCATTGGGACATAACGACCTCACCTGTTCTGGGAATCAACAAGAGACTCTAACTTCCTGCCCAGAAAACAATGGGGCTGACGGGAAGGGAAAATGGGCTTACGCCCCACAACAGACCAACCAACACTTGGCCCTGCTGTATTCTCACCAAATAAGGAACTACCCTGTATAGCAAACCACCCCCTCCCCTTGCAAGCCGCCTTCTGCTTTTACCCCAATAAAAATTCCCCTCATCCAGTACCGGACGCGACTTCTCTGGCCCCTTTCTCAAGGACCAGTGAACCTCGCCCGGGAGCGCTCCCTAATAAAGCTCACTTGAAGCTTTCCTTTGTTTCGCGGTGCCGTTTTGTTAAGATCCCACCTTACAAAAAGGATCTTTGGCAGGACCAAAGAAGAGAGAGAAAGACTTTTTTTTAAGAATAATGATTCATTAAAATGTCTATCTGCTCTTGAAACTTTCATCTGTTTCACAGAATCTGTGCTCTGGGAATTCTAAAATAACTAAATCCTCATACGTACTGAGGCACCACGGGGAAGGGAATACCCCCCTTACCCCAGTGAAGCCCAGGAGCAGTACTCAGAACCAACCTTGAAGGCTGCAGGGGCCTCTTCCAGGAGGGAGCTGACACCTGGCAGGGAGAGCAGAGGGGTGTAAATGGGGGGTGGGGTTGGGGGTTTTGGTGGAGAAGAATTTTATATGAATGTCTAACCTTCATAACAATCCAATAAAGTCAGGGCCACCATATCTATTTTACAGATGAGGAAACTGAGGTTCAGAGAGCTTAATAAGCTTGCCCAAATCTCAGCATTAACGGCTGTAGTGTTGGAATCTAAGTTTTAGAAAAGCAATAGATTAGGAATCCAAAGTCTGATTTCTAGTCCTAGCTCTGAACACACTTGCTGAGTTGGGCAGGTCAGTTAACATCTTGGATCTCTATTATCTCTTCTGCATAATAGGGGCTTGGTTAGAAAGGCATCCATTTTTCTGCCTGAGCAGAAAAATAGGAAGGGGGCACTGAGGAGCTCCAGTGGTCAGAAGGAGACAGGAGCCCAAGTCCAAGCAAAAACATCAGTTACTGATGAGTGAATCACTGATGCGTGAATGCCGGGTTGCCTGTGATGTGTGGTCGCCTGGCAGCCTCTCCTGAGTGGATCCCACAGCTTTCTCAGTAAGAGAACACTCAATATCAGAGACCTCAGAGATTCCCTTATCCAGTTGGTTTTTAAAAAACTTTATTATCTCTCCTGTTAGACTCATACTAGTAATAAAACCCTCTCATGGGAGTGCAGGACTTTACAGTTTACAAATCACATTCATCTCTGTGGTCTCATTTGAATTCTTACCCCTTTTCTGTGAGGTTGGCAGGACAAGTGTTGCTATCTCCATTTCACAGAGGATAAAATGGAGGCTCAGAGAAGGTCCAGGGTCAGCTAATAAACAGCTGTCAGTGGCTGTCTGTCCCTCTGACACTTGAGTATGTTTGGATGGGGAGGTAGTCCACTGTGGAAAGAGTGGATTACGCTTCCCCTATATAACCTCCCTGGAGCAGAATTATGTGCCCCAACTCTGTCATCATGAAGCCATAAGACTTGCTCTGGCCAATGAAATGTGAGAAGAAGTGATGTATGTCACTTTGGAACAGAAGGCTGAAGACCCAGCATGTTGTTCACCATGTCTCTTTTCCTTCTGCCATGAAATCTGGCAATGTTCCAGAGAGAGAGAGAGGAGCTCCCTCAGCCTGGGTCCTGGAGTAAAGATAACATGGAACAGGGAAGTAGTTGACCCATCATGGACATAGGGGTGAGCAAGAAATAAAACTTTGGGGTTGTACGCCACTGAGATTTGGGGGTTATTTGTTACACAGCAAAACCTAGCTAATATATCTATAAAGACAGTACCCTCTCCTGGGAATAGTGATGTCAGACCCTGGATAAGTATCAGCTGGTCTATGATTTTGTGTGTGTGTGTGTGTCTGGGGTGGCAAAGTGGGTACAGGGAAGGGAAGGCTTAGCGGAGTTTGCCCTGTATCCTATTCCAGTCAGTCTTTCAAACCAGCTATGCATACAGGGGCCTGCTTCCCATCCTTCTCCTCTCTTGTCTCTGTCCCTATTTTTATTATTTGGCACAGAACTTCGGATCTCTGTTGAATTCCATGATAGCAGATAAAGTTTTTTTTCTTTCCCAAATTATATGGAGAAACTGCTTCAGGAGCTATTGATTGACTCTCAGAAATAATAATTGTAGCTGTTTCCTGAGGATTTGCTGACGATCAGGCACTCGTTAAGAGCTTTTCATGCTTTACCTCATTTTCTCTTCACAACTACCTGAGGAATTTGATCCTACTATTTCCTCACGTTAGAGGCAAGAAAATGAAGCCTTAGAGACGTTAAGAAACTTTTTTTTTTGGCTGCGTTGGGTCTCCATTGCTGCGCAAGGGCTTTTCTCTAGTTCTGGCAAGTGGGGATTACTCTTCATTGCAGTGCACGGGCTTCTCATTGCGGTGGCTTCTCTTGCTGCGGAGCACGGGCTCTACGAAAGTGGACTTCAGTAGTTGTGGCACAAAGTTGTTCCAGTCTTTGTGGCTTCAGTGTGTAAACCCAGCTTCCCTAGGCCTTTGAGCTCTAATGCTTGCCCCCTCCTAAGCAAAGGAGGGTGGTGTGGCAGAAATGGCCAGTTGCTGCTCAATTTGGGAGAGGGATTTGGGGCTCTGGCAGAAGCCTAATTGTGCATCCGATTCACACAAATGAGGAAATCAGTGAATGAGGGAACGATAGAAGGATTGGGCATCTGTTGAATGCTCAGAATATTCCAGATACTGTGAATGATCCTTTCTATTACACTTTCTTAGTTGATCTAAACAAACATTCTATGGGAGAAGATCTATTACCCCATTATGTCACTGAGGCTCA
Organism: Leucopleurus acutus; assembly: GCF_964270905.1. Classification (NCBI taxonomy): domain Eukaryota; kingdom Metazoa; phylum Chordata; class Mammalia; order Artiodactyla; family Delphinidae; genus Leucopleurus; species Leucopleurus acutus. Next base: position 13,439,502 of record NC_139150.1, read on the forward strand.
GAGAAGTTAACCGCTTTGACTAAGGTCATTTAGCTTATAAAAACTTATGCTAGAAATGGAGCTAGGGTCAGTGTGACTGTGAAAACCATATTCTTTCCTCCATAGCAAACCATTTACTCACTGTGCCCTTCCACCAAATATAATACAATATAATAAAATCTTGTCCTCTTGTGTTTCTGCACATCTTGTGAGCAGAGGCACTATCATTTGTCGCAGACCATCTTCACAAGGATGTTTGTAGAGCAAACGGCCTTCGAAGATAGAGTATTTCCCTCCAGAGCAAAAGACAGAAATGCTTGCTTCCCACTATAAAAGATTTGGTTTCCCTAAGCTCAGGGTTCCTGACATCCAGGAACTGATGTAAACATGCCAATGCTCATGCTGCATGTGGTGCTGTGGATAATAAAGTTCTTTGTCTCTGACCCGGAAGTCTCATGTCCTCCGCTCATATCCATGAAACCACATTACACTAAGTTGTTGGCTTACAACTAGGGTGAGATCTTAGTTCCTGACAGCACCTGCCATATTTGGCCCATGGAAAGAGCTACCATGTTTAATCCAGTTGTGTCACATCACCCATGCTCTTCACTTACATTATTTCAACTAAATGTATAAGGTCAACAAAGCAATAAAGAAAATTTAAATACCACTCTGCCTTCCCTTTTTCTAAATAAGTGCATGCCATGGAGGAAGCATGTGACAAAGGAGTTAAATCTGCTATTTTCTCAGTAGATCTTCGTTTTCATGTGGCTTTCATGGCATGGTCATTTTGCCACACTGTGATTCAAAGATGCACATTTTTTCATGTAGCATGGCCTCTAAATCTATACCACCCACTTTGGATGGTCAGCCAAGGAGAAGGCTATCAGATCAAATGCTGGAGGAAAATTCAGAGATGATAAATCACTCTCCAGTTCGAAGCTCTCCTAAGAAATTTTCAAGTACATCTTTTTTTGTTTGTTTGTTTTGGCTGCACCATGTGGCCTGTGGGATCTTAGTTCCCCGACCAGGGATTGAATCCAGGGAGGAATGAAATCACAGAGTCCTAACCACTGGATCGCCAGGAAATTCCCTCAAGTACATCTTTCACCTCATGTGATTTTTGTTGTTCTTACGGATCAACTTTAGAATGTTCCACCCTCATAAACCATGACTCCAGACGATTATATAAGGTGGAGGGGGGATATGCTAATGGTCACAAAATTTCTTTTACAATTGAATATAGCATGTACTTATCCTTACATTTATATATCACTTTCTTCTTTAGTACCATAAATTTGAATCTAATCCTTTTCCATATTCAGAGACTAAAGAGTCCCACGGACTTAATTTTGACTTCTTAGTCTGCTAAATTTTGAAGTACAGTATATCAATTGCCATTTCTTTTTTGATTAAACTAGTATTATTTATTTATTTATAATTTTTTTTTCTTATTAGTTATCTATTTTATACACATCAGTGTATATATGTCAATCCCAATCTCCCAATTCATCACACCACCACCCTCAACCCCCGCCGCTTTCCCCCCTTGGTGTCCATATGTTTTTTCTCTACTTCTGTGTCTCAATTTCTGCTCAGCTGAACCAATCTCTAAACTAGTATTTTTTATTAGTTTGTTGTTCCTCAATTGAATTATGTATCACTGGAAGTTAATCAACTACATTTGAACATATATTAGTTTTTAAAATTAGGTAGTAGTACATGGTAATAAATACCAGAGTACAAATTGTATTAGTTCTGCTATATCTTCAATATTACCTCAGGGATTGGGACATCAATATTTTAATGTCTGGTTCTGGATTGATGGCAACTCCAAAACTACTACATAAAAAAAGGGTGAGCATAGAGAGAGATAGAGGAAAAAGAATGTACAGTCCAAGATAAGTCTATGAACCAAAATTCTAAAACATATGAGTAAACTTAACAAATTTAAGCCTATAAAACCAATAAGGAGATGAATCATTTTGGTTTAAATAAACACAATAGAGAGATCTGAAAATGAATTTCAAGTTTGGGCTCTGGAAAAAGATAAAGAATAGAATAACATCTATTTTTACAAAAGAAATTATAAAAATATAAACAGGTGTAAATGAAACAAGAACAAGTAGATATGAAAAAGAATCAGTACTGGAGTGATCAATCTCATGAATCTCCTCTAGGAATGGGTGACCCCTCATACATTTGCTGTATCTTCCAGCTGAGTGCCAGCTTGTGTTATTCAATCTAGGACTGCGAAGTTAAGCTGTGTGTGAGCATGGTGGGGGCAGTTTCAGTCCCCTTCCATCTAAAGCCCTCCACCATGCCATCCAAAGTCCCCTTCCATGTGGTCTTTCTCCATTTGTGTTTTCCTTTGCTGAAGAAGCAACGGGCAGAACAGATTAGTAAGTAACAGATATCCGGGGGTTGCCAGTGTCCTCTTCCTGCAGGCATGCCCAGTCTTCACTAGTGATTCTCTGGGAGCCCTTCTCCCTTGCCTCTAAGAGGGACTACAACCCCCCATGGAGGGAGAGGAAGGGATGGGTCTCTTTTCAGAAAACTGCATTTGCCCTCAAGGCTGGCTTCCCTCCCTTCTCTCCATCTTTCTTTGCACTGATTAGTGGTGATGGTTTGTCTGTGGGAGAAGGGTGGGAATGGGGAATAGGTGGAGTAGTGGAGTAGGAACTGATGGAAGGGCTGGTAGAATAACAATAATGGCTCTTCAAATGCCCTGCTGGAAGGTAGCTGGTTCCAACCACTGGCAGTTCTTTAAATATAGAATGTGGGCTCCTTATGGACTTTTTGGTTCGGATTTGGGTTTCAGCAGCAGTTTCAGGACAATAGGAAAAAGCTCTCTTAATGTCCAATTACACAAGAATATATGTCTATTATCCTTTCCTTTTATAATTTAATAAACGTTGGCATACTATTTACTTTTCCATATCTTGTTTTTTTCACTTGAAGTATTTCCTAGAGATTGTTCCATATCAGGATATGTACATATGCCTCATTCTTTTTTATTGCTTCATATATTCCACAATATGGATGTACTAAAATTTATTACAACAGGTCTCTAGTGAGTTAGTCTCTAGTCTTTTGCTATTACAAACAGTGCTACAATGAACATTTTGCATATACTCTTTTCATGTAAATAGCTTTTTTTTTAAAAAAAAAACTTAACTAGAAACCCTGACAGATGTTTGTCATCCAAAGGACAGTCCATTTTAAGTATGCTGCAGTTAGTGTCACACAACCTCTTCCTACTTTGAAAATTCTGTGAATTATTACAAGAATTGCCAATTTCTACTCTTTAATTGCACTGCTTAGCATGTGATAGGCATTCTGCATTCACAACGTTTCTTTTCAATGCAGCTTCAAAGTGTAATGACTTTGACACAGATTTAAGCAAATTTAGAGATCTACATTTAAGCTGCTAAATGCAAATAAAGCGTGAACTACAAAGTAATGCTTAGGATGGGAGATCTGAAGTTATATGTGTTTGAATTCAAATCCCAGTACCAGTTTTTACCTATATGACTTCAGCCCTGTATGACACTCAGTTTTTTCATTCATAAAATGGGGTGAATAGAGTAGTGACTTCATGGGGATGTTGTAGGGATTAAATAAGAAAATATGCATGATTCTTAGGACATTTCCTGGAACACACTAAGTGTTCAGTAAGCATTAGCTATACATAAAGGTTTCAGTTCAGGTGACAATTGTATATATACAAACTTTCTAGCCAGACATAAGTTCATAGCTGGACCAGTAGTGTCAGTTGGTTCATAGCTTTCTCCTTTATTTGGTACAGGCAAATTTCCTGATTTCAGAGATGTTAAATTGTGAAACAAACAAACTATACTTATTGGAGTTAAAGAATATAGAAATAGGGGCTTCCCTGGTGGCGCAGTGGTTGAGAGTCCGCCTGCCAATGCAGGGGACGCGGGTTCGTGCCCGGGTCCGGGAGGATCCCACATGCCACAGAGCGGCTGGGCCCGTGACCCATGGCCGCTGAGCCTGCGTGTCTGGAGCCTGATGGATTACCTTATAGATTAGTATTACCTTATATTAGGTTATCATGTAATAACCATCCCATGTATTAAATTCTCATATGCCAAGCATTTTGCATATATTATCTCATTTAATTTTCACAAGGACTCATGTGAGATAGATATTATTATTCTTATTCTGAAGAGACTGAAGATCTGACAAATCAAGTGACATGCCCAAAGATATCATTAGTAAGTCGTAGAGCAGGGATTCACTCTCAGATCGTTCTGAAAAAAAGATATTTGTAAATTCCCATACATTTTCCCAATGAAATCTCACTTACGCATGGCAGAACCAGCTTATGAAAGGTCTTGAATGCTAAAAGCAGGCTTGAACTTCATTTTGGTGGATTGAGGCAGGGCTGTCTTATCCATTAGGTACAGCAGGCACAGTGCCTAGGGTCCACAATACTTTTAAGGGTCTATAAAAATGTTTAAGTTCAAAATCAGAAGAGAAAAATGGACTTTTAGATTGAAGAAAATGACTTGCTATATAACATTAATATATTTATCTGTATATTAATGCATTTGTAAAATATGAAATATATATTAAATAAATATTATCTACTACATAAATACATATATTATATATCCACAAGCGCAAAGCAAAAGTGCCCGGGGCCATGAAAGTCAGAATGCGGCCTTGTACCGGGGTGCGCTAAACTTTCTGGGGAGGTGATATAGCAGACTAAGTTGGAAGAGGGTGCTAAGTGGTGGCCAGATTCTGAAAAATGTCACAATTTCTCTCCTCCCATCAAAGTCACCCCCCAAAGGGAGGTTGTAAGGGACAGAGGTGAAACATAGGGCAGAAAGTGCCACTTCCTAGCTGCATGATTTTGGACAAGTGACTTGATCAATCTGAGCCTCAGTTTCACCATCAATAAAATGGAGATATGTACCTCCTGAGGTTGTTGGACAGGGACCTAGGTGCCGTGTTCACCGTTAGGTACGAATCGCTTGATACATACATGTTGAATGAATTCAGTAAATGTGTGCTTTGCACAGTGGTCGGTGTAAGGTAAGCCTCCAGTAAGTGGTAGCTGCTAGCATTAAAAATAGTAAAAAGTCCCCATAGTTACAACCCTAGCGCTGCAGAACCCAGACGTACCTCAGCAGGTCCTACGGAAACCTGCGCAGTAACTTCCCACAGGCGGCGAGGACGCGCGACTGCGCTTGCGCAAAAGCGCTTTCCTCCGCCCCTTCGGGCGCGAGGACCAGAGGGGCGGGTTCGGCAGCGTTGCGACGAGTCCAGAGGGGAGGACTGAGGAAGGGGCGTGGCCAGCAGGCCGGGCCACGGCCACACTCTTCCGGGCTTCTCCAGCTGCGTGCGCATCCTCCTCCCCCCTTCTTTTGTGGTCCGGCCCATTGCGAGGGTGACAGGAAACCCTGTGCAGGGAGCGCCGCCATCTTGGACGTGCCCGAGGAAGACCCTGAGGGAGCTGCAGGAACGTCGCCGCTGCCACCGCCACTGCCGCCAGTGCGTCTGCAGCCTCTCGGCCTGCCCGCTGCTTGCCGGCGCCTCGGCCGACCGCCCCCGCCCCTCTCCTGCTGCGCCCGCCCTCCTCTTCCTCGTCCTGACGCCCCCCTCACTCCCGGAAAGCTGCCCAGCCACCAGCAACCCCCCAGGTAACCCAGGCCTTCCGCAGTGTCCGGGGGGCCGGGGCTTCCTCGCCGGGCTCTCCCCGGGCCGGGGGTGGGGACGACGGCGGGCCCGGGGCGCGGGCGAGGGGCGTTGCAGGGTGGGCCGTGTCAGGCCGCGGCGAGCCCGGGGTCGGCGGTGGGCGCCGCGGCGGCCTGACAGGAGTCCATGCGGGGGCGAGGGTGTCCCCACGCGGCGCCCGCCGAAGCTCCGGTCCTCCCTGCCCAGTCGAGGGCTCCGGGGCGCGGCGTGGGCAAGGGTGTGTTCGGCCTCGCCTTCCCCGCCTCCTCAGCCGGCCTGGGCCGACTCGCGCCTCCCGCGGGCCCCGTCTCCTTGCCGCCACTCTCGGCGGCCGCCGACCTCCCCCGCCGGGTTTGTCCACGCGGGCCGCGCCGCTCTGCAGCTCACGAGCCCCGGACGTGGCGTTCCCCGGCCCATAGGCCGCGTCCGGCCCCGAGCACAAAAGGCAGCAGCCCGCAGCCCCGCTGGCCTCTTGGACCGTCTGCGACGTCTTTGTCGATGTGGGTAGGCTCTCTTGGACTCGGGCTGGGCAGGGGTCTGGGCGTCCGAGGTTCTGGTTTGGGTGAAGCCCTGTAAGGTCTGTGACATCCTCTAAGACCCCGATGCTAGCTAGCATCTAGAAATAACGAAGACAAAAAGTTTTGGCTTTTCTAGAATTTAAGAAAAGAAGGCGGAAGAAGCGTGTTTTGGTGGTTTGCACTTTACCGTGTGCCAGACCCGGATTTAGGTGTCTTCCAACAGGTTTATCTTGCTTCACGGGGCCCTGGGGGATAAGTGTCTCCATCTCCCAAGTGAGGAAACTGAGGCTTGAAGGTGTGATGTGGCTGGTTAATGATGGTATAGGCAAACTCAGGTTAGGCCAGGGTTACACACAGGACCATTTAAAATGTAGCTACGGCTTAATTCCTTTTTTGCTATGTTTGCATTTGGGTAACAGCTGATTACTCCTTTAGAACCCAGAGTCTGTCGTGTGGGCCACTACACTGCCAGTCCTCATTTTCACCACCCCAGAGGAGAGATGGCAAGATTTCCATTTTATATTTGAAGGAGAAGCTGGGTTTCGCAGAGAGCAAATGCTTTCCTGGTGGTCCCACAGCAAGTGTCAGTGTCCAGATTTGGACTCTTGCAAAGTTTACTGCTCGGTTCCATTACTGTCACAACTGCCTTTTATTTAGGGGTGGTTATTGAGGACAAATGTGACCTTGTGATAACCCAGCTCCCACTCGCCCACCCCCCAAGACTTCCCCAAATGTTTCTTCAGATTTCTGCTTACACCCATTTACTTGGTCATGCCTTTGAGACATGTAGTGGTTAGGAGTTTGGAGGGTTCCCACGCCCCTATTGCCACTTCCTAGTTAAGTGACGTTAAGCAAGTCACTTAACTTCTCAGACTAAGTGTCCTTATCTGTTCACGGGATAACTACGTACAATTTAGAGTTGTTGTGAAGATTAAATGGGGTTTAAAACCCTTAGCATATTGCTTGGAATATGGTAAGTGCCCCGTTGTCTCTAACAGTGCCAAGCATGTAGTGGGTGTTTAGTATTTGTTGATTGAGAGGAGCATGGCTTTAGAGAGCTGTAGAGTTAGACCTGGGCCTTAATCTTAGCTTTCCCTTTAGTAGTATATGACCATTGGTATATCTCCTCTCTGAGCTGGTTTCCTTATCTGTAAAATGAGTTAGTTTTTAGAATTAGAGATTGCTTATAAAGTAGCTGGCATATAATAGTCACTCAGTAAATGGCCGTTATTGTAAAGAAGTAAAACCTTTAGATATTAATAACCTAAAAAATTCCTTGGAATTAAAGCTACATTTTAAAAAGATTTTGTTTTTTATATTTCATGTTACACTTTATAGTTGTTGCATACTTCAGCTATGCAACAGAATGTGGAGTGTTTTTACAACTGATTATTAGTCTTAAATATCTTTGCATAATCTCAGTAAGATATTGTACAATTAGAGGAAACTTTGGGTTAAGGCAAATAAGATATTTTAAAGCTAGAGCTATTGAGAGATGTTTCATTTTTTAAAAAAAGCTTGAAACATTTTTATGTGATTAAAAATGCTGGGCATGCCGGGAGTCAGCAATGCACATATAGAGGTATCAAAGATACTATTATTTTAAGAAACTATTTTTTCTAGACAATTTTAAACATATACAAAGTAGAGTAGTATGTTGAGCCTTCATATATCCATCAGCCAGTGTCATCAGTGATCAGTCTCCTTTCATCTATATACACCTGTATCTCTCCACCAAATTACATTTTTTGTTGTTGTTTTTTCTTGTTTTTATTTTTATTGGGGTATAGTTGATTTACAGTGTTGTGTTAGTTTTCTCTGTACAGCGAAGTGAATCATTTATACATATACATATATCCACTCTTTTTTAGATTCTTTTCCATCTACCAAATTATTTTGAAGGAAATCTCAGACATCATTTCATCAGTAAATTTTTCACTTATTGCTAATCCTTTTAACTCTAACGGTAAGTGCAGGGTTTTAGTTTTGTTTTGTTTTCCTCCTAAGTGCTTTCCTTCTGTGGACAGAGGTACAACAGTAAAGTACTTTATTTCCTATTCACAGCGTGCTGTCATAATTAGGTGGAAACTTTTGTCTTTCTCGTGATTCAAGAGAAATCTGTTTTTTTCTTATCACATTATTAATTTATATAAAAGTGTGACTTTAAATATCTTGTCAAAAGTCAGGTGATTTTTAAAGTGCGTCTCAGAAATGAGTGGGTTATTTTCAGAGGTTGCATTAGTGTTGAGGAAAGGAAATTGAGCATACATTTTGATTAGATTAGTTTAGTAGATTAACTCCCAAAGTTCTGTGTCCACTTAACTGACAAATCAAGTAGCATTCCACTTTAGTGGGCTTGTAAGCACACCAAAATGCTTCTCTTCTTGAGTTCCCTGAAGGGAGGGACCCCTTTATTTCATTACTGTGTTGTAATGTATTTCATTACTATATTGTATAATTTCATTACTGTATTGTCAAAGCCTAGCATAAGGCTTTGTGCCTAGTAGATAATTTAAAAATTTTTTTATATTGGAATCACAAATGCAGTTTATCCTGGCTCAGGTGTTTTTAACAGTGTTCTTCATGTAAAAAAAAAACCACTTAATTCTAACAATAAGGATAAGAATTTAAATCACCTGGAATATTTTTATTCGGGGGTAGCTTTTTTCCTGTGTTGTCTTGAATCAGTTACGTAAAAATTACACAGTAACATCTTATGTTCTAAGAGTGGAATAAAATAGCTGTGTAACAGTTGTGAAAGGATTAGTCAGACAAGTGCATAAGGTAACACAGCAAGGAGTCAAACCATAAGAAAATGAAAAAATGCCCTCCATTATTGGGGTGTTTTCTGTTTGTGTGTTTAGTATTTTTTGTTTGTTTGTTTATTTTTTTTTGTCTGCACCCCAGAGCTTGTGGGATCTTAGTACCTGAACTAGGGATTGAACCTGGACTCTCGGCTGTGAAAGCACAGAGTCCTAACCACTAGACTGCCAGGGAATTCTCCTGTTTGTTTTTTGAGTCTAATCACGAGTCACTTCATATGATGTTCCCCATATTATTGGTAAATGTGGAAGTAATGTTGGAAGTATTATGACTGGGATTTTTTGTTTGTTTGTTCTTGTTTTGTATTAGAATTATATATAAAAATGCTTAAAAAATATTTGTCTTCTTTTCCTCTACTTTTAATATTTTAGAATATTACTAATGAATATAGTACATGCTTATAGTGTCCTCACAGGGATATATAAAGAAAGTTAATAATTTTCCCCTTTTTTTCTCTCAATCTGTGTATTAATTTTTCACAGCTTGGTGTGTATCCTTCCATAGTATATATATATATAGGATTGAGTGTGTATGTGTTCAAAAATGGGATGTGCTATCATAAAACTCTGCAGCATGCTCTTTTTCACTTAAAATCATGGATATATTTCCAGGTTAATACTTATATCTAAATGGTTTTGAAACTAGATTTATATTATTTCATAGTACAGATGTACTTTAGTCATTTCCCTGTTGACGAGTGTGTAGATTGTTTCCAGTTTTTTGCTGTAAAAATGCTGCATTAAATGCACTTGCACCTGTAAATTATGGACTGATGCTTTTGTTTCTGTAGACTACTTTTTAAAAAATAAATTTATTTATTTATTTATTTTTATTTTTGGCTGTGTTGGGTCTTCGTTGCTGTGCGCGGGCTTTCTCTAGTTGCGGTGAGCGGGGGCTACTCTTTGTTGCAATGCTCAGGCTTCTCATTGTCGTGGCTCCTCTTGTGGAGCACGGACTCTAGGAGAGCAAGCTTCAGTAGTTGTGGCATGTGGGCTCAGTAGCTGTGGCCTGTAGGCTCTAGAGCTCAGGCTCAGTAGTTGTGGCACATGGGCTTAGTTGCTCCGCGGCATGTCTGATCTTCCTGGGCCAGGGCTCGAACCCGTGTCCCTTGCATTGGCAGGCAGATTCTTAACCACTGCACCAACAGGGAAGCCCTGTAGACTACTTCTAAGTGGGTTTCTTGGCCAAAGGGTGATTTGGGTTGTTTTTAAGATATTAAAATATACTGATTACTTCCCCAAAATATTGTGACACTTCAGATTCCCACAAGCAGAGTAAATGAAAGTGCCTACCTTCACATCTGTATCTGCACATTTCAAAACTAGTCGTTTATATGTATAGTTTTATTTGGAAAGGTGTCTGATTCAGTATATGGAGACTATGTGATACTATTTTGGCCCAACAATGATTAGTGTTTAATGTGCATTTAGTAACCATTTAGATCTATATGTGTTGGCCTGGAAATAGATCCATGATATTGTTAAGTGAAAAAAAGCACGCTGCAGTTTCATTCAATAGCATACCCCATTTTAAATATATTTCTCACCTTAACAGTGGTATGTGTTTCATGTTCACGAGATGAGGTTGAGAAATCCTTTGTTACAGCATCATTAGGCAAAGTTAATATTTAAATGGGGCCACAGAATAATTATTAGTGTTTAATATGCATTTAGTAAACATTCTTCTTGACAACCAGGAAGTTTAGGACTAAATTTTACATGGACTGATAGTAAAACTATTACCTTAACTTTGAGTATTAATTAACCTCCATCTTTCTCTGATTTTGATTTTTTGCTTTTATTTTATCAACCTACATATATATGTTTTTAATGAGCTACTTTAGATAGAGAAAATCATGTTCTTTGGAGTCAGGTTTGGGTTCAGGTTCCAACTCTGCTATTTGCTAACTTTGTAAACCAACCAAATCAGTGAATTTCCCCAAACCTCAGTTCCTTCAGTTTTTACGCGGACATAATGGTAACGACTCTGCAGAGTTGTAAGACTTGAGTAAGAATTATACAAGACAACATAGGAAAAAGTAGTGCACATCCTCACATGGTTTACTCTCAACAAATGTTAGTTCCCTTCAGAAACTTTTTTGTAAATAGATATAATATGAATCGTTGTTACTAGTATTATCACTTATCCATATCTACAAATCCTGATCATAGTGCATCCTCTGAATGTAGTTATTTAATAACGCCTATTCAGAATATTAAGTTAGAACCGAGTGAGTGAACTGAGAAAGATTTGTGTCCCAAAGTACCGCTGTCGGGTTTTGTGGTGCATCTCAACTGTGGAGGAGGCCAAATAATACAGTGATTAAGAGAGGGTTTTCTGCAGTCAGAACAGTTGTAGGTTCAGTATAGACTTGACCACTTAGCTCTATGATGTGAGCATATTACTTACCTGTTGAGTCTTACCTGTGAAATGAGGATAATAGTCACCATTTTATATAAAGGTAGTAGTGAGGATTAAATGAAATAGCAGCATGTAAAGTATTCAGCACATTGCCTGGCATATGTTAAATGCCCAATAAATGGTAACTATAACAATTGTGTTTGTTATTAGTTTACAGATTGTTCATCACATATTTAATGACTTGTCTGCTTCTTGTCTTTAAGAAAAAGGTGTTAAAGAAGATCTTATTTATATGTGAATTTTATTCAAATGATTTTTGTAGAACATGTAAGAAGGTGCATTTTAACCACACCAATCACACATTTGCTGTGCACAAATTACAGGATATTACCAAGATTTTAAAATTAGTGGATATTGTAGTGTTGAGTGGACTCATGTTTTCAGAGTGTTTGAACTCGACCAATATTTCTTGCTCTCCCAATACCACTTTTTTTTTTTTTTTTCACTTTTTGAGTTCTCAAAGTAAGTAAAGCAGAAGCACACTTAAGTAACAGGGGAAAAACTTTTTTCTCCCTTCCAAAGCTAGTTAAAAATATATTCCTCACCTTAACATTGGTATGTTTCATGTTCAAGAAATGAGGTTGAGAAATCCTTAAAGCAGTATTAAGCATAATTAATAGTTAAAAGGTGCCACTTGAACATGGTTCTACTGCAAATACGTAGTTTTGAGTGAATGCTATCAATAAACTATGGGAGTCTATTTAAACCTAACTAGTATCTTACCTTAGAATAATAAAAAGAGGACTTGTGTTAGTGGCTACAGTGCTAGATATTTTTGCTTTCCTATCTACTGAAATTAGTAAATTTTAGTAGTTCTCCTTTAACTCTGCTTTTAGGATTTTTATTTTAATTTTTAAGAAACTTGACCAGAAAATTGTGTACTGAGGTGGAGACAGGGTGCTGGTATTCAGTCTGAAATAGGGATCATTCTCTTCTGTTTGGAAATAGTTTATACTAATTAATGCTTAGAAATTAAAAAAAATTCAAAATTAGTTGTCTCAGTAGATATTTAATTAATTAATGCTTGTGTGATAATTAGCAAGTACATAAATTAGTACAACTAGAATTGGTTTATAATTTCATGATTAACCTTTAGAGCATTTCAAGTAGAAACTGGGATTGTTAGAGGCCATAGTTTTAACATAAAATGAAGGGAAGCAAAGTATGTACAGCTACAATGTTCAGTTAGAAGAGAGAAAAGAAATAGGAAAATCAGAAGAGGGAGAGCTTGAGAGTAACAGTAATTTAAAGGTGACTAGTTACCTTCCCCCAAGTTTGAATAGGGAAAAAGAAGTTAAAAGAGGAGTTAAAAATGAATTGGATGAGAAGAACCTGAGAGAAATGCAGCCCAAGAAGAAATTAATAACCTTTAAATATCATTTTTATTGTGAGAGATTATTTTTTTCCTTGTCTTTAGGATCTGGTTCAGAGATGTAGTAAATAATACAGACCAGTTTGAGCCTCAGGACCAAGTTCATTCTTGTTTCTGGAAAAAGGGAATCAAATTAGTATGATGTTCAGAATCAGAGTTACTTTAACTAGAAACTCTTTCCTGAAGGAACTGGTTAAGGGAGTTTTCTGTGATGTGACTGATTATAAATGTGTTACATCATGTCCCACTTTTGTTGAATGTAGTTCATACAGCTAAGTGGGAAGACTATACTGTGTGAAATTATCTAATAATTTACTGTAATTGACAACTTCCTCTTCCCTGGTAACAATAATTCACTTATTCTAAATATATACTTTTTCTACAGGTTAAATTTTATTAGTTACTTAGAAATTTTATTTAAAATATGACTTACAGTAAGGTGTTAATTTCAGTAAATGAGTTTCCCCAATCATACTAAATGTCTGGCTTGTGTATGCCACAGTTGGCCAAAACAGTAAAATCCAGGTTAAAAAAATACTGGAAATAAATTTTTTAAAAAATAGGGTTAAACCTTCATATTTATAAAGAATTTTTATCTTAAGCTTTTTGGCTACACCGTGTGGCTTGTGGGATCTAAGTTCCCCAACCACGGATCGAATCCCGACCCTTGGCAGTGAAAGCGTGCAGTCCTAACCACTGGACCACCAGGGAATTCCCTGAAAACTGCTTTGAGAATAAATTTTTTTCTTTCAATTTTATTGGGGAATAAAATTTATTGTAAGTTATTACCAGCATTAAAATTCACCTCTTATTTCTCTAGCACCTAGCACAGTGTCTGACACATTCAAGGCATTTGTTTGAATAAATTGGAGAGGTTTTTTTTAAGTTATTAAAAGTAGAAGAGGGGCTTCCCTGGTGGCACAGTGGTTTGGAGTCCGCCTTCCGATGCAGGGGACACAGGTTCGTGCCCCTGTCAGGGAGGATCCCACATGCCACGGGGTGGCTGGGCCCGTGGGCCATGGCTGCTGGCCCTGCGCGTCCGGAGCCTGTGCTCCGTGATGGGAGGGGCCCCATTGGTGAGAGGCCCGCGTATCGCCCAAAAAAAAAAAAAAAAAAGAGAAATTAGAATTCTTTAGGTTAAGTCTTCTCTGAGGGTAAGAAATGGGCTGTGATCTTTAAGAATACCTTCTAATAAACAAACTTTCAAATTTTAGAACCACAATATGCTATTATTTCTCTTAGCTCCTAGAATAATATATAGCAGGCATTTGGTATATTGTTAATCTTCAAATCCTATATTAGGTTGAGCTATATGAAATTGTCAATAATTGACTTTTTTAAAAAAATCTATAAGAACAACAGATTCATGTGGTTCTAATTCTGATATTTATTTGGTTTAGAAATAATATGATTACTCTTTCTTTGGATGCTATGCTAATTGATAATTTCAGGTAGAGTAAAAAGGTTATTTTGTGTTTATAAGTTGGTGGTTACTTTTTATAACATTCTGTTGTAAAATCAAAGAGTTCCAAACAAATAGGTCATCAGTATTCACTTGATCAGTTAACAGGGATGGGGACCTTAATAGGGGAGGAGGATTATTTATAATGATGATACTGTTTAACTTAAATTTATAAAGATTTTCTTGTTTGAAAATTTTCAGAGTAGCATTTCTTATTGGGTATTTCCTAAAGTGAAATATTGGAATTGTTTTTATATATGTTCTTATATTTCTGGGGATAATACATGAGAATGTTAAAGCATGTTCATCTAAGTGAATTTGTGCACTTGATCATTTTGGAAAATGTAGTTTTGCTCTGATATTGTAACCAACATTTTGTTTATAATCACTGTGCTTTATTTTATATATCTTTAAAGGATACACAGCTTGGGTGACTTGTGTATACTTTTTTTCTGAAGTAACACAGTTTTCTTTGTTTTTAGTGCCACAATGGCAACTGCACCATACAACTACTCTTACATCTTTAAATATATTATTATTGGTAAGTTTATTTAACTTATACTGTTGTTCTCCAAAGAAGGTTAAAATGCAAAATATTTATATGCTAATACTTAATGTAGTACTCCAGAAGAAGTGAAGGATTTTCTTTCTCACTGCAAAATTAAAGCTCCTTTGATAAGGTTTATTTTTGTACCAGTGATGTACCTTTTGCTTTGTGACCCTGGGTACTTCTGTAGTACAAAGCTGGGTACATTTGAAGTGATGTTGGTTTTTCTTGAGGGCTACCTGAAAGTTTGTTAATACTGGGAATGAGATTAACTTCGTAGGAGTGCTGATACATCCAGAAATATCATGAAAGCTCTCAGAGCCCCCTGGATTCCAACAGTTGATAAAGATTCAGAGTAATTGTGTAAGATACATAAAATATAATGGTGGTTTTTCTCTTAATAAGTTTTGAGATTTAGCTCAAATTAAGACAATGCTGTTTATCCAGATACAGTTTTAAGAGCACAGTTGAAAGTATACATATTATTCTGTTAATTCATATTAGAACAGTTTGGTTTAATGTTGAGCTTATGTGACTGTATTGTAATGCTTCCTTCATCAAAGGTTAAATTGCTGTTAGTACAGTTAGAGATGATATCTCTTCTGTTATGATTTTCATGTGATGTACATTCTTTTGTGGAATTCTACAAGAAATACGAGATAAGATGGGATCTAGTGAATCAAGCTTCCCAAACTTATTATTTCTACTTGTTATATGCTGCCCTTTTGGTCACTCCTAGGAGTTTCTGACTTTTTTGCATGGGTTAAGGGAAAAGAACAAAAGTTGAAATAGTTCAAAGTAAAAAATACTATGTTTCTCTGTTAAAAAGCTTTTGCCAGCTGGTGTCTATTTATTAACATAATTCATAACCAAATTCTGTCACTGGTGAAGGTTGGGAATATTCAATTTATATATCACAGTGAAAACTGACCTTTAGGATCTTTTGAACTCGTTATAAATTATGGAAATAAAACTTTTTTAAGTGCCCCAGAAGTTTGTGATGTGATATGGTAGAAGGGGTATAGCAATCATTGAAGAGTATAAAATTATAAGTATAAAATTGAGAAATATAATTACCACTTGAAACTTTTTTTTTAAACAGGGGACATGGGAGTAGGAAAATCTTGCTTGCTTCATCAATTTACAGAAAAAAAGTGTAAGTTCAATATGTAAGATAAAACATTAGTAAATTCTTTATTGTCACATGACACTTATTTTCAGTGTATTCTATGAAATTAAATATAACCTTTCCCTATATATGCACTTTTGTCTTTAGGAAGTGATTTTTTTTTTTTAATAGGTGCAGACAAAATGAAATATACCTGTATGTATAGAGTGTTGGCTTTTTATGCCATAAATAACTTGATTGACTTGTTTAGATTTTCTTGATGATATAAACTTAAATTTTAAAAATGTATACTATAAAAAATTTTTAAAAATTACAGTGTCAAACTTAAGTAATCTTTTTTTGTTCTCTGACTTTCCATTATAGAAATTATCTTATTGGGGGAAATTTGCTCATATATCATTTGCTAATAACTAAATAATAATAGATTGGAAATATTTAAGGTGGAATTCTTTCTACATTCCTGACTGGTTGATTAAGATTCAAAGTGTACTACTCTATCTTGGGTGGTAGGGGAAGGGGGCATTGTATTTTATGTAACCGATAGGCTAAATATAGTTGAAATTGTTTCCAGTAGTTGAAATCATTTCTATGGCATTTTTTGGCTTAATGTAACATTTTATGAAGTGTCCAGCAGTCTGTGTGTACTATAGAAGAGAATAATAGTGGGTTTAGGTTTTCAGTGGCCTAATTATAAGGAAAGGACTAATAAAATTGTTCTGTTGGATTAGACGTATATAACTTGACAATATGTAATTATAAATATATATTAAACATGGTGACTTTGAGATATTGATAACATTTTGCAAGATAAATATTTGTTTGACCAAAAACTAGAGTCCTAAAACCATTGATTGATTTGTTATATGTAAGAATTGTCAGAAGGCTAAATAGTATAATGTTGGTATTATGAAGAGTTTATGAAAATCTTTATTTTTCATTAGCAGATTCTTTTAGTCCAAAGGTCAGCAAACAGTAACCTGTGGGCCAAATCCAGTCACTGGCTGTTTTTAGAAATAAAGTTTTTTTGGAATGCAACCATGCCCATTTTTTACGTATTGTCTATGGCTGCTCTTGTGCTTCAGCAGAATGCAGTCTTGTGACAGAGATTTTTTGGTCTACAGAACTTAAAATATTTATTATTTGGTTCTTTTTTTTTTTTTTTTTTGGCCGCACAGCGCGGCATGCGGGATCTTCCCTGGCATGTAGGATCTTCTCCGACCAGGGATCGAACCCTCACCCCCTGCGGTGGAAGCACGGAGTCTTAACCAGTGGACTTCCAGGAAAGTCTTATTATTTGGTTCTTTACAGAAGTTTGCTGACCCTTGTTCCAGTCACATCTCTGTGACTCACTTCTGGGTTTTTGCTAATTTTTTTTTTTTTAGTGCAAGCTTTAGTCTGTTTATAGCCTACAAGCATTAGTAAGTCATTTGATTTACTAGTGGATTATTTTCCCACTGGTCTTAATTTGAAGACTTCTGCAAGTTGGAATGTTATATTTCTTTTCCTCCCTAACAGTTATGGCTGACTGTCCTCATACAATTGGTGTTGAATTTGGTACAAGAATAATTGAAGTTAGTGGCCAAAAAATCAAACTGCAGATTTGGGATACAGCAGGACAGGAGAGGTTTAGGGCTGTCACACGAAGCTACTACAGAGGAGCTGCGGGAGCACTTATGGTGTATGATATCACTAGGTAAGCGATTAATAATTTTCAACCTTCATCCTTGAAAAAAGAAATCTATTTTAGGAGTGCGGTTTCTTTTTTTATTGATTTAGGCATTCTGTAGTTTGTAATTGCGTGTCTGTAAATGAGCTTATTTGGGTTTTATGGATTTTTCTCTAAATTGCTGTGTGTAATACTTGATATAACATGTTGATTTCCCTTTCTGAAAGTGAGTATGACTGAAGGAAAACTTCAGGAGATGCCGGTGGAGCGAGTGAAAGAATACTGTTCTGAAAAGCGGTATCAGTTGAATTATTTGAGGTGAAATAATATTTTACACCACATATTTTCACTTCAGTAGAAAGCAAGCAGATCTTGAGGAGTTCCTCTGTTCAGCCTCTAGTTATTTATTTTTGGCTGCATTGGGTCTTTGTTGCTACGCACAGGCTTTCTCTAGTTGCGGCGAGCAGGGGCTGCTCTTCGTTGCATTGCGTGGGCTTCTCATTGCAGAGGCTTATCTTCTTGTAGAGCATGGGCTCTAGGCGTGCGGGCTTCAGTAGTTGTGGCTTGCAGGCTCTAGAGTGCAGGCTCAGTAGTTGTGGCGCACGGGCTTAGTTGCTCTGCGGCATGTGGGTCTTCCCGGACCAGGGATTGAATCCATGTCCCCTGCATTGGCAGGCGGATTCTTAACCACTGTACCACCAGGGAAGTCCCCACACCTTTTCAAAATAAGGTCAAGCAAGGAATTAAGTAGTTTTACTAACCCACCATGGTAGATTATAAAAAGTTCTCATACTTGCATCTGAAGTATTTTATTGTTTATTTACTTAAATTCTTTTTTGTCCTAAAATGGATTGAAATAGCTCATGATACTTCATGTAGCAAGATTAAATTTATTTCAACTCTGTTTCTGGAAACTCAAAGCAATTGATAGAAACTAACGAAACTGGATCCTAAATGTTTGACTTTGGAATACTGTGCCACTTCATTAAACTCTGTACTGTTTATCTACTACTGTAAGCTAGAAAATGAACTGGATCACCTTTCATGTTAATGCAAAGTGCCAGTCTAAATCAGTGTGACTCTTGTCTCACTTTTTGAGGGGGTAGGAATTGGTGAGTGGGACCAAGTGATAGACTTTCAACCTTATTTCCTTTTGGGAAATGATTTATACTGTTTCCTCTTGAAGAGTCACATTAGCATATTATAGGACCTTGAGAAGTTCTGTAGTAAAGGAACTCTTTAAGTTTGTTTAATTTGGTGTTTTCTAAGGTTATTTTATTGAGGAACACCCTTTGGAAAATGCTGCCTTAGAATAAAAATAGTGGATGATTATAATTATAGTGCTTGAAGTCTTACTAAATTCTAGAATTTGGTGGTGTCGGGGCAAAACAGAGTGAAACAGCCTTAATGCTCTTCACTAGAGCCAGACAGTTGGTAAATAGTTTTGTGAGAAGACTGTTAAAGAACCTGGCCATCTGTACAGACATCCTTTTATGAGGGATGCATTCCTGAAGACTTCGCATAATTGAAAGCTGCATTCATTATTATAATTTTTTAAAATTTATTTATTTATTTATTTTTGGCTGCGTTGGGTCTTCGTTGCTGCACGTGGACTTTCTCTAGTTGGGGCGAGCAGGGGCTACTCTTCATTGCGGTGTGCAGGCTTCTGTTCGTGGTGGCTTCTCTTTTTGCAGAGCATGGGCTCTAGGCGCATGGGCTTCAGTAATTGTGGTGCACGGGGGATCTTCCTGGACCAGGGCTCTAACCTGTGTCCCCTGTGTTGGCAGGAGGATTCTTAACCACTGTGCCACCAGGGAAGCCCTGCGTTCATTATTAATAAAATTTAAATATGGTGATGTGTGCTTAAGTGTATCTATCTATAGTGTTGTAGTTTGTTTTGCTTTCTCTGTGTGTTCTTCTTTTAATTCCAGCCTATTGAGATACAGTCAACGTAGAAGATTGTATAAGTTTAAGATCATTTGATACGTGTATATATTTTGCTTTTAAACATAACTTTTAAGCATAGTAACTACTTTCGAGAAAATTTGTGTCTATTCAAGTCATCAAAAGTACTTTGCTGGAAACAGCCCAAATGCCCATCATCTGACAAATGGATAAACAAATGTGGTATATCCATATAGTGGAATATAATTCAGCCATCAAAAGGAAGGAAACATTGATACATACTATAAAGTGGATGAACCTAGAAAACATTTTACTAAGTGAAAGAAGCCAGACACATACAGTCACATATTGTATGATTCCATTTATATGAA
Organism: Leucopleurus acutus; assembly: GCF_964270905.1. Classification (NCBI taxonomy): domain Eukaryota; kingdom Metazoa; phylum Chordata; class Mammalia; order Artiodactyla; family Delphinidae; genus Leucopleurus; species Leucopleurus acutus. The sequence goes on from NC_139150.1 coordinate 13,459,401, forward strand.
ATACCTGGAATAGGCCATTTCATAAAGACAGAAAGTGGATTGCCAGGGGATGAGGAGTAAGTGCCAGTGGGTACAGAGTTTCTTTTTAGGAGTGATGAAATGTTATAGAATTAGAGTGATGATCATGCCACAAATTTGTGAATATATTAAAAACCACTACATTGTATACTTTAACAGGATGAGCTTTGTGATGTTTGTTATATCCCAATAAAACTGTTACTGAAAAAAAACAGTACTTCAGGTTTTAGATGGGTACTTTTTCTTGGTAAAGTGATACTTCATAGCAACATTGATGTGGCAGCTATGACACTGATTTTTTTCCCTTTTTTTTTCTATTAATCATTGACATTTTGCAAACTTAAAAGTCTCTGCTTTAGAGTAATACTTTTTATTCTTAGCATTAACACTTTTAAAATATTTATTTATTTATTTTTGGCTGCGTTGGGTGTTCGTTGCTGCATGGGGGCTTTCTCTAGTTGCGGCGAGCAGGGGCTACTCTTCGTTGCAGTGCACGGGTGTCTCATTGTGGTGGCTTCTCGTTGTAGAGCACGGGCTCTAGGCGTGTGGGTTTCAGTAGTTGCAGCACATGGGCTCAGTAGTTGTGGCTCACGGGCTCTAGAGCACAGGCCCAGTAGTTGTGGCGCACGGGCTTAGTTGCTCCGCGGCTTGTGGGATCTTCCCAGACCAGGGCTCGAACCCATGTCCCCTGCATTGGCAGGCACATTCTTAACCACTGCACCACCAGGCAAGTCCACTAGCATTAACTCTTTTTTTTTTTTTTTGCGGTACGTGGGCCTCTCACTGTTGTGGCCTCTCCCGTTGCGGAGCGCAGGCTCAGTGGCCATGGCTCATGGGCCTAGCCGCTCTGCGGCATGTGGGATCTTCCGGGACCGAGGCACGAACCCGTGTCCCCTGCATTGGCAGGCGGACTCTCAACCACTGCGCCACCAGAGAAGCCCAGCATTAACTCTTGATTGTCACAGGGTACTTGCCTAAATTAACATCATAGTTTATCATGGTAGTTTGTTTGATACATCACATCTAACATCACACCAAATTTAGGGATCTTTTAGCACCTTTTTGTTTTTTTTTTTAGCAGTAGTAACACCAGTTAATGCATATTTGGGTTAATATATAGAGAGATATTATATCTATAGATTTGAAAGTATGTTGGTGAATTTTAAATTAGTAATGAGACAGTTACCAAAAGCATTAGCAGAAGTTATGTACATGTAAGTAATTCAGTATACGTGATCTTGATACTACTTACAAAGGATGTGTAGATTTTTCTGTTTACCAAAGTGTTGGCAGTTTGTAATTCACTCTTGCTGCCAGCTTTTTTTTTTTTTTTTTTTTTTTTCCTGTACGCGGGCCTCGCACTGTTGTGGCCTCTCCCATTGCGGAGCACAGGCTCCGGACGCGCAGGCCCAGCGGCCATGGCTCACGGGCCCAGCCACTCCACGGCACGTGGGATCCTCCCGAAGCGGGGCACGAACCCGTGTCCCCTGCATTGGCAGGCGGACTCTCAACCACTGCGCCACCAGGGAAGCCCTTGCTGCCAGCTTTGACATTTTAAAATTGATCTAAATCAGTATAAATATTTTTGGACTTGTGTTGTATAAGGTTTTGTGCACAAAGCAAGATAGCTGTGTTGGGTAAAAGCAAGGTATGCTAGTACTACAAGTATTAAAGAGTGATAAGGCTTGTGCTTTTTAAAAGAAAATTTATTTATTTATTTATTTTTGGCTGCGTTGGGTGTTCGTTGCTGCACACGGGCTTTCTCTAGTTGCAGCAAGCAGGGGCTACTCTTAGTTGCAGCATGCAGGATTCTCATTGCGGTGGCTTCTGTTGTTGTGGAGCACAGGCTCTAGGCACATGGGCTTCAATAGTTGTGGCATGTGGGCTCAGTAGTTGTGGCCCACGGGCTTAGTTGCTCTGCAGCATGTGGGATCTTCCCGGACCAGGGCTCAAACCCGTGTCCCCTGCATTGGCAGGCAGATTCTTAAAACCACTGCACCACCAGGGAAGTCCCAAGCCTTGTGCTTTTTAAGAATTATATTTGACCATTGTTTGCTTAGAAAATTTTAAAGCATTGGGAAAAAAGTTTTTATGTGACTTTTTTTTGACATTTATGTGGTGATTTGTGTATAATGTAATATAGCACAGAAAAAAGAGTCTGAGTAAGAAATTCTTTTCACTTCTCACTGGGAAAGGATTAAATGTTTGGAATATCACATTTTATATGAGCACTGGCAGCTGGAGATCATGCAGTATATTCACAAGGCTGAACTCGAAACACTTCAAGGACACAGTGTGTGTACAGGGTTCTACACCCGGCTCTGAAATCATTAAAATCTTTATGGGCTTCTGTTTCCTCACCTGATAAATGAGTAAGATAGATTAATGTTCTGTGAGTCTGTAGAAGTCAGAAATATTTTTAAGCTACAAAATTTTTTAAAATTTTGACCTTTTTGGTAAAGTCTAATTAATAGTAATAGTATATACTCTGTATATTATTGTAAATTATTTGGATTTGTTTGTTATCTTAGATCCTACTTGGCTAGTGCAAAGGAGCCTATGAGTTTTTAAACTCTTGGGTTAGAGAAAATGGAGAAATAAGGCAGTCTGTATCCCCAAATGAATTAGCTGCTGGTTAATAAGAGTACAGAGTTAGGATAAACTCACTGTCTGATATACCTGGGGATTTCAGTTTCCAGTCAAATGTATTAAATGTCTTTTTAAAGCCAATTTTTAAAACTCTGAGTTTAGAATTGTTTTCTATCAGTTTTTTTAAGTTGTTCCTTGCTTGCTTATTGGTCTGTTTATGGATGTTCTTTTAAATGTAAAAAATTTACTCCTGACGTGTAAGTAATTAGCAAAGTTGCTGGCTATTGAGTTATTTATTTAAAAATAATAGGTTTTCCTAGATTTTTGAAAAGTATATGTTTGCATTCCACAGTTGTACTTTAGTGTAACAATCTAGTCAAATCAAAAATACTTCTTTAGGATCTGTTGATTAAAGTGTATATTTAAAATATTTGTTGAAGTTTCTTTTTTTCTGTTGAAATGGCATCTGTGGCAGTCACAAATGTAAACTTTAATTTTTGCAGAAGAAGTACATATAATCACTTAAGCAGCTGGTTGACAGATGCAAGGAATCTCACCAATCCAAATACTGTAAGTTAAATGACATCTATTATACAGAAAACTTAAGATCTAAGTTGACCCAGAAAGGAAAGCCATTTGCTAAGTGGGCTTTTTTTGTATTTGGGTACTAAGAATGAGAGAATCTTTATTCTGAAATTAATTGAAGAAAAAACGTTTTTTTCAAATATGGATTATGCCAGGTTTTACGTCTTATACTTGGGTTTTGTTCATGTTTGTGGTTAATAAAAAAAGAAAGTTATGAGTGGGGTAGTCTCATGTCAAGTGGAGACTCTGAAATCTGAAACTATCACTTTAATCTGCATTAGTTTCATAAAATGTTACCATTAGAGGAAGCTAGGCAAAATGTACTAGGGAATCTCTGTATTTCTTACAGCTGCATGTAAGTCTCAATAAAATTTCAATTAAAAATAAAAAGAGTTCTGCATGCGTTAAAAAATTAGCCAGTCTGAGAAGATATTTATTTATGGAGATTTTCATAGCCGCCATGCTAGACTCTGCAATATACAAAAATGAATGTGGGTCCTTAGCCCATAAAAGGTTATAATCTAGCAGGGAGATTACCTGTGGGTATACAGATAGCTATACTGAAAAGCAGAGTGGAATATGGGTTAGAAATAGAGTTACTGGTGTAGTGCTTGGTGGTGGTGGTGAGGACCCAGTATGAGCAGTGCCATCTGGAGAAACCAGCTTTATAGAGGAGGTGTTGTTTGAGCTGGGACTTGAAGGGTAAAAAGGTTTCAGTAGATTCTGTTGAGGGTATTCCAGGAACAAGTGAGGAAAAGCACAGATCTGTGACAGACTCTGAGCTTTTTGAGAGTAAGGCCTGTGTCTCACCTAGCTTTGTACCCCAGCACCTGGCAGTGGCCTGGTTTAGTAAGTATGTAATCAGTGGTAAGATTGGCTTTCATCAGGGAACAGCAATTTAATTATATTGATAGTCAGTTAACATGGTTTGCCTGTTATGCCAGGGACTGTGTCTGGAACTTTCCATTATCACATTAAACCCTCTGTAGGTATACATACAAATCTATAGATGAATGTTCATCAGCAGCTTTATTTGCAATAACCAAAACTGGAAAACAACCTAGATGGCCATCAGCACGTAAATGGTGAAACAATCTGGTACGTCCATACTATGGAATACTCCCCAGCCATACAAAGGAATGAACTGTAGATAAATGCAGCACATTAGATAGATCTCGGGCATTGTGCTGAATGGAAAAAAGTCAGTCTCAAAAGATGACATACTGTATGATTCCATTTATATAAAACATTCTCAAAAAGACAAAATTATTGAGATGGAGAACAGATTTATGGTTGTCAGGGGTTAGCGATGGGGGTGAAAGGTGTTAGTGTGAGTTGACTATAAAGAGGGCAGCACAAAGCAGTTTCTTTGAAGTGATGGAACAGTTCTGTATCCTGATGGTGATGACACAAATCTATACCTGCAATAAAATTGCATAGAACTATACACACTCCAGAACCTGTAAAACTGGTGAAATCTGAATAAGGACTCTAGATTATACCAATGTCAGTTTTCCTCGTTTTGAGAGTGTACAGTAAGTATGTAAGATGCTACTATTGGGGAAGCTTGGTGAAGGGTATATAGGACCCCTCTACTCTTGTGTAAGCTTTTGTGGTTCTATAGTTATGTTCAGGTATTGGTAAAATATTAAAAACAGCAAGGAAACAACTTATTGTACAGGGTCCTTAGAGGAGTGTAATAAAAAAATTAGCCGTGTCCTTCCTGCCTCATTTATGCCTCTTAAAATCTTTAGAAAAAAGAAAATCTCTTTAAGGTCCAGTGCAAATGTTACATTTTCTGTAACGTTGCCTTTGATTTCTGTGTGGAAGTTAAATACTTCCTCATTTTGTTGGTGGTATATTTTGTACCTCTGTCTTGTTAGCATGCCACTTTATGCCTCCCCTTTCATCATGATGAGAAGCATTTTGGAAATTCTTAAGGAATGGAGAGCAGGCAGTGTTTCCATTAAGCAAACATTTCTTGCTTTGAGCACCTGTGTTGTAACGGCCCTGTACTAACTAAGCCATCGTGACTTGAGCAACTTTGATATTTTTTGAAAAATTGATTTCCTTTAAGTGTTATTGCCTTATTCTTTAGAAGACTAGTGGACTATATATGAAAACTTCTTTCTCTCCTCAGTGGGCGCTTGTCCACACTGATTGAAGAATGCTCACTTGCTGAAGGTTTACATTCGGGTCAAAATGGCTATACTTCATGGACAGCATTTTTTGAAAGTAGGACGGCCAGGGCCTGAAATTTCACGTGAAAAAAAGTTAATGGTGGAAATCCCTTTTAGTTGAAACCGTCCATTTCTGAAGTATCTGTATCTGGATTACCACATCTGTTCTGAAGGGGAAAAGCGAGGATGGGGGGAGTTGCCAGTTGGTGTCAAAAAATACATTGGTAGAGACAGTTTATCCCTCAGCTCATTCCAGTAAAGGCTGAAGCCCTGTTTCCCAAGGCTGCACACGTTTTTCTTAGAGCTTTTCAGAGCAGCCTTTAACTTCAGCCTAACTTCACTGGTATAAATGACTCCAGAGTGGGTATAGGTGTATAATATTTTGCCTTGAATTTGAACCCACTGCATATACGTCCTCCCACCCCCAATGTCCTCTATCATGGATACACAGTCATTTGTTATCAGTTGCTACAAACTTATTCCAGCCTAGGGATAGTGTAGGGGAGGACAGTATTTGATGGTCACAGTTTGGGTTTTCTACCTGACTTCTAATGTCCGCCTACCACTGACTGACTGACCTTTGACAAGTCCTTATTTGAGTATTAATTTCCTTACTTGTAGCCTGAGAAGTTGAACTGGTAGTTGTAAAGTTTTTTGAGGGTCCCAGGAACTTTTGAAAATCTGATGAAAGCCACAAACCTTCTCTTCCAGGGAATGTCCTTGTTTACAGCATTTTGTGCTTAATTTCAGTATATTCACAGATACCCTGGAGCTTGTCCATGGACCCTTAGTAGTCTTACTCAGATAAATCATAATCTTTGGCCTAGACCAGATGTGTTTCAGGCACACAAAAACAAAACAGGACTGTTTTGTTTTTAAATGGCTTGAGAGCTGAGACTGGTTTTTACGTGTTTATAGGGTTGTTTTAAAAAAAGTCAAGAAAGAAGTATATGCAAAGCGACCACAAACCTGAAATATATACTTTTTGCCTTTCACAGAAAGTTTGTCAACCCCTGGCCTAGGTAATTGCTGACATCCCTCTTCATACTAATACCTTCATGATTCTGTAGTTCTGTCTGATGGATAATTGCTAGTATTTCGTTTCCTTTTTAGACCCACTTGTTTTTTCTTCAAGATTTTTAGATTTCAGAATTTTCATGTTTGATTTAAATGGTTTCTTTTGTTTTAAGATGTCTTTCTTTTGGTCACAAACTAGGTAATAATTCTCATAGGAAATAAAGCAGATTTGGAGGCACAGAGAGATGTTACATATGAAGAAGCCAAACAGTTTGCTGAAGAAAATGGTGGGTTTCTTTTAAGACTTTTAATGGCTTTTTTGGGTCACACATGGGAGAATTTCTAGGGATAGGTGGGATTTTGACAATGCAGATTATTTGACAGTTTTTTAAAAATTCAAACTGCTCAAATCTAAGAATGAGGAAATAACAAAATGTGTTTCTATTTGAGGGCAGTAGAGTTATTTAATGACAAATGTAAAGATTCCCTCCATCTCAAACTCATATAGTCTTTCATAAAATACTATAGAAGGAGTACTGAAAGCTGTTGGGAAACTTTTATTCAGATGTTACTGAAGAGAGTGTCCTTGTGAAAGTTAATTCGAAATATCCTTCATAGTCTGAATTTTATTTTTAGGCTTATTGTTCCTTGAAGCAAGTGCAAAAACGTAAGTATGGCTAAAGTTAGTAGATCATTTTTAATTACATTCAAATTTCTCAAAGTAGAACCATATATTTAAAAATGTATAATGTATATACATGTAATGTATAATATATAAATGTGTAATGCTTATGGCAGGGAAAACAGTCAGCAAACATCCCTTTGCTTCCTGTTTCACTTTTCAAAATAATGTTTTTTGTTACTTTCCCTAACATATTATACCTTGCTTATACCCGTTGGTAAGCCAGGTTAATAAATGAAATTGTGTTAACATTTCAGAAGTGTTTGACTTTTACAACCAAGGTTGAATTTGGCATCTTGGACTCAAGGTTGGTCAACCTGTTGATTTAATGCTGCTTCTTATAGTAAAAAGCATGACTTAAGGAAATATTCAATGTCTAAGAATAATCAGAAGCATAATTAACATTTTCTAATTGTTATTCCATGTTCATTATTGAACCCCAGGACTGCTGTCATAGTTCTTCATTTATTAAGCCAAAAATTCCTTGCAGTGGTGAGAAGCTAGCGCCTTTTTGTTTAGCCTCATCTGTACTGTTAGTCCTAACAGAGATGAACTCAAGTGTGAACATGGCTAAGCATGATAAGAACAGTACAGTTCATGCTTGGCTAATCAGACCATACAAATCCTGGAATACTGTTCTGCATGTGTTTGGAGATGACTTCATTTCTATTTGAAATACCCACTGTAATGGCCTGTCTTAATTATTGTTATATATTAATATACAGCATTTTAATGATTAGAGCACATAGTTTCAAATAGGGTTTGTAGAAAGAGCTGTTAGTATTGTTTATATGCTTTCCACAGAAAATATCTTCCCATGTTGTTCTCTTAGCTCAGTCTTCTGGTAGTCCCTTATTAGATGATACTGGCTGAGTTGAAGACATCATGCCAGTTGACTAAAGGTTAGCAAAAGGTCAGTGTATAATGTCCTGTCTGTCATAGAAAGCTGTGGTTCGCCAGTAAAGTTGTCGATTGCCTCTTAGGGGAGAGAACGTAGAAGATGCTTTCCTTGAGGCTGCCAAGAAAATCTATCAGAACATTCAGGATGGAAGCTTGGATCTGAATGCTGCCGAGTCTGGTGTACAACACAAACCTTCAGCCCCACAGGGAGGCCGGCTAACCAGTGAACCCCAACCCCAGAGAGAAGGCTGTGGCTGCTAGTGACCTCTTTGCCGTGGCTCTCATTTGACCTTTCACCTCTGTCTGTTGGAAGCAGTACTTTTTACTTGCTGCCTCATTGTCTTCTGTACATCTTACTGGGTTTAATTAAAAAGAAAAAACAACTCTGTTGTAAAAACAGTTTAACACAATACTAAACTGCTAAACAACTAGATGTAATCAGGTTATCAAAGGCAAGTAGAGTAATAAATCTCTTCTGCATGGTAAATCTAGACTTTTTTTCCCCCCTTGATTGTCCTCGTGATAGGTATGTCACCAATACATGATTTAAACTGAGCACTGATGCTGGACTTGAGTTTTACCCCTCCCTCTTTTTGGCAAGGCTTTGTCTCATTGTACGGTTTAATTTCATGATATCTTAAGCTTTTCTTCCCATTTTTAACTGTTCAGGTATGTCTGTTATAACCCATAAGTTTATTGCTGTGAAATGACTTCTGATGATAGAGAAGGGGTCCTTTAAAGCCTTTTGTTTTTGTTGGATAAATTCCCTGTTGTGTGGGTGGCATTTTTCTTGAGGCGGTTTGCTTCTGTCTTAGCCTTGCACAGGGAAAATATCCATTTATCTTTTCTCTTGTGCTTAATTAATAGCTTTATCCTTTTTTTTTTACACCATTTTATCTTTTTCTCTTTAGCAGAAAGTAAATATGTATAAAATTTGAAGGAACCGAACTAACAATACATTCTGTGTATATTATTTTAATGAAGAAAATAAATTGATTACTGGCATTGGAACAGTATAAAATACCAGTTTGTACAGTATGACCTATATGTGACTATGTTACTCCCTTCCATTTCACATAAGGAAATAGACACAACTGCAGTTCACAGGATGTACTGGCTCCACCCTTTGGTGCTGGCAGTGTTTGGGGACATTATGCTGGAAGGAGCTCCTGGCGTGAGAGGATTAACACTAGTAGATTCTGTTCCATCTTTGCACTGTGGCTTACCTGCTGATTTTCTTAACTGTTCTTGTGCAATCAATAATGTGCTAACCTGCTTTTCTCTTTTTGTAACGTTTTGCATTACAGGCTGCATTTCTTGCCTTACTATATAGAAAAAGAAAAAAGGCTGGGTTTATTATTGCACATTTTAAGCTTTTATACCTGTATCTTCTTGGAATGGTGAGATTCTAAACCAGACAGCCAGAACTGCAGGTCTGCTGTTAAGGGATTTTAAATTGTGCATTTTTAACACTACAGTGAAATAATCTAAGATATCCCCTGTGTTCTTAGTATGAGGGGCTATTTTATGTCATGTTGGCATAAATTGTTTTGTAAAGGGGAAAGTGTTTCTAACGGTGTTCCAATATTTGTGCTGATACAAAGTAAGTTATTGCTTTGCACTAGGTGGTTTGGCCACTGACAGAATACTGTATTGCAAGGGAAATAATCTTTTATTTCTTTAGAAAGCAAACTTACCTTTTACCAAGTTCTTTACTTCTGTTGATTGATTTCTAATTGAGTTTATGGTTCAGGCTGGGAACTGAGAAGTTATTTGAAGTAGGATAGGCAAACCTCAGTATATTATATACAACGCACTCTCAGCTCAACTGTTGTGTTTAAAATACACATTTTAAATCCCTATTTACAGACACTAGCGTAAAAAATACAGCTTTCTGGGTTGTAAACATGTGGTAGTACCAGAGTATTGTATAGTCAGTGTTAAATAAAAGCCAAAACTGGAATGTGCAGAAAATAGGATTTGGTTAATTTGTGGACTCACCTTTCTGTCTTTGTTTAACTTTTTAAAAAGATACCTGGAGTAGATCAGTGTATTCCGTTAAAGACTTAACAGTGATCCATTTTGCTTACACTGTTGCATCACAAGGGACTTGCCCAGGGACCATGACCTGCTGGTGTGTGTATATATTTACAAAAACAAAACAAACAAACCACCCATTGGGATATAAGGTAGCAATCACAAACGAAAGACTGCGGCTTGTTTAGGTGCAGTACCCTGATTTCCCAAAGTTAGTTACAGTGGGTCTTAATTGTTTTTGTGACAGGAGTTATTCAGACTGCTGTACTCTTCATTTGATGTAACAAAATGCTATTAATCTAAATATTTGTAAATAAAGTACCTGTATCTAGATTAAATTAAAATTGTTTGCATTATTTTCTGAATTATAACAGGATTTCATATTTTTTTCAGGCAGTTATTTGGCATAAGTCGCCAGTTTTTATTTCAGAATTGTCCTTTTTGTTTAAAAAGAAAAGTCTACATAAGTAGCGTATAAATCCACATCACCCAGTAATTGAGCTAGTCTTATCCTTGTGTTCAGATCACACTTGCTGTGTTTTTCAACCTTTTTCAGTGTGAGATCAGCACATTTGGTGGCTGATAAGTGTTCTCCCTTGACTGTACTTGGGGCCAAATTCTGTTATTTGCATGTGTAATCCCCTATAATAAACTTGGGTGCTCAAAAATAGAGAAGCAAATTGTCATATTGTAATATCTGTGTGCCAGACACTGGGCAAGTACACTTTGGAGAGCATGTGAAATTCTTTTAATTTTTAATCCATGGAGAGCTTACTACGTGTGTGGTCACCTGCTTTTCTGGGTTACTCGTTGCCCTTTTGCACCTACGAGGCCCTCCTGATTAGTAATTGGTGCTCAGTACTCTACGCGTTAGACATTCCAGTATGATGTTCAAGTATTTTTCATGGACAATAAAGTGTTTGATGCGGTAACTTTTGATTTTTTTTTTTTTTTTTGGTGGGGGTGGGGGTTGGTGGTGTTTTCATAATACTAGTTAGAGGTAGCAAAGTTTCTTTGGCAAGATGTCTTTTGGAACCGGGTGTTTGTTTGGCGTTACACTTTAATTACCTCACCTCTAATTCCAGAAGACTATAGTTTTGGGAACTTTTTTGCCCACACTTTTTTTTTTTGCGGTACGCGGGCCTCTCACTATTGTGGCCTCTCCCATTGCGGAGCACAGGCTCCGGACGCGCAGGCTCAGCGCCCATGGCTCACGGGCCCAGCCGCTCCACGGCACGTGGGATCCTCCCAGACCGGGGCACGAACCTGTGTCCCCTGCATCGGCAGGCGGACTCTCAACCACTGTGCCACCAGGGAAGCCCCGCCTACACGTTTTAAGTGTTCTCTTTTCTTATAAATGTGTGGCTCAATTCACTCCCCTTAACAGAAGACCAAATGATTCCTGTTCATGTGGGAATATAGAGAGGGTTCATGTGGCAGTTTAGAAAGAAAATATTTTACCCTCATTCAGCACATGGACAGACCAGGAAACTGCATCCTTGAAGGATTTCAGTAATTGTGGATAGGCCAGGATTTTAAGCATTTTGCTAAGACTTGTGGAAATGAAACAAAGAATATAAGTACCAAATCAGTTTTATTTTGGAAGTAGATGTTTTCTGGAACTTAATGTGTTAATAAATTTTATGCCATTTTCATTGTCTTTAATCGTATTTATCCCGTATCTGTTTTTTTTCTTTTGGCTGTGCCACGTGGCATGAGGGATCTTAGTTCCCCCACCAGTGATCGAACCTGTGCGACCCCTACAGTGGAAGCGTGGAGTCTTAACCACTGGACCACCAGGGAAGTCCCTATCCCATATCTCCATATCTTAATGGTCCAGCTCTAGCCAAACAACTTTTTAGGAATATAAACCTCAGTAGGTGGTGAGAGATTACCCACTGTGCTATACTGTGTATAGTAACATGGTATATAATACCTGTTATGGTTCAAAAGCTGTATAGGGGCCTAGAAGAGTCCTTGGGGATATTTTAAAACAAAGTCTGACTGAACACAATTTGAATTTACCACTGGGTCAGATTCTCCAAAGTCCAAAGTTCTAATTTTCTACCACAGAATATTTTTGGTTAAGGAAAAGCACCTGAAGTATATATATAATAGTTTTATAACAGATATTTTCAAGTGATAAAATATATTCATTGATAGGTACAACATATTTCAACCTGCAGGCAGAGATGGAAAATCACTTGAAAGACTGAAATTTAGGTAAAAATTTTATGGTTTAACTGTAGATATGTGAAGTGTAAAGTCAGAATCTGTCAGACCCAAATTTACTTTATCTTTTATTTTTATATGAATACAGATTTTAAACAAAATCCAAAAATAACTTGGCACTGTTAATGAAGAGGGGCTTAAGTACATTTTTTTTAACCTTTCTAACTATGGATTTTACCAGTTTATAGATTCAAATCAGTATTGGTTTTATAATAATGCATTTCAAAGTGAAAAAACCCTCAGCCATCTAGGACCCTGGTTTAAATTGTATACAGTTGTTCCCATATGTACAGGTGACTTACAAAAACCCTGACGGTAATTGTACAAGTGGAGTTTCAGCATTTGAATTCACTGGTTCATGGTAAAAAGCAAGTGGCATTCTAATTATGAAGTTGGTGAGGTAGTGGAAAAGGTATTTCCTCATATTTCTGCAAGACAGTTTTCCTCCATCTGGCTGAGCCACTCTTTTCCTACAACAAGATGAGAAAGTCAGGATGAACTCTTGGAACAGTAAAAACAGGTTTTAACTAGGTTAACAATTAAATGATAGCATCATGGCTAACAGGTAAAATATATACTGAGTACCTCTTCGGAAAAATGTTTTAAGATGAACCACCATACGAAATTATCCAAGAGAAAAGTCAGAAAGTTACTTTTCTTAAGACTGTATGATAAACTAGAATTCAAGATCTTGCAATTGAAAGTGCAGGTTAAAAGAACTCTTTGTAACATGTACCCTGTGAGCAGGAGGCTGGGAATGGCATCAGTGTCGGTAACCGTCTAGTGATCGTGACGGACCTTGTAGAACTTGGAAGGAGCTCTGAAATGAAGGAAGAGAAAACATTAGGCTCAGAAGCCAGTCTCTTAATTCCAACCTAGTTCAGACTTTTATCCCACGTAGACCTAGATTACGACTCCAGAGTCCAAAATAATTCTAACAAACTCACCTCTACTCCTTGTGCCTCCAACATTCCTCTGTTACTCCTGGATTTAGAGCACCTGAACTCTTCTGGCTGCCACCATGAGCTAAGAGTTTAACCTGGCCCTCAAACCCCTGTCTACTCATCTCCCACTATTCTGGGCTCTCTTACCTCCAGAGTCATCTACTCTTCAATGCTCTGTGCCTCTGACACACTGTTCCTCAAGGCCTGCCCTGAGGCCCATGATGGTTTTGGCCTGTATCTGACCTGGATCCTACCATGGAAGGTTTTAAGGTAATCATTCAAATCTTGGCTCTGCTGCTAATGAGCGAGCTGTGTGTCTATTAAAGATGCAACTGGCCTTGAATGTTCTCATGGCTCAACCATACAATATACCACTCTGGTAAAGAAAGATTAGCCTCTAAGTCCTGGTTTTGTCTTTTGCTGTGACCTTGACATTTTTCATTTTATACAATTTCCTTATCTATATAGAGGGATAAATCCTATTTCCCAGGATGTAAATGAGATAATATATGTAAAGTGTTTAGTACACACACACAGTAGGCACACAAGATGGTAGCTATTATCCATCTCTGACAGTAATACTGTGTTACTGATTCCATGAGTATATTTTATGTTCCTCCTAAATAATTATTAACCTTATGTAAGTCATAGAAAACTTGTGAAATCCAGGGTGTTTTTTCTAATAGACTCTCAGTTAAGAGTTCAAACTCTGTTCAAACTTTGCTGAGGATTAACACTTGGCACAGTCATCTTCCCAAATGGACAGACTAAACTGGGACTCAAGTTGGTTTCAGAGGTCTAAACTTTTTTTTTTGGCTGTACCGCACAGCTTATGGGATTTTATAACTTTGTTGTTGTTGTTGTTAATTTATTTTATTTTTGGCTGCATTGGGTCTTTGTTGCGGTATGCGGGCTTCTCTTGCTGTGGAGCACGGGCTCTAGGCACGCAGGCTTCAGTAGTTGTGGCACGTGGGCTCAGTAGTTGTGGTGCACGGGCTTAGTTGCTTCGCGGCATGTGGGGTCTTCCCAGACCAGGGCTCGAACCCGTGTCCCCTGCAGGCAGATTCTTAACCACTGCACCACCAGGGAAGTCCCAGCTTATGGGATTTTAGTTCCCCAACCAGGGATCGAACCGGGCCCGCAGCAGTGAGAGTACAGAGTCCTCACCACTGGACCACCAGGGAATTCCCTAAACTCTATATTGATCAAGTAGACAATAAGGACATCCAGAAATGGAAGGCATTTATAGAAGAATTAACTATATCCCTGACAGGTCACCCAGTTTCCTAGGCTATTTCCTAAATCATCAGCTTATCCTCTTTATTCATCTACCAACCAATTGATTCCAGTCTCCCCAGGGACCATGAAAAAGCAAGTCTTTCCTAAGACAAGTTTTTCAGAGATTTGAAGGTGGCATTCATATCCTTCTGAGTCTCCTCAAGATTATGGACCCCAAAGCTTTCAGGTACTTTCCATGTATAAGTCAGACCCCTTGTGAAGAGCTTCCTCCTACCTGGCTTGGTCCAAGATGGGAGTCCTCTGCAAGGGAAGACTCCAGCTGAGACAGACTGGGTGATGACGTGGAATCTACAGATGTGCTGGTGACCAATTCCCCTAAGGCATCCACTTGTCTCCTCAAGCTGTGTAAAGTGCCCTCTGTCTGCCGCTTCCCTTTGCTTAACACTTCTGCCTGCTTGGACATACAGTGTCGAAGCTGGGCCTGAAAGTGTTATGGTAGAACATATTAGAACTAACACTGGGTACCTTCCTCATGTTTAACTTTTTTTTTTTTTTTGCGGTACGCGGGCCTCTCACTGTTGTGGCCTCTCCCATTGCGGAGATGCGCAGGCTCAGCGGCCATGGCTCACGGGCCCAGCTGCTCCGCGGCATGTGGGATCTTCCCGGACCAGGGCACGAACCCGTGTCCCCTGCATTGGCAGGCAGACTCTCAACCACTGCGCCACCAGGAAAGCCCATGTTTAACATTTGATAGGCAAATCTGACTATCATAAAATAGGAATGGCTGCTGAAAATCCTCTTCTTGTCCTTTAAAAAAAAAAAAAGGAGGTGCCAGATGGCTACTCTCTGTGTTGTCATTAACTGGGCCTTCAACTCAGCCTGTTCTCTCTGCTGTCACAACACTTAGGATTTCAGCATCCCTGGCCTCCCCATTAAATGACTGCCTCATCTCTCTCTCCTTACTGCCCAGACTTAGAAGATTGGTTTATACTGGATATCTTCAGAGTCTCTCACAATGTATGTAATCCTCAACCCCATACTACGTTCTGGCTTCCCCACCGTACCTCTGAAATGATTCTCTTATTAAAGTCAACAGCAAGCGCTGTCCCATAGAACTTTCTGTGATGACGGGAATGTTCTGTATCTGTGCTGCCCACTGTAGTAGCCACTGGTCATGTGTGGCCTTTGAGCACGTGAAATGTGGTAACTGAAGAACTGAATTTTTAACCTGATTTAATTAAAGTGAATTTACATTTAAACAGTCACATGTGGCTGGAGGCTATTTGATGTCAAGGGCCTCCACTCACTTGGTACCGCCCATGGCTCCTTCTCAGCCCTCGCTGTAAGCGGCCGTTCTCCAAAGATGCATTCTGTCCTCTCTTGTTCTATCTAACTCACTCTCATTTTCCAACTCCCACCTAAACTCTTAACCCCCAGATTTTTAGGTCAACAATGACCTATTCTAGACACCTGTTTTCAGCTGCCTATAGAAAGAGATTCTTCTCTGAGCTTCGAACGTGTAATCTATAAAACTGCCGTGAGAGCTGCAACAGAGCAATTCCCCCCACTCTCCTCAATATGCCAAGTATCTTATACTGTATTTTTCTTTTAAAAGGGCAACCTTGAGTCGATCTTCACGGTGACGCAGTTTCTCTCGGAGTGCTTCTCCACGCCAGTGTTCATCCTTTTTCAGAGGGAAAGGGAAACAGAGAGTCTCTAAGCACCACCATCAGTAACCGACCCACCTTTCCCCCCTCTAACCCTCTTCCATCCTCAACTCTGTGTTTGAGCTTATCTAGGGTAGGTGGGAACCAAATTATCTTTTGATGAAGTCCACAGAATAGCAGGATAAACCCTTACCATTATGTGAACATGAGAAAAATTCAGTTTTTCTTCAAAAGGTGATGGTCTGTCACTCACGGGGAATGGAAAGTTCTCTTTCAAGCTTTCCAGCCCTCCTTCTAGGTTTTCGTTCCTTTCCAAAACAGCTTCCAGATCTGCTGGTTGTTCTGGAAGAAACTGGTTAAGATTCTTCAGGCTGGTTCGGATTTCATCTTTCACTTCAGACTTAAGTGTCCTCATTGCTTCACTGATTTCCATTTGTCTTCTTTCCAAATCTTTTTGGTTTTCCATCTAAGGAGTGAGTGAGAGTCAAATAACTACTAGGTAAAGTTTGGGACTTACCTGGAATTGAACTGTTATTGTTAATGATTTAAATTTAATGTTTTAAATACATGTGTCATGTATTTACAGACCTACAAATAATTACTATGATTAGAATGGTAAAAACTTGTGATTTTTCAGCTGTTCCAAGTATCTATAAGCTACCAAGTAAACGATTTTACTGACATTTGACTGAAGCAACTTCCATTTAGAAAAGCATGGGTGCCATGTTCCTTGAAGGTGCATTACTCTATAGAAGTCGGTCTCTCTGGAGCTAGACAGAGCTGGATTCCAGTCTCGTTTCCAGTAAATATTACCAGTATGACTTAGGGCAAGTTAGCTAACTTCTGAACCTCTCTTACCTCATTTAACATGAAGATAATACCTTGCATCCCGAAATGCAAGAACTAGGTGAGAATTTATACAAAGCACCTTAGTGGTACCCAAATGAGAAAAGGGCCATTTACCTAAACAAGCCGTAAATGATCTAGATTATAAATGTTAATGCTGGAAGGGGCCTTAGAAAAGATCTGGTCCAACGTTTTCATTTTATGGGTGAAGAATCTGGTGGTTTCAGCAGTCTGGAGGTTTCCTCAGGTTTTACAGTTTGTGTTTAAGACCTGAGACTACCCTATGTGGCTCTCTCCATAATAGAGAGCTTAGTGAAGATATTACAGTCATACCCACTTCTAACTGCCCTTCCAAGTTTGCAGAGGCTGGGGGGGCCTTTAAATAAAAGTTATTTGTGTGTGTGTGTGTGTGTCAGGGCTGGGGGTGGGTGGCTATAGGCACAGATGAAACTGAATGGCCACATAGGGTTATCCAAAGGACAAGGTGTAGCAGGGTCAACCGAGTGGCCCCAGCAGCCTGACTAGACTAGAGCTCTGGGGTGGCCCAGCTGCTGCCAATGGCTAAGGGACACCAGGGGGGGTCTAGGGTTAGACTCTCCATCTAGCGTGAACTGCTTTCCCACCCTCAGCTTGGCAACGTTACAGGTTATCAAAGGTTTTCCCGGGGGTCATTTTTTCCTTCCCCAGGGGTTTGGCTCTTATAGACTTGTTTCTGACATAAAATCTAACATTTCAATACAGTGCTTTGGGACATGATAAAATTTTATGCTGAAGAGCTGCTATTTTTCTTTCAAAAACTAACATAAAAACCTTGTTGAACTTAAGGGCATTTTAAAAGTATATTTTGACACTATTGATACTATGTATAAAATAGATAACTAATGAGAACCTACTGTATAGCACAGGGAACTCTAATGCACTGTGGTGACCTAAATGGGAAGGAAATCCAAAAAAGAGGGGATATATGTGTATGTATGGCTGATTCACTTTGCTGTACAGTAGAAACTAACACAACATTGTAAAGCAACTCTACTCCAATAAAAATTAATTTAAAAAAAGTATATTTTGAACAAATACTTTTTTTCTTGTGGAGGTACATTTCTACATTTCAAAACTAGAAAAACAGATTTGATTAATTAGCTTTTCACGACTTTCCCAAAGAAATACTCCTTTTAAAAGAGCTACTGAAGAAATAAAGCTCTGCCTGAGTCCCGTGGGGTGTGGGCGCACCTGTTTCTTGAGCTCTGCGTACTCCTGCTGCATCTGGCTGAGCTCCTTCATCAGGCGCCTGGCCCGCTCGTGGTTGTCCTGGGCCACCTGCTCGATGGTTGCCATTTCCTTCTGCATGCAGCTGTTCTCCTGCTTTTGCTCCTAGCACCAGAGGAGGAGGATGACTCTGGAGGTGTGCGTTGCTGGCTTACGCACTCACTAGCTCTGTGACTTCATTTCTCGTCTAGGCTTCAGCTATAAAATGGGGATAATCTACCTGCCTTCTTTAGCAGCTGTGGTAGAGCTGGGAGTAAACATGTGGTCGGTCAGTCTGTCAGCCCAGAGTCTGAATCCTAGATCTGCAACATTACCATTGATACTAGGTTACTTTCCCTTGTCTGTAAGATGTTAACTATAGCCACCATCATAGGGTTCCTGGGAGGATTAAAATCTAGACATCTACATACTATCTTTACAATCATGTTGCCCATCACTGGTTGTAAGTGTATCACCCTTAGGGAAACACACCTAGTTGGAAAGTACCATTCAACAGGGCTACATTAATTCCTCCAAAGGGTGTTAGAAAAATCCATTCCTGTGACAGCCTCCGTTGCTGCCCACTGGCCTCCACCCACCATACGCTGTTTTGAACTCATCTGAGTGTCACCTCCCACAGTTTATCTCCAGGGATAAAACCATGGTAGGTTGAGCTTCCCGGTTTCAGGATAATGATTAATTAAAACTAACGTTGACCGAAAAGGGCGTGATGAGAAAAACCTGTGAGCACAGACTGCAGCTGGGTAAGAATGTCTTTAGAGGCTTTCCTTCCCCAGCCCCCTCCTCGACCCTGCTGGGGAGGCTGGACCGCTGAGGGTGCTCTCTGCTCAGTGCTGACATTGTCTGTGCACACGACCATCGTTTCAGCCAGCCAGACAGCTCCTCCAGGGCTGAGCCCAGACTCTGGCAAAATCTACCATCAGCTTCAGGAACAAATTACACGTAAATGCACCACAAACCACAGTTGGGTTAGGGACTTGGTTGACAGGTAATTTACTTTCTCTACCTTGAAGAAGTATTTTAGTTAAAAACGTAAAGGCGTCATCTCCTCATAAACTGCCTGGGCAGCGGATACTCACGAGAAGGTTCTTCTCCAGCTGACTCCGCTGGATCTTAAGTGCTTCCTTGAGGCCGGCGACCTGCTTCTCGGCTTGCTTTCTCTCTGTCAGGAACTGGTTCCGCAAGAGGCTGAAGTCTGCCCTCACAGAGTCCGTCTCCTTCTGCAGAGCCAGAAGCTCGCCTGACTTCTCCAGTAACTGCTGTTCCCGTTCTGAAAGCTGTCGTTCTGAAATGAGCATTTTAGGTAGCTTAGCCCGAGGCTCTGGGCTGGCCGTGGGCAGACTCCACAACGACATGCCACCCACTCAGGCACTTTGCTCTGTCACTCAGTCGTCCAGATCTCCCCTGACCCACACCAGAGGCCCAGTAAAAGGCCCAGAGAAGGGTGCCTCTTGATGTAATTTGTTCCCAGAGGCCTGATCCCAAAGTGACAGACAGCAACTGTCTTCCCTTTTGAGTCTTTGAGACCAGAGAGCACCAACCCTGAGGTGCAGGGAACATGGAACAGACTACTGAAATGTTTTTTATAAACCTAATTTTAATAAAGGGGGGCACACAGTATTTCTTCCTTCATGGGAGGCAGCGCAGAGGAAAGAACACAGGATTTGGAATGGCACACATCTTATTTTCTACAGTAGAAACGTATTTCCTGGTGTTTAATGGGAATCGTGTATGCAAACACCTAGTACACAGTGAGTACTCAATAAATAACGCTTATGCACAACAGTGATACTTAACACAGATTTTTCTAATCACCCTCTGTAAAGCAACACCCCGCCCAGATTTCACTTCTCACACTCTGGCATGGTCAGACTCGGCATATTTGTTAGGTTTCAGTTTCCTAATGAAATGGTTGGGTCTGGATGCATCAAGAGTTCCCAGGGAAAGAAGGAATAATAACCCTTTCAGGTCCCAAGTCCACTGAGTTCACTCAAGGTAGAACAACATTTTCTGAGCATTATTAAAACCTAAAGCCTAAGAAAAAGAAAACTCATTTATTGATGTGAGAACGATCATTTACCCTGGATTCCCATGTCAACTTCATTTATGTATGGCTCGAGAGAGTAAACAAACCCAAAGGCCAACATCTGTATCTTGGTACCATTCGCTATGTCAAATTTAGACAGAAGTAGAATTGTTAATATTGTGGGTTTTTTACTAGATTGAGATGAAATGGATCATTGTTCCAAAGCTCAGAAGTAATGTACTTTACAGAAAGCCTCTAGAGCACCTTTTGGCACTTCTCTGCCTTAATGTTCCACTCCCTTGAGACAGCACTCTCGAAGAAAGCAATACAGTAAAAGTAAAAAGACCTGACAGTCTTGGAACCAAATCCTATCTCCATAAAGACAAATTCCCTCTGTCCCTCTGAGCCTGTTTCCTCTTCTCTCACAGGGCTGGGAGGATCAAATGAGGGACCATTCTTCCCACTGTGCTTGTCCTGTGCCTCCCGTCTGGGCTATAGCTGGGGCCTGGGACTCCTTCACACATTTTACTCGACAATCAGCAGATTTCCCCGCCCTCAGTGCAATGTTCCAGAATACATACGGGTTTGGGAGAGCGTCTTCTCCAGGGTCTCACCCCACCTTTCCTCTTCCTGCAGAGTCCTGATGCGCTCTTCAGCCACCAACACCTTGGTCAGCACCTGCTCCAGTCTGCTTTGCTGGTCTGCTATCTCCTTTTCCAGCTGGTGCCGCTGCTCCTTCAGTGTCACTCTACTGGCTTCTAATTTTTCTTCTTCACTTTCTCTCTCTTTCTGGAGTCTCTGAAACATCTTAATAGAGAACAACCTTAGTTAGTCATAAAATAACAAATACCCAGTGTCCTGAGGGAATCTTCATGGACACTAGATAGATTCCAGTTCAACAGAAAGTAGAAAACAGCCCATGGGGACAGAGAGTGAGTTCTCTTTACAAAGGTGATCAAGTAGGGACTGGAAAACTGTTTGGCCAGCATGTGAGGAGGGGATTCAAGCAGGAACTGCCACGTGGCCTTCAAGATTCCTTACCGGGCCTGTTCTATGGTCTTAATGGCCCGTAATATTAATACCAAGGGAGTCAAAGAGTTGGTGTAAACTCCCCTCTGGTCACACAGGGCAGGTAAGGGAAGCTAGTCCCAAGGGGGATACTTCTCAGCAGCTTTCTGCCAGGGGAAAAAAGCTCACACAAGTGATAAAATGTTTCCTCTTATATAACGTCATAGATGTGCAGTACCATTTCCTGTTGGGCTAGTTTGGCCTTGTTTTCTTCAACTTCATTCTGAAACACCTGCAGTTGTTGTTGTTTTGTTTCCTCTTCTTTTCGGCAGACTTCCAACTTCTTTACTTGTTCTCTGATGTCCTCCTGGAGCCTGGTCTGCTCACTGAGCAGTACATCCTGACGCTTGGTGGTGTGGAGCAGGTCCTTCAGGTGAAAGAACAAATTGAAACTACGGACAAAGCCACCTTCATTACAGGTGGCTAGTGCCACAGCTACATCTATCTACTAAGTCTGACAAAATTAAAGCGTAAAAGTTCCATATCCTTTATTATTTCAACAAACATACAAAGGTACCTGGAACTCAACTTAATCACTGGCTTCCCTCTTTTTAGTACCTAGGATGACAGAGATGTCAGAACCTCAGCAAGAGACTCAGTTCCTCCGAGCTTTAGCTGCCTTGTCACTGAGATGGGAGTAAACAACACCCACCTCACAGGATTGCTAAGATTAAGAAAAGCTGTGAATAAGGCTTAACTCTGAAAATGAACCTAAAGTCATGGTTTTGTTACTATTTGAAATATTTATACAGGTTAAAAAACTCAGACAACAGGACTTCCCTGGTGGTGCAGTGGTTAAGAATCCGCCTGCCAATGCAGGGGACACGGGTTTGAGCCCTGGTCCGGGAAGATCCCACATGCTGTGGAGCAACTAAGCCCCTGCGCCACAACTACTAAGCCTGTGCTCTAGAGCCTGCAAGCCACAACTACTGAGCCCACACACCACAACTACTGAAGCCCGAGCGTGCCTAGAGCCCATGTTCTGCAACAAGAGAAGCCACCACAATGAGAAGCCCACGCACCGCAACGAAGAGTAGCCCCCGCTCGCCACAACTAGAGAAAGCCCACGCGCAGCAACAAAGACCCAACACAGCCAAAAAAAAAAACCTCAGACAACAATAAATACTTCTTTCTTCAAGGAACCCAAATTAAGCACTTTAGAAAAAGTTACCATTTTTCTAACAACACAGAAAATATTCATACGAACCTGTATAAAACTTCTTAAAAAAATAGAATAATTTAAGTTTTTTTTTTTTTTTGCGCTACGCGGGCCTCTCACTGCTGTGGCCTCTCCTGTTGCGGAGCACAGGCTCCGGACGTGCAGGCCCAGGGGCCATGGCTCACGGGCCTAGCCGCTCCGTGGCATGTGGGATCTTCCCGGACCAGGGCACAAACCCGTGTTCCCTGCATCAGCAGGTGGACTCTCAACCACTGTGCCACCAGGGAAGCCCTAATTTCAGTTTTATATATCTTAGAAACACAGAATCTTAAAGGTAGAAGGAAGAGAATTTAGATGTCTAATCTAACCTGTAATTTACAGAGTGGAAACTGAGGCCCAAACTTGCTTGAGTTTCTCTGAAATTCAAATTTTGGCAATAATCTCACAGGACAACACTGAATTACCTCAAGAAGATGATCAGAAGTACAAGGGTAAAAAGAATCTGCTCTAGGGGCTTCCCTGGTGGTGCAGTGGTTGAGAATCTGCCTGCCAATGCAGGGGACAAGGGTTCGAGCCCTGCTCTGGGAAGATCCCACACGCCGCGGAGCAACTAAGCCTGTGCGCTGCAACTACTGAGCCTGCGCTGTAGAGCCCACGAGCCACAACTACTGAGCCCGTGTGCCACAACTACTGAAGCCCGTGCGCCTAGAGCCCGTGCTCCGCAACAAGGGAAACCACCACAATGAGAAGCCCGTGCACCACAATGAAGAGCAGCCCCTGCTCACCGCAACTAGAGAAAGCCCGTGCTCAGCAACAAAGATCCAACGCAGCCAAATAAATAAATAATTAAAAAAAAAAAAAAAAGAATCTGCTCTATTCAACACCTGACAAGATGAAGGCCCGGATTTGGCCATGATTCTGCAGCTCAACGAGTGATCAAATCTAAGCCCAGCCTTTGCAGGCCTCATCTGTGCCATGGGTAAGAGATGATCCATCTGGTCCCTGAAGCCCCCAGAGTGGCTGCTGAGGGACTGTTGGGCTCTTTTAGCCATGACCTTACTTATTAGCTTCGAGTAAAACGTTGTTTGAATAAAGAATTCTAGGGATAAAATAAACTGGAAAATCACTGCTCTGCATCAAAATTTTTGTATATCTTATATTTGTGTTTGATAAATGGTTCTAAGGGACCTGCTCA
This sequence comes from Leucopleurus acutus, assembly GCF_964270905.1. Lineage (NCBI taxonomy): Eukaryota > Metazoa > Chordata > Mammalia > Artiodactyla > Delphinidae > Leucopleurus > Leucopleurus acutus. The sequence goes on from NC_139150.1 coordinate 13,483,051, forward strand.
TGTGAAAAGGAACCAGCCTACTTGATTTGTTATTTCAACCAATTATCTGCATGCCTTCAGGACACTACTAGAAGATTACCTTTGTGAGGCTTACCTGTTTTGCTAGGTTCAAGTGGTCTTGGACATCAGCTAGTTCCTCCTGTAATGAGTTTACTGCTTCCCGTTTTTCTACAGAAATAACATTTACATAAAATAAGAAATACTTATGTATACATGTTCCAGATTCCTATCAGTCCACTCAGAGAAGTAGAGTAGAAGTGAATTTATACTTTCTTCTGTTAAATGTATGACTATGCCACCCTATCTTATTAAACGCCAAAAGAGAGGTACATGTGCAATCCAGATCTGGACTTGGAGCCCACGTTTTTAAAGACTTGCATGTTCAAAAAAAAAAAAAAAAGACATGTTACATGTTCAAAACCTCACGATGAAAATTTACACATAATAATACCTCATGTTGATGAGGTGCATCGTTTAAAAACAGGTATCTTCCACATTGCTGATAAAAATATAAATTTGGTACAACCTTTCAGGAAGACAATTTGGGAATAAATTTTATATCTGTACTGGTTTTGTCACTTACTAGCTGTGTAAGCTTGAGCAAGTCACTTCTCGCTTAGGCAAGTCGCAAGGAAACTAGGCTTAAGTTGCTTTATCTGTAAATGGGTGAAATAATAGTTTCTACCTCATAAAAATGTTATAAGGATTAAGTGATAAAATGCATATGAAACACCTGCATCATGTCCAGGACACAGTAAGTGCTCAACAGTATACTGTTGGCTAGGATTACTTAGTAACTTATAAATAAACAATCATGAGGCTTTATAAAGAGTTGGTAATTAAGATGTTATTTGCATCTTTGTTTTTGTTTTTAAATCTACACACACACACACACACACACACACACACACACACACACACACACGCCCCAAGGAAAAATCTGGAGGGATATTTACTAAATTGATAATAGAAATTATCTCTGAGGAGTGAGGTGAATAGTAATTTTTATTTTGTCATTTTGCTATGTTTTTAAATTGTTCTCTAAAGAATATGAATTAGTTTTTTTTAAAAAATAGCTTTACTGAGATGTAATTCTCATACCATGCATTTTCCACCCATTTAAAGTATACAATTTCATGGCTTTCCGTAAGTTCACAGAGTTGTACAACCACCACCATACCTAATTTTAGAACATTTTTCTCACTTCTAAAAGAAGCCCCATGCCCTGTAGCACGAATTATTTCTGTAATACGAAAGCAAACAATTAAATAAAGAATCTAGCAAAAGGAAGAAAGTCACATCTCTCCTGTTGTGCTGCCTCATACCCTGGAGCTGCTGCTGCATGGCTGCGATGTCTTTATGCAGTGAGAGTTTGTTTCTGTTTAGTTGGTCTAGCTCCTGCTGCAGTTTTCTGACATCCACTTCCAACTTTTCTAAGTCTGATTGCTTTGTTCTGCTATTCTCCTCTGTAGCTGCTAAAACCCTACAATACAAATGGAGAATAAGTTAGACTGTCAAATACAAAATGTCTAAGCACACACAAGCGACAACTAAGGAATAGTGTTATATTTCACAATGTAGTTGTGGAGTCTGGATGATATTAATAAATAAATATTAATAATTTACCAAATTATTAAATGTTATTAAATACTAACAAAATGTAAGGCTCTTCAACTCATTTTCAAAAGAAATCTTATTTTCAGCTTTCCAAATAGAACATTTGGAAATGTTCATCATTTCAAAAAGTGACTTGCTAAACCGAAGTTTTATAAAAATCAGGGATAACATGGATAGCACTTGTAATTCCAAAAATGTGATTAAGAACTTCCCTGGTGGCGCAGTGGTTAAGAATCCACCTGCCAATGCAGGGAACACGGGTTCGAGTCCTGGTCCGGGAAGATCCCACATGCTGCGGAGCAGCTAAGCCCGTGCGCCACAACTACCGAGCCTGTGCTCTACAGCCCTTGAGCCACAGCTACTGAGCCCATGTGGCTAAAGCCTGTGCTCTGCAACAAGAGGAGCAACTGCAATGAGAAGCCCGCGCACCACAACGAAGAGTAGCCCCCACTTGCCACAACTAGAGAAAGCCTGCGCGCAGCAACGAAGACCCAACGCAGCCAAAAAATAAATTAATTAAAAAAAACGTGATTAAAATGGATCACTAACTTCTGATAAGTGAAAATGCAGGAAACACACTGTATGTATAATAGGATTTACCCAAAAAAGATATGTATGAGCATGCATTCCTTTACACGAATGGAATCATATACCATGGACTGGTTTTTGTCTGGCTTCTTTCAGTAAGCATAGTTACTTTGAGATTCATCCATGAATTTGTCTGTATCAATCCTCCATTGCTTTTTATTGCTGAGTAGTATTCTATGGTATGGCTATACTATAATTTGCTAATCCATTCACCAGCTGATGGGCATTTAGGTTGTTTCCAGTTTTGGCTACTGCAGATAAAGCCGCTACGAACATCAGTGTACAGTTTTTGTATGGACACATGCTTTCACCTCTAGGTGTGAGAAAGCTAGATCTTCTGCTAGGTGTATGCTTGCATTTTTAAGTAACTGCTAAACTATTTTCCAAAGAGGTCTTACTAACATTTTATACTCCCATCAATTGTGTATGAAAGTTCCTCGCTAGCATTTGATATGGTCAGTGTTTAATCTTAGCTATTCTATTAGGTGTGTAATGATATCTAATTGTGGTTTTAATTTGCATTTCCCTAATGGTTAATGATACCAAGCATCTTTTCATGTGCTTATCTGCCATCCATATATTTTCTTAAATAAAATTTCAAATCTCTTGCCCATTTGAAAAATTGGGTTCTTCATTTTCTAATTACTGAGTTTTGAGAGTTCATTATATCCTGGGTACACGTCCTTTATCGGATACATGGTTGCCAGGATTTCTCTCGCAGTCTGTGACATGTCTGTTCATTATCTCAACAGTGTCTTTTGAGAAACAGAAGTTTTAAATTTTGATGAGGTCCAATTTTATCAGTTTACTCTTTTATGGATCATGCTTTCAGCGTCTTATCTAAGGAATTTTTGCCTAACCCACGGCCACAAAGATTTTTTTCCCCCTATGTTTTCTCCTACAAGTTTTATATTTTGGTTTACATTTATGTTTGTTAATTTTTATATGTAGTGTGAGGTATAGATCAAGGTTCATTTTTTTGGTTTTGGATACGTAGTGCTTTTAGCAACAGTTTTGAAAACACCGTCTTTTCTCTACTTTGCATCTTTGTCAAAATCAGTTGTGCATATATTTGTGAGTTTACTTGCAGACTTCTGTTCTGTTCCATTGACCTTTTTGTCTATCTTTATACCAACACCACAGTGTTTTGATTACCATAGCTGTATACTGTCTTGAAATCACATAGTATTAGCCCTAAACTTTTGTTCTTCTTTTTCAAAGTTGTTTTGGTGTCATATCTAAAAAATTTTAGATTCTATTCTAGGTCCTCTGCATTTCAGTATGAATTTTAGAATCAGATGGCCAATTTCTATTTAAAAAACCTGTTGGGATTTTGACTGTGATTGTTTTGAATCTATAGATCAATTTGAGGAGAACTGAATCTTAACAATGGGTTAAGATTGGGTCTTCCTACACACGAACAAGCATATATTCTTTTATTAAAAAAAAAAATCACAACAAGTTATTTTAAAAAATGCTTTTGGGAAAAAAAAAAAACCTAAAAGGAGAATTCACCCAAAAATGCTATTGGTGTATTGTATTGTGATACTGAGTTTGTGGCGTATTTTGTATTTTTTTGCCTTTTCTCAATTTTCCAATGTTTTGAATAGTGTGTTAATAATGCTTTAGCCTTCCAGATGGGATCTTACAAGCTTACTTGTTCCTGCTCTCACCGTTTGGTTTGTGCCAACTTCTTCTCCCAGCCATCACATTTCTCTTCGAGATCTTCCTTTTGTTTGCACAAAGACTCAACACACAACTGCAGTGCTCGGGTCTCAGCAGTTATTCGCTCAATTTCTCGTTTGTCCCTCTCCAAGAGCTGCTTCTGCCACTCCATTTCCCCTTTCTGTCGCAGGGCTGTCTGCTGCAAACTGTCCAACTCCAGTTTCTCCTAAAGCAGATAAAAGAGAAGTCAACCATGCAAACTGAGAAAGACCATGGTTCACTACTGGTAAAACAGCTTTATTACCTCTAGCACTTCAACCTGAGCCTTCTCTAACTCAGACACCTTTTGGTCATGTTGTAGCTTCAAACCTTGCAGCTCATTGTTTTCAAGTTGCAACATGTCCAGAATATTCTTTAGTTCTAACAGAAACAAAGCATGGTCCAGGCTATTAAATGAATGTGGAAACATTTACAAAATGAAACAGAAAATAATGTTACTGGCTGATACAAGAAACAAAAGATAATAAAAATATATTTGTTGTGCTGAATTAATGGAGCTAATTAATTGTATTCTGAATGTAAAAAGCCTTTAAAAGTATTGCTAAACACTAATTTGTTATAAACATTTAAACAAAAACATTCAACAGAGACCTAGTTCTAAAAAGTACTTACCCTACCTAAAAGAATTTAAATCAAAATAGGAAAAACTTTAAAATATATCAGCTGACATTTATATAACAATTCTTTTGTCCTTTGAAATATAGACTTTTAAATATTAACTACTTTTATCTGATTATAAAAATATTTGTTCATTATAGAAAATTTGAAAAAAGTATAAAAGAAAAAAATGAAAACCCATCATTATCCTACCATCCAAAGACAATCACTACTGCAATAGCATTTTGATGTGTTCCCTACCAGGACTGCACACACATGAATAGACACACACACATATATATATTTTAAAATAAATTGGGACTACAATCAATATTCAGTTTTTATCCATTTTTTCACTCTTCTTTCATCAGCATTTTTACATGTCATTAAATGTTAAAATATGTTTTTAAAACAAATTTATTTATTTTATTTATTTATTTTTGGCTGCATTGGGTCTTTGTTGCTGTGCGTGGGCTTTCTCCAGTTGCAGTGAGCAGGGGCTACTCTTGGTTGCGGTGTGTGGGCTTCTCATTGCGGTGGCTTCTCTTGCTGCAGAGCACGGGCTCTAGGCACCCGGGCTTCAGGAGTTGTGGCTCGCGGGCTCTGGAGTGCAGGCCCAGTAGTTGTGGCGCACGGGCTTAGTTGCTGCGCGGCATGGGGGATCTTCCTGGACCAGGGCTTGAACCCGTGTCCCCTGCATTGGCAGGTGCATTCTTAACTACTGTGCCACCAGGGAAGCCCAAAATATGGTTTTTAAATTAGTCATTTGTTTCCAAATTTTGTCATTACAATTTCTGTTGCAAGTAACTGACTCAGTCAACTTAATTTGTAAAACTAGGAAATAAAGGCTTACTTCTTAAAAAAAAAAAGAGAGAGAAATAAAATAAATATTGCTGCGATGTACATAAACGCTTGCCCTCTCTAGATAACTGGAAATGGGCTACCCGGTTTAACAGGTGTGAGTTTAATAGTCTTAAGACACTGGGAGGTTGTTCCATTTTATACTTCAATCAACAGCCTGTAAGTGCTCTTCTTTCATCACACCCTGGCCAGCAATGAAGATGATTATTTTGCTTTTAGTCAATTTGAGTGGCAGAAAATATCATATTCCTTTTATAATCTGCTTTTCTTTGATTAGAAATAAGGTTAAACTTTAAACTTACCAGTTTTATGTTTAGACATTTGCCCTAAAACTACCTGGAGATTTTCTTCCTCTTTTTCAATTTCCTGCTTTATAAGTGAAAGTTGATCTTTTTTCTCACTAATCTGGACATTCAGTTCTCCCTTCTGAAAACTCAGTTCTTCCAGAAGAGATTTTAGTTCCTGTGCAAAGAAAAAGAAAAGAAAAGAAAAGAAAAGAAAAGAAAAAAGTCAACCCACCTTCACCAAGTTATGAATAGAAATTACTTTAAAATCAGTTCTGTTATTAACTGTCTCATTTCACAGAAATTCTCATTTGGAAACAAGCTCATGTTTGAGTTTTACGTCAAGAACAGCACTATATTTTACACTAACATATTTTAGTATAATAGAAGTAAAAAAGTAACACGTTATCTTCATTTAAAATTTATATGCAATATTTACTATGAGCAAAGCAATGTGTTGCAGAGAAAAAAGGCTGACTCGGACACATCTCCTGCCCTCAAGGGGCTTAGCACCTGGTGGGGAAATAAGGCAGGGAACAGAAACATGATCACGAAAGGCTACGGTGCCCTAGGAAATGTGCAGAGTGCTACCAAACTCAGAATCAAGAGAAACTCCTTCCAGGGTAAAGGAAAAGTTGGGGAAGTCTTCTTAGTGGCATGAAGCTGGACCATGGAAGCTGGGTCAGATCTGGACATTCCCAGAAAGGGAATTCCTAGAGAAGAAACAGAATGAGAAAGGCACAGAGGCATAAAACCTTGGGCATGTCCAGAAAACAACACAGGGGGAGAGCTATGCACGGCAGCCACAGCGTGGATAGATAGCACAACACCAAGCTCGTTACAGAGGCAAGATGCAGGAATTTAAATTTGCATTTTGGGGGGAAACCAATGAAAATATCTCAAAATAAATCTACAGGACTATACTAGGACTCTTAAGAAAAACTATTGAAAAATGTACCCTGATGTGACTGCACTTCTCAGCCACTTCAGTTTCTCCCAGTCTCAGCGCTTCCTGGAGGTCAGCTCTGGCCTGGACCATGCTTCCCTGGAGTAGATGCAGCTCCTCCTTTTTATGCCCCAGCTGTCTGTCCAAGACAGCCATCTCCTGCTGCTGACCTGTTACCTGCATTAAAGAAAAGTAAAGAATGCAAAGCCTGACAAAGTGCTGAGATGGAGAATATTTAGTCCAGCTAAAGGTTGTGTGGGGAAATAAGGAGGTAGTCTAATTCTCACAATCCTAGCTGCAAGAGTCAGGAAGGCCAGGCTGGGGGGCTGCAGGCATAAAATGCCTAATAAAGGCCTTGAGCTCACATAGGTAAAAACACTTAAATCACAGCAAAAACAACAATATGATAATAATGATTGTCCTTCAGGTTATGGTTTTCAAAGAACTTTCATATCTATATTTTATTCCAATTGGCAACCACCTTGGCAATGGAAGTTAGGCAAGGATTTAAAAAATTTATTCATTTTGTAAATTTAAAACTTATAATTTTAAGGGCAATACATATTTAGTTACAGAAAAGAAGAAAATGCAGACATGCAAAAGGAATAGAAAATATTCACAATCCCCCCCTTATCAGATGACCATGTTTGTACTTTGGTATAGACTAAAAATTCAAACACAAGTATACATAAACACATTTAACATAAATGATCTCAGAGCATATTGTGTTTTGAGACTCACTTATTCAATAATATATCGTACTGAGTTGAGATTCAAATTTGGGTTGGACTCTATTCTTAAGCACTAAGATATATAGCCTCATTTGTGCTTTATACTTTATTATGTATTTTCCAGTCTTTTCTACAATCAAACATGTATTACTTTTTATAATAGGTTTCCAAGCAGCATGAACTGGTTTTCGAGGTGTCTGCTGCCCTACCTGGCTTCTCAGCTTTTCCAGCTCTGCTCTGCGGGCCTGCAGGAGGGTCTCCAACTCTTTAAGCACCTGCAGGTGATGATCCTCAGTGCGTTCTGCGGTCTCGATGTCTTTTTGCAGCTTCTGCAGCCTACAAAGCACCAGCAGTACTAGAGCAAACTGGAAGGGAGACAGAGCCCCAAGAGCCACCTTCCAGCACAAGCCCCTTGAAGGCCTGCAGAGGCCGTACTTACTCTTCAGTCAGTTTTTCCTTCTTCTTGTTTAGACACTGGAAGTCTGAGTCTTTTGCTGCAACAACTTTGTTTATCTCTTTCAAGATTTCTTCTTGCTGAATTTTGTGCTGCTCCAAATCCTTTGTGTCAGCCTGGAGCAATCTAAAACACATCTCTTTATTTCCCCCAGACTCCTTAGGCTTGACGTGCATTTATCATAGAGCAATTATCATAGAGCAATTATCGTCCACTTAGAATCAAACTTCTCATTCATCTCACCGAGTACATCAGTGGCTGAGGGAGTCCACCTACCTGAGCTGCTGATCGGCTTTGACAAGGTTAATAGCAGTTTCCTGAGCTCTCCTTTCTAACTCCTCAGCATCTTTCTCAGTTTGCAATAAATTTCTTTTGGCATCAGTGAACTTTTCAACAGCATCTTTTGTCTAGAAAAGAAACTGTCATTAAAAGCAATTCAGTTACAATACTCTCTCACGGCTACTGGTATCGTAAATTGGCTCAGCTCTTGGAAAACAAGACAATACAGAAAGACTGATAAAAATGTTCACTCACTTAGACTCTCCAATTCTCAAAAAAGAATTCAGAAGAACTATTACACAAAAATGCTCATTGTATACTGAAATAATATAAGACTTGACAAACAATCGATTCAGTAAGTGATAATGCATCAGCACAATGGAATACTGTGCAGTCTTTAAAATAATGACAATGTGGTAACAGAAGAATGTTAATGATAAAATGTTGGCTGAAAATAAAATTTTAAATGGTTTAAGCACTGTAAGAGCAACTATAGAAAACTATCTTGTCAACAAAGACAGAAAGGCTATGCAAAAACAAAAATAGTCATCTGAGGGTGGTGAGATGGTGGATGATATTTTATTTAAAAATAATCTGTAATATTATTATATGCTATTTTTTTCACTTAAAAATATCTACCCCAAAACAACCACCAAAAAAACAGGAAAAAAAGAAATTAGGGCTTCCCTGGTGGCGCAGTGGTTGAGAGTCCGCCTGCCGATACAGGGGACACGGGTTCGTGCCCCGGTCCGAGAAGATCCCACATGCCGTGGAGCGGCTGGGCCCGTGTCCATGGCCGCTAGGCCTGCGTGTCCGGAGCCTGTGCTCCGCAACGGGAGAGGCCACAACAGTGAGAGGCCCACGTACCGCAAAAAAAAAAAAAAAAAAAAAAAAGAAATTAAAGGAAAACAAGAAATTTAAAAAAGAGAAGAAAAAAGTGAAAAACAAATATCTACCCAATTAAGTGGCAAGGAAGTGACTCTACCAATAATCCCTCCACATAAAGATTCTTCCTTTACTCTAGATATTATCTTGTTAAGTAAAACCCCATTAATCTAAGGATGATTTAATTATGGCTAAGAAACACAAATATTCAATACTTTTGAAGTATTTCAAAATCTTCCTATATATGATTTGGCAAAAACATCATTTTTTTTTTTTTGTCACCTTGGTTTCTTTTTCTGTCTCAAATAAGAGGCTTAACATAATGTCACGAGAGGTCCAAAAACAGAGCATGGTTTGTACTTGGTTGAGCAGTGACTCACTCTTCTGCCAAAACACTCCGTGTTGCAGTTGCACTCAAGTCAGAGGCATCTGTATGTGAAGCTCGTCTAGTAAATACCCCGTGTGGATGCAAGAGCGTTTGGCCAGTTCCCAGAGAGCAAGACATTTCACCACACTTCTTTCCACTTTGGATAGCTGGTTTCTACTAGATTCATCAGCAAAGCATTGGACAGAACTCACTATACACTACAGAAAGCCAGCCACGTCTCTAAGTAGTTTTTTATCCCTTGTATGTCAAGTTTTAACAAGTCTGGCACATTCCTTACAAAATGCAGCACTTTCTCCTTTCCTCTTCCCTTTTAGCAAGCTGCTTCCCTGAGTCATTTTGGGAGGATGAGGAGGAAGAGCTTATTAGTCTCGGTTCACTTACTACCTCTGCCAACTACTAGTCTCAGCAATTTTCTTTTATACACCAGTGATACATTTTTCTCTGGTCCTGCTCACACCTATTCTCTCACAGTAATCTAACATGTGACAGAAGAGGGAACTGATCACCTGGAAAGAGATAAGGAAACTTTTCCATTCTTATCAAAGCCATCACTCACAGAATTTCTTTAATAAATCCTTCATTTCAGTTCCTGGGTAATAGATTTCTATTCATTTAAATTGATCCATGTTGAAATAACAATATAAAAATAGTAGTTCCTGATGTGCCCCATATGGATTCGGGACCTTTGATTTTAATCCTGGAATTCCCATCTAAAGCTCTCTTGGTGAGTCAGAACTTTAGCTGTATGACCCTGGGCTAGACCAGCCTCTGAGCTACATGTGCGAACTGGGCTAATGACCATCTTACAACGCTGCCAGGAAGGTTAAATGAAGTGGTATTTATAAAATAGCCAATGTGTGGCCATAGCAGGGGCTCATAAAAGGCAGTTCCTTTTCTTCCCCAACTTTCTCTGTGTTTCAGTCTTAAGAATACTACCTCAGGCCCAAAAATATTTGATTTTATATTACTATCAACTTGGAGAACAAAGTAAGAATAAGAGTCTTGTGAGGTCCATTGTTATAAGAATATAAGATTGACCTATTTAATAAACACAGATATCACAGCCCGAATAATTTTCAAAAGACACAGATAGGATACGGAGGTGGGGTGTGTTAGGAACTAAATGACTTTCAGGAGCTTTAAATATGCTATTGCATTTAATTCATACTGAATTATACTAGGTTAATTCTAGCATAATTAGTATAGTCTAGGTTAATTAGTACAATCTAGGTTAATTATACTTCATTTAATTCATACCGAACAGCCTAGGTTTTCTTAGCCTGAATTTACACAGGAGGAAAGCAGAGCTTGGGGACTTAAGCAACTTGCCCAAATCCTCACAGCTCCTTAACTAGCAGAGCACAGACTGGCTTGGACCACTGTGCTCTTCACGTTTTCTTTCTAACCCTTCCTGCCGCCACCGCCGCCGACAGCAAGCCAGCAAGCCGTCTCACCCCAAGCACAGCAGCACATACTTTCTCGGTTGTGTGTGAAAGTTCACTCTCAGCTTCCGCCAGCAGTCGGTCAGCCTCCCTGAGCTCTGCTCGACGTTTCAGGAGGGTCTTCTCGATGCACTCAATTTCATCTACAATATCTTCATGGTGCCTGAGTGATTTTTCTATTTCTAGTTCATTCATAAGACTCTCAACATTTCCATCAATGAAGTCTCTAAAAAAATCATATATACACACTCATCAAGAGATTTTAAATGTGACAATATAGATACTTGTAGCCTAATGATAAAAAGATGCACAATGATTTTCTAATTTTATATGAGAAGGAACTGGACAGACAGCTACATCTGATTAAGTTCAATATCTATGCTTACCTTTTTACTCAACATGGCATACTGTTGACAATAAGTGGATAATATGTATAATGTATGAGGCAGTTGTTTTGTCCTTTTAAATAAAGATTATTTTTTCATCAGCACTTGGTCAAGACAATGCTGATACTTCAATTCTTCTGTGGTATAAAAATAAAACAAACCACTGCCTCAATAGTCATCCATTCCCTCAAAACTATCCTAAGTTTCTACTAGAGTAAAATTATGGTGGCGATATTTGACAAATCAGAAAGCGTAACACAGGACTTGGTAACTCAAGGTTAAAGTCAAAATTATTTGAAAACGGGACTATCATTGACAGAAAAACATGAAAATAAATTCAACCACATATTAACAGATTAATTCTTCTTCGGACATTTTTATGTTATCCAAATTCCCTAAAATGATCATTTATTATACATTTATAACTAGGAAAAGAAGTGGTTCTCCCACTGCACTACACCCCCCTCAAAAAACTTCACCTCCCCAATATACACTTACAAAAATGAAATAACCATCCCCCAAGCCTTCAAACATCTAGTCCCAACCTTCTCTCGGTATGACCCTTGGTTTTCCCTGCCAGGTCTATCAGTCACTCTTGCGTTTGCTCCTAGAAGGCAGAGACCATATCTCACTCACCTCTATGTACTCCACAGGTCTCCCCACAACCCTGGTACCTGGGCCAGTCTGGCTTAAGGGACAAAAACTGGGGAACTGTCATAATTCATGGTCTAGTGCAGAAGATGGGCTTCTACATAACTGACCCATGCAGCAGATACAAGCATTAGCTAACGGACCCTATGCCAGATGCTGGGGCACAGAGAGGGAGGCCCCGCTACTGCCCTTCTGGGTATCTTACAACGTGGTCTGAACAACACTACGCCCAAGGTTGCCAACTCCAAACTGTGGGAGCCTGAGATGAGAAAGCTTTTCTGTCAGAGGGGATCCCTAACCTTCATCTGGAAAGACACACTGGAGTTAGGTGGAGGGCAGGTCGGGAAGCCATTTCAGGCAAAGGACAGCATGTGCAGAGGTGGGGAGGCAGGAGAAAACGTGGTGCTCGGGGAAACCACAGCAAAGTGTAGGGCCAGAGTAAGTACCGTGTGGGAGAGAAGGATAAAAAAGAGAGGTAGGGTTCAGATCTTGCAGGGCAGTATGTATGCTGGTGGGAACGAGAGACACAGGGCAGCGTGCACAGTTAGGTCTGCAGCCATGTCGAGGGTGGGATGGAGAGAAAGACACTAGACCTGGAAGGCCTGACCTAGGATGAGGATGACTAAAGGCCAGGGCAGTGGAGACGAAAGAAGGGGACCAGTTTGAGAGCTCTTTGTGTACAGAGTCAGTAGGACTTGGAGAGCAGCTGGATCCCTGGGGGAGTGAGGGAAAGGCAGGTGTTGAGGACACCCAGCATGTTTTCAGCCAGGGTAACTGGGGAGGGGTGGTGGTTGTGCCATTCTCCAAGAGGGACTACAAGAGGAGCTGATATGGATTACTGGCCAAAAGAACTTAGACTTCTACTGTCCCATATGCTAATCTCCACATGGCTATTAAATTAACTCTGTTCCTCAGTTCTATTAGCTACATTTCAAGTACTCAATAGCCACATGTGGCTAAGGCTACTGTTTTGGATAATACTGATCTAGAACATTCCCAAGATCACAGAAAGTTCTACTGGACAACACTGATTTAGGTTACCTTAATGAACTAATATCATATTCATCTGAGTTATAAAGATAAAATGGCTAATAATTACTTTCGCTGTTGATGTTTCTGAATGGTTCTATGCAATTCTTCTACTTCGTGCTCTAAGTCTCTCTTCTCTTGCAAAAGATCATCAATATTATGATGCAGTTCTTCTATTTCTTTCTCACACTGCTGCTTGGATACTCTCATCCACTGTTCCTGTTTCTTTGATTTTAAATGCTGTATTATGTCTTCCAATCTAGAAACTTCATTCTCCTGAGCAAAGAAAGAAATGCAATACTGAAATATCACATGATGTTTCCCCTTCCTCCTGCCAAAAACTGAAATTAACAGTGATTAAAGTGGTATCTTTGACCTGATAATAGTGGTAGCTTCTAAGACTTCAGTATGAAAAGAAAAATTAAGTCAAGCCAATTTCTTCACGTGCCATAGATGAAATTGACGGACCAACAGATCTTATGACTCTTCCATCAGTCCAGCTATGGCTGATAGTCACCAAGCACCTCCTGTGGATAATGTCTGGCTCCAGAGTTCAGCATCTAGCAGAAGACACAGACAGAGGTCTCTCCCTCCTCTGCGCACATGGGAGAGGAGTTGGCTGAGAAGGATGCCTAGAGGAAGTGGTGTTCTGCCTGGTTTTGAAGAATAAATGAAATAGGAAATGACTACGCTGAAGAAATAATGTGCAAATGTAGGGAGGTATAAAGGCACACCTGGGAAACTACAGGAACAGCCGGGTACTGGTGGAGGGTAAAAGAACCAACAGAATTGCTATAAAAACAGTGTGCGCTGAAAAAACTGCAGAATGACACGAGTAACTACCATTTTTAACCATGTAAATATCCACAGTCCCTCTGAAACTAGTCTGACCTACTAAAATGGGGCTGGTGGCTTGGCACCCAGGTATCCTAGTCCTTTATCTTCCTCTCAATCCGCTGAGAGGAAAAGGAAAAAATAAACAGTTCCAGGTGCCTTAAGTTTGAAGGAGGCCCTTGTAATGCATTTTATTTCTTTAAAACAAAAAAGTTATAAAGAAAGCTAGTGATTAGGAAGTAATCATTTCTTAGAATTTAGCCTAGAGGAAAATATGAAATACAGTAAAAATTTATACACAGTTAAATGAACTACACAGCCTACAAATAAAGAAATGTTATGCAGTCATTAAAATACTGCTTAAAAACGCTTGTAAAACCATGGAGAAAATGCTTATAACATTAAGTGGGAAAAACAGGACACAAAATTATGCGCACAATAAGAACTATGAAAAGAAAGAAAGAATAATCATTAATTTCACCACCCAGAGATAACCCCCACCAAAACCTTACTGTACGCTGCTCTTACATGTGTTTGTACACAAGCACACATAATATGTGTATGCACAGGTACAGGCACTAGTATGTGAATATACCTATACAAACACATTAATATAGTACTGGTCAATAGAAAAATATATAAAAAGCTTTCTAAAAATGGCTGTTTTCTGGACTGAAAGCATTTTTGTTATAAAATGGTTGAACCAGGTTGGTAGAATGGCCTGGTACCCTAACTCCTGTCCAGAACAGTGTTTTAATAAGAGGATGCTTGCTCAGTTCCAAACATCAGCCTTACAAACACACTTTTGGGGTATAATCCATGCATAAGTAGGTCGACTCATTAAGTATATAACCTTACTCAGTCTCCCATGGAAGCAGTGTGGACAGGGGTCTTGTGTCTTTCCACTTACTAAGTTATGGTGCTCCGGGACATTGCAGTGCAGCACGCCCACTGGGATGAGGGGGATGGAGAAGTTGGGGGGTGGAGGCCCATATACGATGGGGGCCCCAGCGGGAGGTGGGCCATAAACAACAGTGCCAGGGGTGAGAGGTTGGCTGTTGTTGGGCAAGGGAGGAGGTGGTGCATACAGGGCCATGCCCTGAGGTACAGGAGAACCATCGGGAAACACGGTATACATCATGTATCCAGGAGGAGGCACAAATGGGCGGTCCTCTTGGTCATCCAGCTCACTCTCTTCCTGGCTATCTCCTCCACTGTCTGCATCTTGAAACAAAAAAACAGAAGAGCGTTTTATTCCCATGGCTCACTAGGTAAACATGTTCAGTAGAGAACAGCAGTGTTTAGGCCAAGATACCAGAGATGTGAAAATAAAAGTCTGTAAAAAAGGTCAAAAGCAGTTTTGAAAAGTGGATCAAACAGGGATGCAAATTATTTTCACCAGGTGAACTTGAGTTTTTCTTTTTTTTCTAAATGAATGAACTTTATTTTTTTTAATTTAAAATTTATTTTTGGTTGCATTGGGTCTTCGTTGCTGTGAGCGGGCTTTCTCTAGTTGCAGTGAGTGGGGGCTACTCTGCGTTGTGGTGTGTGGGCTTCTCACTGCGGTGGCTTCTCTTGCTGTGGAGCATGGGCTCTAGGTGCACGGGCTTCAGTAGTTGCAGCATGCGGGCTCAGTAGTTGCGGCACTCGGGCCCTAGGGCCCGCAGGCTTCAGTAGTTGTGGCACATGGGCTTAACTGCTCCGTGGCATGTGGGTCTTCCTGGACCAGGGATCGAACCCATGTCCCCTGCACTAGAAGGTGGATTCCTAACCACTGTGCCACCGGGGAAGTCCCCTGAGTTTTTCTTATACCTATCTGTTGGTTTTTTTCCATCTTCATTCATTCAGCAACATTTGGGTGCCTGCTTCGTGCTACGTAAAACACCAACAGAGAAGTGCTGTGAGATACCACAGCCTCTCTCAGTTGTTGGTTCTCTTACTTATCTCCCCTATAAGCAGGAACTAGTTTTTTTTTTTCCACTGATGAAGAAAGCCTAGCACACAGCAGGCACTCAATAAATAGTTCCTGAATGAACAAATTCTCAGAAGGTAATATTCCCATTTTACAGATTAGCAGTCTCAGAGTGGCTAAATAATTCCCCTAGGATAACACAGTGAAAGTGCCAGGATTTACCCCAGGTCTGACTCTTCCCCCTGGAGCTCTGGAAGACAGACCTGTAACACTTCATTTCAGTCGAGCTAATTAGTGCCATAACATGAGGATGTAAATAAACTGCCACATTCCAGGAGTGGAGGTGAAGATGTCGCTCAGTCTGCCGGGAAAGGCAGGGAGAAGGAAGGGTCCAGAAAAGGAGTGTTGTTTGAGGACCTGGGTCTTGCTGAAGGATGAGTAGGAATAGGTTTGGGAGAGAAAGGAGGAAGCAGGACATTCTGAACAGAGGGTTCAAAACATGGAGGTGTGAGAAACGTGGCATGCAGTGGGTATGGCTGACATGTGGGAGAGTGATGGAAGGTGAGACAAGAGGTCGTTGGCCAAGACCAGGTCACAGAGGGCCTTGCAGAGCAAGATAAGGAGTCTGGACTGTGTCTTATGGATTTCAGGGAACCAATAAAAGGTCATTAAACAGGCAAGAGAAATGCAACTTCCCTGATGTAACTTACCTCTATTTGAACATGATTTATGTAACCCACTCCTGATGGGAGAATAAACCCAGTATCCTGAAGCAGGTGGAGGTGCACTGTATTCCTTCCCATCCTGCCATGGTTTTCTAACAGGAGTTGAGGCTGCATACTTTAGGCCGACACCAGAGTCCTTGGTGGCCTGGGAACTGTGGCTGGAAACCTAAAATAAATGACAGCAGAGCATACTATCTCTTAACAAATAAAAAGGCCGATGTGGAGAAATGTCAAAGTCTAGAGCGAAGTTGAGAAAGAACTGGTTTCTTTTCATATATCGTAATCTCATTTTTCACAGGCAGAAACGAGACGTGATTACGTGGTCATATAACCTGCATGGGTGTCAGCCTCCCGTCTCCCGTACTCATCTTTCCTGGTGGTTTCTCTTCTTTTTTTTTTTTTTTTTTTTTGGTTTCTCTTCTTTTGCCTAGTCCTTGATGGCCCAGCAACTAAGATCAAGGAAACAGGAGCTTGCAAGGCAAGCTGGGATATTAGTCTCCTGTTGTGCCAGGAGCTTGGAGTGGCTTTAGAGCTCTACTCTGTTACTCTCCCTCTCCTTTCAGTTATAAGTCAACCCTTTAACCTACACTGCTTCCACCTGCAGCCCTGGCTGTGACACGGATGTCTGGCTTCCTTTAGATTTCTGGGAGGAGGATTTCAGATTCTGCTTTTCGGGGTTCTGATTAAGTCTGAACGACCTGGGGATCCTAGCATGTGGGAGCTGCTTCTCCTGACTGCTGTTGTCAGCTGATTCTAGCAGGATGTTGCCCAGCCCCTCTGCTTTGGATAAGAGCCACTTACAGTCCTCTCCTTCCTTCCCACATTCAGGCTGCAAGCCCTGACATTTTGCTCCCTGAACACCCCTCAGTCCATCTCTGCTCTAGCTCCACTGCTCTGGCTCTGGCTTCTTCCATCCTTCACCTGAACAAGTTCAAACAGCCCCACACAGAGTTCACCCACTACAAGTCTAGCCTCCACACTCCGCCTGATTATTCTTCCTAAACTACAGCTCTGATCATAGCACACTCAACTGCAGTTTCCCAAGGCCTACATAATTAAGTGCAAGGGATTTTGAGGCCCTTTTTTTTTTTTAAAAAAAAAGCATGACCCCAATCTACGTTTCCTGTTTCACCTTTCATTGTTCCCATCCAGCCCTCCAGCCCCACAAGGGGCTAAGCCAACTCTCCTTTTCCTCACAAGCTGTTCCCTCCCTCCTGAAAGCCCATCCTTTGAGGGTTGCTAAGTGCTGACTTCAAGCTCCTGTTTGTGAAGCCTTCTTCCCTAAACATCCCCATGAGATAAATCTTTAACATTTCTCTGCAACTGGGGCACGGAAGTCCAGTCTGTTGTCACATGCGTGTCACTGTTTTGTAATTACATTGGTGTGCTTGTCTTCCCCACCAGCCCATGAGCTCTTTGAAAGCAGGGGCTATATGATTCACCATGGTTCCCCACCAAAGCCTTGTACTTGACCTAGACCTAAGTACTGAATGAATGTGTTAAAAGGAAATGCAATCCAGGTGCTATTTTTCTGTCTGAGACTCTATAATTCTACTGCCATTTTCAAAAGGCTCTCTGGGCTCAAGTCACTTTATCTACCCTTATAGGATCCTTGTTCAGGGACCCCACACATACCACCTGAGCATGAGTGGGCAATTGCCACATTCCTTGGGAATGCCCCATTTCCATCTCACACAGCACAAAGTACTTAAGAACCTCAATGCATGGCTTAACCTAGATATGTTGTTCTTGAGACCTGATCACAGATTTAGGGAAGGCAACACAGTCACACTTTCTTAAAGAAAATTTAGTATATATTCCCAGCACCACAGACTTCCTACTTTTGATGATGATGGTGGTGGCATAAAGTACCAATAGCCTCGTCTTTTGAAAGGATCTGCCATGCTGCTGATGTAATCATTCTGATAAGAAACTTCACGTCGGAGTTCAGCAATTTCTTCCAAAACATTTTCAAAGCCTCCTCTGTTATCTGTAAAAGGAAAGCCATTCTGTGAGGTTGGGTATGAAATCATCTACTTCCTCTCTCTCTCAAAATACAAAAGTGATTCCACGAGAGCCAATGACTTTTATCAGTTCCTCAAAGCTGCCGTTCAGCCTGTCCTTTGGTAATAAATTTTTGTTGACACTTAAAGAGGACAGACATATCCTACTGCTGTTCACTTATAAAGTGAGCCAGAGAAAGAACAGATTTGTAAACAGTATTTCTTTTGAAAATACAAAAATAAATCTCTCTTTGTAATCAAGTCCCTTGATACTGCATTTACTTACATTTAAAAAAGTGCTTTATTTATGAAGCTAATTATCACAGCTCTATAAATCGAGCATGGAATTAGTCTGTAACCGTTAAATAAATTTGCTAAAGGTAAAAAACAAACACGATGATTTAATTTTAGAACTACAAAACCACTACCAAAATCAAAGCCCAATACCTTACCAGCCCCAGTGAGGTCTAGTAAATTCCGCAGTCTTGCGATCTCTTTCCTTTGTCTCTCCATGGTCTCATTCAGTTTTTCGATTTCTAGCACCTGTGAGTTTGCTCCTCTGGTGCCTACCTCGACTTTCTCCATCTCAATTCGAAACTATTAAAAAATCACATATACAAAGTTGCCAATGAATATTCTTTCCCAGATGCATGTCTCCTTGCAGTAAGATTCTAATTCTATAATTTTTTACTTATACTTTACTAACAAGGAACTGCATTACTCCTTACATTTAAACCATGCAATGCCTGGCACACAGCAGAGAATCAAGTACCGATTGACTATTGGCTGCACCTCAAAATTCTTTGAGATGTCGCCTACACTAATTCAATCTTTTAGGAACTGATAAGTACCCAGTAAGGAGGTGGTCTCATGGGGGTACCAGCACTGACCTGCTCCTCTTTATCCCTGAGGAGATTCTGCAGGAGTTCGATCTCCGCTTCTGCTCGGGTCAGATCCCTGGCGGCTTGAGCTGCCTTTCTGCTGAACCTCTCTGTTTCCTGCAGCTCCTACAGGGACAGAGGTGTGAGAAAGGCACCACTGCTATTGCAGGCTGCCCTCTTTATTTCTTTCTTCCTCTGAATGAGTCTTCTGCTTTCATCAGATCGCCCGCCTGGCTACTCCATGCACACGTAGTGCCAAGTCCCAGCTTATCTGTGCTGTTCCTATGATTTGGCAGCTCACTCTGGCACTCTCTGGGGGCCAAGTGGGCAGGGTTCTGCATCAGAAAGAGCAAGGACTAATTTTTTCTTCTCTGTTCTACAGTCTTCCATGACTGGTGTCTCTGTGGACCCCCATGGTTAGATTTTCCCTCCTATGATTTACTGTCTTAATCTCATAAGCATTTGCATCTTATAAAGACTATAACAGACTTATCTCAGTCAGGAGTCATAATAACCCTGTGAAGTGACATATTGTCATCAGACTGCACGAGATGACAAGGACAAAAAGTTGAGGTTCAGAAGGGTTATACAGCAAGTCTTGAAGACCTCTGTTCAGAAGTGTATTGACAGGTGCCTCCCTAAGCAGAGACCCCTACACTTTGAGATTAGGATAGTATATTTCATTTGATGTCTCCTTTGGGACTCAATAGAGTACAGGACCCATAGCAGGGTTGTGACGGGGGAAATATAATCTTCAGGTCTGAAGAGGAACAGACAACTTTATGGTGGTTTATAAAAGAGCCAAAGTCTATAACAAGAGATCAATAATACAAGTTGCTATGTTTTCTGACAGAGGCAGCCCTGCTGGAAACTTGTTCTGTACGTGGGGACTCACCTCTGCACGCTCCTGGTTAATTTTCATAACGGTTCCATGAAGGGACTTGAGCTGATCTTTGGCAGTGGTGAGCTCAGCTGTGGCCAGCTTATCAGAGGCGGCCACGGCTTTCTTTAGTTTCTTCAGTTCCTTATCTAAACCAAGAAACTGTGCCTGAGATTTGGCATCTTCAAGTTTCTTCTAAAATAAAAGAAACACTAATTAAAGAGATGAATCATTTGGTAGCAATGAATTAAGACAAAAGCCCCATGAGGGCAGGGACTCTGTTCACACACCCCATGCCTAGAACCATACCTGGTACTCAGCAGGTGCTCCTGAGTGAATAAATAAATAACAACATCTCAAAGCTGTATGATAACTTAGAATGGAATCAGTATACTTAGTCAAGAATCTTCGTGATCATAACCCATTCATTTGTTGTAGAAACATTTCTTGGCACCATCACCAAGCAATGGGCCCGCCCCTTGTGATCATGGAGTCAGGCACTGGGCATATGGTGGTAAACAAAACAGACTTGGCTGCTGCCCTCAAGGAGCTTATGAGAGACATGTATTAAACAAACACTCAGACAAATGTGTAACTAACACTGTGCTCACTGCTATCAAGGGACAGAACAAGGTACTATGTGAGAGGCCAGCAGGGGAGACCTAGATTGGTGGGGGGAGGGCTTTCCGGAAGAAGAACGGTGGAGGGACATGGTCCAGGAGAAGGAACGGCCAGGAGGGAAGACAGAGCTTGGGAAGAGTCAGGAACTGAAAGAAGCAGCACGGTAAGGAAAGGAGAGAGCTCAACAGAGGCGAATCATGCAAGGGCTCAGAGGCTGAAGAATTTTTGTCTTTACCCTAAAGACAACAGAAGCTGCTGGAGAGAAGGGGAGACGGGGAGGGGCTGACAAGAGCCTATTCATGTTTTTGGAAGAGCGTGTTGGCTGCTCTGTGGAGCAGGTCATGAGTGGAAGTGGGGGACCGTCAGGTGGCCACAGCAGTTGTCCAGAAGTGAGATGATGGCTGGATGAGGGTGGTGGCACTGGAGAAGGACAAAGTGCAAATATTCCAGAGAGATTTTGGAGGCAGACTCAATAATACTTGGGAACTGATGGGTTCTCAGTGAAGCATGAAGCAACTCATTCACTGGGGCTGGGAGAAGGGAGAGGGTAGGTGTGAGACATGAGAAGGTAAGAAACAGTGCAGCAAGGGAGTGGCAAACATTTATAGTGTTACTGCTATGCCTGGATGGGTGACTTTTTCTTCAGGAATACTTAGCCATGGGTGCAGGGCTACAGAAAGCAAATGGCTGCAGTTCTGTCATAGAAGATAGGAGAAAAGAGCAAGGGATTTGAGGATACTTGCAAAAAACAGCGAGAGTGGGAGACCATGGAATTTAAGTTGGACAAGGAAGAAAGTAAAGACAGGAAAGCCTAACATACAGAAAAGGTGGGGGTAATGCACTGGGATTATCAAGAAGGTTGAAAACCTGTCAGCATGACTCATCCCAATAGCATTTAAGCCCCACCTCACTGACTCTCAAGTCACTCCTTACATCCCAATTCTCTTGCTTCCATCTAACATGGCACCCTTGTCTCAGGCTCTTGATTCGATGACATGCATCTAGGTCTCTCTAGGTCAGGTCCACCTCTGGGCCAGCAATGCAGCCAGAGGTGACCGTGGATCACACCCCTCTCAGCTGCCCCATTGCTGGGTGCAGGACCCTGGCAGTGGGGACTCATATGTCTCTTTCCTAGTCTTGCCCACCTTCTTCTCTAACTCTTGGAGTTGGGCCAGAATTCTCTCCTTCTCTTCATCAGCTTCCTGAAGTTGGAGATCTGTAAGGCCTTGGATTTCCTCCATACTTTTTAGATTTTCTTGTAAATAGTGAATTTCATTCTCTAATTGCTGAATTCTTGCTTTGTGTTGCCTCTTGTCACAATTAATCTGTGAAGAAATCAAGTTTCAAAGATGATTTTTAAGCAAAGTATGTTTTGAGCAAAACAAAAACCTTCTAGTGGATTATGTTTCATTTTACTAAAGAGTAAAATGAAATACTGTGCTCATGAGTTACTGCGGATGTGGCTTTATCACAACTGCTCTCTAGGATCCATTTTAATGTTTGCCTCATCATGAAAATAATTACATCAAAAACTCAGATTCTGGCACTATACTACACTCTAGCGATGTTGTATTATCCACTTGCACGTTAAGAAACATCTCTCACTTGCTTCCAAAACAAGGAAAACACAGTGTCACAAAGAAGCCTGACTTTGACATCAGTAACCACATTTAGAGTTGAATTTTAGTCACACCTAGTTTGACTTATTAGGAGTGAAACTAACAACAATTACACTGTATTTAAAAAAATTATACCTTTATTAATTATACCTTAATAAAGGTATACCTTATAAAGGTATACCTTTATTAAGGTATAATCTACATAACAGACACTATTTTCTTTCTTTCTTTTTTTTTTTTTTTTGGCTGTGCCACGCAGCTTGTGGGATCTTAGTTCCCCATCAGGGATCGAACCCTGGCCCTGGGCAGTGAAAGCAAGGAATCTTAACCACTGGACCACCCGGGAATTCCCTACACTGTATTTACATGAGAAAGGAAGCACTGTAATTTGCTGAAAAATATGAATGTTTTCTGAACACTTCCCTCTAGCTGCCTCTTGCCCTTCTCTTACTCTTGCTTCAAGGGCTCTCTCACAGGCCTGCCTGAACTCTTCTTGTCCGCTGGCCAGCTTCTCCTGATGCAGAGCCACTTCTTCTTGGAGTTTTCTCTCTCTCACTTGAGCTTCCTCTTTTTCCCACTGGGAACGTGTAAGGATTTCACTGAACTGTTTCTGCAAATCAGCGAGACTTTTCCCTAAGACATCTGAAGGACTATGGATTCTGGTAAGGGGGGGAAAAAAAAGATGGTATAAGTGTGACATTTTATTTTTGATGCTGGATGCTGGGTGCAAACATGCCGGTAAAATTAGTGCAGAAGTAAAAAGAGTTGTGAGGAATGGGACTGGTGTCAATCCGTAGCAAACTACTGTGCACCTCCTGAGTGCAAATCATTGTTTTATTAAATGACTGTTGCCACTCTGAAAGCACAGGCTCCTGTCAGGCTAACAATGTGTGTTCAAAGAATAAATGTCCATTTCATATATTCAAATTAGCCTCAGTTTTCTTTCGATATTTGTTTTCTATTTAAAGTGCATAATGTGACTCTACTTCCTGACCATCTGCAGTAAGCTTTCAAGAATGAGTTACTCGTAAAACCTTTGTGTTTTTTAAATTAAATAATACCAAAAAGTATAAAAGATCAAAAAAATCAGTGACAGACACTTGAATTAAGCAATCTGTGTCTCAATCATGGTAATATGATAAGGGAAAAGGGAAACCTTACAAAAGAACTCAGCCATTAACAGTAGTTGGAAAGGTGATTTCATCATTGAACCCCACATTCACAACTCAGCCCACTCTCTACCTGGAGGTCTCGATTTTCCATTACCTCATCCCCCCAGCTCCTGATTTCAGTTTTCTCCTTAGCTCATCTACACGAGCTGCCACTTCTTCTGGACGAATCAAACCATCAACTACATGGTTAAGGTGATTCTGGAAATCTTTAAGTTGCTGTTTTAACAGGTTATTGTCATCCTGTGGAGGGGGTAAAATGGAGAGGGGTAAAAATTACCAAAACAAAATAAAAAATACACCCAAATACACACACACACAGCCCATGTTATTTACCATATAACAGTTCCAGTCAACTCCCTTTACCAATTTTTTAAAAACCCTTTGCACTATGGCCGACAATATCTGAATCTTTTGATTAATCCGAAGTCACAAAAGACACAAACAGGCATTACGATGTGTCCTGACGTGATGCAAAAAAGTACATATGAACACTACCTAAGACTGTCTTCTTGCCAAAGAGTAAATAACTTGAATCTAAATAAGCCTCCATATGTGATATAAGAACATGTTAATCAATGCCATGGGGATGCAACCACCAAAATCTAGACTATGGGAAACTCTACAGGACAAAGACCTGGTTTTCTTTAGTATGTAACAAAGAGAAAAAAAAGGAGCAAAACTATAGATTACAGGAGACAAGAGTCAAGTCATCCAAATGCAATGTGTGCACCTTATTTGGATTCTGATTCCAACATAACACTTCTAAAAAATTTATAATTTGAACATTTTGTATACTTAAGGTATTTGACGATATTAGGGAGTTATTGTAATTTTTTTTTTTTTTTTTGTGGTACGCGGGCCTCTCAGTGTTGTGGCCTCTCCCGTTGCGGAGCACAGGCTCCGGACGCGCAGGCTCAGCGGCCATGGCTCACGGGCCCAGCCGCTCTGCAGCATGTGGGATCTTCCCGGACTGGGGCACGAACCTGTGTCCCCTGCATCGGCAGGCGGACTCTCAACCACTGCGCCACCAGGGAAGCCCAGGAGTTATTGTAATTTTAAGGTGTAATGATAATATCCATGTTTATGCCTCTTTTTTTTTTTCTGGCCATGCTGAGTAGCTTGCGGGATCACAGTTCCCTGACCAGAGATTGAAGCCGGGCCATAGCAGTGAAAGCTCGGAATCCTAATAACCACTAGGCCACCAGGGAACTACCCTATGCTTCTTTTTTAAAGCCTTATTTTTTAGAGATACAAACAATAGTACAGTATTTACAGATAAAATCAGATGTTTTGGATTTACTTCAAAATAATTCAGTGTGTGAACAAGTGTGAGGGGTGAGGTGTGGAGGGTATTATAGATGAAATAAGACTGGCCATGTGTTATAGATGAAGTAAGGTAGTCCATGTGTTGAAACTGTTGAAGATGAGTGATATATACATAAGGATTCATTTTAGTATTCTATTTTTGAATATGCTTGAGAATATACATAATTCAAACTTAGAAAAAACAAAAAACACCTTCCCATAATACTCAGCTTTATCTGCCAATCAACTGAAAAGTGGAACATCTAATACTGAAGTTCTCTAATAGCTTACAATTCTCTATGGGAGTATTTGTTATATGCTAGGATATTTTCACTAAGAAACTAATGAACATAACTAGACCCCAGAATTAAATCCAGACAGTACCTCTTTCAAGTAAAAAGAAACTGCTAAAATTTCCCTAAATTGTACAGAAAAATAGTTCTATGTCCTAAACTATTAACTATATTCCCCTGAATACCTATATTCTACTTAATTGATTTTCTTCAAACTTGGTATAACATTAGGTTTTTTGGTTTTTTTTTTTAACACTGTTAACTAAGTTGGAGAATTAGCATTGCAATGAACGTGCCTGTCCACCATATTTGCACTACTTTCTAATCCTGGCCACAGGTGATCTGACCCAAGGACAGCCAATCCACTGGCTAGCCAGAAAACAAGTTCTCTCCCTCTCCAAAATATGAACCAAGATCCAGTCCAGCAAGTCTGTATGAGAGCTAGACCTGTAAGGTTATGTCAGCTTGGGGCTGGGGTTGATGCTGGGCCAAATGCAATGCCCAGGGAGACAGAGGAGAAATGAGAGCCACACAGGCCCTGGAAGGTTATCAGAGCAGCTCTGGTCACCAGCAAGCTGCCTGTCTCCTTCCTTGAGCTAGTGTTAGTAGGTTTTGGTTCACTGCAACTAAATGATTTCTGACAAAGATAAATGTAGAGTGAGTTTAACTTGTACTCCGCATCAGGAGGTCAGTAGGCCAAGTAACCAAAGGACCTAGTTCCAACTAAGAGAGTCTTACAGCATGGACCAGCATTCTGGAAAGCTGACCTCAATTTCTACCTTGGAGAGAGACCCCTGAAGTCCTGTTCTTTAATAGATGTGTACTGAAGTATTTATGGTTGAAATAAAGATGTATGAGATTTTCTTTAAAATATTCCAGCAAAAAAAAAATGTGGATTAATTGAAATAAGAACAGCAGAATGTTGACAATTCCTTAAGCTGAGTAAACGAAAGGGCATAAGGCTATCTTCTCTCCGATTCTGTGATTATTTGAAAATTTCCAAGGTAAAAATAAAAAATAATAATCCAGTGAACACCCAATACACACACAAGAATGGAAAACATGTATATCTTTTATGATATTTACTTCAGAAGCTGAAATGATAGCAGTAAAAATTAAATTCTAGGTAACTAGATTTTCTTAAATTTTGAGAAAAAAATATTCAAGGCATTGGAAGAAGAGAGAGAGAATTTGGGTGAGTTTAGTCTTATTTGTCACAAATCCCCCTAGATGAATATTTGGAGCCTTCCCCCAAACCACAATAACTCTGCCCCTTGATTTCTGGTGAAGTGTAACAGCTGCCACCTACGTCAGCTAAGTGACCCCTGACCTCACAGATCTGGAAACCTGCGTGTTGATCCAGGTACTTGTTTGTTCAGACGTATGTCCTCTTTGAGAGCGTTTAATTACCTGGAAAATCCTGTCCACTTGCTTCTCGGGCAGTTTGTCGGGCAGATTATTGTGACAATAGCTATAAAAATAGTCTGCCAAAGAAAACTCTCAAAAATGTAAAATGACTGCATTTTTAATGACATTCCTTCTGAGAAGGAGATTGAAAACTTTACAATTAAGAAGTTCTACTGCAACTCATTCTAGTTAAATTCCTGGATAATTACAAAGATATTTCAGTGGAAGAAGAATGCATCAATCTGATAATTTTAGCTCAGTCTGGTAACAAAGCCGCTTCTAGCGGAAATGCAAGGTACTGCTGTCCTCCATGAGTTTACCTAGTGTTCTCTGTTTACTATCGACACTGCCTCTATCTCTTAGCACCATAATAACAACACAAAGGATATGCATATTAGTAATCTTAAAATAATCGCAACAGAGGCTATGGTACTATCCCATCCAGAAGTCCTTTTTTCTAATAACTCAAGTAGCTTACTACATGTAAGAGCAGGTTGTGAAGTGTCTGACATAAAGATGGCAACATCTTTGGGTGTCCCATATAAGAATGTATTGGGAGCCAATAAGTCTCTACCTGCAGCTGTTTAAGTTGGGTGCGGAGCTCACTATTTTCTTGTTCCTTTTCTTCTGAGAGCTGGGCTTTTCCGAGTGCGTTCTTGAGGGCTTGCTTTTCTTTCTCAAGTTCTGTTTGAACAGCTGATTGTTCTAACTATTGCCATAGGAAGCGATGATACAAAAAAAGTAAAATAGCAATAATTTATGATCTAATAAGGCATAAATAAATTTACATACACATGCAATCCCTTGGGAGCTTTGGTTTTATAACAACTCAGTTTTACATTTGTACCCCCAAGTTTAAAAGTCCAAGGTAAGTTTTTCACATGCCTCCTTAAACTATTAACACATAAGGAAGAGCAAGCATCAGAATCAGCTCAGCCCAGATACACCAATTCAGAATCTCCAGGAGTGAGCCTTTAAAAGCTCTGTGAGTGACTCAACAGTTACTGCTCTCTTTTCCCTTAGACCAATATTTCTGACACTGTGGTCCTCAAATACCTGCATCAAAATCACTTGCTGCACCTGTTAAAAATACAGATGCCTGGACTCCCTCTCAGACTTGATGGGCAGAATTTCTAGGGCAAGTCCCAGGAATCTGCATTTAACAAGCATCACAAGTGATTTCATATAACTAAAGGGTACCAATCATAGATCTGTAAAGCAGAGAGAGAAGATCTGTTATGCTCCACAATCTCGATGTGTGGTTTGAAGACCAATCTTGGTAGTCCTGATGCAAGGAAAGGAATGTCCCTTTCAATACCATATGAATTTGTGAAAAGGCCAGGCTGCTGTAATATCTTTGTCAAGACTTATAAGAAAAAAAAATAAAGGACAATGGAAGTACAAAAGACAATGGATTTTAAGCCAGTAAGGGCTTGCTTAAAAACTTTTGAAAATTTATTTCAAAGAAGATGCTATCCAGAAATTGTATTTACTATTATTTAAAAATATGTATTTACTGTTATTTTAATTGTTTCCTTCCCAACCTCTTGTTTTCCACACTCTGATCAGGTCAACTATAGTTTTATAAAGCTTGGTACTCTTAAGAAATATAACACTGACAACTGGCAAATGGTCATTTGATATCATTTGGTATCTAGTAAGTAAAGGAACACAAAGTAATTACAATTATTATAATAAGCCTATTTTTATATCCTTTTCTAATCATATGAATGCCATTTTACATGAATTCCTGGGATTCAAACTATCTTATTTTTTTAATGATTAATTAATTTTAAATTATAGTTGATTTACAATGTTTCAGTATACAGCAAAGTGATTCAGTTATACAAATATATATCTATTCTTTTTCAGATTCTTTTCCATTATAGGTTATTATCAACACAAGATATTGCATATAGTTCCCTGTGCTATATAGTAGGTCCTTGTTGTTTCCCTATTTTATATACAGTAGTGTGTATATGTTAATCCCAAATTCCCAATTTATCCCTCCTCCCCTCTTTCCCCTTTGGTAACCATAAGTTTGTTTTCTATGTCTGTGAGTCTATTTCTGTTTTGTAAATAAGTTCATTTGTATCATTTTTTTAGATTCCACATATAAGTGATATCATATGATAGTCGTCTTTCTCTGTCTGATTTACTTCACTTAGTATGATAATCTCTGGGCCCATCTATGTTGCTGCAAATGGCACTATTTCATTTTTTTTTTACAGCTGAGTAATATTCCATTGTGTATAAATACCACATCTTTATCCATACATATGTCGATGGACATTTAGGTTGCTCCCATGTCTTGGCTATTGTAAATAGTGCTGCTATGAACACTGGGGTCCATGTATCTTTTCGAATTAGTTTTCATCTTTTCCAGATATATGCCCAGGAGTGGGATTGCTGGATGATACAGTAACTCTATTTTTAGTTTTTTAAGGAACCTCCACTTCTCCATAGTGACTGCACCAATTTACATTCCCCCAACAGTGTAGGAGGGTTTCCTTTTCTCCACACCCTCTCCAGCATTTATTATTTGTAGATGATGGCCATTCTGACCAGTGTGAAGTGGTACCTCATTGTAGTTTTGATTTGCATTTCTCTAATAATTAGCGATGTTGAGCATCTTTTCATGTGCCTGTTTCGAACTATCTTATTTTATTTAACTTTCATCCAGTTAGAACCTATTGACCCTCCTCATGTGCCAGGCACTGAAACAGGCATCTACAATCTGGGCATTCACTGTGCTCTGAGTCTAGCAGGAGAGACAGACAATCTAAACAGATGATTTCATACACAAGCTAAAATGCTTTGACTGAGCACAGGTTAAAGGAAAATCAAAGTAGAGTCCCGAATCCAGATTTTCAGCAGGCATAACAGAAGGTGAGGGTGGGCTTCCTGGAGGAAGATGCAACCCATTTGGCTAATAGCTAAACAAAACTGTATTTTAATGTGATCAAGAATATATTATAACTGGCCTCTGTCTTCCTCTCTGCCCTTATCTCTCACTCTCATTCCCTACTCCTCTTCTCGCTCCTGGCATATTGGAGGCATACTTTCAGCACTTCAAATGCATTAAGCTCTCTCTCCTTGCCTCTCTGCCTAGAACACATCCCTTACCTCTACCCTTTCACCTCTGCTCCCTCTGCACAGCCAAATCCTAGTTCCCCTTGAAGTCTCGGCTGAAACACCATTTCCATAGGGCAGTCTTCCCTGACCACCACCCCCCTAGCACAGAACCCTATCGTTTTCTTTGTCCGACACCTGTTTCACCTACCAGACTGTCAGCTTCACAAGGACATAACCATGTCTGTGCTACTCCCTACAGCATCCATGGTACCTGGCCCTTAATGGCCAATCGATAAGTATTTATTGGATGAATAAATATTTCACTAATTTTCAAGTATAATTAAACTAGTGGGTATTTCATCCAACCAGAACAGGAAGTAGCAAAGTAAAATTTAATATCAACTTAAAAGAGGTCTCTTAAAGCTGTTTTGAGAAAGAACAACTAGAATTTATTGATTACCAACTGCTAGGTGCTTTCAGGCCCATTGTCTCACTTACCCTCACCATAACCCGCTTTACAGATGATGAGGCATTTGTCAGAGGCTCAGAGCCATGAAGTGAGTTGCCCATGTTCACACATGGGTCATATTTAAGCTCAGAATGTCTGACTCCAAAAATGTGCTCTTCCCATCACTCCACATACATTATATTAAAAAGTGTTTAATCTTCGATTAAATTAAAGGAAAGTTGTTATGTTAAGGCCCAGCCTACTTGGTTTCTAGATGGCTTTGTGCTCTTACTTACCTGGCTGAGCCTTGCTAGTTTTTCCAACTCTTCTTTGAGCTGGTTGGCTTCGGCATCCTTTATTTTTAACTGAGCCTCTAGCTCAGCCTCGTAGGCACTGAGATCTCCTTGGGTCTGCTGCAGGGATGCATTCACCTCATGCTGCTCCTGAAGGGCGCTTTCTAGCTCTGCAAGCTCCTGCAAGGATTCAGTGTTTTAAGTACAGAACCCTCAGTGTGCTGCTTAAGCATCTGCAAGTCATTATAAGTAACATGAGCACTTAAAGTAAATGCTGGCCAGCCAGTGCTGGCCAGGCACAGAGTATTCAATGGCAATACGATGAAGCTGCAGGCTGTGTGAATCCAGGCTGGAAAACAAAAACACTGACTAAATGTAATAAGAAAAATCAGTAAGCTACAACATGTTTTCCAAAGTAACCAGTTGTGTGATACTTTAAATGAGTCTTATGTATTCGTAAGAAGAAAGAGAGGAGGATAAAATTTAAGGCCTATTTTCCTTCAGACACTGGAATAAATGTTTTCACATTCATTATTTAATTACATCCTCACAGTAACTGTGTAAGGTAAAGTATTATCCCCGCTTTATAGATGAGGAAATGGAGAATGAAGATCTAAGTAAACAGCACAGAGCTGTGCAGCTAAAAAAAGGACAGAGTCAGAATATGAACTGAGATTTCTGACTCCAAAGCCCACACTCTTCCTGTTAAACCACAGTATGTTCACTTATCAGAAGAACAAAATGGGACTAGCACTCTCTAATATTAAGGATGAGAGAGAAGCTTAAACGAGTGTTAACAAGAATATAAGTACCTGTTGATTAGCATACCACAGTTCTGATTCATTTTAGCCTATTTTTTTATGATTACACATTATAGCTTTCACCTGTTTATTTGGAATCTTGAAGAATTAAACTATTCTGATTAAAGAGGAGAATCCTGTGATAAGAACTTCTATAGAAGAGTTTCTCAGTAAGGGATCAAAAGACCACCTGGCATCTGAATCATATGGGTTGCTTGTCCAAAATGCAGACACTACTTATAACCAACAGAGGATTAATATCCAGAATATATAAAAAGTTCCTACAAATCATTAAGAAACAGACAATCCAATAGAAAAAATGGGCAAAGAATATGAATAGGGATTTCACTGAAGAGAAGAACTGAATGGCAAATAAACAGATGAAAAGTACTTAACATCTCCAGTAATCAAGTGAAAATGCAGTTAAAACAAGACACAATTTTGCACAGAGCATAGAGAAACAAGTTAAACAAACCATGAGGAAACAATCAGATAAATTCAGAACGTGGGACACGCTACAGAACTACCAGCTGGATTCTATACACACACACGCGCGCGCGCGTGCGCGCACCATGAAAGACATTCTTGGCACAATTGGGAAAATGTGAATATGGCTCAGATATTAGATAATATTAGGGAATTGCTGTTAATTTTCCTAGGTATAATAATGGTATTGCACTGATGTAGGAAAATGTCCTCATTTTTAAGAGATATGTACTGAAGGGATGATGTCATAATATCTGCAATTTTCAAATGACCCAGCAAAAAAAAAAGATATAGAAAAATATTTGTTGAATCTAAGAGAGCACATAGATGCTCAATGAATTATTCTTTCAACTTTCCTGTAAATGTAAAAATTTTCATAAAAAAGACATCATTTCAAACTCAGCACATTGGCAAACACTAAGTCTGACAAAATGTTAAATTTCCTGAATTTGATCTTTATTCTGTGTTTATCTTAGAAAATGTCCTTGTTCTCAGGAAACATACTGAAATATTTAGAAGCTAAAGAGCATGATGTCTACCGCTAATTCTAAAATGATTAAGAAAAAAATTTATATAACAATGTATATAAAATCATGTAAAATTTTATATGAGCCAGAAAGCAAATGTGGCAAAATAAATTGGTGACTCTGAATGGAAGGTATAGTGAGCTATTCTTGCAACTCTCCTGTAAGCTTGAAATTATTTCAAAATTAAGGCTTACAAAATAAAAGTTAGATAACATTAAGGTGATGTCAAGGATGTGGTGTAATGGTAGCCCTTCACACTGCTGGGGGGAACAGAAATTCACAAAATCACTATGGACAGTAATTTGACAATATCTAGTGAAGCTGAGAAGGCACGGTACACTCTGACTCACAGTTCCACTGTGAACACAGTCCCCATGCTCAGGATGTGTGTAAGAATGTCACTCTCAATATTGTAATAGCAAAAGAATGGAAACCACCTCAATATCCCCCAAGAGGAGAATGAATAAGCAATAAATTTGTGGTAGGCACATACAATGGGATGCTATATACATCAATAAAAATAGAGCTACATGTATCAACTTGCATAATTCTCAAAAACATAAACATGAAGGAAGAAAGGAAGTAGCCAAAGAATACATTATGTACTTTTTATATAAATCCTAAAATTATGCAAAACTATAATACGTATTGTTTATAGATGGATACACATATAATAAAAGAAGAGAGATAGAGGGAAATGATAACCATATTCAGGATTTTGCTACCTCTGGGAGGGGTACACAGAGGGTTTCAAATATATCTGTATGTTTTAGTTTTTAAGCTGTGAGTACATAGTGTTAAATATTTTTGATATTCTTATATGTCTGATAAATTTCATAACATTAAAACAAATTAATTCAAATTTCCAAAGCCAGCCCTACTGAGGATGAGGTTTGGGAATCTGGGTTCTCCTGCAATGTAAAGTTTACCAAACAACTAAAACAGAGCAAGTGAAATCTCCAAATGAATGTCAACAAATCAAGCATGGAAGGGTATAATTTACAATGCTGTGTCTGTTTTGTTATCTGTAAAATAATACTACAATTATGAAGTAACAGCAACAAGAATAAGAAAAATTATGTTATGCTTAATTTTGCTACACAAATAACAAAATATGAACATCTAATACAGTATTTGTAATAGCTATAATTTCTTATTCTTTAGAGTTATTTGATCACAATACTTTTCAGGGATAGCAATTCAGCTAAAATAATCTTCCTTTTCTTAGTAAGGGAAAAATAATGCTTCCAAGTGTATCACAACTAAAGGGAAAAAAAAACCCCAAAACACTAAATAGCCCCTAACACTTTTGCCACTTATAATTGCACTGTGGCTAACTTCCTTAACTAACTTAACTTGGACATCATCCACTTCTGAAGGTAAGGAAAACAGACAAGAAGAAACAAATCATACCTTCCTCATATTTTCTGCATCTAAGGCAACTATTTCCAGTTGGTCCCTTTCCTGCTTGACCTCAGTCAATCTCTGCAGCAATGTCTCTTTCTCATCCTGTAGCCTTCTGCACTCATTCTGGGCCTGAGTAGCCTGGCCTTTGACAGTCCCCAGGTATTCTTGCAACCCACTGATGACACCTTCTAAGTCCTTCTTCAGGGCTTCATTTGCTGCTATCTGGCCTAAGCAAGACGAAGAAAGGGAAGACGATAATATATATAAGAAAATGCTTTCAAGATACATAATTACTGCATTTAGTCTCCTTAGCTATTGTTACTAGCTAAGAATGAAATTTTAAGCTTTCAATTATTTCCTACTATCTTAGATTTCATTTTCAAGATATAGTAATAGCTTTCCCCCCTATTATCCATGGTACAGGAGTATTAAGCAGGTACACAATAAAAATAGTATATTCATTGGCATTGCTTATGAAATGCTTAATACATGCTATAAAAAGTTTAAAGTAGTGATTTCCAAATAAAATAACGAAAAGTGTGCAACAAAACAGTTCTTGCTACTAGACACACAAAACAAAACCAAGTCAAATCCCAGACTAGCAGCATTAACCTGTAACCTGAAGACTTATAAAAACAAACAAACCATATATTGGGTTTACTATGTCCAGGCACTTCATGAACACTATTTCATTTAATCTTCCCCAAACTAATGATCGTGACAGAAATAATTTATCCCAGGTAACACAGCTGATAATGGCAAAACAAGGACTGGGGTCTTTTTACCACAAGCCAAGGCTCTCATCACTTACAGTCTATTATCTTCCTCTTCCACTATTATGGCAATGTCACATTTTTTTTAAATGATTTTTTTAAATGGGTGGAAGATCTATTTTTATTATTTATTTAAAAAATTTTCTTTTTTGGCCACACTGTGCAGCTTGTGGGATCTTAGTTCCCCAACTAGGGATTGAACCTGGGCCCATGGCAGTAAAAGCAAAAGAGTCCTAACCACTGGACCACCTGGGAATTCCCAGCAATGTCACAATTGAAATTTGCACTGCAAAAATAGATCCTAAAATTCTTTCTGCAGTCTCCTTATAACCAGACACCGAATGCCTGATATCAACGGACTCTTTGCTCCTGAAAAGATTTTAGGCCTTAGAAGAAGACAATCACATGCCAGAGTTTATCATGATAATGTACGGATTTCTTGCCATAGTGACCTGACTCACGAGGACATCAACCCAAGAAAACTAAAATAAAAATTTTTAATTTCATTAAACATTTTTGAGTACTCTGCAAATATTTCCCTATCAAATACTAGTACTAACAGCTGAAGCATATTCAGCTAATATCTGGATTAATGCCTGTTATTTGTCTTTTATTAACACTGAATCTGATTTACCTTAAATCATACTTAAATTCTCACCTTCAGTAAGCTGTTGTTCAAGGTCCTTAATCTCTTCAGTTTCTTTAGCAATTCTAGAAAGTATCTCATCCAAACGACTTTCAAGTTGTTTGTACTGCTTGTTCATAATGTCTAGCTGTTGTTCTTTACCCCTCTTCTGAGCCTTCATATGGCACTGAATTGAAAAAAAAAAAAAAAATCCCTAATTCTTTAAACTCTTATAAAAATAATAATCCTTAATAACATTTCTAGGGAAGAGTGGAAAAGAAAATGTAACAATTTGCATCTGTTTTGTGTCAGACACTGTTGTTTTCACATGAAGTTTTCATTTAAATCTCATGATAACTTGATGTGGAAATCATCTCCATTTTACAGATGAGCAAACTGAGGCTCAGGAAGGTTAAGTGATTTTTCCCAGGTAACAGCTAGTAGGTAATGCAGCCAATTTCAGTGTTCTTTGCACTGCACTAAAATGTATCTTTCCAAAAGGTTTCCCAAAAGTTAATTGATTATATATACATATATCCATAGGAAAAGGCTATATTCTAAAATGTTAACAAAGGTTATATCTGGGTGGAAAGATTACAAGAGATTTTTAATAAGTTTTTTTAGCTAAAAAATTTATAATAGACAAGTAATAACTTTTTATTAAAAAAACATTAAGTATAATTTTTAAAAAGGTTTTTTTGGGGAAATACAGACATGAAATAAATACTTCCTTAGAATTCAAGTTTATTTTCTTTTTTTTTTAACTTCTTTATTATTGGAGTATAATTGCTTTACAATGGTGTTAGTTTCTGCTTTATAACAAAGTGAATCAGCTATACATATACATATATTCCCATATCTCCTCCCTCTTGCATCTCCCTCCCACCCTCCCTATCCCACCCCTCTAGGTGGTCACAAAGCACCGAGCTGATCTCCCTGTGC
The DNA here is from genome assembly GCF_964270905.1 of Leucopleurus acutus. Classification (NCBI taxonomy): domain Eukaryota; kingdom Metazoa; phylum Chordata; class Mammalia; order Artiodactyla; family Delphinidae; genus Leucopleurus; species Leucopleurus acutus. The sequence continues at coordinate 13,518,942 of NC_139150.1, forward strand.
TATGCGGCTCCTTCCCACTAGCTATCTATTTTACATTTGGTAGTGTATATAGTGTCCATTCCACTCTCTCACTTTGTCCCAGCTTACCCTTCCCCCTCCCCGTGTCCTCAACGAGTTTATTTTCAATTCCTTATACAAAGAAACATTTTGCTTTTAAGTTCGATAAACTGGGAGTTGAGAGGGACCTCGAAGGCCATTTAGCCCAGTGATTCTCAAGATGGAGGGCCCTATGGAGGCACACCCCTGCAACCACTACATACAGCTGCAACCACTACATATGCCCCTGGTGGAAAAGAGCTTCCACACACCCACACACACTCTGACAGTCATCGCTTTAGGGAGCTACTGTTAACTGAAAGGATTGGATTGTATTTCTCAGGTGTGCTGGGGGAAAAACTGAAAACTGATGACCTAGTCTAACTCTTCCTTTTACATGTGAGAAAACTGAATCTCAGATCCATCAAATGACCTGCCCAGGTCTCCTTAAGCAACTGTTCATATGGAGACAAAATAATTCCCCAGAGAACCTGTGCCCTCCCACTCACATCACACCCTCGCAGCTCTAGTTTGCCCCCACAGGATCAGAGGAACAGAACAATAATAAATCAAGAGAAAGTTACCAGGAGAAAGAACTATATTAGTCTGAACAACGAACTCCATGCGTCTCAAGTCTAAGACTACAATTTGATTATAAAAGAACATTTCTCAATTTTACAAGTCTGCTGCCTCCAAAGACAAGAAAGAAAGTCTCTTCATTTCTGAAGAATAAATGAGAGGCAGCTTGATTGGAAGGTTTTTATTTTACTACTGGTAAAACGTGATGGATGTTCAAAACTCTTCTCCTACTCTCCCAAAATACCCATCTGAAGTCTTTCTAAAAAGATAACTGCAGATAAAACCTTAAATTCTAAGTAAATTTAGGATTTTTATGGCTCAAGAAAGAATTTTCAAAAAGATCTACACTCATATCTGTATCAATAAATCTTAAAAATTCACCATTAAAACTTCCACTGAAATCTCTACATGCAGGACAAAAAATTAGTTCAATACACCAATGATCTGCATTAAACACGTGGGAGCAAAAGTAGATTCAGCGATTTTCACTACCATGGAGCTCACAATAGAGGTACTGTAAAAACAGGAACTTACATCTCTCACTCCTCCTCCTTTTTAAATCCTTTGTACACAGAGAGAGAAAATGATCATACCTTAATTTAGAATTTGTCCTGTTAAAACTGAGACGTTGAGAACAGAGGAACTGTGGGCGGAACGCTTTCTAATGCTGTCTTGAAATTCATGTGCACTTCCCTCTCTGACAGCCACAATTTTGTAAACGCCTCTGAGCCTCTAACCTCCCAGCGCTTCAAACCACATTCCTGGCAGAGATTGAGCGGCAGCCCAGCCCGTCCAATCACAAGCAGCCTCTGAAGGCAGGCCACACCCTCCGTGCTTTAAATCACAACACAGGAAGCTTCCACAGGCCAATCACGCACAATCTTTGCAACAGATTACTACAGATTAATTGCCTTTAGCATACAGTTTGCTCCCATAGAGCATTGCTAGACAGGGAACAGGGATACAAATCTTCCTTTATTATGTTTGCTCCTGTGGTATTTCTGCTTCAGCGAATGTTTTCTAGAACTAAAATGGGATTTGATTTTTATATAGTACCTTTTCCTTTTGAAAACTAGTTAAATGCTTATGTCTGTTGAAAACTTGGCTTGGCTTTGAGCTAATTTTAAAAATAATTAATCTCTTTAGACCTGTAACTCCTTTGTGAGGCTCTGCCTCTTCCTAAAAGGGGGTACTTTGGGAAATCATTTAATCTTTCTAAATCATATTTTCATTTTATGCAAATTTAAAAAGTCACCAGTCTCATTTGGATGCTGTAATAAAATAAAGTTCCACACCATATGTGCCTAAAACCAAGTGCAATGCAAGACACATCACTGGCACTTAACATACTTGTTTTCCATCATATCTCAGTCATTTACTGTTTCCTAATCTCTCAAGCTTTTACTTTAAATTCTATTTGCTATTCAGAAAGATACTTCATCTGATTAGATAATAAAAGTTAAATAAAAGCCTGAATCTGCAGAAAAATATGCAGAATACCATTCTTGATTCTTTCCCTCTTGCTAAAATGTTCACATTTTGCAGTCTAAAATGGGGTGCCTAACACTAGGCATTAAGGTGACTTTGTGCAAATTAGAAAAAGATGCTCCTTCCAGGTGAACAAATTAAAAAGAGACATCCTCTGGTGCTCAGACTAAGACTGTAACCCTAAGAAGTAACCTTCACAAGGTTTAACAATACCAAAAAGGAACTTCAAAATCTGGCTTGTATGTTTCATCTCCACTATTACAGATTGATTTTGACTACCTTCAAAACTTGGATGCCTTTCCTACTTCTCATTTAACTCCTTTCTATATGTAATTCTTTACAGATATCCAGTGTGTATTAGACTCCCGGTATGCCAAGACTATCACAGTCCTAAGTTGAAAGCAAACAGACAATCTAGGTTCTGATTACACTCATAGATCACAGAACTACAAGAGGGAGTAAAGGAGCTTTGGGTAGTGCCTATAGGCCAGTTCTTCCCTACTTTCCTTAATGCAAGCATTCATAAACATAGCACTGGCCCCTGGGGATTCAGTTCCTGTCCTCAGGGGCCTTACATGGGGTGGTAGACTTCTGAACAAATAAATATGATACAGGAAGATATCACAGACCACATTATATATTATTTAAAATCTCTAATTTTTCATGTAATGAAAATTCTTCAAGATAATCAAGAGTACTTTTGGTTTCTTTTTTTTTTTTGCGGTACGCAGGCCTCTCACTGCTGTGGCCTCTCCCATTGCGCAGCACAGGCTCCGGACGTGCAGGCCCAGCGGCCATGGCTCACGGGCCCAGCCGCTCCGCGGCATGTGGGATCTTCCCAGACCAGGGCACGAACCCGGGTCCCCTGCATCGGCAGGTGGACTCTCAACCACTGTGCCACCAGAGAAGCCCTGGTTTCAATTTTAATACTAAGTCTTAGGCTTTTGTTATAAAAGACCTTGTGTCTGTGATGATATGGTCACCCTTTGTCAAAATTAGCTGGCCTCCAAAAAATATCTATGATATTTTACTAAAATGCTTAAAGGGATAACTAAATAACTTGTCAAGTACATAAAGCAATTATAGTGCATTGTCTTTACCATGTTAAATTCTATGGTTTCTCATAATCCAGAGATTTTAAAGTTTTTTTTTAAATAACCTTATTATTCAAAGTATACCAGTAAAATATGCAGGAAATATTCTTACTTCTATTTTACAAATATTGGCTAAAATATAAACCATTAGTAAGACTTTTCAGAGTAGAGACAGAAAGAGACAAGAACCTAACTCCATCATCCAGCCACCTGACCACCTCTGGCCACATTTTAGGAAGACATACTCTAGAGAAATGTTTTCTTTTTAAGGACAAAACAAAACAATATGAAACAACAAATAGCTTTAGTGGAATATTTGCATAAAGGATTAAAGAAGAGGTAGAAAAAGGACTCCGAACCCCCTCAGCTCTCCCATCTTGCCACCTTGCTGTTAAGAAAGAAGAAAATAAAACAAGGAGAGAGAAAGAGTAAGAGGTTTGGAGAGCACCTTAGAGCAGGTTACTCTTGATTTGAAATATAATGAAATTCAATTACTTAAAAAAAATATGTATATCATTCATCAATTGTTCTACTGAAAGCTACTACCTCCATCAAGCCCTAGGTTGTTTTGTTTTAAACACACACACACACTTCATATATATGTGTGTGTGTGTATGTATATACACACATATGTATATATATATAATACACATACATACACTCATATTATATATACACACATATAAACATATGTATTGCTCAGATTTGTGCATCAAACTAAAAGATTTTCAGAAAGGACTCTGAGGCTAAAAACGATGAGACATAATACCTAGAAAGAATGATATGCTCATCCCCATAGAACAAGCCAAAGATCTCTTCATTTACTTACATGTTTTGGGTCTTTGGAATCCAGACTATCAATACCTATTTGCAGGTCCTTGATCTCCTTCTGCTTTTCAGCAATTTCTCCTCTTTGCTTTTCCATCTGCATTTCTAGATCCAGAGCTTCTTGGCGTAATTTATTTAGAAGTTGTATCCTACCGCTCAACTGCTTGTAAAGAAAGTCTTTCTCCGCTTCTGAAATCTAATTCCCCCCCCACCCCAACATACAATTAACAGAGGACAGCAACACTGATTTACAAATTTACAGAAAACAACTAGTACAATTTAAAAAGGTATTCCATGCTCTATCAGGTTTTTTTTAATAATAAAAGTAAAATGCAGGAGATACCTAGGCACTCCATTCATATCTTATACTTTTATCCTTATTATATGTAAGAAAATTTTATTTTATAAAAGCTTATGAAAACAATAGCAGTAGAAATTAAGTTGTCATATTACTATAAATAATTTATAAATTATTATTAATAATAACCATAGTATTAATGGTAGCTGACTTTATATAGCACTTACCCTTGTATTAGAATATCAAGCCAACTGCCAATGTAATGAAAAATTTAGGCTATATTATACTTACTCATTTAAAATAACTATTTTTTCCAAGCACATTTTGTAAGCATCCATTTACTTAAAAATTATGTACATTATTTACTTCTACCAATTTATCTATATAAAGCTTTCGCCAGTACTGTTATAAAACATTCTTATCTAATTATTAAAATCATTCTTAATAGCTCCATCCACCTCATCTCCCATTTTCAATCCATCTTTAAGTCCTGTCTATTCTACTGCCAGATTTTACCTAGTCTTCTTTCTCTCCACGTCCACCATCACCTTTGTAGTCCAAGCCATTATCATGTCTTGCCTGTACTAAACAACAGCCTCCTAACCGATATACACATCTCCATTTTTTCCATCTCTCTCAACCCATTTCACTCTCATCAAGTAGCCAGAGTGACCTTATAAAAATACAAATAGGATCAGCCATGCTACCACCTAAAGTCCTTCAAAGGTTTCCCATTACATTCAGAATAAAATTCAAACCCCTTAAAATGGCCTATGATGTCTGGCATGAGCTTTAACCTCATCTTCCACTATACTCTCCCTCATCCTGCAGAGGAATCTTTAGTCTGAAGTCTTTTGCACACACTGTCACCTCTGCCTGGAATATGCTTGCCCTTAATTCTGCCTTACTGGCTCTTTTTCATCCTTTGGGTCTCAGCCTAAATGTCACTTCCTCAGTGAGGCCTTTGTGGGTTGCAGCAATCTACATCCTCTTTACTGTCTCTCCTAATTTTCTTTCCCCCCTAGAACTTATGTTGTTTAACTATACATTTCTTTTAAACTTATTTTTACTTATTTTTTGCCTACTTCCTGCCCAAGAGAGAGGAACACATCCATTTTTTTCATTACTCAGGGCCCAGCTCAGTCAGCAACTGCCACATAAACTTGAATCAATTTCTAGTTACTAAATAATTTGAAACTAATGACACAGGGTTATCTTTTTAAAAGAATATATAATTTGGACTTCACCTTCTTTTCTTCCTACTATGGTATGAATACATTACCATCACAATTTTCAAATACTGATTTTTAAAATTTGCAAATAACTAAAACCTTTTACTTACTTAAAAACTAAAATGTCAAAATACTTCCTTTTTTGAACTTTCTCCCTATGCAACTACATCATGGGTTTGAGCTGCTTGCTTCTTCATGACATCATTTTTATGTATACCATATTTTATGTCATTTATATTTTTGCTACTCATGTTTAATAATGTTCATTGTAGAGGTGTTTTCTGGCTCTTAATCTAGGTTCCAGGATCTTAAAGGTGGTGAGTGCTTAATTAAATTAGGAGAGATATATTAGGAAGCAGCTTCCCTGGATAAATTGGACACTTTCATAATACAGTAGACTGAATATATCTTTTTACATAAATGGTTAAGTAATGTGTATCTATACACTCTATTAAATGCTAATAGGATGTCATCCTGAATGGAAGGAAATGAAATTGGAAAACGCTAGAACCATATCTGACTCTGAAATTTGTTATTCCGTAATTAATTAGGCAGCACTGATATAAAGATTTTTTTACACGGTTATGAAGAGGGAAACACATTTCATTTTTGGCATTTTCTCTTAGCAATGCAGCTTTACTTTTACTTACTTTTTTAAGTTGTACAGCTTCTTCCAGTTGTTTAAATTCTTCAGTAGCTCTTAAAATTTGTTGTTCTGCCTTTTCTATTTCATCATGCAGTTCTGATAGTCGAGCTTGTGCTGCAAATTTAAAAACCATGCACACAGGCACACAAGAAAAATCTTGAATTCTCAAATTTCTACCTTTTTCTTAGCAATAACTTCCTCCAATTAAATTCTGCAATTATACAACACAGGAATAAAAAAAAAGTAATTTCTTATGATTGTTTTCCTCTCTATTAGTTAATCTCTAGAATAGTTTCATGATATGCCATAGAGCTATAATTGATCCATTTATTTGTAAAATCCTAACATAAAAGGGGCTCTACTTGATACTCCCAACATTAAAGAACTCTTTTGAAAGAATAAGGATTTTATTTGTAAATATGTGCTTACATGTCACCAAGTTATAATTAGGTTTAGAGTATTAAACAAAAACCTGTGTTAGAGACAAATGCTTTATGATGGGATTCAATATCAAGAAATTCACTACTGATTTGGTAATCCCAAATCAGTGACTTTCCACCTCAAATTCCTGATTTCTTTCTCCCTCCCTGCCTCCTATAAAACTTGAGGCTGGTGTGATTTAGTTTCGCTTTCCCCTTCCAGAGCCTTGCATATAGTATACGCAGGCACGGACAATTCGGCCTCTTTTCTCCCCTCTCCAAGTCAACCGCTATTGGCCTTCCATGTATTCCATTTAGCTGCCAACCAAGGGAAGACGGGCTACTAATCTCATTGCTTGAGATCCCCACAATGGGTCATGATTACTAGTGAGATGAATGAACTCAGGTCTGCTTTCTCCTTCCGCCATATGCATACAGCTAAGTGAGGAAGTGGGTCCAAAGTTTGCCATTTGGAAGGTCTCTAAGTGTCCCCTTGGATTGATTTCTTCCTCTTTGTGACTTGCCAGGAAGTGATAAGATTCCTTGAATTAGATGGCTGAGGGCGGGGTGCAGTTGACGAAGTGGAGTGTGGGGCAGGTCAAGAAGAGTCCGAGGCCAGCCTTAGGCCTAAGCCTAAGGAGAGTGCACTGATCCAGTTTATCCAAAGCACTACTTTAGGTTTTGGCGACATGTATAGGAATCAAAAACTTTACTTGCTTCAATTATTACTAATTATGTCTTTGAATGTGTAAGTCCAATGGTGAAGAGCACCTGTTGGCAGGATGAAATTTAAGCATTCTTGGAGCCCCTGGACATGCTGCTATCAAATAACGGTCAAAAACCCCATTCTTCATAACAGGAATCATTAAAAAATAATCTGCTCAATGAATCACTGCTTTTGTTTTAGATGTCTCATGTAAACAACAATATAATAAATAACTTCAGCATGTTTAACTAGAAGAATTAAAAAACAAAATTTGCTTATATATTCAATTCTTTTGTATTTTTAAAGAATTTAAAGTAACTTTTTTTAACCTGCACTTATTTTGTTTTCTTTGTCTTCCAGTCGTGTGTCCAGTGGCGTATGGGCTCTCAAGTTCACATGTTCATTTCTAAGTTGTTCCCCTTCATCTGGATCCATCCTCTTGATCTCTACTAGCTGGGCATTATCGGTAATATAACTCTCTGTGGCAAACATATTTCTCTTGTATCTGGATTTGCCAATGTAAGGGCTTTCGTCTGGGGCTTTATCAATGTCAACATACTAAAAACAAAATAAATAAATCTTATGACTTAATAAGTAACTGCTATGCAGTCGAGTGACATTATTCATTTTATTAATGAAGAATATATCACAGAATTGCCTAAATAGTAATCCTACACACATAGAAGTTTAAAAAAATATATAATTCTTTTATCTTATTCTTAATATACTAAAAAGGAACTAGAACAAAAAATGGTCTCAAAAGGATTACTCCTCCTATCCCCAAACAGTGAGCTGGATTGACTAAGAAAGTGCCTACAGTTATGTGGTTTTTGTTGTTGTTTTTAGCACTGCTGTATCTCTCAGATCAGAAATCTACATGTTTTATTTTGGTTTCTTGGCTGATATATAAGTAAAATATCAGTCTAATAAATTTTAAATGTTGAATTTTTACTAAAATAATTTTTCATAAAAATTTAGTATTTACTAAATACTAAATTTTTACTAAATCATATTTGATATGACATTTTATTATCATATATTATTTTATATGATACTGACTGGAGCTTGGAAGTTAAACAGTTCCCTGTTGCAGTGGCATTTATGGTATTTGTACAAATAATGGTTGACTAATAGTGAACTCACTGATTATTGAAAAAACAATGTAGGGAGATGTCTATTCCATGGTCACTGAAGCAGGCAGTGCACTTTTCCTGGAGGTTTGGATTTAAGGAAGCTGATCAACCACACTCTTGAGTGAGGTAACAGGATTAGAAGGGCTGCTTATGGTTACGAATATGGATGTGGGCAAATATCCTCTTGGGGCTTTTAACCTCTTTTGGACACTGCTCTACCTCACTGAGCCAAATAATTCACAGATTCAACCAAAATACTCTGCTGGTATCTTAAGAAAAACATGGAGTGGTTATTGATAAAATCATTTGAACATCTCCACCACCCTGCCCTCCCCTGCCCCATTCTATGCTGGCTTTAACTGTGGATTACTACAAAATCAAAATAACTCACCTCTGATGGATAATAATTCAGTGGCTCAAATTTAGCATCAATTTTATAAAAAGCCAATTCCTGTTCCAGTTCATACTGTTTCTGACATGCTCGAGTTAGTTCCATGGTCTTCTGCCTTAGCTATTGGCCCAATTTGATATGAAACAACACATAGATTCAGTAAGTTAGTATAAAGGTACAGTGGTGTGGCAAGCTCTAATTATAACTGATAATTAGATTTTTTAAAATCTCACAGCAAATAGAATAACATTAAGAGCATTTTATCTTAATTCTAAAATATTACAAAGAATGAAATACAAAATTATCATTTCATAAGAGATCACATAAAAGACCTTTGAAGTTTATATGTTATTTCAGGATACAATGAGTAAAACTTTTAAAAATCATTTAAATTTGCCTTATCCAAACATGAAAATAACTCTATCAATTATTTTTAAGTAACTAGTCTACTAAGTACCTGCTTCCTGATTTCCCAATAACTGGTACTAATTTATTTAACTGACTCATGATAGTTTCAAATCATGGATAGAAATAATATTTGACATTTACTAAGAAATTAGAAGGAGCGAGAAGGATGAAAATAGGAGATTGGTTTTAATTGTTGTACTGATGTTGCTGTAGTATTTTGGCTAATGGCATCTCAGTTTTAAGTGTTCAGAACATTATTCTTTGTAATGGAGGATAAGGGATGTGAATAAGCTCAATCAGATCCAAATATAGGATATTAAATTTTTAATAAAGTAATCCTACTGTAATTACAACTTTTCAGTTATTCTTAGAAATTTTAGGAGCTAGAAGAAAAATCATCTAATCTAACCCTCTGAATTTATAAATAAAGAAACTGAGTCCCAGATTGGTGAACTGACTTGTCAAAAGTTACATCATTAGATTAGTGGCAGAAGTTAAATATTTTATTAACTACCAGTACCAGTCCCCTTTCTACTAAAGCAATCCTTGAGTTCATTTCAAAGGTCCACTAAGTGATTTCTGCTTTTTCATTCCCCCCAGCATCTGACAGTAGATACCAGACAAAAAAAGGCATGCAGAAACACTTCTTTAATATAAAAATGCAAGCTGAAGAAAATAAAACATAAACGAACATGAACATTTTACAAGGCCCGTGAAATCAAAGTCGTGCATGATTTAGCTTTCAGTCACCTCCTGATTATCCAACTGAGTGGAAGTAAGGCTAACCTGGATAACAGGTAATTCTGACTGAGTACTCACTGTATGCCAGACACCATGCTAAGCATTTGACATATGCCATCTCACTGAATCTTCATAACTACCCTATGAGATGATAAAAGCTGTACAGAGAGGTTAAATAACTTGTCCAATTGCACAGCTGGTAGTAGAAGAGGCAGAGTTCAGTTCCAAGTTTCCCGATTTCAAATCCGACACTCTATTATACTACACTGCCTTCGATGTCCTGCTGCAGGGTGTCAAGCACATTACCCACATTGATGCTTTCACTGAATGTTCACAAGTCCCTGAGTCCCTAGAAGGCAACTCACAACCAACAATGTCAACTAATCTTGCGCTTCTCTCCCTAAAGATCAGTGGCAGTGGGGACAAACAAAGGCAAATGTGACTGAACGGTGGAGGCTATAGGGACTGGTCTCCACAGGCAAATACAGTTGACCCTTGAACAATGTCGGTTCGAACTGAGCAGGTTCACTTACACATACATTTCAATAGTAAATACTATAGTACTAGACGGTGGTTGTTTGAATCTGTGGATGCTGAGGAACTAAGGATATTGAGGACCAACTATAAGTCATACGTGGACTAACCCCTGTGTTGTTCAAGGCTCAACTTTAATAATGAATACTCTGTGCATCTTAAAGTACTTTTGTGTCTTTTACAGCAGTAGGCTTAGCATATAGTAAGCATTCAATAAATGTCCTTTGAAGAAATGCATAAATGGGAGCAAAGTGGGAGTCAAAGCCCGGGAAAGTATTAGCTGTGGATAATCAAGAGCTGACTGCAGTTAACATATTTACCAATAGGAAAAATGATACAAATTCTTTCCCCCACATTCAAATTCACTCTCCTATGTAAACAATCATTAAAAAAAATTATACATACACACAAGCACATTTCTCAAAAGGCAAGCCAGTTTCAAAACTTAAAATGTACATAAGGATATTAATACAAGTTTTCATGCAAACCATGAAAAACATAGTATACAATTCAGTCCTGAACAAACTACCTTTAAGGAAGAATAAAGAATCAGCAGAAAAGGGTCTGCAAGAAACCAAAACAAGGGCTAAAAGGAGAAAGAAGCAAACAGATACCATCACCTGGAGAATTCTAGAGAGTGAGGCTATAACAACATAAGCTGCTCTTTACTGACAACTTACCTTAGGAAGATATGGTTATTAATACCTGCATTATTCTCACATGGACACATTTTATCATCATTCTAATGGAGTTTTATATTTACCACCTTCCATTACTTAGCTTGATTCATTTCAAATCATTTTCATATTTATAACCTCACTTAGTCCTCACAACTCTGTGGGGCTGGCAGGACAGGTAAATCATCCTCATTTTAAAAATGAGGAAACAAGTACAGGAGTTTAAATAACTTGCAAAAAGACAATGAGTAACATTAATATTAAAGTTAACATTTGTTGGTGGCAGGAGAGGGGGACTACTACAGGTTAAATGGCCACCAGAAGTTTTCCTTCAATGTTACAATGCTTCATTTATAAGTTAATTGACTTACTATATGAGGAATTATTATATGAAACTAGAAAACATTATACAACTATAGGTGATATTATCACCAGATATTCTGCATAAGATAATGGAAAATGTTTTTCAAATGTAGGCTCTTGGAATAAGACACAGAATTTTTTTTTTTTTAACATAGAATAGTCCTTTGGAATAATAAAAGAACTGGCAAAACAATATGAATTTGAAGAATACAAAATAGCTAAGAAATACATATGCAGTACTCAGCTCTCCAATACCTAAAGAAATGCGAAATTAAAGCAATGAGATTCCATTTTTTTCTATCCTATTTACAAGTTCAAAATAATACTATCGAGTGGGGGTGGGCTCTTTCACCCACTGCTATAGAAGTGTGAAGCAGTTATAAGCTTTTTGAGGGGTAACATTAATAGCTATCAAAATTTAAAACTTATAGTGATTATGCTAAGGAAGTACTAGTATGAATGCGTAAGGTATATATATATATAAAGATTTTCTCTATAGTATTGTTTCTAATAACAAAAAAGTGGAAGCAACTTAAATATTCATCAATAAGAGAAGATTAAATAAATCATGGAAAATCCGTATAGTGGAACACAATATACACTTTGAAAAGAATTTGTGTGTGTATATATGTGTGCACATATATACACGTGTATGTATTTTTTTAACTTGGACAGCTGTCCAATGATATACTGTTTTGTAAAAAATAAGATGGCAGAATTTTTAAAAATATATAGTAAAATTTTTTTAAATCACAAAACATTCAAAAATATATATAATTACATATACACTATGTAATTATATATATATTGTAGAAGCATAGAAAACAAAAAGGATACATATTAACCTCCAAGGAATGTGGCAGGGGAAGAGTGAAACCTTCATTTTCTAGTGTATACATTTGTGTTGTCTGAATTTGTTATAATAAACATATAGTAACTTTGTATATAAAGTGTTTTTAAATAGTTAATGATAAAAGTAACATAATGACTCAAAAAGAGCACAGTCTGTCTTCTAACTGAAAACAATTACAGGAAAAAAAAACGAACAAAAACTGTTGACAATTTACAAAACATTTATTTACAGCATAAACATATCAACATAATAAACGAACAAAAGAGAAAACTAGACAACTATAATAATCCATAATTTTGGGATAGCACACAAATATAAAATAAAATATTTTGCCATGATTTTCAATGGGTTGACTCAATGTGCACCAGGGAGTCAGCATATGGAAATCATAATGTTTTTTTGTCTTAATAATACAAGATGAATTCTACACTATGAAAAAGATCAATAACTCAGGAAAATTTATTAAATGTTCACGAATATCAGGTGATACCAAAGTAAGTACTGTGCTTATTTTAAGTACTGTTTTATTTTTGTATTTAAAATACAACTGTTAAGTGATGGCACAAAGAGTTCACTGCTAAAATAAAACTGATTGTAATATGTCTTCAATGATTTAATTACTCATCATTCCACTCTTATGGAATGGAGTGCAAAAGATCTATGCATATTATAAGACCATTGATAATCACTGGTTTATTAACATCATATATAATATGCCTTCAGAATACAGCAGACATATTTGAAAACTACCTTCAAATAAGAGGCATATGAAGGAAGCCACAAATGCTCCGAATGTTTGACTAACAGAGCTGGGAAAGCTGCCCTGTCTTTTATCATGTCCCCCTGACAAAGAAGAGCTCAAGAAAGAGGTAATTAAGTAGTATTTGGATTTCAAGTAACAATTTCCCTCTCTATACAGAGGAGGGAACGCTTTTTTTTCTTGCTTAAAAATGTAAGTGCTTAGGCAGAATTCTTGTCAATAAATCAAGTAACTAAGCCAGAATGCCAATCTTGAAAGGGGGATGCAAAAAAAAAAGATAACTGTATCAAGGATTCTGCTAATTATATGAGAAATACAATTCTCTAAGTTATGCACAGATCAGAAAAAGAACTGTCAAAAGAAAAAGAGAGTACCAATAGCTATTTTTTTCTTCAAGGAAAGTAGACTAATAATTTTACAGAATCAAATTATCAAGGTTGAAAAGGGCTTTTAGGGTGATTTAGTCCATCTCCCTGACCAATGTTTTTTTTTATCTTTTCCCTAAACCCTGAGCACATGGCCTGTTTCAGTGATAGCACACACATTCCAGAGTTATCACATTTTATCTCAAGACAGCTATTATATAGATTTCTTCTTCATTACTAAATGAAAAACTGTTTTCCTATAATTCTTTTTGCCATTTCTTAATTTTAACTCTTGGTACCTTCATCAATAACTCCAGTCCCTCTTCCATGAAACAGTCCTTTGACTGTCTGAAAGCAATTGTCACAGCTCACTGGGTCTCCTCTTCTCCAGCCTGGACACCCCTGTTGCTTTGGCCACTTCTCAGACATGGTCTCAAGACCTTTGAAGCCTCTGGGTCAGGTACCTTCTGAAGATATGCTATCTAGTCTGTCTAAATCTTTCTCTTTTAAGATATCTTTTCTACCTATTTTAACCGTAAAGCCAAATTATTTAAAATTTAAACATTAAAGATATGCATATATGGCAATTTGAAAGTGCTCTATAATTCTACTCCCCTAAAATAACTGCTGTCAAGAATTTGGTATACATTCTACCATTTGACTTACACATACTTATACTATTATATACTTCCTTTATATATAGGACCATACTTGATATACAGCTTGCTTTTTTTCATATAGCAATATATGTTAGACGTCTTTCCATATGAGGATATACAGCTCTGCCTTCCTTTGATAAGAACACTATTATTCTACCACATGGATATCTACTGAGGGACATTTTAGTTATTCTCAATATTTTGCTAATATAGACAATAATGTAGTCAATGTCCTTGTATATATATGTATATGTATATGTATATATATATGTATATTTATATACATACACACATGTATCTACATATATCTCTTTATACATTCTTGTACCATTTCTACAGACTATATTATTAGAAATATATATTATATTATACTATAACTTACATAATAACCAATAAATAATATAAATATTATATACAATATTTCCAATATACAGGACATAGGGTACATCCATTTAAATTTGGATAATTTTGCCAAATTGCTTTCTAAAAGTTTTTGCCAACGTACAGCCTCACCAACGGTGTTGTTGTTTAAAAAAATACAGACATCTAAGGGCAGTCTGACCAACTCCCCACGGTGTGGGGCTTCATCTTCCTCATTTGTTCTGGATATCATACTTTCACATAACACAGCTCAAGACAGTATGCATCTTTTGGGCAACCATACCATAGAGTGTGCAGTCAACTACAACCTGTCAAACCAGTTGCACATATTTCTGTTAAACCACATCTTCCCCATTTTATAGTCAGGAAGCTGTGTTTTTAGACCTAAGAACAAAGAATTTTCTATTTCAAGAGAATATAGTCAAGGCAATGTAAAATACGAACTTACCAGTTCATTTTTTGCGTTTAGGTTACTCTCTAGCTCCTCACAGCTCTGTTTTTGTAACATGACCTCCTCTTTTAATGATTTGTTCAACTTATCTTGATTTTTAATCTCCTCGAGGAACCTTGTTTGTTTGCTTTTAAGCTCTTCAGTTTCCATCACCTTCTTCTCCAGGTCTCTTTCCAGTCTTTCTACCTCTTCTGCTAGTACAAATTTAATAGTTTATTGATCATTATATTTTCTATTTGAAGAAACATAAGACTATTTCTCAAATAATAACAAAAGAAGTCTTAGAATAGTATATATACAATTCTACTTTTAAAATTATTCACTATGGTTTTGGAAAAAAAGATTATTTTGAGCTAGAAAGTGATTTCTATTAAGAGGTAAGAAGGTATTACCATGTGGATAACAATTTTAAAAGATAACACAAAAATAAGGTGACTATAGGTGCGTGGGTTTATCTCTGGGCTTTCTATCCTGTTCCGTTGATCTATATTTCTGTTTTTGTGCCAGTACCATAATGTCTTGATTACTGTAGCTTTGTAGTATAGTCTGAAGTCTGGGAGCCTGATTCCTCCAGCTCCAGTTTTCTTTCTCAAGATTGCTTTGGGGCTTCCCTGGTGGCGCAGTGGTTAAGAATCTGCCTGCCAATGAAGGTGACAGGGGTTTGGGCCCTGGCCCGGGAAGATCCCACACGCCGTGGAGCAACTAAGCCTGTGCACCACAACTACTGAGCCTGCGCTCTAGAGCCCGCGAGCCACAACTACTGAGCCTGCGTGCCACAACTACTGAAGCCTGCATGCCTAGACCCCATGCTCCGCAACAAGAGAAGCCACTGCAATGAGAAGCCCGTGCACCGCAACAAAGGGTAGCCCCCGCTCGCTGCAACTAGAGAAAGGCTGCGCGCAGCAACAAAGACCCAATGCAGCCAAAAATAAATAAATAAAAAATAAATTTAAAATTAGAAAAAGGGCTTCCCTGGTGGCGCAGTGGTTGAGAGTCTGCCTGCCAGTGCAGGGGACATGGGTTCGAGCCCTGGTCTGGGAGGATCCCACATGCCACGGAGCAACTGTGCCCATGAGCCACAACTACTGAGCCTGCGCGTCTGGAGCCTGTGCTCCGCAACAAGAGAGGCCGCGATAGTGAGAGGCCTGCGCACCGCGATGAAGAGTGGCCCCCACTCGCCGCAACTAGAGAAAGCCCTCACACAGAAATGAAGACCCAACACAGCAAAAATAAATAAATAAATTAATTAATTAAAAAAAAAGAAAATTAAAAAAAACGTCTTAAAAAAAAAGATTGTTTTGGCTATTTGGGGTCTTTTGTGTTTCCATACAAATTGTGAAATTTTTTGTTCTAGTTCTGTGAAAAATGCCAGTGGTAGGTTGATAGGGATTGCACTGAATCTGTAGATTGCTTTGGGTACTATAGTCATTTTCACAATGTTGATTCTTCTAATCCAAGAACATGGTATAGCTCTCCATCTGTTTGTACCATCTTTAATTTCTTTCATCAGTGTCTTATAGTTTTCTGCATACAGGTCTTTTGTCTCCTTAGGTAGGTTTATTCCTAGGTATTTTATTCTTTTTGTTGCAGTGGTAAATGGGAGTGTTTCCTTAATTTCTCTTTCAGATTTTTCATCATTAGTGTATAGGAATGCAAGAGATTTCTGTGCATTAATTTTGTATCCTGCTACTTTACCAAATTCATTGATTAGCTCTAATAGTTTTCTGGTAGCATCTTTAGGATTCTCTATGTATAGTATCATGTCATCTGCAAACAGTGACAGCTTTACTTCATCTTTTCCAATTTGGATTCCTTTTATTTCTTTTTCTTCTCTGATTGCTGTGGCTAAAACTTCCAAAACTATGTTGAATAACAGTGGTGAGAGTGGACAACCTTGTCTTGTTCCTGATCTTAGAGGAAATGGTTTCAGTTTTTCACCATTGAGAATGATGTTGGCTGTGGGTTTGTCATATATGGCCTTTATTATGTTGAGGTAAGCTCCCTCTATGCCTACTTTCTAGAGGGTTTTTATCATAAATGGGTGTTGAATTTTGTCAAAAACTTTTTCCACCTGCATGCTTTTATTCACACCTTCTCCCTGGAACTGTCTTCCTCTATCTCCTACTGGCGTATTTTGCATCCTCCAGGTCTTAGTTTTAAAAACTGTTCTGAGAAGACTGCCCTGACTCTACCCTCCCCAGGTTGGACACTTCTCAGGGATGCTATGATGCCACCCTGCACCTCTGACGCAGTCCTCATCACAGAGAGAGTTGGAAAATGTGATCAAATAGCTTGGCTGTCTGCCTTCTCCACTAAAGTTTTGTGAAAGCAGAAACCGCATCTATCTGTATTACCACTGGATCCCAAGAGCTCAGCATCACTAAAAGCTCTTAACATCCAAAGTTGTGAATGAATTATAAGTACTTTAAACATTTCCCCAAACAGTATATTTATATAATGACTTCCCTTTGCATTATTTATATTTTTTAATGATTCCAAAACATCAACTTCTGGGTAACAAATGTTGAGTTAGGGGGATCCGAAACAAATAAAAATCTACCATTTCTCAAGTATTGGATCAAACCATATGAAACTGTTGTTTTTATAAGTCAAAATGGACTAACTTGAACATACAGGCTCATGCCCTAACATTATCATGTTAGGCGATTTCATACCTTCCTCTTCCCTTCAAACCTCCCATACTCCTTCTATTTTCTTTTTTTTTCCAATCTTTTTTTTTTAAATTAATTTTTATTGGAGTATAGTTGCTTTGCAATGTTGTACTCCTCCTATTTTCTTTCTCAGCTGATGACCTCTTATTTTATTGAGAAAACAGACCCCACCAGTGGGAACTTCCTCATCTTCCTACCACCAAGGCAACAAAACTACCCATACCTACACACATCTTCTCTCCCTTCTGACGGAGAAAGTGTCCCATCCCTCTTATCAATAGACAATCTTTCCTTTTTTTTTCTAATCTCATCTCCTGTCTTCTCAAGGACCAAAAGAACTAAGCCACGATTTGTCTCTCCACTCCGCTCTTGAATATTTTCTGTTGCTTTGATTACTAGCTTTGAGGTTTATTGCACTTGCTTCTCCATTTCCTGGTTGGAAGCTACTGGTGAAATTTTTTTAAACTTACTTTAAAAAATTCATTTATTAGGTACTAGGGGAGGAAACTGTGGGAGGCAATTTCAAATCTTTACCCAAATGTCTCCCTCCCATTCAGTCTTCAATCTATAATCTAGCATTTGTCCCAGCCACTCCTTAACTGCTCTTGTCAAGCTCATCATCATGTTGTCAATCTAAAGCACTTCTCTGTGCTCATTTTTCTTCTTCATGTCTCAGCAACAGTCAGCATAGCTGACCACTTTCTCTTTTGAAATCTTCTCTGGGCTTTTGCAACCTACTATTTCCTGGTTTTCTCCTACCTTGCTGGCCTCTCTTTCTCAGTTTTCTTAACTGGCTCCTCTTCATGCTCTTCCAAACCCCTGCCTGAGTGAGCTAGTTGATTCCGGTGGAATTAAATATTATTTTTATGCTGATGAATCCCAAATTTATATCTCTAGGACAGATCTCTTGAACTCCAGACTCATATTTCTGATTCTATTCTTGGTTGTCTCACAGACATTCAAACTCAACATTCTGAGTTCTCCCATTTTCCAAAACAATACTACCATCCAACCACTTACTCAAGCCAGAAGCTTGGGGATTATCCAATTCATTAGAAAGTGCTGCTGATGCTACTTCCAAAGCTGATCCGTCTATTCCACATCTACCACCTAAATACAGGCCACCAACATTTCTAAGGCAATAGCCTTCTAACATGTCCCTTTATCTCTATTTTGCCCTGCTTCAAATCATTCTCCATCCAGCATCAAAAATAATCTTAATATACAAACCCCCGCTTAAAAGTTGTCAGTGGCTTTCCACTGCACCTGGAATAAAATCCAAACCCCAAGGCCCTGTGCCATCTCTCCCCTCCCCATCTCTCCAAACTTTCACCTGGGCTATCCTCCAGTCATACTGATCTTCTTTCTGTCTCTTAACTCACCAGGGTCTTTCCAATCTCAAAGTACAAGCTGCTCCCGTTCCCTCAGGCCTTTCTTCACATGACTAATCCTCTCCTGCCTTTGCCTTCAGCTTATATGTCACTTCCTCAGAGAGCCATTCCTTTACACCACTTTCCAAAAAGGGGGTTCTCCTCTGTTACTTTATCTGGGTTTACTTGTTTTTTTGTCTATCTTCTCCACTAAAACACAAGCTGCACAAAGGCCAGTACCTTACGTCTTGATCACCATTATACCTTTAGTGCCAGATACAGTGCCTGGCTCATAGTACATGCCTAATGAATATTTGCTGAGTTCATTGATTTATGATGCCATTGTCTATGCAAATTTTTTTTTTTTTTTTTTTCCGGTACGCGGGCCTCTCACTGTTGTGGCCTCTCCCGTTGCGGAGCACAGGCTCCAGACGCTCAGGCTCAGCAGCCATGGCTCATGGGCCCAGCCGCTCCATGGCATGTGGGATCCTCCCAGACCGGGGCACGAACCCGCGTCCCCTGCATCGGCAGGTGGACTCTCAACCACTGCGCCACCAGGGAAGCCCATATGCAAATTTTAATAGCATTATAAAGTTCATAATAAATATTTTTTTTCTGGATAATTTCTGAAATAAATTCCTCTCCCACCAAATTTAGTTTTTTAAAAATATGTCACCTCACCTAAACTGAATCTCTCAAAAGCTTCCTGTCTGTCCTGAGTGGTTACTGGCTGACCTTCCAAACTTTCCAGTGAACGGAGGTGAAAAATGGTGAACTGGAGGTAATGAGGAAGGGTCACAACTGGATTTTCAGCTAGGATCACAGAAGTCAAATCTTGAAGGGGTTTCAATTTGCTTACATCTTGGAGCTGAAATGATAGGTAACATTATAATTGGTATAATTGAATTTAAAAATCATAAACATCAAGATGTTAAAAAAATAAATAAATAAATAAAATAAAAATCATAAACATACCTAAGGGAAGTAATAAATCAAGGAAATTGCTATTAACATGGCAAGGAACCTATTCATGAAACCTATTATCCAAAAGTAGTGATTTGAAGGGCGGAAAAGAAAAGAGTATTTGAGAATCTAAAATGTATCAAGGGCAGTATTAGGCATTTTCCATATACCATTTTATCTGTGACTCCTCACAAAAACCTATGATATAAGAACCATCTTAATTTTCTAGATGATGAAACTGAGGTTCAAAGAATTTAGGTGACTTGCTCAAAGCTCAGAGGTTATATGTTAATGAAATAGGATTTGAATTCAAGACTGTGAAACTCTAATCCTATTATCTTTTCAGTATGCTGATTGAACAAATCAAAAATATAAATGGCTATAAAAAAGGAGTTTGGTAAATCTTCAGGTAACAGTTATACTTGATAGTTAAAAGAAATAAGGATATGTAGAGACACTCACAGTTCTGAAGTAAGATTTTTACATTTACCCAAAGAGGGATTTTAAAAGGTTGAGAAACACTACTATCAATAGCTAGTATAAATAAATCTCTCCCAAGTGGATGTGCACTCTTACTGAAGCCAATGTCAAATATGAACTGGGATGAGAAGGTCTTACAAAATTAGAAATAATAATAAATATTTATTAAATGATTTTCCTGTTAACAGTCCTATCTAGGGATCAACTACTTTTGGAACATGTGTGGCAAATTTTAAACAGATTCATGGCTACCTCCTCCCATCACCCCATAAGCTCCAAGAGCTCCAAGGTGATGCTGTGTAACATGGCATGGGGCTTGGGCTGTGAGGCTCTTGGGCTGTCACAGTGAAATGGTAGAGTCACCTTACCAGATCTTTATAAAGATGAAATGAGAAAGCATAAACATTGCACAGCATTAAACAAATGTTATTTATTATTATTGGCTTCTACTGGTGAAAGTTTAAAATACTAAATAACTCTAATGCTGTATTCCTTATAGTTTTTAAAGTATTTTCACATCTATCATTTCATCTGAGCCCCATACCACTTCTGAAAGAAGGCAGGGCAGGGACTGTTTTCTCTAATTTAAATAGTGAGTTTTAGAGAGATGAAAGATTCTCCAAAGGTCACAGAAGCAAAGTCTAGACCCATATTGGAAGTCACATCTTTTATTTTCTATTCTAAGACTTAAGTTCTTTAAATTATAGCAGGATTGTACCAATTTTAATACAGATTTAAGTAAATTAATGTTTTTACTTTTCAATGCTTATTGAATATCTAACTGTATAAATATCACAAGGAAATCATAAAATATACTCCAGAGAAAAATACACATCATTATTAGCTTATGTGAACCACGAAAACAAAGTTGCCCTACTATAAAAAGCTAGTGATTAACACTTCTTGTAACACCTAACACTATAATCAAGATTAATTCAGATTAATTCACAAGTTTGAAAAAAAAGAACTCTGCTCTAGCCATTCAGTGACATGGATTCGGGCACAAGTTGAATGACTTTGGGTAAGAGAGTTACCCTCTCTGAGACTTTACTTGAAAATGGGATAAGACAATGGTACCTAACTCACAGAATTATAAAAATAATCCCTGCACTGTCTCCTTAACAAGAGTATTTTGAGGCTCAAATGAAATGAAAGATGGGAAAATGCTAAGAGGTCAACTTTTAGCTACCATGGAACCATGCAAAACCAGGACTGCCTATATTTAATTACCATAGAGAATACTAGCTTATGTCTGAATTTGATGTTTTGTCAAAGAACCAAAGACATTAGAAGAAGTCCCATTTTAAAAAAAACTTAGATTTTAATTTTTTGCTTCAACAAATCCAAAAATTTTTTAAATATTCTTGCTACTTTGAATAACTTACCGATGATATCTTGTTGCCTTTCAGATTGAGGACTCGCAAACATTTTAACTTCTTCCCTAACCATACTGGAATATGTTCAATTTCATTTCCCGCAAGGTTTAGCTTTTGCAGATTATGCATATTTTCTATACCTTCAATTTTGCTGGAAACCAAAGGGTAAAATCAAACTTAGTAATAAGTACAATGATAGTGCCCCTCCATTGTATTTTAAGAATAAACAGGCTTGGTTTTATGTGGAGTTACTTTCCATAATTATAATTTATAAATGAGAATTTAAAAAGAGTGGCTAAAAACAAATTTACCAGAACAGCTCTAGTAAACTCTTCATTACTGTCTGTGCCCAGGAATCCTACCTATCTTACTATCAGACTTTAAGATCCCACAACACAGAAGAGTCTGTCTGTAGCATTCTCACTAACCACTGTGAAGACTACTAGTGGACAGCAAGGGGAGAGCTAGAAAGTTCAACAGCACACACTGTGCTATGTGCTACAGCCCTGCATAAGAACAAGATGTCCTTAACTATTACCTTAAATCATCAACAAAAGATTAGCTATGCCAGCAGGATATGGCTGCTACTTTGAGCTGGTGGACCCCCAGAATGATACTGTATTTATGAACAAAAATATTTTAATCAGAATATTTAAATTAATAAAACATTATCACCCATATTCAGGAATTTTCATTGATGAAATACTTTCCCAAGTTGATTCCAATTTAATTCCTTGGTCAATTCTCTATACTGGGCAAATATTTCCAAGCTTCTTTATTTTCAGTTTTATTTTGCTGAAATTATTTTCATCAGGATCAATTTTTTTATACACACTTTACATTAAGGATTTGATTCATTAATCACTTTTTTTCCCATTTCATTTTTGCCATATTAGAGGTTCTGCTACTGTTAGTTGTTTTGTTCTCTGGTCATTATATATACCAAGTCTTATGTGGAGGGAAAATACATAGATATAAAGATATTCAAGATTTGATAATTGTATCATTTTGCCTATAACAAGTTTTCTATGTGCATTTTTAGCAACTGTCAGTTTTATTATGTTTATTTCTCAGAGTAATATATATTATGAAGTGGAAACAAGATAGTGTGTATTTATTACAGCAATGAGCAAAGAACATTAGGATAAATACATAGGCTCAAAACAGGTTGAAATATCTTTAGGATCAAAATGACAGGGTTAAAACATTCTGCTTCATGCCACCTTTTTTAATGAAATAAGGCAGTTAATCAGACTACATCTGGGAAAACTTCCTGTCAAAAATGGAATTAAGATAAAATTTGGTACTCAAAAAATGTATCTCCTTCTTTGTTAATGACAGACGTTATTCTGTACTTTAGTAATGCCAAAATATGGCAGCTATCATATGTGAAGGGCTAGACTACAAATGAATAAGAATCAAAGTGCCTGATCTTTCAAAGGATTCTTTCAGTAACACAGCAGCATTAATCTACCTCTTTAACAAAGATGACGACCCTGCAGTGCCACCCAAAGAAGTATTTACTTACCAGATTTTGTTATATGATAAGTTGAGCTCACGTAATTTCAACAGCTTGTCTACCTTCTCAATCTTCCCTATTAGATTATGGCTGAGATTCAGTATTTCAAGTTTAACACATTTTTCCAAATTTTCGATATACTAATTGGAAACAAATGAATAAATACTTTATATAACAGATGCCTCGACATAAGCACGACATATAAGCATGTGCTGATCAGTCACCGGAGACTAAGCCTTTACTGCTTCCCCGGAAAATCCTCTGGTGTGGCTCTCCTCAGCCAGGAGTGGCCACTCTCTCCAGGTCGCCAAACTCTCCTTGCCCCTCAGCGGACAACACTTCCTACGCACTAAGAAACTGAAGACTATCCAATGAGAATTTCCCCATCAATCCTTTTCTCCACCTCGTCTTTTCTATGCCTCTCCCTTTCTCCCCTCTTCAAAGTTCAACTAGGTACTTACGCTCTTGCATAACCTTACCCATCTCTTCTCCTTGTGTTCCTGTATCTCCAATCTCTTTCTCTCTCCTGGATCTTCCCCTCAAGTTTAAAAACAGTCACTTTTCAACAGATATTCATTTCCCACTCACTACATGTCAGATGTGGCGCCGGGCAATGGCAGTATACTGGTGAACCAGACTATTTCCCTGCTGCAGGAGCCTATGTTCAACATGCTCAGTCTCCTCTATATAATACAAATCACCTCACTCCCAACTTGCTTCCTACCAAGCTTTCATTTTATCACTCTTATTTGCCACCATGTTCTCATAAAAGTTGTGAATATTTGCTCACTCTGAGGCCTTCCATTCACTATTATTCTATTGGCAAGGCAATATATCTTCCACCCTTACTATGTATTCGAAAAGTTCTCTCCAAGATCACCATTCATTCATCCATTGCAACAAATATTTATCAAACATGGATTGATTATGTGTCAGGAGCTGTTCTAGGTACTGGAAATATGGAAAAACAGTGGTGAATAAGGAAAACAAGGTTCTTGATTTCATTCACAGGGGAAGCCAATAAACAAATAAAGAAACAAAATTTTTAGGCACTGAAGCATACTAACAAGAAAATAAAGGTAACGTGATGTGACAGAGTGCAAGGCACCAAGAGGGCAGATTTTGTCTGCTGTGTTCACTACTATAGTACTAGTGCCTGGCACATGGTAGGTGCTAAATAAATATCTATTGAGTGAAAGAATGAGAGGGAGTGACTGAGGAGAAGGTGGCTAACTGCAATTGGGTTAAGAGAAGGCTTCAGAGAGAGAGGAAGTGCATGGAGTTGAGACCCTAATAATAAGCCAGTTGTGTGAACATCTGGGGACAGAGAATACCAGGCAGAGAAAAAAATGCAAAGACCCTAAAAGAATGAACCTGGTTGGTTTAAGAAATAGAAGGAAGGGCTTTTTAAACTGCCAGATCAAATAACTTCTTCCAAGTTTTCATCCTATTTGCTGATTCGGTGACATTTTACAGCATATCCTTTCTGCCTGACGTTCTCTCAACTTTGGCCCCCGTTCATCATACTCTTGGATCTTCTATTCCAACAGCCCCTTCGGACTTTTTCACTGGGTCTGTCTCTCCCACGTGCTCACTCTCTTTCTCTGATTCCCTCTCACTATTTCTCCTCTTAATCCTAGGCATTCTTCACACTAAGCTCTAAATTCCCAGAGATCAGAAACTAAGCTTATTGACTTCTGTATCTATTCCCACAGCCTAACATAATGCCTGGCATATAATAACCACACAGTAAAGATTTACTAACTTGATATTTCATTTTCACACCCTTTAAACTCCAGGATGTCTCCTTTTTTCCTTTTTAATTACACAAGACATAAATATATTCTAATAAAAATTTCAAACAAAACAAAAAGCTCTCTTCATCAGTCTGCAGGCCCCCATAAAAAATCTCACTGCTCAAAAGTAACCATTGTTAAGAGGCTGGTGTATATACACATACATATACATATGTATACATATAGGCCTTTCTATTCATTTACATCTATATATACATAGATAGAAAAACAATTTTAAAAAATATATTTTGAGACCTTGCTATACAAAATATTTTAGAATTTGTTTGTTGCATTTAAATATACTGGAACATTTCCCCACATTAATACATAGAGTTCTGGGGTTTTTTGGGTTTTGTTCTTGTCTTTTAAGAAACTTGATAGTATTTCATGGTATATTGCACCATAATTTTTTTAAGCAATCCCCTATTGACAGACATTTGGTTATTTCCAATTTTTCCATCTTAAATAATGCTTAATAAACATGACTATTCAGACAATTTTGGATACGTGTGCAAATATTAATAGATATCAAGGAGTAGAACTGCTGTGTTGGTGAGTATAAACTCAGTAAGTATAAACTCGATTGCTGGATCAAACAAATACATTTGAAATTTTGATAAATACTATCAAACTGTTTTCCTAAAATGCTGTACTAATCTATACATCCACTGAGACCATATGAGAATATCCAGTTCTCACACCTTTCTGAACACTGAAATAATCTTTTTAATTATTGTCCATCAGACATACAAGACAGAAAATGGCATCAAACTATTGTTCTATTTCACACCTCTTTGATACGAATGAAATTGACCATATTTTCATGTTAACATTAGCCATTTATAATATTTTTGTGAACAAACTGTCATATCCTTTGCACATTTTCCATTTAGCTGTCTCTTTCTACTGAACTGTAGGTGCTCTATATATTATGTGGATATTGTTACATATGCTGGAAACACTATCTGCCAGCTTGTTGTTTTGCTTTAACTTTTTAAAAGATATCGTTCATTAAACACAACTTTTTAAGTTTTTTAAGTAAGCTAAATCTGTCAATATTTTTCTTTGTGGTATTAGGGTTGGTGTTTGCTTAGAAAGGCCTTCCCAACTCTAAGATTTAAAAATATATTCTCCTATATTCTTTCCTAATAATTTTATAGCACTTTTGTTGGTTGATTTTTGTTTCATTTTCATTAATATTTTCAATCTTCTGGAATTAATTTTTGTGACTAATGTAGTAGGCATCTACGTTTATATTATTTCCAATTAAAAAATTAAGTTGTCTATTACAATGTGCTCATGTTGTAGTTTATGAATAAAGTAGTGAACAGTCTAGAGCAAGGATCCGCAAACTTCTGTAAAAGGCCAAATAGTAAATATTTTTGGCTTTGTGAGACAGTCTCTTTGACAACCGCTTACCTCTGCCATTGTAGTGCAAAAACAGCCACAGACAATATGTAAACAAAGGAGTGTAGCTCTGCTCCAATAAAACTTTATTAACAAAAATAGGCAGTAGGCCCAATGTGGCCTACAGGCTGTAGTTTGCGGACTCATTCTAGAGAGAATCAATAATGTGTAGAATAATAGGAGCTTATGAATTTGAAGATGTCACACTTCTGATGGAGAACTTTCACTAGAAACAATAAAAGATCTGCAACAAATTCGGTGACATTAGGGTGCTGTAAATCTAATATACTCTTTTAAAAAAAATTTTAAAGCACAGAAAAATTAAAAACAATGTGTGTATTCAGAAATGTTGGTAACCTACCCTAAATTTCTTGCCACCATCTTTAGAAAGTGAAAGGTTCAGAGATTTTACCAAGGCCAAATTGTCCTGTTTAGTAAGTTTTTTAACCAGGGCCTCGGTAATATATCGAACTCCTTCATGTGAATCAGCTTCTGAAATTACACAAACAGATCATTATCAGTAGAGGAAGACATGAATACTTTGAAAAACAAATTGTCTTGATGTTATATAACAAAAAAATTTTTTAAAGCAATGCAAATGTAAAAACAGCTGGCTAGTTCTATTTGCAATGTTTTAATAATAATATTTTACTTTATGTAGCATTTCATAATAATGACAATAACAGTTATACTCTATAAATATTAATTGTGTGCAAGCTTTGTGCTGAATACTTTACATTTAAAAATATAATCTGGGGACTTCCCTGCTGGCGCAGTGGTTAAGAATCTGCCTGCCAATGTAGGGAACACAGGTTTGAGCCCTGGTCTGGGAAGATCCCACATGCTGCAGAGCAACTAAGCCCGTGCGCCACTACTGAGCCTGTGCTCTAGAGCCCGCGCTCCACAGCTACTGAGCCCGCGTGCTGCAACTACTGAAGCCTGCGCGCTGCAACTACTGAAGCCCGCGCGCTGCAACTACTGAAGCCCGCGCGCCTAGAGCCCATGCTCTGCAACAAGAGAAGCCACCGCAATGAGAAGCCCGCGCACCGCAACGAAGAGTAGCCCCCGCTCCCCGCAACTAGAGAAAGCTTGCGCGCAGCAATGAAGACCCAACGCAGCCAAAAATAAAATTAATTAATTTAAAAATTTTAATTTGTACAACAAACTTTTGGGATAGAAATTACTGTTCCCCTTTATAAAAGAAATTATAATAATTTATTCAAGATCTTGCAGCTAGAAATGTGCAAATCTAGGACTTGAACCCAGGCAGATGAATCTAAAATTTATACTTTTAATTATATGCAGCACTGAGGTTTTTAGCAGTATTTTAATGTTAGCTATTTTTAAAAATATATATATTGGCATTATTTAGTTGTTTGTTTTTTAAAATTCTAATCTGAAGTTCAAAAACACTGGAATTCTTAAAAATCCTCTTGTGGTGCTCCAAGGACAATGGTGCTTCAAGGACAAAGAATGACCCTCCTTCAAAAAGTTTCAGCGTTATACCCCCTACCGACTCTTTTTGCGGTACGCGGGCCTCTCACTGCCGTGGCCTCCCCCGTCGCGGAGCACAGGCCGCGCAGACTCAGCGGCCACGGCTCATGGGCCCAGCCGCTCCGCGGCATGTGGGACCCTCCCGGACCGGGGCACGAACCCATGTCCCCTGCATCAGCAGGGGGACTCTCCACCACTGCGCCACCAGGGAAGCCCCCCCTACCGACTCTTAATCGTCTTCCCTACCATGTTGCCATGGTTACGAAATTCCTGAGCCCACCTGGGCAACGCCCGCCTGGGCTACCGGGCCTGTCCCAAATAAGGAAAGGTATCTGCCCTTTTCCACTCCCACCCTATAGAAGGAAGGTATATGTGCCTCGACCAATCAGTAAATGAAATTTTCACCTCGGACCATTCCTTTGTTTTCTGGCTATAAAAGCTAATCAATAGCACATGTTTGGGCCCGACTCTCCCAGACTACTAGGAAGTCGGCCCGCTGTTCTGGCAGCAACCCTTCCCTCTAATAAATTCTATCTTCTTTACATTCTGCCTTGAGTCTGGAAATTCTTTTCCAACCCACGTTCAGATGACACCTCTTTTCCTATTTCTTTTTTATGGTAGGAAACTCAAATTTGTTGCTCTTTTAAATACAGAGGATCATAACACAGTTTATAGAGATAAAGTACTAACTTAATGGATAGCACACCCTATCTTAAGACCTTCCTGGATATTGCAGTCACAGCTTGTTAAAGCCATGTTAGTATACCACAGGGAACTCTACTCAGTACTCTGTAATGGCCTATATGGGAAAAGAATCTAAAAAAGAGTGGATATATGTATATGAATAACTGATTCATTTTGCTGTACACATGAAACTAACACAACATTGTAAATCAACTATACTCCAATTTAAAAAAATATTTTTAAAAAAGCTATGTTAAATTCTGCAAAACCATCCAAAAAAAAGAGAAAATTGCCTCTTGGTTCTTTCTTTATGAATCAAAGATAATTAATCCTGGGTTCAGATCCAGGCTGTGGGCCAAAGTTTCCCGATGATTACTCATAATAAGTTAATATTACATTTATTTTGGTTCAAAATAAAATAATTTTTAAAATTTGGGCCATTCTAGGAAAGAACATATTCTAAAATATTAATCAAATTAGAAATAACAGGGCTTCCCTGGTGGCGCATTGGTTGTGAGTCCGCCTGCCAATGCAGGGGACACGGGTTCGTGCCCCGGTCCAGGAGGATCCCACATGCCGTGGAGCGACTGGGCCCGTGAGTCATGGCTGCTGAGCCTGCGCGTCCGGAGCCTGTGCTCCGCAACAGGAGAGGCCACAGCAGTGAGAGGCCCGCGTACCACAAAAAAAAAAAAAAAAAATTAGAAATAACAATGTACCAACGGGCAGCAAGGGTACAGTCAACTCAAGGCTGATAATGTTTATTAATAAACACTGGTCAATATTCATGTCAACAGAGTTTGATGACTGTGATTTCATGACTTAGCAAAGAAATCACATAGTTTTCTTTCACACTTAATCACATTATAGATTCCCAGACTAACAGAATGCTTTTAAGAAAAAATAAAAACCTTGGTGGAAGAGGGAAGAGATATGGGAACATATGTATATGTATAACTGATTCATTTTTTATAAAGCAGAAACTAACATAATGTATATAAGTGTCAAACCACTATGTTGTACACCTGAAACCAATACTGTACTATACTTCAATTACAAAAAGAAAAATAAAAACTCTGCTATATACTAATTAAAAAAAAAAAAAAACCTTGGTGGAACATTTATATGTCCCTTATGTGGAAATTAGTCCATTCACAGATTGCTAATAAGCAAGATGCTAATAAGCAGACTGGAATAGCCCAGGGGTGGATAGCATTTTTATACTGAATTAAGGCACTCCATTCTGAAGTGAACAGATATGCCCTCCCCCCAGCCAAGGATTATGGTAAATTTGGCATATGAGCTTTAAGGCACTCTCCCAACACAGGAAATAAAGCTTCCTCTTTCAGGAAACTCCCTTCTCCTACCGCTTTTAGACATCTTCACCCTCACCCAGAAGCCTCCATCCCCCCACTGTCCCTACACAATTCCTGTCAATAAAAAACAATGGTTCAAGTTAGTAGTTGGATATATGTTATATTTGGACCAAAAATGTAAGTTGAATATTTTCCATCTGTACTTAAGAGTATTTGGTGAAATTCTTAGATTAAAAGCAATACCTTGATGGTCTTGGTAGTCCAAAAGCATAGGGTTTTCACCTATAATCTCAACTTGCTCATACCACTGTCTTCCAGAATGAAAAGGTAGAGTCTCGGATCCACTTAAAGGTGAAAGTGACCTAGATCTCATATTGGATGTAACAGATGATGGACTAGGAGAGTGAGATGATGGTGGCGTCTTTGCTTTGGAAATTTTTTGCTGAGGACCTTTCTTCATTGCAAGAATAAAGCCAGGTATCCATCAAAACCTGTAAGAGTTTCCAGTATATTTAACAAGGTTAATTTTTAGAGCTATCTAAACTATTTATTTCTAGAATTTTCAAGACTACAGAAGTTATAGATGCTAGAACCCAAACTACTCCAAGCTGATGGGAGCAGACACTATTTCAGACATTGCTGATTACTTTAACAGAGGGAAGAGACCTCTAGAGGGTCTGTACTGACACATACTCCAGCCAGAAGCCTTACCTGTCATGACGGTTCTCAATTTATTGGACCAAACTTGTCACAATGTTTCTTCTACCCATAAGGGGTCCTAGATGGAAGGAAGGTGGAAATACTTGGCAACCAGCAGTATTTCATACTGATGAGCAGTCTCTCCTTCCTGAAACAGTTTCTTCCTTTGGCTTCTGGGACGCCATCCTCTCCTATCCTTCCGTCTCCCTGGCCACTCCTTGGCCTCCTTTGCTGGCCAAGGCTCTCCTATTCAATCTTTAAATGTCAGAGCTCCTCAGTCTCTTCTGGTCTTCCTAATCTTAATTTAGACAATCTAATGAACACCCATGGTTCCCAATGCCACCTGTATACTAATATTTATATTTTCAATCCAACCTTTCTCCGAGTTCCAGACCCCTATTCCCAACTGCTACCTGACATCTCATTGGCATCCTGAATCAACATGTCCAAATTGAATTTATCATTTCTCTCATTCCTCCCTCATTTTCCTCCCACCCTGTTCCTCCTCCAGTGTTCCCTAACTATGAACAATGCTCTTGGGAATAAGACAGAAACCTGGGAGTCATTCTTGATGCTTCCCTTTCCCTTTTTCCCATAACCAAACAATCACCAAGTTTTGTCAATTCTACCTCCTAAATATCTCTCAAAATAGTCCATTCTTTCCATCTCCACTGTCATCTACTCTAATCCATGCCCTCATCAAACTACTAATAATAGCTTCTAACTGATCTGTCTACAAGCTCTCTTGCCTTCCTCCTCCATCACTACATTGCAGCCAGACTGATCTATTTTAAAAGTTAATCCGAAAAAAAAAAAAAGTTAATCTGTCTGTAATAAATGAAATATTTACCATGACCTATGAGGTCCCCCATAATACAGCCTTGTCTCTAGCCTCACATCTGTCACTGGTTCCCTCAACTCTGTGGCTCCAGCCACACGGACCTCTACATCTAATTTCTTGTGCTATAAATGCTTGCCCTCAGTCTTGTCTTTTCATTTTTTAAAACTCTTCAGAAATTCTCTCCATATAATCTGGATATTAACCCTAATCAGATATATGATTTGCAAAAATTTTCTCCCATTCTGTGGTTTCCTTTTTACTCTGTGATATTGTCTTTTGATGCTCATTTAAAACTTTTTAAGAAGTCCTATTTGTCTATGTTTTCTTTTGTTGCCTGTGCCTTTGGTGTCATATCCAGGAAATCACTGCCAAATCCAATGCCATGAAGCTGTTGCCCTATGCTTTCTTCTAAGAGATTTATAATTGTAGCTCTTACATTTAGGTCTTTGATCCATTTTGAGCTAATTTTTGTATATGGTGCTAGGTAAAGGTCCAAATTCATTCTTTTGCATGTGGATATCCAGTTTTCCCAGCATGATTTTTGAAGACTTCCCTTTCCCCATTGAATGATCTTGGTACCCTTGTCAAAAATCATTTGACCAAATTCCTTTACTTTTTATGTAAGAAAATTAAGGCCCAGAATGGTAAATGACTTGGTCAGACACAATGCTAGCTGGCATTAGTTCTCCTCTCAAATTAATTTGTAAGTCAAATCACATAATTAATCCAGTAGAATATAAGTTCCATGAAAGTAGGGATATTGTTCACTGATGTATTCCAGGCCTAGAACAGAGCCTAAAAGATAGTAGATAATTACCACTTATGGAATGAATTATTCATAAAGAACCTGGAACCAATAAAATGCTATTTAGTACTTCAGCCATAGGATATCTTCATGAGTAGTATTAGTTCTCAATACCAAGAGCCCTAACTTACAAGTTAGGTTTATGAAAAAAAGATTTTCATGTTATACAATTGCTCTTATAAGTACATTGCATAAACTATAAATTTGACAAACTTTTAGACCAAAAAATCTTATAAGAAGCATAGGTCTTGAACAAGGCTGCATTAACAATGATTCTACTTTTGCTCAATATCCACAATCTCCCCTACTCTCACTACTTAAAATGTGAAGATAAAACACAAATTCTTTTTTAGAAAAGTAGTTTGCAATCCAAAGTTTTTGGATAGCTCCAATCTTAATGCCAGGGACTCCCCTGGTGGTCCAGTGGTTAAGACTCCGTGCTTCCACTGCAGGGGCCGCAGGTTTGTTCTCTGATTGGGAAACTAAGATCTCACATGTTGTGTACAGCATGGCCAAAAAAAAAGAAATAATAATAATAAATCGTAGCTTTAAAAAAAAAAAACTTATTTTATTTTTTTTTTGTGGCTGTGCCGCACAGCGTGGCAGCGTGTGGATCTTAGTTCCCCAACCAGGGATCGAACCCGTGCCCGCTGCATTGGAAGCATGGAGTCTTAACCACTGGACCACCACGGAAGTCTAAAAAAAAATCTTAATGCCATATAAGTTGGTATTAGAAAGAGATATTATAGTGATTTGATGTGTGAACATCTTCATGTATAATAAATACACCTTCACAGGTATGTACATGGGTATTATTATACAGGCTGGGATTTTAAAGAAACTTATTTTTTAAATGCTTAGAACACATACAATATATGTAAAGGAGAGCTGCCATTAATATATCGAATCAATTAACCAACATTTAACAGATGTTAATACCTTTCAATGACTAGTCATTCTAGGAATGCTGATCTTGCCCAAAACATTTCTGGAATTCCTCTTTGGGTCCTGCTTTCAGAATTAATTTATAAGTCTCACAAGAAAACTAGATCTATCACTTCAACTACATTTTGTTTTTATTTTCCCAGTTTGATTATTAACTTTACCATGTGCCAAATATTGTGATAAGCTCTTGTATGTATCATCACATTAGAAGGATTAAACACAACTCTATGAAATAGGTGTTATTATCTCCCATTTTAAAGATTAAGAGGTTAAATAATTTGTTCAAAGTCCCAT
This sequence comes from Leucopleurus acutus, assembly GCF_964270905.1. NCBI lineage: Eukaryota > Metazoa > Chordata > Mammalia > Artiodactyla > Delphinidae > Leucopleurus > Leucopleurus acutus. Next base: position 13,552,642 of record NC_139150.1, read on the forward strand.
AACTAATTGGTTAAGCCAAGACTTGAATCCTGATCTGATTCCAAAGCCCCTGACTTCATTACCATGTCATACTGCTGACTGAGTTTTCTGGAGGCCAGATCATGTTTGATTCACTTTGTAGGGCCTAGGATAGTGCCTTAGACAAAACAGATCATAAACAAGTGCCACTAAACAACCTTGATTAATGGACGACATACACTATAAAAACTATTCCTGAAAGAAAAACAGAAAATTTAATATAGTAATAGCATCACGGAACTCATGATCTAGCTTCTTAAGGTGACTAGTTTGAAGGTAACAAAAACCTGCGAAATTTTAAAAACGTGACTATTATTTCACAGGTATACAGTACAACATGGCCAACTACCTTGTTCCAATAGTCTAGGTCACTTTAAACTGCAGATCTATGTCTTTACTTTCTCTTTCATTTTTTCATGTCATATCATCCACATGGGTCAGAAAATCTTTCCCTCAATTCACATAACTGCTATTTATGCCATAGCCACATGGTTTTGGGTCTTAATTTCAGAAGCGTGGTAAACAATTTTTGTCTCACCATTCTGCCAAGGCAAAGTCTCTTAGTAATACTCCTCATTCTGTGTTAAGTTGCACTGGTGCTCTCTTTCTAAATAATAATATACTCAAGCTTGAGAAGAGCTAAGAGGCATGTGCTTTAATAGTATAATTTTATTCATTGCTAAATTAAATATAGTTTTCATAAAGGCAAGAGATTTAAAAGTTAAAAGAGGAGAGGCACAGGGCCCAGTTCCCACTTGTATATGACTTTCTCTATCCCATAGCATGATAGAAAATTATAAAATTAGAATGATAGTATGCTACATGTTACAGAGATATGGCTTATATATTTTTTTAGTTTCTTGGTTTAAAAAATGCACATCCTATATTTTTATGCAATGCAATTATTTTGTATCCTGCACCTTAGTCTTATCTCTAAATTCTTAAAATATTGAACCATGCTGAATGCCTCTCAGAACATCCTAATAACCAAGACTCTTTGGGCCTCACTAGAATATCATGCAGTCCTTTGTTACCTCACCTGATTAGAAAAACTCTGCCTTACTCATTTATAGAGTTAAAGAAATATATTAGAATGGATTCCAGAAATTGAAATCAACTCTTTCCTTTAATGAATTGTAACCTGAAAGATTAAATGATGGTTCCAAAGTCACAGTGCATTGCCAGACCCCCCTCCCTTGGTTGCCATAGCTCCTGTAAAGCCTGGACGTAGGATCTCATAGAACAGCTAACTCAGTGAAATGAGGTTAGGGATTTACTGTGCTTGAGAAAGGCTGGCATTATTTCAGAGACTATCACCTGGGGGTAGTAACACCTTGAACCACAATTTAAAGAGACAGATATGGCTGTTGTTTGACCTAGGCTGTAGTTTGCAATAATATAAACAAAGACTAAGCAACAGAAAAGAGAAGACAGAGCTGAGACATAGGGCTAGAGTATGTGAAGGGCAGGATAAAGAGAAAACAAAACAAGCAAAACAAGTCCAGAGTTGGAGACACACTTTGAAGGCCCAGAAGGTAGTCTGCTGAGTAAGGAAAGCTGTTGGATGATGTTATCATCAGAATCAGATGACCAGGCATCCAGTCATTCTCAGACTCAGATACTTGCCTTGATCTAACAATCCCCTCCGTCACAGCTTAGTAGAGACCACACCTCCACCTCTATCCAGCCTTTCCTAACATTCCTAACTTTCCACCTTCTTCTCTGATCTTTTCCAATGAGGCAGACCTCAATAATCCTCAAACCTTCCTTCTCTCTTTCCAGCCACTCCAATATGCAAATATCCATCCCCATTTCTTGACCTCCATATCTTCTCCACTGCATCCCTTAGCCCTTTAATCACATCTCAGTACTTTCCCTACAATTCGACTTCATCCCATACCCTCACCCATTTAAACACTATTACTCTCTAACTAGTCCTTTCAAATATCCTGACTCCTATTCCTCTCCAATGGCAATTCTCCATCCTGTGCTCGTCAACCTCTGCCTCCCGTCCTTCATCCTATCCTGATTGCCAAGTTCTCCCACAAATTCTGTTCCAATTCCCTAACACTGTATTAGTTTCCTCCATTTCTCTATAGTTGTTTCCAGTACCCTGACTCAACACTTCTATATCCATCTTGATTTCCCAAACTGCTCATCACAGCGAATATTCTAACATCCTAATCCATTCCAATACTCTGACTTCTAATTAACCCCTCTTCAAACAAAATAATCAAACTTCCACCCATTCCTCTTCATCTCAACCCAACTGCCTATCTACTTGCCTTTCCCTTCCAACACCCTGACATCTGTGTCCTTCTGCATCCTATTAACATCCTGAACTCTCCTCTCACATCTCTCTCCATTCTACTCAGGTACCCAAAAAACCAAGCTCCCCATCCCTTTCCAGTATTTTATTTATTCAGCCATCCAATTTTATTTGGCAACTTTTATGCACCAAGAACTGTGTTAGGCTCTAAGAATACAGGGCTGAGAAGGCAGGGTTTCTACACTCAAAACGCACAACAGGATTAGGTCTCTGCACCAAATAGCATCCTTTACAACACCTTACAATTAGAATTAAATGATTATTTGTGAAACGACTTGTTTCTCCTTCTAGAGTTTATGCTACAAGACAGTAGGGACTCTATTTGTTTATTGTTTGGTGCACAATAAATATTTGTTGAATGAGTGAAGAAAGGACTGTGCTAAGCACTCTAAAGACATTACCAAATTTAAGTTCTCGCAGATGGTGTGTAAGGTCAAAATTATTAACCTCATTGATAAGCGACAGGGTATCATTAAGAATTAAGAGCTTGGATTCTGGAACTAAGCAACCTGAGTTCAAATGTTAATTTTCCACTTTTTGTGTGACATAAGGCAAATTATTTAACCTCTCTGATCCACAGTTTCATCACTTTTGAAATGGGGATGAAAACCTCACACAAGTTATTTTAAATTCTAAATCAGTTAACGTAAAGGACTAAAGGACTCAGAACTGAATCTGGCACACAGCGTACACTCGAAAGTAATTAGCGATTAGTTTTTACAAACAAGAAAACATTTGCTCGGGAAGGTTAAGGACCACGCCCAAATCGCAGAGCCGGTAACACAGGTGGCCGAATCAAGACGTGAAGCCAAGTTTTGACTTCAAAATGCACCTGTCCCTTAACGGTTATACAACAAAGTATTTGCTCTTCCCCTCCTTCAAATATTTCTTCCCAATATCCTAACTCTCATTATTCTCCATGTACTGTATTCCGCCCGATCCCAGGACGCCCGTCAGGATACCCAAACCATCCTGTACCCGTCATTCCCCGCATACACCTGGCACACCTCCTCCCTCCTCCGCTCGGTGACGGGACCCCATCTTCCTCCACGCCGCACCCCACCCCTGACCTCCTCATTTCCCATCCAAACCTCCCTCCATCCTCCTCCTCCCCACGCCCGTTCCGGGCCCTCCCCTCCTTCCCATCCAATCCCAATTCCCCGGCACACGCCCCCGCCCCGAATCCATCCCACGCTCGGTTCAGGCCTTCCCGCTTTCGCCCCTCACCCCACCGCTCCGTCTGGATGCCGGAGAACGGCCTCCACCAGGGCCACTCACCACGGAGGAGCCGGGCCGAGCGAGCTCGCGGGCCGACGCCGGGCGGAGAGGCGCTGGTCGCTCCCTTCAGGCGCTCAGCGGTGCGGCGGCCATTTTGTTGTGTTGTGCCGGTTGCCGAGGGGCAGTGCGTGCGGCGTGGGCGGGGCCTGCTGCGGTCGAACCCCTCCCCGGAGCATGGGGGCGGGGCCGGGCTTCCCGCCGCCTAGGACGCCAGGGCCGCGGGCGCGCAAAGGCGCGCGGGAGTCGGCGGGAGGGGAGGTTCCCTGTAGCAGCTGGCTAGAGGCCTAGCGCTTTTCTCTGAAGCGGAGCGGCCGACTCACGACCAGGCTTCGACTCGCTCCGTGGGGGCTGGGCCTGAGGACGACCTAAGGGACCGATGTGGCGCTGTCGCCAAGCTCCTGAACTTCCAATGCCGGCCGTCTGGGCTTGAACTAGTGTGCCTTGCCCCACGCTCCTTCTCGAGGCCCATTTCTGAGGCGAGTTCTCTGCTTCAGGGGCCAGACGTGGATAAACCGCTCAGGGAACGCAGCTTGGGCTGCAGCTGCACCCGAGGTTAAGGGAGTGAGAGCAGCCTGGGAGTCCTGGCAGAGACTAGTGCTCTGGTTGTGAGAGGGAAGCCAAAGCCAGAAGCGGTTGAAGAAACTTCGGTTGGCGCTTGCCTGGAAGGGCTGCATTTCACCACGTATATTCAACAGATAGTTTAAGAGAATTTAGAACATACTGTGCTGGATGCCAGGGAAATACAGTGAATTCCTTTAGAAAACGTTGTCGCCGAGGACACCATTCCTCCACTCCAGCCTCCCATTTCCAAGTTGGAACCCTGGACAGTGTCACCATCAGAGGTTGCACCATCTCCAGAAATCGCCAGTGCAGGCACCACCTCTCCCTTACCGTAGTTCTCCGATCTTAACAGCGTGCTTGCTCGGAAGACCCCCGTCCTAGCACAATTCACTTCATTGTGACTTCCAATCCCTTGTTCTTACCGTTTTCTCACAGTTCATGGCCCATCTGTGTAACACTATTTTAGGAATTTCCTTTGTCTGTGCCTCAGTTTCCTCATCTGTGAAATGGGATAATCCTACCTACTTCCCACAGTTATCTTGGTAGTTATAAATGTTAATGTATGTGAAAGAACTTAGAACAGTCCTAAGTTCTCTCACATGCCCTATAATATGTTCTCAATATGTTTTAGTTATTTTAGCATTAGGCAAAGGTTTCCCAGAAGAAGTGACGCCTCATCCTAAGTCCTGGAAGAAGCAAATAACTTAGTTCAAGGAGTATGGGAGTGGGGAAGAATTTGCTTGGCAAAGGGAACAACTTCTGCAAACCCCAGGAGGAGGGGAAAAAAGAGCTTGGCAATGAGCTGGAGGTTAAGCAGATCAGGATACAGCCAAAAATCTGGAGTGTAGAAGCTAAAGCAGGAAGAGGGACCTTATGAACCATATTAGGCACTTGTAATTTTTCCTGAAGGCAGAGATGGATTCAAGAATAGGAAGTTCAGGTGGCTACCAACAGGGGGCGCCATTCACACTCACATTTATGTGAATGATGCTCCCCTCTCCCCCACTATTTATGCAACACGGAAGGAGGCCCTTGGAGTTGTAGAAAAGTCAAAATTCATTAAAAGCTCCACGTTTTAAATTGAAAGGAAGATGTATCCTTTTTAAAAAAAATCTAAGTTCAGATGATATTTATTAGTTTGGAATGTGTACATTGCTGAATTTCAGTTCTATTATTTTTTGTCTTTTTGTTTTGACACTCGTTTCTTTTTCTCTTTTTCAACAGAGAATTGGACTTATGGTGTCACCTCACTGCTATGTCCCTCAAAGTCTGTAATGATATTTAGGTGGAATCCATTATCGAATCATGGTATGCTGGTGTAGTTCATTATCAATCTGATAAGTAGCTGGTAAAAATATATACAAAATCCAGAGGATGGTGCAAAACACTTATTTATCCCTTGGGTAGTCTCTCACTCCCTATCCAGTTAACCTTGGGTGGGTACTTGCCAGTTCCTTATTGGCCAGTTCTCCTCCTTCAACCAGACCCTCTGCTGGTGTCTAGCATGATGAAGGCCTTGGATAGACCTCAGGCCTTAGAGCAGTCAGAGGTGAAACCTTTCTCTAGCTAATTTGTATATTAACTGCCTCTCTTAGCATGCTAAAAGAACCTCTCTCCCCAAAGCAGGAGTGAGAATAGGAAATGAGTGAGGGCAACTCTTTGATTCCACACTAATTTGTATTTATCTGATAATATGAAGTTGTTACTCTTCTGAGTTGCATTTACAATACAAATACTAACCATAGCAGAGTGACTCAGCTATCCCTCAGTTCTTTTCTCCAAATGATAGAAAGCTATTCTGTTTGTTGTCACTTGCCTCATGTTTCACAATCCAGTTTAATAATTTTGCAGATTTGCTTCAGAGGAGAATCAGACTAAGGTTGTCAGGCAGCTTCCTGACAGGAGATATGTCTTATATTTCATATAGCACCCAGTAGAAATCCTTCAACCTGCAGTTTCATAATCATATCGTTTAATATTAATGGAATTTCCTCTTATTTAATTTACCAGAATAACTTGGAAAATAACAAGATTGTACAAAGCTAGAATTTAGCAATCAGAGACAGGGCCAGTAAGACCTTGAGTAATTCATGAACTAAAAAGCTAAGATCACGTGAATCCCCAGGAATAATAGCCAGTGTCACAAACCAAAGGACTGATAATCCATATAAAACTTTCCCAGATTCTTTTCAACAGATTTATGGACTGTAAGAACTAGAGAGAATCTCTGGTTCTGTTATATCACCTAGCTAAACTCCTTCAATTTACAGTTTGCATTATTTTTCAGTCCTAAAAGATAAAGTTATTTTCTTCCATAGAAATGGTCAGGCTCTAGTGTTTAGTCATTGGTTGAGGGCTTCTTGGAAAGAGCGTGGCCTCAGCTTGAAAGCTAAGGTAGGGCTTGAAGGCATTAACAGCTGGAGGCTGTCAGCTAATATCCCCCTTGCAACTGATGGCAAGTTCTTTAATCAAGGGAAATTGGAGCAGCCCATCTCCATGGTTGTCACACTGCTTTGACCACCAAAGACACCATACTGTTGCTGAAGTGCACGGAGGTATGTGCCGAGGGTGTAAGTGCCTGATGGCCAGGGCAATTTTGTTGTACTGAGGGAGGAGTCTCCTAAACCAGGAAGTCCTGGCCCTTGTCATTGTTTTTTTTTTCCTTTTCCAGTTTTATGAGATATAATTGACTCTTGTCATTGTCAATGCTAATCACCACTGTAACCAATCAATACCATGCTACTGAAGTCTTGTCTCCCAATACCTCATGAAGATTTGAGCATTTTTAAGCCAGGCTGTTGTTAGGGTTTCCTGGGACTCAAGCATGAGTCTATTGAAGCTGAGTCCAAGGAAAGTCAGAATGGCAGACGATGAACTATTATTGGAATCATCTTCCCAGCTCCATGTAGCTCAATTCAGGAGCCTGAATTCCTCTTAACTCTCTCTTATAATGATTTCTGAAGACCTCCCTAGTAATTAGGCCTTTGGTGGCTTTCACTTAGGGTGACACTTATGTTCCATCTGGTACCTTGAAAGGGTAAACAGAGAGACCAGACTGAATCTTAGGAGATGATCCCTTAGTATTCCTCTATAATCCTTTCCACTTGTAGAATATTGGAAATAATGCCTCTTCTTTCATTTGTGATTTTAGCAATTTGAGTCTTCTCTCTTTTCATAAAGAGCTTAACTAAAGCTTTGTTAATTTTGTTGATCTTTTCAAAGAACCAACTTTTGGTTAGGTTGATTTTCTCTGTTGTTTTTCTACTCTTTATTTCATTAATTTCCATTCTAATCCTTATTATTTATTTCCTTCGGCTTGCTTTGTACTTTGTTCTCACTGTCTTAAAGTGGAGATTAGGTTATTGATTTGAGGGCTTTCTTCTTTTTTAATACAGGCATTTATAGCAAAAGATTTTCTGTTAAGTGCTGCTCTTGCTATATCCCATATGTTTTGGTATGTTGTGTTTTCATTGTCATTCATCTAAAAGTATTTTCTGATTTCCCTGTGATTTCTTCTTTGACCCATTGGATATTTAGGAATGTGTGGTTTAATTTCCACAGATCTGGAAATTCCCCAAATTTCTTTTTGTCATTAATGTTTAATTTTGCTCCATTGTGATCAGAGAAATATGTGATTTCAATCCTTTTAAACTAACTGAGGCTTGTTTTATAGCCTAGCATATGATCTATCCTAGAGAATGTTTCATGTGCACTTGAGAAAAATGTGTATTCTGCTCTTGTTGGGTAGAATGTTCTACAGATGTGTACTAGGTCTAGTTGATTTATGGTGTTGTTCTAGTCTTCTATTTCCTTGTTGATCTTCCACATAGTTGTTCTATCCATAATTGAAACTATTATTGTTGAATTTTCTGTTTCTCCCTTCAACTGTCTGTTTTTGCTTCACATATTTTGGGGCTCTGGTGGTAGGTATATGTATGTTTATAATTGTTATATCTTCCTGATGGGTTGACCCGTCTATTATTGTAAAAATCCCTCTTTATCTCTAGTAACATTTTTAATTTCAAAGTCTGTTTTGTCAAACATAGTATAGCCACTCCAGTTTTCTTGTAGTTGCTGTTTGCATGATACATCTTTTCCCATCCTTTTACTTTCAACCTGTTTTTATCTTTGAACCAAAAGTGTATATCCTGTAGGTAGCATGTGGGACAATTCCATTAGTCCCAACAAAATGATGAAATATAGCTTTGCAGTTATGAGACTCCTGCTTAACAAACACTATCAAAATCTAGTGCTTTTATGGTAGATCATTTTTTACAGTTGCTGTTGTGAATGAATGTTTGACATCTCAGACTTTCAACAATTTCTGCTTGCATTTTGCCTTAGAGAACAATTTTCTTAATTCTTTGTATAGCATGTACTACCTGTCTATTCTTTTCACAGAATGAAGAATACTAGTATGTCATAAATAGATGGTAACATCCTCAGGGTCAGAGAAACAAGGTCAAAATGTCCTTGATTTCCCTTCTAGACTCCTTAGCATGGCATTCAAGGCCATATATAATCTGGCCCTCAACCTCCCTTTCAACAGCATCTTCCTTGGTCCACCTGATGATGCATTCATTTATTCATTCATTTAGCAAAAATTTGTTAACTGTCTAAGTGCCTTTTAGGTGATAAGTTCTGCGTGTATCCCCATTGTATATGTTAGACCCAGTACCCATCCTCATGGAACTGTAGTCAAGAGGGGAAAACAGACAAGTGAAGAGGCAATTAAACAACCCATCATCCCAACCACCAGCAATCCTGACTATGCCTAGAGACTTGTAGTTCAGGATGGGTTTGTGCATACAATTGAATGCAGACTTGAGGAAACTATGACAACAATAGTTTTATAGTTTCCTTGCCCATGTCTGGTCATTGATGGGTCTTTTTTTTTTTTTTTTTTTTTGCCGTACGCAGGCCTCTCACTGCTGTGGCCTTTTCCGTTGCGGAGCACAGGCTCCAGATGCGCAGGCTCAGCAGCCATGGCTCACGGGCCCAGCTGCTCCGCGGCATGTGGGATCCTCCCAGACCGGGGCACGAACCCGTGTCCCCTGCATTGGCAGGTGGACTCTCAACCACTGCGCCACCAGGGAAGCCCTGATGGGTCATTTTTAATCCCAGAGTTCCTGGGAATACTTTAGCATTTGGGAGTATGCCTTGGGATTTCAGATCTGCTCCAAAGTGGATCAGTATAGGCCTCATGGGCACAATTCAAACCAGACTCATTCCAGGGAAACCTCAGAACCATTTCCATATCTGAGACGTTCTACAGAGAGTCCAGGATGATAGTCCCCTCTCATGCTCCTTAAATTTAGAATGACTTCCTAGAAGCAGAGCCTGAGACTGGGAGACTCTCTCATGCAAGTGGTTTATTGTAAGATTTTTCTTAAGAGAATTTTATAAGCAGTGAGGGAAGCAGGACAGGGCAGGAGAGAAGATAAGCAAAGATGTGGTTTCAACCAAGGTCTAGCCTCAACCTGATCCCATGAGGGGCTCTGTAGCATGAATGGTACCACAAGGTTGTCCCACCTTGAGGCAAGGGAGCTAGTCTGTTGTACCCCCAGAATCAGTCAGTTATTGACTGTGGACCAATCCCAAGGAGAGGATATAACTTCCCAGGCATTCCTGGGCAAGCTGTCTCCTGGGGCTGAGGTGAGTTACCTGGAGAAGGGAGCAATTAGGAAACTTTAGCAGCCAACACTCACAGCATCTGTAGGATGGGCATAGCGGGCCCAGAAAAGAGGATCTGGTCTGGGCATCAGCCGCATCTACTACACCCGGAAAATGTTCAAGACCAGAGCAGCCTCCAAATATTTTGTGTCTGTGTCCAGCTTTGAACCATTTTCCTGGAGACTCCCATTTGGGTGTCTTTTCTGCTTTAGTCATCAAAATCAAGTTTCTCTGCTTTGAATCCCAAAATTATCTTTGGATGTTAAAAGGTTATCATTTAAATTTTTAGGTTTCCTTCTCAGTGATCCCACTATCTGACATTAATAATTAACCTGAAGACTTATTTAACCAAATTATTCAAGCTGAGTTCACAAAAAAAGTAGGGCAGTTTCAAGAAATGTTGTATCAATAGTTTAATCCTAACCCAGCCATGGACATTTTAAGCCTAATGTGTATTTTTTTCTACTTGGGAAGAAGTTGGGGACAGGAGCAAATGTAAGTGAAGGATCCCATTTTCATTTGCAATGTATTTTGGTTGTAGTTTTATAGAAAGCAGAATTCAATCAATGCCACATGAAATTAACTTTCTAGTTCTGAAAACTCCAAGTGAATTTCCTCTTTTCTCTCTTGTCTAATGCCATTTCCGTTTTTTAATACGAGTACTTTGTGATCTATCATGACTTATATTCAAATACTCTGTATTTTCCCAGGCTGTTATCCCTGCCATGGGGAAGAGTAATTTACTGACTGGAATTTTGATTAAGAATTCAAAAAACAGGGCTTCCCTGGTGGCGCAGTGGTTGAGAGTTCCCCTGCCGATGCAGGGAACACGGGTTCGTGCCCCGGTCTGGGAAGATCCCACATGCCGCGGGGCGGCTGGGCCCGTGAGCCATGGCCGCTGAGCCTGCGCGTCCGGAGCCTGTGCTCCGCAACGGGAGAGGCCACAACAGTGAGAGGCCCACGTACGGCAAAAAAAAAAAAAAAAAAAAAAGAATTCAAAAAACAAAATTCAAAAGACTGCAGCATGATCCCTATTTGCACTTCTTAGAGAGGACTCTATTAAACATTGCCCTGGCTGCAACTGATCAAAATCATTTCGAGCTGTCTCTTTGAAATTTCATCTTAGAATGCTTTTCAGGACACTATCCTGGCTTTATCATAGATAATAAATTTTTGAGGAATAAGACATGTATTGCTAAATGTAAGAAAAATTGCTAATTTGGACTAAGTGAAAAACATTAAAAATTATGTTGTATTAGAGAATCATTCTATAATTTCACTGTTTCAACAGATACGTTGTCTCAGCACCTGAAGTATTCTATGTTGGAGCCTCTGAAAATGTAGTAATCCAAGTTCATGGATACACAGAATCACTTCCAGTGACCATTGCTATTGAAAGTTATCCTGCCAAAAGTTTTACATATTCTTCTGATCAGATTAATTTTTATCTCCAGAAAATAAATTCCAAAGCTTTTCAAACTTAACTGTACGTATTCATCTTACAGTTTCTTTTGTATGCCAATGTGTCTTTGTAAAACATATCTGTAGATGATACATTGATCCTTTTTACATACATGGATAAAATGTGATACATCACACTATTAAGTGAGTTCACTAGTTGGTGAGAGATAAGTGGCATGTTTATACATGTAAGTAAGTGGGAAATGTTTAGTAGAGAATCTGTTTCTGATTTGGGGACAACGTCAGGAAATGTAAATTTTTGAATGAAGCAGATAAAGGTTTTTAAGGTGAAAAGACTTGGTGACATGAGTTGAAAACTACATTAACCAACACATGCACCTGTTTCAGAATTAACATGATGAATACTAGAAAGAGACAATTTAGATACTTAAATTTTATTTATTAGGAGGAACAGAAATATTAATATATAGAGACAGACTCTGTTGATTTAAAAAATTCAGAGAAGTGAATGGAGAACATTTTGAACATTTGTTTTCCTAGACTATATTCAACGTTCTAATCCCATGGTTTTCTAGAAAAATTAATTTTTTCCCTAAAGTGTGTATCTATCATAGGCTTTTGATATTTTCTGTTTGGACTTGAATCAAACAAATTTTCTTTCAAACAAATCTGTGAAAAATGTCAAGGAAAATTAGAGATGTGTCCACAAACTCTATTACTATAAAATATACTGACCATATGCAATAAATTTGAAGAGGGCTACACACTAATTATATAATGACCAATAGACATGAAAAACATTAGCAGAAGAAACGTTTTAACTTTTAGTGTAAGTCTAAATATAAATAAATATAAGAGATATTTTATACTACCATGTGATAAGTCATTTAGTCCATTCTCCACCTGACGTCTGAATCACCCCCATTCTCCCACCCCTCTATTGCTGATAAGCTTTTGAGCTTTTTATCTTTCTTAATGACTTTTGGTTATTTTGTTTACTAAAACTTGAATTTTTCAATGATTGTCATTTTTAATAGACATATACTCTAGATCAACTTTTTAAAAGTAATTGTTTCAACCTAAATTTGATAGGAAACTAAAATACAGAGGTGTTCCTGGAAAAAACATATTTACTATTTTATTTTACAAAATTTCTTTTTTCTTTTTTTTTTTCTTTTTGGCTGTGTTGGGTCTTTGTTGCTGCGCATGGGCTTTCTCTAGCTGCGGCAAGCAGGGGCTATTCTTCATTGTGGTGCGTGGGCTTCTCATTGCGGTGGCTTCTCTTTTGCAGAGCATGGGCTCAGTAGTTGTGGCTCGTGGGCTCTAGAGCACAGGCTCAGTAGTTGTGGTGCACAGGCTCAGTTGCTCCATGGCATGTGGGATCTTCCCAGACCAGGCCTCAAACCCATGTCCCCAGCATTGGCAGGCAGATTCCTAACCACTGCGCCACCAGAGAAGCCCCAAAATTTTTATATTTGTTGCATGTAAACAATTATTCAAATCAGTTTCATAGATACCTAAAAGACAAGTGCTTTCATTATATTAATGTATTTATATTAAGATATAATTAGTTAATAATATATAATCAATATAATCATATATCATAATTAATATAATAAAATTATATTATTTGAATATCTTAATTATACAATATTCATCCATTAATTTTTTGAAACAGATACAACCAAAAGATTTATCTGGAGGACCAAATGCAGTTTCACATGTATATTTAGAAGTGGTATCTGCTCATTTTTCAAAAGCAACAAAAATTCCACTACACTATGACAGTGGATTTCTCTTCATTCAGACAGACAAATCTATTTACAATTCAGTCAGGTATAATACAGAGGGGGAAAATGTGGGATGGCCTGATTAATGGTATTGGGACAAGTGGTTTATTTTGGGAGGAAAATGAACTTAATTCCTAACTTTACACCATACACAAAAGTAAAGAGCTGACAAACTAAAGGTTAAATTGTAAATTATAAACACAAAGAATCAGAAAAATACAAGTATAATTTGGAGATAGAAAGACCTTTCGTAGAATGATGCCAAGGCTCCTTTCAAAATAGTTTTTAAAAAAACCCTTAAGTGATGTATTATCGAACTTAACAAAGAGGCTGAATTTTAACTTTAAAAAATCTAACTTTTAATTCTCAATATCATCTCCTTTTATAAAAAATATTTCAATTTCATATTAACATTGAAAATTGTGAACTAAATTGCAAAGTTCACCTACCTACATCTGCCTCCTTATGTTTCCAGTTGGAAATGGTTTCAGTCTTCTTTCAGGAAATTCCATCTTACAAGTTATCTCAAGAGTGGGAAGGAAGGTTGAGCTAACGGGGGTGTACTGAATGCAGCTGCACTTTGCGAATCATCACTGAAGATAATGGTGATGGTGGTGATGCTAATTAGGTAAGCATCATCTAATAAGATAAGATGGAATCACCGCCATAATTTTAGCAACAGGTCAAGGTCCCCACCAGTACACATTAACCTGGCCTTAGACAGAACTGTTTCTTGGGCACCTGATCAGAAGATGACTGTGTGTCGAAGGAGAGCTGTGGTGCCTGTGAGGCTGCCACCCTTCTATGCACTCCAGTACTTAATTATACCCTGAGACATGCAGATTTTTGCCTGCATCTTCCTTCTATTAGAGAATGCTTCACTGGGTTCTGTTGACATAACTTACTGCTTATGTTCTTCCTCCTCAACTCCATAATAAATTCAGATACCAGTCTTTTTTATCTATCAGTGGTTTAAAAATACAAAAGGCTGTGTAAAAATACTTCTTAATAAGTTGAATTATATTTTAAATGCATAAAGAGAAACATTTAAAAGAATCCCATTCAGGAAATATTTTGTGAAAAGAATATTTTTTTCTACTTTAACATCAAGTTCACGTTCCAACATCCTAGCTCATCTTTCCCTTTAAACTTGGATTTAATGTTTTGGGCTTTCTTAACTTTACATTTAATTTCACGGCTCTCATGTTATAGGGTTATTAATAATATTGTCAGATCATTTAGAGTTCAACAGAGTTTCTAATAATGACAATTTTTTCCTTACAGTAAAAGTTAGAGTTTATTCATTGGATGAAAACCTAAAGCCATTGCAAAGAGAAGTTGCCTTAACTTTTATAGTGAGTATGCAACTAATTTAAATCAAAATTTAACCATGGCATTTTCATTATATGAATAAAGAGTTTTCATTATTATAACACTAGTCAAATGTGGCATTAAATTATTCATTACTAAATAGCCGCAAGTATTTACTTAGCATCTATTGTGGGTACAAACTGGTAATTTTATACTTCTGTTATTCTGAATGACATTTTTTGTGTGTAAATTTAATGTTAGTTGAAATACATTTCAATGGCCTCATTAAAGAACATCTTTTGGTGGGTCCATCTCTAAAGTGGGTCATATTGGTTCATATCCTCTTGCTCTTTGTGAAGCGTGGACAGATGTGATGAGGGTTGTAGAAGTATAATTGTGGTACCAGTTAGAAGTGCATGGCATGCATTATATCATCATGACAACCTTATAGGGTCAATATAATTATTATCTCCTTTTTATAGATGAAAATACAGAGGGTTAGAGAAACTAAGTAACCACTGAGATCATACTGATAATTATTAGCTGAATCAGGATTCAAACCCAGGTGTGTCTTTCTCCAGAGCTTCCTCACTTAGCATCTCTTGATTTGTTCGAGGGATTATGGTGTGTGTCCTTCATAAGCATTTGAGTTCAGAAAGGCAAACAAGCACACATAATACAGTAAGCCAAGTACGGGATGATGTAGGACCAATAGCAGACCAGCTTGAAGGGAAGGCAGCACTGGAGATGATTATTAAGTTACGCTGGAGGAAATCATGAAAGGATGAGGGCAGGTCCTGAACTTGGTCTTTATTTATCTATCTATCTGTTTATTTATTTCGTTATCTATTTATTTATTTTTGACTGTGTTGGGTCTTTGTTGCTGCTCACAGATTTTCTCTAGTTGTGGCGAGTGGGGGCTACATGCGGTGTGCGGGCTTCACATTTCGGTGGCTTCTCTTGCTGCGGAGCATGGGCTCTAGGTGCATGGGCTTCAGTAGCTGTGGCATGCGGGCTCAGTAGTTGTGGTTTGTGGGCTCTAGAGTGCAGCCTCAGTAGTTGTGGCGCATGGGCTTAGTTGCTCTGCAGCATGTGGGATCTTCCCAGACTAGAGCTCGAACCTGTGTCCCCTACATTGGCAGGCAGATTCTTAACCACTGCGCCACCAGGGAAGTCCCTTGAACTTGGTCTTAAAGGAAACCATGGACATGGTTTGATAGAGAGAAGGGGGATCATGTCTTGGGTGACATGCAGAAGGAGCAGAGGTCTGGAGCCAGGAAGAAGCAAGGTGTGGAGATGACCATGACAGTGGCTTGGCTGTAGCAGCTGGCCTGGAAACACTTCCGGGAGAATAAGTACCAGCTTTGGTGGATTATTTTACATTGGGAGAGTTCTTGGGGGGACGGCATGTTCAGGTGAACCTGTCATAGCGGTGAATGGCTCCACGGACCCCATTGTTCCCTTGTTAGAGTTCCCCATGGACAGTAAACATTGAACATATCAGAGGCCATTGCTGTGGCATGTCCCAAGGTGTTCAGGTTTGATCTTGAAGATATAGAGAGCCAAGGACGTCTTTCGGGCATGGCATGACGTCATGTAAACAGTGTTTGAAGAAGATTATCCTGGAGGTCCTGTTCAGGAAGAAGCCAGGAGGAGAAGAGCCTGTTGGGAGTTTATTTAACATATTCTAAATATTTACCATACTGCTTATGTCTGTTGAAAATGTGCCTTTGTGCCTTAGAAATTAGTCTTTGTTAACAAGCCTGACCAGTTGACAGTCATTGCCTCAAATCTACATCAACATCATATATGCTTAGTTTCAACAAAGTTTCTTAGGGCTTAGTGAATATTTCTGTAAGAACTATCAACTACATATTATGCTTAGATGTGACTTCTGTACTTACAGATTATTTTAAAAAATGAAACTTGCTTTTCTTTTCACTCAAAGGATCCAGAAGGGTCAGAAGTTGCTGTGATAGGAAAAAAATTTTTCTCAGAATTATCAGTTTTCCTGACTTCAAGATTCCATCTAATCCTAAGTATTTTAAATGATTTGTTGGTACAGTTGTTTATCTTAAAAGCAGTGGAGGTAACTGGGATTATTGAACAGTCTGATGGAGTCATCAACATCTGACTGAAAGGTGCTGATGTAAAGAAAGTTTGGTTCTAGCTAATCTTCTTATGCCCAGTGAGTGTCCTTCCTGCCTAAAGGAAGGTGGCACCTGCTGGGGCTCTTCTGCATTGAGATGGGGGAACTGATATAATTCTGCCAGCTGTGAGCACCATGCTAGTCTGTTTATTCAATTTAGATAATACACATAACATAATATTTATGATTTTAATTATTCACAAGTGTACAACTCAGTGGCATTCACATTCACAATATATTCACTGTGTTGTGTAACCATCACCACCATTTACACCCAAAACTTGCTCATCATCCACAACAAAAACCCTGTACCCATAGGCAATGTCTCTCACTCCTGGTCTGTTTCTTGATCAGGGATCCTGTCTCCACTTGGCTGTCCCCTGGCCTCAGCCTTGTAGCTAGATCCTACCTGTTTGCAAATAGGCCTCCTTGATTTGACCTCCTGCCTGACCTTCTGAGGAATCCATCCCAGGATTGCCCTAACTCTTGTGACATTGTTTTGTTGGACTCCTGATACTGGCTGCCTCTCTGGTCTTGTCCCTTTTTGAAAGTACCCTATAGATACCGGCTGCCAAAGTGAATGCTTCCTAAGCATCTAGAGATTGGGACATTGTCTGTCCCACCCTTGGGAACTGACCTACGTTTAGGTGCTAACCCCTGACAATCTGTACGTCCGCTGAAAGTAACTAGGCTGTTCTATCCTTCTGATAACCATCTCCTTCCAAACACTTCTAACTCCTCATCCTTCTCCAGATTTTAATCCCTTTACCCCTTCCCATTATCCTAGTCCTCAGTCCTTCAGTACCATCAGGAACTTCTCTAACCAGCTTTGTGGGCATGCAGCCTATGCAGTGGCACAGTGCCTGGCACTCTGAAGGGCCCCCTACTTAGTTCAGTGCTCTGTTGTTGCTGTCTTAAAATTATTAATAATTTTATATTTGAACGTGTATTTTGTAAGCAAAGTCTGACCGGACAATGGAGCATGCATGTGAATTAGAGATGTGTGTGATTCATGTGCCCACCATCCCTTGCCGCCCCCTTCCCATAGAGCATTCACAACACTCCATGAACACAGGATTCCAGTGGATCCACAATGCGCAGAAGTTTAATGAGACTCAAAGTAAGTACAAAGTGAGTGTGTCATGTCTATGACTGAGCAAGCACGGTTCCTGACAGCCCCTAGAGGCCATATTTTCCACTGGAACCAGAACTCGTTTTGAATGCAGAAAGATGACAATGGCATTCAAAGAAACACAAATGACCGAGGAACCTCATCATATTGTTTCTTGCTCCTGTTGCTACCCTGTACTAGCCAACCACTTACACTAAATATGATGATATAGAAGGAAAGGGAAAGATAGGGTAACCCATAGTTCTTTTTCCTTTCGGACTTTTCCTATTTATCAGTAAGCAAAGGTAGAGAGTGTTATTAGAATACACACATATCAAGAAGTAAAATAAAGACAGTTGAGTTATCTTTGTGTAGCATTTCCACCATTCTGGTAAGAACGAAATATTAGATGTATGCATGAGCTATGAAATACAAATTATGTAATTTTGGTGATTCTACATATGAATTAAATGCTCTTATATTTGCATTTAAAACTCGCATTGCACAATACAAAGATGAGTGGCAAAATTCATGCCATTATTTAAAATTTTAATTTTTCTTTGCTTAGAATGATACTAAATAGCAAATTAAAAAATACCATGGCAAGTTGAGTGAGAGACCCAGAAGAAAGGAAAAAGCTTTATATTTTAATACCTTTAATAGCACTTTTTTCTTGCTTTATGAATAAGTAGTTCTACATTTTCATCTTGCACTGGGACCCTCAAATTTTATAGACGGCCCTGGCTACTTCTTTCTGTGTGATTCTGAGCAGCGCTTCCTTCCTTCCTTCCTTCCTTCCTTCCTTCCTTCCTTCCTTCCTCCCTCCCTCACTTCCTTATTTCCTTCCTTCCTTCCATCCTTTTAACGCTTTCTGATCATCAGTTTGTCTGTAAAACGGAGATAATGCCAAATCATGCCAACCAGTATCAAGTGGCCTCTGCTGATGGGCAATCATTTTATTCATTTCGTATCTAACTTCCATGGAGAGATCCAGAAAGCATTCTGGAGGGGTCTGTGGATAAATGGGGGAAAAGAAAATCATATAAAGTTGGGGGGCAGACTAAGCCTTTGGCAGTTATTTGGGGGGGAAATCCATTGAACAGTTTTTTGTTTGTTTGTTTGTTTTTTGCGGTACGCGGGCCTCTCACTGTTGTGGCCTCTCCCGTCGCGGAGCACAGGCTCCGGACACACAGGCTCAGCAGCCATGGCTCACGGGCCCAGCCGCTCCGCGGCATGTGGCATCTTCCCGGACCGGGGCACGAACCCGTGTCCCCTGCATCGGCAGGCGGACTCTCAACCACTGCGCCACCAGGGAAGCCCCATTGAACAGTTTTTTGGTGTTTGCCTTTTTTTCTATTAATGGAGACTTTTGCATGTTTGCAGGTAAAAAGAAAGGAGTTGGTAAAGCAGGAGAGATAAGATGCTAGAAAGAATGATCATATGAACTCCTTATATGTTTATATGATTTTCAGTGCTCAGAGTATATCACATTTAAGCATTCCCATGAAGAATCCAAGGCAGGTGTTGCTATCTCCAGGAATTGAAGAAGCCTAGTTCTCAGAAGAGACATAAGATGGGAAGCAGGGGTTTACCTTGGAAAGGTGTTACGGGTTAGCACTGGCCATCAGCACAAATTATTCCAGCCTTCTTGGGATGCTATTAAGTTACTACCAGCAGGTGGCGCTTCAAGCAGGCCTCTGAGCCCGCTGTTGTTTAAGAACTTAAAGTGCACTTGCAAATTAAAGTTTGTTTTTATTGAAGTACAGTTGATTTACAATATTGTGTTACTTTCAGGTATACAGCATAGTGATTCAGTATTTTTGCAGATTATACTCCATTATAGGTTATTACAAGATAAAGGATATAATTCCTTGTGTTATACAGTATATCCTTGCTGCTTATTTATTTTATATGTAGTAGTTTAGGCCCCATATGGAAAGGAACTGAGGCTTCCTGCTCAGAGCCATGTGAGCAAGCCACCATAGAGGTAAATCCTCCAGCCCCAGTCAAGCCTTTAGGTGACTGCAGCCTCAGCTAACAACTTGATTGCAACCTCATGAGATAAACTAAGTGAAAATTACCCAGCTAAGCCATTCCTGAATTCTTGCCATTTCAATAAAACTGTGAAGATAATTGTTTATTTTAAGCCCTTAGGTTTTGGGGTAATTGATTACATAGCAATCGTTAACTTGTACAGTAGAATAGCTGTTTTTCTAAAAATGCAGCTCTCATGAAAGCTCCTGCATTCACTGCCACCACTAATGGGCAATTGCCCATTAGGAATGGCTTAGCTGGGTAATTTTGGCTTGGGTTCGGGTTCTCTCAAGAGTTTGCAATCAAGTGGTTAGTCACCGAAAGGTGTGACTGGGGCTAGGGGATTTACCTCTACAGTGGCCCACTCACATGGCTCTGAGAAGGAGGCCTCAGTTCCTCTCCACATGGGCCTCTCCATAGGCTACTTGTGTGTCCTTACAGCATGGTGGCTGGCCTCCCCCAGAGCAGGAAATCCAAGAGAGAGCAAGGTAGGAAGGGCAATGCCTTGTATGACCTACCCTCTAAGGTCACACACCTCTGCATTTGTTGTATTCTATTGGTCAAATGGGCCAACACTGATACAGTGTGGGAGGGAACCATACAAGGCCATGAATATCAGGACATTGGGGGCCATTTTGGAGTCTGGCTACCACATCCAGCCATTGGATGAGTGGCTGAGTATGGATGCGTTACAGGTATTAGAATTAAATAAGAGAGCTTATGCCGAACAACAAGTAAGATTGTCTGAAAAAGTGTGGGACAGTGAAGCCAAAGAGGGGGTTAATGGGAGAGTGGGCACCTTCTTGTATTTTGTCTCTTTTTGTTTCCTCTGAAGAAACGCGCCTAACTGCATTCCATCACAAACACTTGATTTTCTCTTTGGGCCTTATTATTTTCCACTTCCTCCATATTCTCTCCTCAGAAATCCTCCCCTATTCCATTACTGAGTTAGGAACCTGCAGTGGCCTTTTAGGACGTGCTATTCCAACCCACTACTCTGGTGACTTCCAAGAATAGTTTGAGCAAAAACTTTCTTCTTTATCTTTCTTCAGTTATCATTTGGAACTTAAACATAAAATCATCCATCCTTGGATCTGAACTACCGTGCTCCCTATGACATGACTTATCCAGTTTTTCTTGGCTCTTCCCTCCTCTAGCCCTTTTCAGGTAATCTCCTCAATCTGCCATCTGCCTGGTTGCCTCTCCAGTCAGTCTCAACCCTACACCCTTTGAGGTAGGGAGACCCAGATATAAGTCAGAGTAGTGCTTCACTTATGTCACACCTATTCCCAACTTGTACCTTTGAACCTTCACCTAGAATGTACAGTGGTATCTAAATAAGAATCAAAATGTGTGGACCAGGCTATAAATTCTTAAAGAGTTTACAAAACAGAATCAATCACAGACGAAAGAACTGGAGACTGTCAAAGAGAAAGGAAGACTTCAGCAGGGCTTGGTATCTCTCCCTTCTTTTTCCTACTGATCCCAACACAATCAAATCCCCATCTCTG
Source organism: Leucopleurus acutus (assembly GCF_964270905.1). Lineage (NCBI taxonomy): Eukaryota > Metazoa > Chordata > Mammalia > Artiodactyla > Delphinidae > Leucopleurus > Leucopleurus acutus. The sequence goes on from NC_139150.1 coordinate 13,573,829, forward strand.
CAAGTTACTAGATGTGTTTCCTGAGGCAAATCACTATATTTCTCTGAACCCCAGTTTACTCATTGGTCACCTGAGGTCATAACAACTTTCAGAGTGGTTGTGAAGATTAGGGACAGTTTATATAAGTTAATCATTGCAATACCTATGACATGGAGCTAATAATTGGTAGCTATTGTGTTATTATTTGGATGAGCTCTTTAAAGGTTCAGAACATGTTCTTCATGTCTGAATCACATATAGCACCTGGCAAAATGCCATGGCGTTTGTAGGTCTTGTTGAGATGGTGAATTAACATTTATGGCCTTTCTTCTTAATCACTATACTTATTCCTGGAAGTAAGAAAAATGTGTCAAGCAATATCTTTGTTACAGAGAGAAGAGGCTCTTTTTGAGTGTAGACCTTTTATAGCTTATGAGATAAAAGTAGGAGGGTACACATAATCTGCTAATGGCAATCAATGCCATAAACAAGAGGAAAAATAATTGAGTGCCTTCTAAAAAGGATTCCGGTCCATGGGAGCCTTTTTGTGCTCTTTCGCTCACTAAGTTAGAATGTTAGACTCTCAGGAGGTAGCAATTAGCCTCTTAACAGGTCAGTCATCTAATCTCTGACCCTTAATTGACAGCAAACAAACAAACCAGAAAGGAAATAGGGGCAAAATTCGCTGGGCTCAATGATAAAGAGATTCTTTCATCCTGAGAGTCATGAGACTGTTAGTGTTGTGTTCCGCCTGGCTGCTGCCAGGAGGGTCGAGCTACAGTAAATATAGATTGGTATGATCCTATGCACATATACATGTATATATATATATATTTTGCGGTACGCGGGCCTCTCACTGTTGTGGCCTCTCCCGTTGCGGAGCACAGGCTCCGGACGCGCAGGCTCAGTGGCCATGGCTCACGGGCCCAGCCACTCAGCGGCATGTGGGATCTTCCCGGACCGGGGCACGAACCCGTGTCCCCTGCATCGGCAGGTGGACTCTCAACCACTGCGCCACCAGGGAAGCCCCATATACGTGTATTTTTAAAGTAGAAGATCATGACTATGTCTTAAACCAGTAGTAAATAATAGCGACAATTTTCAGGTTCATGCTACGTGCCAAGAGATTTATATATATGTCCTTTCATCCGCCCATCAGCGCCATGAGGTATTATTGTCTTGATTTTATAGATGACAAAACTGATGCTCAAGTTTTGAGTTTTAAGTTGCCCCAAATCACATAGGTTTTTATACAGACACAAGATTTGAATTCAAGCCTGCCTCACTGCAGACCATACTTTCTTTTCAATGAAATATTTCAAACTTTTAGGAAGCTACAGCGACTAACCTCTCAAACACCGATATAACTACCACTAAACTTTACTGAATTATTTGTAAGACATTGCTATACTGGCTTCAGATGTTCCTTTAAAACAAAAGGTAATAGATACAGTGGAAGCATATACCTCTTTCCTATCCCAAATTTCTCCTTCCCTTTGCAGACATAACTACTATTCTGATTTAGTATTTACCTTTCACAATCATATGTTTACGTCGTTATTACTGGTATAAGTGTCTATAGATAATGACATTGCTGTGTATGTTTTTGGTTTTTTTTTTGGCTGCGTTGGGTCTTTGTTGCTGCATGCGAGCTTTCTCTAGTTGTGGCGAGCCGGGGCTACTCTTTGTTGCGGTGCACAGGCTTCTCATTGCGGTGGCTTCTCTTGTTGCGGGCTCTAGGTGCGAGGGCTTCAGTAGTTGCAGCACGCAGGCTTAGTTGCTCCGTGGCATGTGGGATCTTCCCTGACCAGGGATCGAACCCATGTTCCCTGCGTTGGCAAGCAGATTCTTAACCACTGCTCCACCAGGGAAGTCCTGCTGTGTATGCTTTTAAACTTGTGTAAATACAAATGTTATTATGTTTTTTTGTTGGTTTTACCAACCAATACTGCAAGTTGGTTTTGCCAGCCAACATTGCATTCCATGGTATGAATATACAGTAATGTATTTATCATTTTTCTGTTGTTTTAGGTTGCTGCCAAATTTTTGCTATTACAGGTAACACTACAAAGAGCATTCCTATACTAGTGTCTTAGGGAGTTGTGTGAAAGTTTTCTGGGGTATATACCTAGAGTGTCTATTTTCCCATTACCCTCTAACCAGGTTTCCTGCAGTCTGTGGTGAATTCCTGATTTGATGTTGGGATTACAGGGTCTTGGATGTGGGATACAGGTATAAGATTGTAAGAAAAATGGGTCATTTAGAGGGCGTGATGTTGATAGCCCAAGTCACTTGAGAGAGGAATTTTAACACACAGCTAAAGCAGTGGATCTTAGACCCAAGGAGAAAAGAGGCTGGTTTCTCCTTTGGCCTAATCAACAGAGCTGGACTTGGGGATGTTGGAAGAGGGAAATAAGGAATGGACCAAGTGAAACAGGGACACGTGGAAGAGGTTGTTTGGTGCTTTCAGTTAATGGTTTTTAAACCATGTGTCCAGGGACTCTAGGGTCCCTACGGAGCCTCCTTAAGGCCACCTGGGGGTGCATGCTGGCAGAGAGCAGGACCACCCACTCTGTTCACCTGGAGCATCTCTATTCTAACTAGTTTACACATTGGACTTCCCTGTAAGACTTTGTTTCAGTAAACTTATTTTAGCTAAATGTCTTTTTTAATTCATTTAAATATTTAGGAAGAGAAGTAACTAATGAGAGGCATTTACTTATAAGGTTCCATAGCTGGATGTAGTTTATATCCCAAGATTCCCTTTCTCACTGGTGTTATGGGTGAGCACTTAAGTAAATTCTGAGTGAGTTGCATTCTGCAGTGCCAGTAGCAGTAACCCATATATAACCCATGTTTCCAAAGACACACAGAATTGAAGGTATAAATAGGTTAAGAATAATAGTAATAGTATTGGGCTGACTGTTACCCTGCTAGGAGCACTTTTATGTCATGGTGACTTCAGAGAATAAGTAATTCAGCTAATTGGCTGCAGTGAAGAAGAGAAGCATTTGAGGCTGGAGAATCAAGCAGGACTCAGATCAGGAGGGGCCTTGTGAACTAAGTGAAGTCATGTAGGCTTGATCCTGAGGGTTGAATTGAGGTAGCATTAGCAGGCAAGTCGGATGACCACCAAAGTTGCTGCCAGACCTGGATTCTCCTCTTTTAGAGATGGAGTATCTGTATAAAAACCAGATGCCTCCAAAGGTCAACATTTTAAAATGTAAAGAAGAATCCATCTTTGAGCCATGTTTAGAAGGCAGATTAAAAAAGTTTAGTTAAAGACAATTGAGAATCTGTAAGTTGTTGAACTTCAGTTCTATCGAGAACCTTTGAGATCCATCGTTTTTTAAATGTTTTCTATCAGAGAAACATGCCGATGGTTAGTGATTGATATCACTTATCAGTATTGACTCCATAATACAAGCAAATAAGTGTCCTTCACTTCAGATATCATCTATGATCATTTGAGTGTTCTCGCTTTCTCCTAAGTATCTTTTCCCGAAAATGATGGCAAAAGTACTTTGTTTGTTTTAACTTGACCCATCTTTTGTAACCCAGTTTAATTATTTTACAAATTTCCTTCTGAAACAACTAGGTCAGACAATAGTGGCAGATTTTTGCCATTTCAATAACATATGTAGAGACACTGTTAGTGAAATTTGTATATCAAATTTTCCTTTGTGTGCCTTTTTTCCCAATAAACTCAGTACGAAAGTGTTGGTAAAATAGAACCTTATTAATTCAGAAGGATTGCCAATGTGACCGTAAAACATCTGAATTATAGTAAAATGTTTAGAGAAATCTGTTTTACTATTTTAAAATAGAGTACTTATTATATACTAGGCTAGAAATGAGTGCTAGTAAAAGGAAGGTAGTAAATAAAAACTTTCTCGTAAGCATAAAGTATCATAAAAATCTTAAAGATAAAATTTTTATTTCATTCTAAATTAATTACTAGACTCATTTGTCATAGGAAGCTTTGTTTTTCTTGTGCTCTTATATTAAAATAATTTAAAACCTCACTGAAAAGTAAGTTTATTTTTTAGAAAATAAAGATATTCTGTGCCTGAATGAATGCAAATTTTGAATTTGTGCTTTATGAATTAATAGATATTGCAGGATATCCATTCCCCACTAAAAACTAAAGAATTTGATTGGTCATTTATTCCCTAGAGAATGATGCAACATCCTCAACATGATGTTTTCATTGCCAGTCACAATCTTTTCTCTACCTAACATTCAGCTTCTTCTCTAGACTGGGACAGACCAAGGAATTATTCCATAGACTTCCTTTGCAGATCTGTCTTCTCCTTCCACCATTTCCAGTGCCAATGACACTACTGTTCAGGTCTTCTCTAGAAAGACACCTCATAAGCCCTCTCTAAACCAGGCCCATTCTAAAACTACCTCAGTGTGAAACTGAATCCAGGTGGGTCTCCATCTGTATCAGAGGGCCTCCAAAGGCATGCTCACAGATGATAAAACATCAGAGCAATTGCCTGGTTAAGAGATGAAAGGCCAAAGACAATGCAACTTACTGGTTTCTAATTTTGAGCCATTCATTTCAGTGCCAAACTCTTACGTTAGTATCCTTTTATTTGTATTCATCAAAATAAATTATCTAGGTGTAGGACTCTATAAAAAAATCTCCTACTTTTATACCTGGGCATTAAGGGGTGTTTCAGTTCCAATTTTACTTTTCCTACTTAGAAGTCCCTCTTCTTGACATTAATAATTAACCAGTAAACCAATTTACCCAAGTTCTTCAATCTCGGTTTATTTAAAAGGAGAGTAACTTCAGGAGCGTTATATCCATGGTTTACTGCTACCTCCAGCATGGGCCTGTGGGGCATACTTTGTTTTTTAATCTTCGTGGGGAAAAGTTGGGGACAGGAACAAACGTAAGTAAAACAACCCATCTTTATTTTTCAATGCATCTTATTAATGTGATGAGTGAAAAAGTAAATTCAACAGACTGTGTTAATTTGTTTTTTTGTTTGTTTTCTTTTTTTGCGGTACGCGGGCCTCTCACTGTTGTGGCCTCTCCCGTTGCGGAGCACAGGCTCCGAACACGCAGGCTTAGCAGCCATGGCTCACGGGCCCAGTCGCTCCGCGGCACGTGGGATCTTCCCGGACCGGGGCACGAACCCGTGTTCTCTGCATCGGCAGGCGGACTCTCAACCACTGCGCCACCAGGGAAGCCCCAGACTGTGTTAATTTGTAAATAACTTTCTACTTCTGGGAGCACTAAGTGAATAGTCTCACCTCTGAATAAGAAAGTCATGTAGCATTTTGATTTGATGAGTGGCTAACGACATGACAGTTTTAGGGGATTGTTACTTATAAAAATTTACATAAGTGATTATTCAAATTCCTCTTCAAAACAGCACAAACTAAACTCAAGATAATAAACTTTCTTGGTGTTTCTGGCTTGTTTCTATCTGGTGCAGAGTTTTCTTTGTTTTCCGTGTACTGTACATAGTAAAGCAAGGGTTACTTGGGGTTCAATTCTAAGCCTGTGGTTTGAAAAATCTATGGTTATAATTACTTCCAAATTTATGAGCTAATGCTTTATAAATTTTAGTGTTATTATTGAAATAATGTGTATTTTAAACTAAATCTTTAAAATATTGATATCATATCGAGAAATAACATTTTAGTACTGATAAGTAACTGGAGAATATCTAATCAAACCTACTCATTTCCTGTAAGGATAAATCCAGAAAGAGAAAGTAACTTGCCAAAGGTCACACCACTAAGAGAAACAGAAGTAGGACTTGTATTAAGGACTCCTCTTTACCGCTTCAATTTTTTCCCATTTTGTTATAAATGTATACTTTAAATATGTAAAATATATTATAAATATAAATGTATACTTAGGATGTCATAAATTTATAGCACTCTCCCAACCCTAACCTGATTTTCTCACATGGCCACAATCACCCCATTTCCTGGTTAGTTTTCGTTTATTCCTTCTTGAAAGACAGCCGACTGAAGTTCAGAGAAATTGGATTAAATGACTTCAAATTAGTGGTAGAACTAGGACTAGAACCTGGGTCCCATGATACTTAATTTTTTCTACTACACTGTACTGGCCCTTAATAAACATCTTCTCTCTTTCTCTGAAAAAGTGGGAGTATGCCATTTACAACATGGGAATCAATAAATTTAATTGATTGATTCAACAAAAATTTTTTGAGCACCTACTATGTGATAGGCACTGAGGATATAGTAGATGATACAGAGCTTGCATTCAAGTGGGAGAAGAAAATGATGAACCAATGAATGAACCAATGAGTGAATGAGTAAATAAATAAGGTCAGGTAGTTATTGGTACCATGAAGGAAAAAAATAAAGGAGAGTAAGAAGATAAAGAAATGATGGGGCACTATTTAAAAGTGTAGACAGGGAAGGTTCTCTAAGGAGGTGACACTCAAACAGAGCTTGAAGGAAGTAACAGAGCAAACCATGCAAATATCTGGAGAAAGAACATTCCAGGTAGAGACCAAACTAGAATTTGTGCCTCTCTGCAAGCTCAGTGGCCATATTCTCTACAACTATTGAAAGAGAATAAGAAAAGTATGAAATACTTTATAGCTACTAATGTATCAGTAAGGACAAAAGTCTGTATGAATGAGTGGTTCCAGAGCTGTCTTTTAGGGACCTGAAACATGAATTATTTTATATTTCACCACCACCACCACATAGACAATCAAAAGTAAAACAATACTAAACTGAAAAATATAAAACTTCTAACAATACCAAAATTAAAATAGCTTTTTTTTTCTAAATTTCTCTTGCAAAAATTCTTGATAAATTCAGTTTAGCCTAGCAATTGAAAGTGTTAATTCAGGAAACGGGCTGCTCGGGTTCAATTCCTAATTCTGTAATTTAATAGCTATGTGACCTTGGGGAAGTCAATTATCAGTTTCTTCCTCTGCAAAGTCAGAGTAATAGTAAGACTTTTTTCATAGAGGGGTTGTCACAACACAGTGAGTTATATATATATATATATATATATATATATATATATATATATATATATATGTCTTAAAATAGTGCCTAACACTGAGTAAGATTTCAGTAACTGTACCTTATTATCATCAAAGCTGAACATTCCTCATTTTCTGCTGTTCCTGGGTAAGCACATGGGGAATTGAGAAGATGAAATTATCGCAAACCACAAATAAATGTTGATTTAAAAATATCATTTTAAGTTGAGAATATGTGCCTATTTTATTTATTTTTATTTTATTTTATTTTTTGGCTGCATTGGGTCTTCGTTGCTGCGGGTGCACTTTCTCTAGTTGTGGTGAGCAGGGGCTACTCCCCATTATAGCGTGTGAGCTTCTTATTGTGGTGGCCTCTCCTGTTGCAGAGCACGGGCTCTAGGCACATGGGCTTCAGCAGTTGCAGCACGCGGGCTCAGCAGTTGTGGCTCGCGGGCTCTAGAGCGCAGGCTCAGTGGCTGTGCCACATGGGCCTTGTTGCTCTGCGGCATGTGGGATCTTCCCGGACCAGGGCTGGAACCCATGTCCCCTGCATTGGCAGGCGGATTCTTTTTTTTTTTTTTTTGCGGTATGTGGGCCTCTCACTGTTGTGGCCTCTCCCGTTGCGGAGCACAGGCTCCGGACGCGCAGGCTCAGCGGCCATGGCTCACAGGCCCAGCCGCTCTGCGGCATGTGGGATCTTCCCGGACCGGGGCACGAACCCGTGTCCCCTGCATCGGCAGACGGACTCTCAACCACTGCACCACCAGGGAAGCCCTGGCAGGTGGATTCTTAAACACTCTGCCACCAGCGAAGGCCCCAAATGTGCCTATTTTAAATTGAATCTCTCAAGTGAGATTTAAAAAAAAATCAGAAGTATAACAAAAAATGTCATATAAATATACTGTTCCTTCTCTTTTCCTATTTCAACAGGTATGTCATTTCAGCACCAAAAGTATTCTGTGTTGGAGCATCTGAAAATATTGTAATTCAAGTTTATGGATACACTGAAGAATTTGATGCAACAATCTCTATCAAAAGTTATCCTGACAAAAAATTTACTTATTCTTCAGGCCATGTTATTTTATCCACAGTAAATAAATTCCAAAATTCTGCACTCTTAACAGTATGTATTTATCCTTCAGTTTCTTTATATACATAGAATATTCTCAGTAAAATGTGTACCAAGTTTGAGTATTGATAACACAGAGATTTGATCATTTATACCACTCTACCACTGCGTGATTATTAGATGATGTCAGTCACTAATGAGTCATAAGCACAAGAATATTATACTTACTTCTAGGTTTGTACATATTTAAGTAACATTGTACTAAAAATAGTTTTTATTATATTGCAAATAATAAAAAGACAACACTGAGAGTCCTCCAAAACATTTTATCCTTTAAACGGGATCTGTGTATTACTCAGGTTTGAGAAACGCTGATCTAAATAAATTCTAACCAAATGTAGGAATTCTTTGATTAATGTTCTTGATGGTAAATGCTCTAACCTCTTAACAAATACTTCCACTTTTTAGGTTTATTAAGAAATACAATTCAGTTCCTAAAAGTAGACACTCTTATCTGATGCCATTAGCCACACACATGTGACTGTTACCTTTAAATTTAAATCAATCAAATGTAACTAAAATAAAAAATCCAGTTAATCACTCATACTAGCCACCTTTCAAGTGCTTAAATAGCCACAGGTAACTGGTGGCACCATACTGAACAGCTCTCCCTTATCACACAGAGCTCTGTTGAACAGTTCTAACTCAGATGGCTAATTGGAAAAGTAAATTAGGGTGGGGAAATCATAAAATTGATGCATACCTTAAGCATTTAACTTTATCTTAACGTTACAATGTATCTTTATTTGCTAATCATTAAATATTGTGCCCAGGTCTTTTCTTGGGTCCACTGGTTGGAGCAGAGATTCTTATTTATAATGTGTCACAGCCTTAACGAATCATTTGTTCTACAGTTTCTATTTCCTTAAAGTAGAGAAAGAACTTAGATACTTGCAAAGCAATCTGAGTGCAGAATCTTTATAGATTTTTACCGTTTTCCAAATTTTTACAGTACTCTCACATATCTAATTTAACATGGTTTGTTTTAGTGATTAACTTTTATCTCATGTTTTGAAAGACGAAGTTTTCATAAAAACACTTTTCTGGGCTTCCCTGGTGGCGCAGTGGTTGAGAGTCCACCTGCCGATGCAGTGGACACGGGTTCGTGACCTGGTCCGGGAAGATCCCACATGCCGCGGAGCGGCTGGGCCCGTGAGGCATGGCCGCTGAGCCTGCGCGTCCGGAGCCTGTGCTCCGCAACGGGAGAGGCCACAACAGTGAGAGGCCCGCGTACTGCAGAAAAAAAACCAAAAAACACTTTTCTTTCTTCTGTTACTTTCTGTGTATTAAATGTGCATATCATGCAGTGTAAAGTGGATCATTACAATTACATAGACAAATTGGAAAGCACATTGCTCAACCCATGGAAGCAGAAGGATGTAGATAGGATACAAAGTGTCCTGAACATCAGTCAGGATGTTGAACTGAGGGGATGGAGAACATGGGCTAATCCAACAAGCTGATGAAGTGAAAGTTTAAGAGAGCTCCTATAGTAGTAGTTTTTACTAAATGCATGTAAAATTTGGGAAGCACAGAACCAAAAAGATTTTTTTTGTGTGTGGTACGTGGGCCTCTAACTGTTGTGGCCTCTCCCATGCGGAGCACAGGCTCTAGACGCGCAGGCTCAGCGGCCATGGCTCACTGGCCTAGCCACTCCGCAGCATGTGGGATCTTCCCGGATCCGGGCACGAACCCGTGCCCCCTGCATAGGCAGGCAGACTCTCAACCACTGCGCCACCAGGGAAGCCCCCGAAAAACTTTTAATTGCTTAAAGCTAAATGTTGATTATGACATTTGATATTGAAGGGCTTTGGGCAAAATTTATTTACTACTTTGGCTCCTATACTACTTTTTAAATAACATGTTTTATATCCTTAAAATTATTTTACTCTTTTCCATCAACATTGTCTTTTACAGATACAACCCAAACAATTGTCTGGAGGACAAGACCCAGTTTCACATGTGTATTTGGATGTTGTATCAAAGCATTTTTCAAAATCAAAAAAAATGCCAATAACCTATGACAATGGATTCCTCTTCATTCATACAGACAAACCTGTTTACACTCCACACCAGTCAGGTAGATTATAAAATGCTTCTCTCTCTGGGGGCGGGGGAGTGGGATTGGGATTGACACTATACTGTAGAGGTTTTTGGGTTTTTTTCCCCAAGCTTGAGCAGCTGGGTAAATGATGATGGCATTTATTTAAACTGAACTCTGGATGTGGGGAAGAGTTTTTATTTATTTATTTATATTTTATATTGGAGTATAGTTGATTTACAATGTTGTGTTAGTTTCAAGTATACAGCAAAATGATTCAGTTATACATATACATATAACTATTCTTTTTCAAATTCTTTTCCCATTGAGGTTATTACAGAATATTGAGCAGAGGGCCCTGTGCTATACAGTAGGTCCTTGTTGGTTATCTATTTTAAATATAGTAGTGTGAACACTCCCAAACTCATTCTATGAGGCCACCATCACCCTGATACCAAAACCAGACAAAGATACCACAAAAAAAGTAAATTACTGGCCAATATCACTGTAGAGCTTTTTAAAACTTGAATTTAAGTGGAGATAGGTTTCCAACTTGCTCAAAAGAGTCTCAATTCCCAGTGATTTTTACACTTATAAATATCATTTTAATTTTAAATTCATACAGAAATTGTTAAACAATTAAACAGAATTAATTTTAAATTTGATTTTAAATATAAATCTTAAATTCATATGGAAATGGCAAAAATTAACAGTTATATTATCTACCTCATCAGTTATTCCCATGTAGAAAAAAAACTATTTAAGAATTGTGAAATGTAGTGTTAGGTCTTATTATTAAACAAGTTTAAGATGTAACTGCAAATATTATTTTGGCAATGAGAAGATAATTTATTATAAAGCAGTGATCATAAAAAAAGGTCTATTACTTTGGAGCTAATCCTCAAATTCAGAAAACAAATCAAACCCTAAGAATCAGATGTTTCAGCAAAATATAAACTAAATCACAGAAATATATGGATATTAATTTTCTAAAGGGATCTGCCTAAAGAAAGTTCCTATTAGAACATTGTTTTGTATTCTTGGTTTATCTGTTAGAGGGGGAAAGGGCAGGATAGCCAGTCAAAACTCTGGGATTGACAATTGACTGGATTTATTCCTAAGAAACCAACAATAAACACAGAAAAGTGTGAATGCTGACCACATATGTTCATGTGTCTGCAAAACCTTCGATTCCTCCATCACTCCTTGTTACCAGAATTAACTTTTGAGCACATCAGAGATGGAATTATGAGAGAACTGTATGTGGAAGGGGGAGGTTATGGAGTTTCAATAATGACATTATTGGTGAAGGAAAGAGGAAGGGAGGCAGGACCAGCCAGCTTTGTTGAAAACATTTCAGGTAGTAGATACCTGCTGCATATTGGTTGATGTTGATAGTATGGGGTGGAACAGGCCTGCACCACTACCTTTTTAGCAGGAGCTCCTGTTATGACCAGCTCAGAAAGGAAAGGCCTAGAGAGGGTGGGGTATTGCTTTCGGCTTGGACAGAATATCATAGCCAGAATAGTACTCTCTTGACTCCAGGATGACTTGGTGTACATGGAGATAGTCTCTGCCCATAAAGCTTGGGCCCTATTTAAACATCATACCCAGAAACAAATATATCCATGCCCTTGTGTTCCTCCTATGTTAGAGGAAGCTTCATTAATTGGGTCCTGTTGACACTACCTACTATTTAGCATCCTCATCTTTGTCCAACAAGTAGTCTGATACCCAGAGCCTGGGACCTCTCTTAGCTATCAAGGCTTTCCTTAAGAATAGCCTTGGGACTTCCCTGGTGGTACAGTGGTTAAGAATCCACCTTGCAATGCAGGGGATGTGGGTTTGATCCCTGGTCGGGGAGCTAAGATCCCACATGCCTCGTGGCCAAAAGACCAAAACATAAAACAGAAGCGGTATTATAACAGATTCAATGAAGACTTTAAAAATGGTCCACATCAAAAAAGTCTTAAAAAAAAATTAAGAACAGCCTCATATGTTATTTCTTTGTCAGAACTTTAGTGTAAGAAGATGTGGTATCCTCATCTATTCTAATCATAGAGGAGAACTAGAGAACTTTCTTCTAAATTTCTTTTTTTAATATATTTATTTATTTATTTTTGGGTGTGTTGGGTCTTCATTGCTGTGTGCAGGCTTTCTCTAGTTGTGGCAAGTGGGGGCTACTCTTCGTTGCGGTGCACGGTGGCTTCTCATTGCAGAGCATGGGCTCTAGGCACGTAGTTGTGGCACACGGGCTCATTAGTTGTGGCTTGCAGGCTTAGTTGCTCTGCATCATGTGGGATCTTCCTGGACCAGGGCTCGAACCAGTGTCTCCTGCATTGGCAGGCGGATTCTTAACCACTGCGCCACCAGGGAAGCCACTCCTCTAAATATTGACTCATTGGGACTTCCCTGGTGGTCCAGTGGGTAAGACTCTGCGCTCCCAGTGCAGGGGGCCGGGGTTCGATCCCTGGTCAGGGAACAAGATCCTGCATGCATGCCGCAACTAAGAGTTAGCATGCTGCAACTAAAAGATCCCGCATGCCACAACAAAGATCCTGGGTGCCACGACTAAGACCCAGCGCAGCCAAAATAAATAAATAAAATTTAAAAATTAAATAAATCTTTTAAAATAAATAAATAAATATTGACTCATTACTGAGAAGTAGTGAAGTATAGTGGTCAAAAGCAAACTCTGGAGCCAAATTGTTGGGTTCAAATCCCAGCTTGGGCTCTTATTAGCTCTGTGACCCTGTGTGAGTTAATATTTCTGAGCCCCATTTTCCTCATCTGTATAATGGAGATAATAATAGAACTTATAGAGTTGTTGTGAGAGTTAAGTGAATTCATATGTATCAATACTTCAAACACTGCCTACCACAGAGTAAGCACTAGGAAAGTATTTCCCATTATCATTTAATCTGTGGAATAGCGTAAAGCCTTATTTACACAGAAGAAAAAGAATGATTGAGAAGTAATTCTTTTAAAAATTGATTACATCTTGCTGTTTATAGCTCTAATGTCCCAATGCACACATTTAATCTGAAGATCGTTGAGGGATTTTTCTTATAAGCATCTTTAGGATAGAGGCTTAAATCTTCAAGCCTTTATAGGACAAAGGCCTTCAGAGTATTGACCAAAATCCTTCAATTTCACACAGCCTGTGTCCTGCCTTCCCCTCCAACCTTATCACCCACCATGTTCCCCTTCATCGGTGGACACCAGCCAAGCTGACCTCTTTTCAGTTGCTTTCTCACACCATTTTCCTATCCACAGTAAAGCTTGTGTACCTCTTCCTGGTATATTCATGCCCCTTCCTTGCCTTCTTAACTCCTACTCAACCCTTACATGCCATCCCATAAAGGGCAGCCTTCTCTGCTTCAAAGCTCCCTCTTCCACACTCAGAAAGCCAGGGAGTGTCTTTTATAGCACTTCCTACCCCTGGAATTTTACATTTACTTTGTGTCATCTTGTGTTTGCCTCTCTCCCCACTCCATTAGAGGAATTCCATGTCTGATTTGTCACCACCATATCTCTGTGCCTAGCATAGTATCTGCACATAGAAGGCATTCAATATACATTTTTAAATTAATAAGCTATATCTTTGGTACAAAAAAATTATTAATCTTACCTTTGATACACCATTGCTATGAAGACAAGATTAATTTTCTAACCTAACACAAAATGGGTTAGAAAGTGAACAAGTAGTAGCCATAGAAGTAGTATAAAATAAAAATAATAAACATTTATTGATTAGTTATTATGTGCCGGGTTATGCAAAAGCTTTGTCTCATTTAGGCTCACATACTATGAAGCAGATACTAGCAATCCTATTTTACAGATGCAGGAACTAAGGTGTAGAGGGATTAGGTATCCTGCTCTGGGTCACATTAGAAAGTGGCAGAGGCAGGAGTGAAACCCAAGTTTTGAACTCGAGGGCCTGAGCTCTTAACTTTTGTGGGATACTGCCTCTGGCAGCATCCCAGTGATGCTCAGGCCTGGACCAGGTATGTTCATAAAGCAGGAGGGAAGACTCGAGGAGAGAGACAGGGGTGAGGGGACAGCAGAGTGGAGGGATTTACTGAGCATTTTGCTTTGATCTTATGGTATAGTGAAACAAATTTTAGAGCGCTTAACACGTGGCTTCTTGTGTAGAGCTTTGCATAATACCGACCCTTTAAAAGGTTTATGGCATCAGCTCAATTTTATTTTGTGGTTAAATTTTGGCCATGAAATGATTTGAGTATCAGTAAAACCCTAGAGAAATTATAATATGTCATTGGAAGGAACTAGATCAGCAAGTCTCAAGCAGCTATGAGTTAAAAGCTAAGCAGATGCTTTTTTTTAAAAGGTGGGGATCTATTAACTGACAGAAAGAAGTGGAAGAGAACTAATTGTTATTGAGCCCCTGCCATTATTCTTTTAACAATGAGAGAACAATTGTAGGATCTGCCTCAATAAATATAACAAAACCATAGAATTCAGTGCTATCTTTAGTAACAATAAGAGACAATTTGGGGCCTTGTTGTAAGAGTGTATAATGTCTGAAACAAAGTACCTAATTTTCCATTAAAATCTTCAACTTTAATATGAGACAATTTATTATACTCCCATATAACCATATGGTAGACATCACTATTTTGCTACTATGAAATTCTTTTTTTTTTTTTTTTTTTTGGTCCATGCCGTGTGGCATGCGGGATGTGGGATCTTAGTTCCCTGACCAGGGATCAAACCTGTGTCCCCTGCATTGGGAGCGCAGAGTCTTATCCGCTGGACCACCAGGGAAGTCCCTACTATGAAATTCTTTATAAACAGTGGTCTAATTACAGATATAACTAATTTTATACTATATATTTATTCCCAAAAAGATGTATGTAAATATATTTTAATAAAATGAACTGTACTTTAAATTCACTAGAAAGTAGCTCTTTAAAGGAATCCAAAAGGATTCTCTTTAAAAGAAAAAAATCATTGGTATGTATATGTCTACAAACTAACTTTTCCTTTCTTTTAAATATGGATTTTCATGTATGACTGTGTATTGAATTTTTAAAATGAAGCTCATCTCTTTTAAGGGTGACTATTGTAAAAAATCAAAATACTGTGCTTAGCAAAGTTTTTGATGATATCAATTATTCTTACAGTAAAGGTTAGAGTTTATTCACTGAACGATGACTTGAAGCCAGCCAAAAGAGAAACTGTCTTAACTTTCATAGTAAGTATGTTATTTATTTGGATGAGATACTCTGTTCCATAATCCTGCCCTCACACCATACTAACTCATTCAGTGTTCAGGAAATGGTTGTTGAACACCTTCTGTGAGTATAAAATTGTAGGTTTATACCTCTACAATATGTAAAAACCTCATGAAAATGAAATCTCAACAAGTTATGTTTTGAACTAAATCATTTAAATATATCCTTCATGATTTATATCTTGAAGAACACTGATCAATCACTAAGAATTAGTTGAATGCCTATTATGTCTGAGATTTTTTATTTGTACAATACACTTGAGCACTTTAGGCTTTAGTAACTAACATACTAACACATGAAAAATAGTGCTAACCCATGAGATAAAGATCAGCTGTTATCAGCTTTTCATCAGCCATGACATATGTAACAGATGATATGCACATGTGAAATAAACTTCCATGGTCTTCCCAGTTCGTGTCACAACCCTACAAATTTTTGTGGGGAGATAACTGCTCACCTATTAACAGTAGGTGTACTAGTAATTGGTCCTTCACTATAGGTTGCAGTACCTTTCCTCCTACTCAAATAACCAAAAACCCGAAAACCTTAACAGAGCACAAATGAAAAAGAGGATTGTATCGGAATAACCTTGAATCCTTCATAACTTACAAAAATCATAAAACTTTCACAAACTTTAACATCTGACTATTTTATAATGAATTAATTGAGAAGCATCCAGAGTGTTCCAAGATTGTGGTGGATAACTATTGACATAGACTGCAAACTTACAAAATGTCTAGCTAATAAATGCATTTTACAGCATATTTGCTTTGGAAAGCTTCAGATGAACACATACAGAATTTAGATTCAGGTATCTGTAAAGCATGTAAGTTCATATTTCATACATTATAACATCAGTTTTTGTCATACTTCTTTTTTTTCTTTAGTTGTACAATAAAGAGTTGAATCTCTTCTAGATAACTGAGACTAGGATACCCAGGACCCTGATTTACTCCCCCCCCCCCCACCCCCGGTGAGGCAGGAGATGGAAGAGGGTCCAAAAAGAGGGAGGGAAGTGGCTTAAATTAACCATATTTGCATTTCACAACATTTAAATGATTTTCCTCCTTCATATTTAATTTGAAGACATGGATATTTGTTAGTAAATATTTCTGTAGATCAAAGACAATATAATCGGGCTTCCCTGGTGGCGCAGTGGTTGAGAGTCCCCCTGCCGATGCAGGGGACACGGGTTCGTGCCCCGGTCCGGGAAGATCCCACATGCCGTGGAGCGGCTGGGCCCGTGAGCCATGGCCGCCGAGCCTGCGCGTCCGGAGCCTGTGCTCCGCAACGGGAGAGGCCACAGCAGTGAGAGGCCCGCATACCGCAAAAAAAAAAAAAAGAAAAAGACAATATAATCAGTTAATTTTAAAAATGTGATTTGAAGTTGTTTGTTTTTATTCAAAGGATCCTGAAGGATCAGAAGTTGACATGGTAGAAGAAAATGATTATACTGGAATTGTCTCTTTTCCTGACTTCAAGATTCCATCTAATCCTAAGTATTTTAAAGTATTTGTTAATAAAGTTTTCTCTAAAAAGCACATCTGAAACTTTTGGTTGTGAGGTAGATAACCAGTCAAATGGAGCCACCTAGTGTTAACAAAGGGTAGGTGTGAAGGAAATGAGGATATACAAACTCCTTTCAAGTCTAATTAGAAGCTAGGCTCAGGTTCTGGCAAAACAAACAAACCACTCCCAATACTTCTTACCAATCCTCTTTACGTATAGAAATTAAAATTTGGAAGAGGCAAAAAACAGTCCCCAGTCCTTTTTTTTTTCTTCCCATCAAAACCGTCAACCCTCCACCCTTCAAGGAATCTAATAGACTATCAGTCTAAAAGGCTGGTATTATCCCATGCCTAGCTCTGAGAGTTATAAAAATATTGGTCCCCTGTAGTCTTTACTGCACAGAATACCAGAAGACAGATTTCAAGAGGGAGGGTGTTATTAATTTCCTCCATTTGGCCACATGCTAAAGGATTAAGAACAGAACCCAATGTGAAAAAAATTTAGTGAACACATTCCTGGTATACGCAAAGTACAACGAGAATGAGAAATTCAAAACAGAAATAAAGAATCCACAGTCCCTGTCTGCAAGGAACTTAGAGGAGAACAAATAAGATAAGTGCACCTATAAAATGACTACAATATCACTTTAAAGCAAAATCTTTTTATGGTCATTTTTGTCTGCCCTCTAGAATCGAGTTTGCAGTTAATTCACTGTACTGAAGATTTTCTAGAAATTTGGATGAAATTGGGGGATTTAAATAATTTGGATAATTTTTAAATTTTGTACTTCCTTTAAAATATTACACGCTCCATAGCACAGAATTTATCCAGTTATTTTATAATTATTATCATTTCTCCAACTTCATCTTCTGTCATTTGCTCCATGACAGATTATGTCAGCCATGACCAGTATTGTCTTACCCCAGTACATTTGCACATGTTGTCCCTTCTGCTTAGAATGTATTCCACCTTGCTCTTTACAAGGCTGGCTTCCTTTCATTCTTTAGGACACAGGGTAAATGCTCCCTTTTCAAAGAAGTTATCCCTGGATGCATGATCTAATGTAGTCTCTCTCTTCCTTTTACTCTCTTGTTTATTTTCTTCATGGCACTTATCTCAGTTTTGTAAGTAATTATTTATTAATTTACTTGCCTTTTATTCCCCACTAGACTGTAAACTCCTTGAGGACAGGAGTCTTGTCCATATTGGTCACTTTTGAATCACTAGCACCTCAACATAGCAGGCACTTGATAAATTTCTTTGTGTAAATGATGATGATAACCATAATATTAAACTTTATTGATTGCATAACCAGTGTGCAAGATAGATTTTATTTTTCCCATTTCACAAATGAATCTAAGTAATTTGCTCAAGTCCAATCTGCTACTAAACGTAAAAGTGGGGATTTGGACTCCCATGGACTAGTAACTCTGGGAAGACAGGATCTCTTCTATCTTGTTCATTTTTTATCTCCAGTGCTTAATCCAGTTCTCAGTCAATATTTTTGAATGAAGGTTGTGAAACTCAGATCATTTTCCTATTTAAACAAACCATATTTTGTCCCCAACCAAAATTTCATTTATGTGAAGTGTGAATTTTATCATCTGGATAGGCTTGACCTGTATTATATGTTTCTAGAGACATTGTTATGGATTTTCTACTACAGGGTGGATTTTAGTATTATGTTAGTATAATTAAGCTCCAGGATTAGTAAATTTTCAAGTATCATAAGCTCTTCAAATCAAAGCTATTATATTGAGATAAAAATACCTGAAAAAAATCACAATGTATGAAAACTAATTACTAAATAATTTCTATTATCTTGAAAATGCTCAGTTATTTCTGTTTATTGCTTTAAAATCTGTTGTCAAAAAAAAAGTACGTAGGCTATATACATCTTTACCTACCTCTCCCTCTTTAAAATGGGAATTGATTAGATTTTCTTTGGGTGAATTAAAAACATTTGATGACTTCTGTAATTATAAATATTTTGCTTCCATAGATATGGTGTATGGACAGTTCGAGCTAAATATAAAGAAGACTTTTCAACAACTGGAACCGCATATTTTGAAATTAAAGAATATGGTAATTTCTTACAATTAAAAGTTCACCTATAAAGAGTTAGTATTTTTGCAATAATTCTTTTCATGAATGAACTTAATGCAAAATCACTCCCAGATGAAGATGAGGCCACTTGCTGGTATGGTTAGAAGTACTGCTCAAGGGGGTGGGCAGAGTTGTCCAAATGCCTAGGCTCTAGTTCTAGCTGCCCTTGGTAACACTGAACAAGAACACCAGTCTCTCTGGACTTGTCTTCCTCTTTATAGAGCCTCAAGAGACGTAGTCCCCTGAGGAACTTGACTAGTTAAGGTCCTTTCCAGAATTATGATTTTAGGAGAAACTTAAAGAATCAGAGTTGAGGTGAGCAGAACCTGATAAGACTAATAGATGATTTACTGAATTCATTACAACCAGCTAGTGACAGAACAAGAACATTTGGATTTCCTTACCCCTAGTCCAGTGCTATTTTCCTTCTAGCTCACAAATTCCTAATACATTGATCCAAAATTTTAAGATATTCTTATTTTGAAATCAATCATATTAATGGATTAATAATTAACATATAAACAGCTTAACCTTTCCATTTCTTGTGGTTGTTTACTAGAGTATTTGTGTGCTCTGATATCAAATTTAACTTTCTTTTTCTTGAAGTCATTTTTTTATTCCCCAGGAGACTCATAATAATGTGGCAAATAACACGAATTTTAACAATTAACAAACGGTGACAAAGCAAATTTATTATAATGAAACTCAACTTTAAAGATTATAGGCTCTAAGTAACATATAATCCTGACTGATCCCCCTTCCTCCAAGTGTTTTTGCTGCTTCTTGTAGATAACTAAAAATTCATCCACCTCTTATTATCTGCAGCCACACATTGATTTTACCACCAGGCTCCCTCCTGGTCTACTGCAACCCCCACTAATTGCTATCTCTGCTTCAAAGATATTCTCTCTTGGTATTAGCCAAAATAACCTTGAAATGCAAACTTTGTCATGTTATTTCTCTATTGAAAAGTCCCCAGTATCTCCTCATTCCCACCTCTTTTTCAGCCTCATTTATACCACTCCAGGAATGGTGACTTTGCATTTGATGTTCCATCTGCCTGCAACACCCTCCCTCTCCCTCTTGCCTAGCCAACTCCTACTCACCTTTCAAGTCTCAGTTGAAAAGCCATTTATTCAGTGAAGTTTTCCCTAA
Organism: Leucopleurus acutus; assembly: GCF_964270905.1. Classification (NCBI taxonomy): domain Eukaryota; kingdom Metazoa; phylum Chordata; class Mammalia; order Artiodactyla; family Delphinidae; genus Leucopleurus; species Leucopleurus acutus. The sequence continues at coordinate 13,594,001 of NC_139150.1, forward strand.
ATTCTTTTTCCTGGGAAGGATTCCCTGTACTTATTTATATCAGTTTTCATAACTGTCATCTGTCATTTAGGTGTTTGTGTAATTCTTTGCTTATGCCTGTCTTCCCTGCTTGACTGTGAGCTCATTAAGGGCAGGGTTTGTGTCCTTTTCATTGGTATATCACTGTTGGCAGGAGTATGCAGGCTACATGGCACCTAGGTACTGGATGAAAGGATGAAATATTTTCCTCTACTTCATATCCTGGGGAGAACACATCTGTCTTGATCTTTAATAACATAGGAATGCAGCCCAGAGCAACAAATTGCATTGCTCTTTTTCTTCTGTTTTTCACCATTTAGAAAACACATAAGCCCTATCTGAAGCCAACTATCTCACTTACTCTCCCGTGTCAGTCTTTGTCTACAATATCAAGGTCATACAATCACCCAATTTTCTACTAACTGTTGTGCAGGTTAATAGAATTAGAATCTGTAAGCCTCAGTACACAGTCTGAGTTAGTATAAAGAGAAGACAGTGCCATTTTGACAGATGAAATTGTTTTCTCTTGGGCAATCAAGATACCAAAGAGAGGAAAAAACCCTCCTTCCTTTCTGCCCTAATTTTTAATTTTTTATGAAGGTTCTTTCTTGTAGCTAATTGTAAGCTCTCTCTTCTTGACTAAAGTGAGAGTTTTATGTTGGAATTTGGAGACTGGATGGATTTTTCTACTAGATAAAAAAAGGAAATATTAAATAAGCAAGAAATTTCTTTTTCCATTTTGAATGTAATAAACATTTGTTGAGCACATACTATATTTGCGATTCATGAGAAGGATGGGAGGGGGAGACATACAAAGATAAAGAGAGAATAGTCTTTTTTGTTTCAAGGAGCCAATACTCTAGTGGAGGAAATAATCGATTGCCTATAATAAGTGCTGAAATCAAAGTATAAGTGAAGTGTTTCCAGTACATAGAGGATGGATTGACCTCTGATTGGCAGAATGGGAGGCTCCCCAAAAATAGTGTTGTTGTTGATGATAATGATGACAAAGTGGATGTTCTGCTGATGTAGCAGCTTATCCAGCTAATCCAGAAATACAGTTGGTTGCTATGATTTAAAGACTACTCTAAATTAAATGGTAATGTTGCCTCTTTGTTTTTATTTTCAGTGTTGCCACACTTTTCTATCTCAATAGAAACAGAAAATAATTTCATTGGTTATAAGGACTTTAATAATTTTGAAATTACTATAAAAGCAAGGTAAGAAAGTTTTTTTTTTTTTTCAGATTATCTAGCTGAACTGAGTTCCAACTCTGGTGACAGTTGCCCAGAGTGAGATGTGTGATCTTTTTCCAGTTTTACTGAGATATAATTGACATATAACATTGTGCAAGTTTAAGGTATACAATGTGTTGAGTTGATAGATTTATATATCGCTGAGATCTGTGATTTAGTGGCAATATCTTCCATTACTTTGAAACCGACTGATTGAGAAGACACTATGCCTATAGTTTATTAGCTCATACTGATTTTAGCTGATTCTGATTTTAGCTTTGTTGGTTATTCACCAGAGGGGGGGTGGGAAATCCTAAAGATTTAAGTTCAATGTGTATGTTTAGGAACCAGCATGACTTAGGATATTGGGACTGAGATATGAAACCTTCACTTCTTGTCATTTTTAATGGCTTAATCAGCCAGCTAATGCTGCATAACTGCTCTAAGATCTAATGCCTTAAAACCATAGCCATTTACGAGTCAGCTGGGCAGTTCTGCTGATCTGGGCCAGGCCAACGTCAGTGGGGCTCGCCCATGTGCCTGCAGTCAGTTGGCAGGTCAGCTGGGGGCCAGCTGGTTTAGGGAGGTCTTACTCACATGCCTGGCAGCTGGCTAGCAGTTGACTGAAGCTACAAGGATGATTGGACCATGTGTGTTTCTCATCAACCAACTGGCTAGCCTGTAGCAGCAGCAATGCTCAAAGAGAGAAAATGAGAGCATAAAAGTCCTCTTGAGGTTTACACTTTGAGACTGGCACACCATCACTTCCAACACATTCTTTTATTTTTTTTCTATACGCGGGCCTCTCACTGTTGTGGCCTCTCCCGTTGCAGAGCACAGGCTCTGGACGCGCAGGCTCAGCGCTATGTCCCCTGCATCGGCAGGCGGACTCTCAACCACTGCGCCACCAGGGAAGCCCCCAACACATTCTTTTGACCAAAGCAAATTACAAGACCAGCACAAAGGAAATAGACTCCCTTCACACCCAAGGAGCTGCAAAAGTGGTGGATACATGGAGAGGTGGAGAATTGGGGTTATTTTTGCAAGCAATCTACCACAAAAGCTTAGGTCATTTAAAAATGACGATATACTGTAGTTATTAATAACATTAACCAATTTATATAACTATATGTGTCAAGCACTTTTGAAAGCACTCTGTACATATTACCTCATTTAAGCTTTACGAAAACTCTATGAGGTAGATACTGTTACTATCCCCACATTACAAATGGAAAAACAGAGGTACATAAATGTTAAGTAATTTGCCCAAGATCATACAACTAGTAAGTCACTTGGCCTGTCTCATTCCAGAATACATGCCCTCAAATGCTACCCTATACTGCCTCTCTTACTAGCATTTATTCCTCAAATAGAGTGTTTGTCCCTTAATCTAAACCAGCATAAAATGCTCACTTGACAGAGAATTGTAGAAATTGACTTCTTTTAATGGAGAGACTTATTTTTTTGTTCAAACTATGAATAAGGAAAGTTAGCTCTTGCTATAGTATTTGCTGTGCAGAAAGTTTTCTTTATTATTACTTTAATTCTAAACTAAAAAAGGAAGTATGCAGTTAGAATTTTTAAAAAGAACATATAACTCTGAGATCGGGCATGCTGCTTTTAAAAACATAAAAGAAGATAAAGAGCAGCTCTCCACTGGTATCAAAATCATTGAGCAAGTGATGTGTCCTGTAAGAAAGGGCCCCAGACCTGACTCTTTTGATCTCCTCAAGATCAGTTTTTTTCATCTAGCACATAGTAATAAAAATCTGTACTTTGGCTTTATTATTGTAGCTTTATGAGGATGAAATATAACAGTGGATGGAAGGCACTTTAAAGTGTATCAAATGCTTTATGTAATTTTGAATTGTTATATTTTATCCAGATTTTATTATTGTAACCCTGTTAGCAAAACAATTTTATGGTATGATTGTTTGACAGATATTTTTATAATAAAGTCGTCAACGAGGCTGACGTTTATATCTTTTTTGGAATAAGAGAAGACTTAAAAGATAATCAAAAAGAAATGATGCAAAAAGCAATGCAAAGCACAGTGGTAAGAGATTCACTTGTACCTAAAGATCCGTCATGAATGCTAGAGATGGAAAGTGACTTAAAATTCATCTAGTCCAATCTCTCATTTTAAATAGGTGTAGAAATTGAAACTTAAAATCCTCTGTTGGTTTCTCACTATCCTTAGGATAAAGTTCACTTTCCTTGGCATCAGCTCCCCTCACCAGCCCATCTCTCCCTTTCTTCTCCCTTGCACTGGTCACTTCAGTTTCTCAAAATTACCCTAGTCTCTCTTGCCTCCAGGTCTTTGCAGAGTTGCTCCTTCTGCTTGGGAATGCTCTTTCCCTTTGTTCCCTCCTGCCTCTTCTTTGCCCAGGTAATTCCTTCTCATTCTTTGTCTCAATGTGGACACACTTTCTACTCCCTCAGACCTTGAGTCGCTCTCAGTGGAGCACGTTTCACACTTCATTGCAGTGGTTCTCAACCAGGGATGACTTTTACCCCCAAGGGGACATTTGGTAATGTCCAGAGACATTTGTGGTTGTCACAACTGGGGAAGAGGATCATACGGGCACTTAGTGGGTAGAGGCCAGGGATGCTGTGAAACTCCTTCAGGACAGTGCCCCACAACAAAGAATTATCCTGTACAAATGAAGTCAATAGTGCTGAGAAACCCTTCTTATTGTATGGTTTATTTACTTCTCTATCATTCTCTACACAAAACTCTTTGGGGGTCTGAATCATTCCCATTGTATGCCCAGAGCCAGCCTCGTTCCTGGCAAAACGTAGGTGCTCTATAAAAATTTATAAGTGAATGAATGAACTCACTGGGAAGTTATTGGTCCATGGTCAAGGGCTAGTGGTTGCTGGAGCTCAGAGTAGAGCCCTGGTCCCCTTTTCTCTAGTTCAGTGTTCTCTACATTATACTGTGGATGGTAAGGGTTCATGTCATTTTGCTCACTGCTGCATATTCACATAGTTTGTATCATCAGTAATTTAGCCTTTGTTCTTTCAAAATACAGTTTTATTTCTTTAAGATATAAATTAAATGCCTCTTTTTAATGCAAGATTCTATGCTAGACACTGAGATTTAAAGCTACATAAGACAAAATCCCTGGCCTCGTAACACTCAATTTCAGAAGAAAAAAGAACGCAAAATCTATTTTACTGTTGTGGTTAATAATTAAATAATATCATGTGACTTAACCCCATATCCCATTACCCATTGTGTGTTTTTAAATTAGCGTTTCAATATGTAAGCAGCAAAGTACAAAGTAAATATCATAAAACCCCATAAACTCTCAGTTAAGAGCAAAAGTAAGCTGAGAGGTCTAGAAAGATGATGACTCAGTGATTGGAAGAAGTCATCTTTGCCAGCTAGTACAAAAAAGGCCTGTGAAATCAAATGATATTTAAGACGCTTCCGTGTCAAAATTCTAAAGAAATAGATTAGAAAATAACATTCTGGGCTTAACTGTGGACTCATTTACTCACTTTAGTGGTGACAATAAAGCATTCCTCTGACATTTGTCTTCAATTGAGAGGCTAGTAAAGACACATTTTGTTCATTTTTTCCTTATAAATTCTTCTGTGGAATAACTCTTTCATTTTCCCCCTTTAAACAGTTGATAAATGGAATTGCTCGAGTCACATTTGACTCTGAAACAGCAATTAAAGAATTGTCCTATGGCAGTCTAGAAGATGTAAACAACAAGTACCTTTATATTGGTGTGACAGTCATAGAGTCTACAGGTGAGCTTGGTTTTTTTTTTTAAACTTTCTCTTGGGAAATATTTAGACAGCATTTTCAAGGTATAAATAATTTCTACAGTTCTTTCACAGTTTACTTCCTTTTATAGTTAAGTTTTATTTTTTACATCATTAAAAACTTGGATTAAAGTATAGCTCTGCCACCCCCTAGTCACTGGGTCTCTATTGCCTCACTGGCAAGAATGGGATAACACCTGCCCATCTGGTATTCCAAGTGGGTCTGCAACTTATTTGGCGTGAACATCTGGCACCCCGATTTTCTCACCCAGTAAGAATCAAAATCAAAGAGATTATGTGTGTAAAAACATTTGATAAATCACCATGCAAATGAAAGTTATTACTACTATCATTGTTTTCGTCCCCTTAGCTGTACAATGATGGAGTTGAACAAAGTGCATCCTAAAGCCCTTTTCTTCTGTAATAGTCAGTAATTCTATTTAAAATTGGAGGTAATGTTTCTAAAATAGATCCAATAGTAGTATATCCCTCATAGGGTTATGGTGAGGATCAAAGAGTCAGTATATGCAAAGCACTTAAAACAGCACCTCTTCTTCCTCCTCCTCCTTGTCCTCCCCCTTCCCCTCCTCCTCGTCCTCCCTCTTCCTCTCCCCCTCCTCCTCCTCCCCCTCCTCCTCCTCCTCCTTCTTTTCTCCACCTACTTCTTTCTTAGCATTCTTAGCACCTTGTCTAGTACTCTTAATCCTCACTCCAATGGTTTTAATAGTTATTAATTATTACTCCAAGTTGGGTTACTTTGTCTTACTTCTGATATGTCTTGATTACTAATGTAACTTATATTTTCAGGTCTATATTGAATCCCCAACCAACCTTGAACAAATAATTTAACCACACTGAGGCCACTTTTTTTTTTTCAATAAAATGACTGTTAGACCAAATTATTCCTAAGTCCCCTTCCACCTCTTTAAATTTTCCTTCTGGGTAGCAGAATGAAGAATTGAGGTAATTATCGAGTTATTAAGCACTTTGTATGCATCTGATGCTCAATAGATGTGGGAGAATGATGATGACTTTATACTCCCTGCCCTGGCTGTGTTTTTGACATTGTTTTAATGTTTCTTTGTTACTTTTATTTTTCTCAATTTATTACAAACAAATTCAGCTTAAGCAGTATTTATTAGATATGCAAAGAGTGCTGCTAAATATGCAGGCTTACAAATATTAATGATGCGTAATCCCAGTACTCAAGTGGCTTACAAACAAGCATCTATAAGACAAGTAAACAAAGAACTCTGAACAAGAAGGCATTCCACATGTGCTCTAAGAAAAGTGCTTAATGCTACTGACCTTCAGAAGAAGATGAGCTCCTAGGTGATTGTTGAGCAACCAAGAATGGTGTCCTGAAGATGATTGGTCTTGTTGTGAAAGATAAGTAGGGTTCTGAGGCAGGGATAACAGCCAGGATGAAGTGGGGCACCCTTCACAGAGTGAACATACCAAGAGTGGGAGGTGAAACTTGATCTTTGAGAGTAGCAGATTATTCCTCTCACTGAAGTATAGGATATATATGTAGGGGTATTAGGGATGTAATACTGGAAAGGAGTTTGGGGATACTAGAACTTTGTATATCATTCTTAATAGTTTAGCTTAAGTTTTAGCTAATGGGTAACAAACACTATTGGGGTCTTGCTAGTAGACCCTCTGGGCTCTCTCTACCTCAAGCTCTCCTTTTATGTCTTCTCCACTTCTCTCCATATCCCTGCTTTCTAAAGGTGAATGCCCTGTAAGGCTTAGTCTCTGGCCTACCCTTTCTTCTCTCCTTAATGCCTTATACATATTTAACTGAAACTCAGGCCACTGGTGAAAAGTGGTGTCCCTTCCTTGAATTCTTCCTCAGTCCAATCCTATTGCTCTACTTCCATAAGGACCACCTCTGCCCACAAGCCTTGTGCGTAAGGCTTTGGAAACTCCTGAGAAGAGTTTAGACTCTTCTCTGCACTGCCCCTCTGAACCAAGACCCATATCCTACTTGCTGTTGGTAAATGAATGAGTGCAGGAATGGAGTGAATGAATGAATGAGTAGGTCTGTGGAGACATATGAACACAAAATAGCTCCCCACACAGATCAGTACACTCCTAATAAAGGTCAACATAATCCTTGTCATTTCTTTAGGTGGATTTTCTGAAGAAGCAGAAATTCCTGGTATCAAATATGTCCTTTCTCCCTACAAACTGAATTTGGTTGCTACTCCTCTTTTTGTGAAGCCTGGGATTCCATTTTCTGTCAAGGTAGATGATGGGGGGAAACTGCTAAATGTGATAACCTTTTTCTAAAAATATGGGGGTGGCAAACAAAAGAAGGATGATGGAGAGGCAAATCACAGAGGGAACTCATTCTGTGTGTGAAATCTGCCCCTCCGACTATGTGGTGGGTGGTGGGAAACTGCAGACCAGCTTCAGCCTTGGGGATGATATCAACCCTTAGGGCAGTATCACTATTTAGTAAGATAGCCTGTGTTAAGCATTGCCTAAATGAGCATTGCATTAAATGATATGTAAATAAAACCCCATAAGTCTATAGTTCAAAAAACACTAAAGTTTAAAATTATTTGGCAACGTGCTCTTTAAAAGTCTTAAGACAGAGATAGCATTCCTTGAAAATAAACCCCTTTCTCTCACCATTTTTTACTTCCTGTGTGTCTCTGAGGGTGCATTTCTGTGCTTTTCACTCTGCATTCTCTTTGTACATAACTGTTGTCTGATCTCATCTCTTTGTATTGTTCTCCATCCTTTCCATCTTGACACTTTCTGTCTGTCCCTGACTCTTTTCTGTATGTTTTTTTTTTCTCCTTTACAATATTTTCTCTCCTTCCTCCACTTTTCCTTTTTAAAATGCTGATAGTATGGAGTTAAAACATTCATTTGACCTTTTAATTATATTTTATTGTAGATTAGTATTCTATATCTTATTATATATAAAACATGCTTTATTACATATATGTTTTATTATATTTATAAAATGGAAATTTTTATTCCCTATCCTTTACAAAGCTAGAGTAGAATTTTTTTATTCTTTGAAGATGTGTTGCTTTTAAAAATCAACTTTAGGATAATTAAAATGGGTTATTTATTACTTACCGTAGGTCACTGGCCTTTAAGAGAAAAAAATTTACTAGACCACAAGCAAGCTTTGGACATGCTTATAACTTCTTAGTATATATACAACATATTTAATAATATATAACATATTACTATATAATGCATATGGTAATTTATAATATATTATGGAGTGTATTAATATATATAATACAAGATCACAAAATATGTCACTATATAGAATTTATTATTTTAAAATATATTTTATATATTTCATATCACATATACAAATAAATAATATAAAATATATCTTTGTGGAAATTCTATATGTCCATATGCATGGCAATGAGAGGTAGAGTTTGAGAAAAAAGAAGATGCACTTATTGTTTCTCATATCCAAGAGAATCATTCCCAGAAGTGATTGCCTCATTTTTTCCTTTATCCAGTTCTCAACCAACTGAACACACACAGAAATTAAATAGCAGAAGACCTTATCACATCTACTTGGCAGACCTAATGTGATGATATTTATATTCTGAGTCTTCTCGATATACAGGGGAATCCATTCAAGAATGATTTAACTAAATAAGATTAAACCTTTCTATATATAAGCTGAGAGCATGCTTCTTTTTCCTGAATTGAATATGAATAATTTATACATTGGTGAGGAGGAGGGAAAATTATTTCAGAATTGTTATGCTTTAAAAGAAGTGATGAGCTCTTGAAATGAATTTGGACTGTTCTGACAAACAGGTGCAGGTTAAGGATTCACTTGACCATGTGGTAGGAGGGGTCCCGGTGACCCTGAGTGCACAAATGCTCGATGTAAACCAGGAGACAACTGACTCGGAGTCAAAGCAAAGTGTAACACGTTCCAGTGATGGAGTAGCTTCTTTTGTGGTGAATCTCCCATCTGAAGTGGTGGTGCTGGAGTTTAAAGTGAGCTGAATTCTTCTGTTAAATTTTCTGGGACAGTGTGTACTTTTGACTGTGTGTTTTGGCCAATGTGCAGAACAAATGCGGCAGATTTTATACATGAGTCCAGTGAACAGTTCCACAATTTTGCATCCAAAAAAATAAAAAAAAAGCACCAGAGGCAATCTGCAAATTCACTGAATGGTCCTTGAGGAAGATAAATCTATCAATTTTTTATTTGGGGTGAATTATATCTGTAAGACTGTATTAGAATCTAGAAGTATCAAAATAGGTATAGCAGTGGAAATCAGTGATAGAAATATTCTCTGTTTCCTACCCCCCAACTTTTTATCTCTTTTCAGGGCCACAAAAGAGCCAAACGTGGAAGCCTCTCTTTTTTCCAGCTGTATGAGTCACTCTACCTTAGAGCTCACTTAATATTCTTCTCTCCTAGCAAATAATATTTAGGTTCCCAATCCCAAATAAAAAATGAGTAAGTTAGTAATGCATGTCAATGACCCCAGCATGCATAGATTCACCATCATCTACTGAGCCCGTACGAAGTGCTAGGCATTGTGCTAACCATTTTGCAGCTGAGGAAACAGAGGCTTTTAACCTTTCTTATGGTTAAATAACTTATCCAGACTTAATAAATGATGGTACTCAAGAGGCAAACCAATGCCTGTCTCACTCCCGAGCATGAGCTATTAACCAACCCCTCTGCTGTCAAAGGCCGATATTGGTGCCATGATATCATTTCTGCCCCACTCTGTTTGTAAGCCCTTCTCTGTGCCACGACTTCGCAATGAAACTGGGCCAGAGAGTCTGTGTGATGTCCATTCACGACTCCTGTCCCCAGTCTCAGGACCTCCCCACTGCTACCCTTCCAACCCATAGGAAAAGGAGTCCCCAACTCACCATGACACTTCAGGAAGGGTGTCAATATTTGTTGCAGGAGCATCTTTCTCTCTTCACTTCACCAGACTTTCCCACCATAGCCTACAATCCCATATTATCCCAATTATTGTCCATAGCCTTTGTAAAGTTACTTGATACCGCAGCTGTACAAACACTTTGGAGTAATGGATTTCTTTTTTCTTTAGAATTTGGTGTTGTGAATTTTAGAAATTTATAAAGCAAAGAAAGGAATTGAAAAGTTATGTTTCACAGAAAACATTAAGTCACAGTCCATGTATCTTTTTTCACTTTTTTCCTTTTCAGGTCAGGACCAAGGACCCAGATCTTCCAGAAGAAAATCAGGCCAGCGAAGATTACCGAGCAATAGCATATTCATCTCTCAGCCAAAGTTATCTTTATATTGACTGGACTGAAAACTATAAACCTTTGCTTGTGGGAGAACATCTGAATATTGTTGTTACCCCCAGAAGTCCATATATTGACAAAATAACTCACTATAATTACTTGGTAAGTATATAATGATAGATTTACATCTATCTATTCCCCCACCTGATTTTCCTTTGCTTATAGAAAAGCGTTAGAATGATCCCTTACATATATTCTTACAAAGCACTTTCAAAAACATCATCTAATTTGATAATCAGTTTTTCAAAAGCCTTTGAGACAGGGAATGATTTTCATGACTACTTCACAGATGAAGAAACTGAGGGACAAAGAGGTTAAAGACTCACTACAGTCACTCAGATGGGAAGAGGAAGGTTGTGATTAGATTAGACCTGGGAACCTCTGACTGTGTTATATGCCTTTCACCAAAGACAGCCTGATTCCTCCATAGAGAGAGCTTGATTAAATTCTCACATTACCTCTGCTCTACTTCATGGCCAAAGATTACACGCCTAGACCCATTTAAAATATGTGCATTTCACTGGAAAAAAGAGGGGACCCAAATCCTGCTCTTAAGGGTTGAGTCATATCATACCTGCTCCAGCAACATCCCTGTTACATCACTTAAATTAATCGGAGGTGTCAGTCAAGGCCGTCAGTGAAAGGTAGGAAAGAATGTAAAAAAAATGTTAAGGGCTTCCTGACAATTACCCAAGAAATGGAATTAATTATTCTGATGATCAGGCCAAACAGGTGATGATGATTTTTTCAACGGTTTTGAAGAAGAAATTAAAAAATAAATGAGGACCATACTGACTGATGAATAATTAGGGGACTTGTTTAGGGACTACGTACCAAAACCACATACACAGTCCTGTTCTCTAAGGACAATTTAAGGGATCTCTGAGGACATTTTGGCTTCATATGATTTTTAGGGTTTTTTTTTTTTTAACCTCACACCTCCAGTTTAGAACCTAACCTCTGGCTTTAAAACTTAAGGCCAGAAATTAGGGAAAAATAAGATGCACTCTACCTCCTCATCTACATTTTTTAATCAACTAAACAAGTAGATGTTAATGACAGTGTGATGACTTTAAACAGATTTGGGGTCAAATTTTAGCTCTCTGAATTCGTAGCTAGGTGGTTTTGAACTGAAATCAGTATGACATTTAATTACTTCCTGAACCTCAGTCCCTTTATCTGCACAATGGAGATAGTATTCCTATCCTTCTGGTTATTACGGGAACTAAAAGAGTTAATTAAATGTACAGTTCCTGGAACATAGTAGGCCCATACAATGTTAACTTTCTTTTTCTTTAACGTAATTTCTACTCCAGCTCCAAGCTCCATCCTGAAGTAAATGTTTTGTTTTTGTAATTACCGTTGCTACTGCTGTTTATTTTTAGATTTTATCCAAGGGCAAAATCGTTCACTTTGGCACAAGGGATAAACTTTCAGATTCAGATTATCAAAGTATAAACATTCCAGTGACACAGAACATGGTTCCTTCAGCTCGTCTCCTGGTCTATTACATTGTAACAGGAGAACAGACCGCAGAATTAGTGTCCGACTCAGTCTGGTTAAATATTGAAGAAAAGTGTGGCAACCAACTCAAGGTAAGCCACAAACTGTAAGTCACAATCCAACTTTCTTCTGAATAAAGGGGCTGTAAATGCAGCTATCTGTGAAGTTTTTGTGTCATACAAATGATATTTTCTTTTTCAAATGACCTTATAGGTTCATCTGTCTCCAAGTACAGATACATATTCCCCTGGCCAACATGTATCTCTTAATATGGCAACTGAGTTGGATTCCTGGGTGGCTTTAATGGCAGTGGACAGTGCTATATATGGGGTGCAAAGGACAGCCAAGAAACCCCTGGAAAGAGTTAAGTAGTGCATGGCCTTGGTTACTGGGGTGGCCCTATGCAGTGCTTCACAAAGTGTGGCCACTAGGGTAAGTCGTGGGGGAAGAATTAAGGGAAGACTAGACCTGCTTTTCTATAGTCTACTCAAAACAGTGACTCTTAGGAAGGTAAGCCATCCTCACATTAGTCTCTAAAGCCCAGGTCTATCCATTTTTACTTTTCCAAGTATGGAATTAAGTACTTTAAAAACATATGCCATGATAGCAATTACATTCATGGGCAAAGTACCATTGATTGGGAGGGTTTGGAGATTTGGGAGCAGGGAGCTTTATAGTAGCAGCAACAGAGAAGAATGAATAGGCAACCACTGGGGGTTTTTTGGGTTTTGTGTCCTTTTTCTTACTCATTAAAATCTGTGGCCCAGAAGAATCTGAAAATGATTCACTTCCCCTAAGTTCCCATTTATCTCCCCTAAGCTCTGCTTCTATTTTTTAGGCTTGAATTTCTTTGAAGGAGGAAGAAAGAACTGAGAAACTATTAAGTTAAAAACATTCAGAAAGGAAAAAATGTTTGGGGTCAAAATTAAAACTGGAAAAAGCCTCCCCCTGCAAACAAGTTCTCACCCACTTATAACCTAGAGCCCTCTTCCTCAAAATACAAGAGATTGTGCTCTTTTTTCTTTTAGCGACTTAAAAATTAGCTTGTTTATTAATTCACTTATTCATATATTCACTCATTTATTCTTTTTTGGACATTATATTGATTGCAGTATGCATTCTGTGTACAAAACAGCATGGGGTCAATTTCGAAGAATCACCTCATCAAAGCTTAAGACTTAGTTCTTGATTTAATTTTGAATAGGTATGTACTTCTAAATACAAAAGGACAAAATAAAGGAATGAAGTTGGGAAATTTGGTCTTTGACCATTTGATAAATGAGTGGGCTGTGCATTTCACAGATTTGTTAGAACCATGTAACAACTTGTACCTTTAGTTTTTCAGAGGAATAATTTCCATATCTGAATAGGCTCACCGTTTTGCCTTTAGTTAATTCCTAAGAATTATTAAATTAACTAACTACCTCTGGACAGGTATTTCAAACTTTAGAGAAGAGTGACCTGGGCTGCGGGGCAGGTGGTGGCCGCAACAATGCAGATGTATTCCACCTGGCTGGACTCACCTTCCTCACCAACGCAAACGCAGATAACTCCCAAGAAAATGGTAAAACACTCAGTACTTTTTGTTTATTCTTCAAATTGATTACTGAAATTTACATGGATGATTTGCCTCCCAGACCTCAGTTTTGTCCCTCCTCCAGAATATTCTCTAAACTGATCTTATAATGGCATGACTAGGTAACTCCTCTGTATAAAATGTTTCATTAGCCTTCAAGATACAGTACAAATTCTTTACTGTAATACTCAAGGCCTTCCACGATCCTCTCTCCAGCTCTTTCCAGCTGTTTCTCATCTCACTCTACATGACCTTATGTCTAAGCCATACAGAACCAAGGTAGTTATGGGTGGCACTATTTTACATCTTTGGGCCTTTCCTTATTAGGACTGCTTTCCCTTTTATTAGCCTGAAGAAGCTAGAAGAAGAATCATCTCCTTGATTTGGCCGCTTCCCCATATAGAATTGATCATTGCCTCCTCCTTTAATAGGGGGAATACTATAGGGAGGACTAGATGTATTTATAGCAGTGCATCATTGTACATTCTTACACTTAATTACACACCTTGTCTCAGTCACTGCACTGGGAGCTCTTTAAGGGCAAGGACCACATCTGAATCATCTTTCTGTGGTTTTAAAATTGTTCATAATTATACATGATACTATTATTTGTAATAATGTAAACACCAAAAATAATTAAAATACCATACCTAACAGAAACATGGCTCACTCTAAAAGCTTAGATATTTCCTTGTAATCAGTGGATCAAAAAGGTTGCAGGATTAAAAACCAAATTCATATCAAACAAGTCAAACTGTGTGACAATAGATTGTGAGCCCCTCTAAAAACAAGTCATACTGAGATGTGTAGTGTGCGGTGCCTAGTCGAAAGCAGGCTCTCAATATTTGTTGAATGAATGACGTGAATGTTTTAAAAAGTTAAATAATTTCACAGAATTTTGTGGTTTTTGAGATTTTATCTCCTTTTCTCCCTTCTTTTTCTTTATCTTTTTAAAACAGATGAACCTTGTAAAGAAATTCTCAGGCCAAAAAGAATGCTGAAAACGAAGATAGAGGAAGAAGGTACTCTAAAAGTTTCATGTGACTGCCAAAAGGTTATGATCGTGTCATTCAAAAGCTGGAGAAAAGTAAACATTATCTAATTTCTCCTAATTCAAATAGAATGGGTGAAAAGAAAGATATGTACAGACATCTAGCTCACCTCCCCTGGAAAGGTTAATCCAAATTAATCGAATAGTTCATTTGCCATAACCTTAATCTGAGGGAAATAAGTCTTTGTTATTTCTATCTCTAAAATATAAAAGATTAACTTTTATTTGTCACAAATATTTCCTCTCTGTAAACTTCATCTAGTAATTAAAATCATATGCTTCCATTTTATTCTAACAAAATCCATGATTTAAGTAACTTTGAGATATACCTGGAAGTCTATCTCTTCTTGCATACACTTAACAGTTAAGAGTATTTTAGATAATTTTGGGTGGGGAAATAATCCCAACAGAAATTATTTTTAAGTATTATTTAAACAGAGATATGATAATTGGCAATGCTACAATAGAAAGAACATTGAGCCAGCAGTCAGTGCCCTGAGCTCAACTAATAAAGATGTTTATAGTAGTACAATAATACTTTCCATCTGTATATGAGTCATTTAAATTCTAACCTTCATTCTAAGTTTTAATGATATGAAAAGAGAGATACTGATTAATCGAAGCACTTATGATGAGGAAAGATGCCACTGGTGAAGAAATGTTTGAAACCACAAACCACAAGAAATGTTTGAATAAAATAGGATTTTTAGCTTGAAGAAGAACATACTTGTATAGTGATGATAACTATCTTCAGATTTGCAGGCTTCTCAGATCATTAACTTATTTTACTCAAAGGGTGCTGAACCCAAGGTGCCAGTTTCAAAAGTCAGTACTCAGCTTAGTTGCAGGAAGCCCTTAACCATTTAGTGCAAATCAGAGTGGACTACCTTATGAGGCCATATTCTCCCATTCCTAGGGTAGTTCCAAAGCGGGCCTGGACAGTCAACTAGCCATGGCTCTTGTGGGGCTGGGGTCCTATGACAGCAGAAATCCAGTATCCCTCAAGAGCCTTTCTAAGCCTGAGATGTTTTGACTCTATGCATAATCAAGGGCACTTGAATTATTACCATTTCAGCTGCTAAATACAAAGATAGAATGTTGAAGAAATGTTGTCGTGATGGAGCCTATCGTAATGATGATGAAAACTGTGAGCAGCGAGCTGCTCGGATTAAGATAGGCCCAAGATGCGTCAAAGTTTTCAAGAACTGTTGTGCCATCGCAAGCCGGATCCGTGCTGAAGAGTCTGGTAAAATTATCCAATTGGGAAGGCTACGTAAGTTTGACATTTTCGATTGGAAAATATGGGGAAATTGATGTAATTTTATGCTTCCAAAAAAGGTGGTTTACATGCTCTATTTAAAATGGGAAGTAGAAAAGATAACTTGCAAATGCTGTTAAGAAAAAAATTTTGTTGTCATTTTTGGGAATCAGAAGAGGTATATATAGTACAGAGCAGAGTGCACTAGTCCGTAGTCAAGACCCAGGCGAGTTTGAAGCTGACTCATTCTATAAACGTGAATGATTATTTATCCTCTCTGAGCCTCAATCTCCTCATTTTTAAAGCAAGAAGCTTGGGCCAGGTGATCTCTAATATGCCTTTGAGTTCTAAAATTCCATGGTTCTGTGATATTACAACCATTAAAAATTCTGTTTATACCTATACTGACCACATATAGCAAAGATTTCTAAATGTAGCATAACCTTAAATGTACTCACATAAAGTTGAAATCTTATTTCAATTTCAACCACAATATACGTTTTCAGAATTTATAGAACTCTCATTAACATGTTTTCAGAACTTTTAGGACTTTCAATTCATTTATATACAGTCAAAACAAACAAAAGCAGAGTGACAGATCCTGTTTGATTGTTTTGCTTAACAGTATGTCTTTTTTTGTTGTTGTTACTTTTTTTCTTTTTTTAAATATTTATTTATTTTTGGCTGCGTTGGGTCTTCGTTGCTGTGCACGGGCTTTCTCTAGTTGCGGTGAGCGGGGGCTATTCTTTTGTTGTGGTGCGCAGGCTTCTCATTGCGGTGGCTTCTCTTGTTGCAGAGCATGGGCTCTAGGCGTGTGGGCTTCAGTAGCTGTGGCACGCGGGCTCAGTAGTTGTGGCTTGCGGGCTCTAGAGTGCAGGCTCGGTAGTTGTGGCGCATGGGCTTAGTTGTTACACGTCATGTGAAATCTTCCCAGACCAGGGCTCAAACCTGTGTCCCCTGCACTGGCAGGCGGATTCTTAATCACTGTGCCACCAGGGAAGCCCTTAACAGTATGTCTTAAATGTCATCATTCTGAGTGGATACATTTCTGCATAAATAAATTCTTGTGGCCATTTATCAAAACCAGGTTATTAGATATATTTAGGTTGTTTTCAGATTTTTGCTTATTACACGCAGTATTTTTTATGAACAATCTAGTACATATCCATTTTTCGTGGTCCAGTTTTTCAACTCTAATCATCTGGGTTGGCATCAGCTGCCTGGAATTCAGCCTCTGTAGCTCCCTCCTCTCTGTCCCTTGTTCTAGACAGCTTGGCCTCCCAAATTCCCATGGGTGGTGTTGCAACTCTGCCAGGGTCTGTATGCGTTTTTCTCCCTGCTCTAAAGCCTGTAAACTGCCTCCAGACAGTAAACCTGGATAATTTTAGGGTTCATCCAATCTGTCTCCCTTTTCTCAGGGATCACTGTCCTGGCTCACTTATGCTCTAATATTTGAAAGCTGTTGTGTCTGGTTTTCTAGTTTTCTTAAGGCAGAGGTGTAACTCCAGTCCCTATCAGTGCATCTTGGACAGAAGCAGACATTCTGTCCATTTTTATTATAGAAAATATAAATAAATTTCTGAGGTAAGGCAGAGAATAATATAAACCTGCCTATTTTACAAAATAAAAACAATTATTGCAATTTTTAAAATGCAAATAACTTTATAGACTAATTCGTATCTTATATAATTTTCCGAACATGAAACATTTAGCAATTTAAAACACAAATTATTAAACATATTTTTATGCTTTATTCATTTTGTCAGTGTCACTAGTGGAGAAATCCTAAGGCCTTTATTGTTCTATTTTGAAATCACTAAACAAAATGTTTCATTGACCTTTCCGAAAATGTTTAAGCTATTGATTAATGTCCATATTTTAAAATTCAGCTCTAAGTAGAATTTGTGTTGTTTTTCCATTATCAAATGTATTTTTCCCCCAGATATAAAGACTCTTTTACCAGTAACCAAACCAGAAATAAGGACTTATTTTCCAGAAAGCTGGTTATGGGAAGTTCATCATGTCCCCAAAAGGTATTATATTTCTTTGACTTTTCTCTGAAAAATATGGGAAAATGCAAATATTCTGACCAAAAATCTGGAAACTACCCATTTCCCAATATTTTATTTAAGAGTTAAGATGATACCACCATTGGGTCAAATTTTATTTTACTTCTTTTTTTTTTAGTGTGTGATTTCTTCTAATAATTGGTTCCAGGTCATGATTAACTCTTGGGGAAGAAGGGTACCATTCCATTCAACTTCATTCCATTTCAGGTAGTCTTTACCGAGCACAACTGTGTGCTTTACACTGTATTATGCAGCTGTTTTCATCCTGAAATATCTGTAACTACAAAACATTGATTAATAGGGAGAAAGGCTCTTTTCTTGTTAAAGTCCTTTATTCAACACATGTTTATAGAATGCCTACTCTGTACCAGGCACTGAAAACAGTGCCCCTTCCCTGAGTGTCATCCTTCCTCAGGTCGTCCGGCGGGGGGAGGGGGGGTTGGGGGGGCTCAAAGCACAGACTTTCCAAGGAGCCATCAAGGCAGTGAGTTCCGGCCCTGACATCTGACTTCTAATGGGTCTCCTGGCCTCTACCCTTGTCCTGCCTGATTCCTCCTCCACAGTGTTGTCCACTTCATCTGACATTGCCCCTTGGCTAGCATTTCCCCTCGCAGACCTTTCCACCGCTGTCCCCCACCCAGTGATTGGATGTACTGCCCCTCTCAATTAACTCTGTTGCACATATCACACAATATAATAATGTCCTGTTTACCTGACTGTCTTCCACATTAAAATGTAAATACTTCCAGGGCAAGGACTAAATTCAGGTTAGTTTTATATTCAGGACCTGGCATAAGGTCCGGCTTCTAGAGGCACTAAAATAAATTTGTTGAATCAATGCATACTGCCTCTGAACTTTTAAAAAGTTTTATTGGTACAGTTATTACAGTGAATCGCAATTTATATACTGAACTATTTCTTCTACTAGACCGTGAACTGCTTGAGAGCAGGACTGTATCTATGAGAGCTGTGTACTCAGTATTTAGTGCTATGCTTGACACAAAGATGGTGCACAATAGCTGTTTGTTGAATGAGTATAAGCTTATCTTAATCAGAAATTTTTAGTTATATCAACTTCGTTATGAGCAGTGTTAAGATGCATTAGTATTTTGCTTCCCTATTTTAGAACATACTACACAATAAACATAATTTTTTTCTTTGAATTGTATGTTTTGAATTTGCAATGTTTCAAAGACATCCTTCTGAATTTGAATTCTCATAATACAAGTGAAATATCTAAAAACATGGAATGAGTATAAGAGTTACTGAATAAACTTCTTGCTTGATTTTTCTTTAATACCTGATGAGATTTTGTTCTGTTGTGATTTTTTTTCTTTATTCTAAAGTAGTATGAAGCAAGAATTCTGTTAATGCAAGCTGTCAATTTGGGTTAATCAATGTTCCTCTGTATTTGAATATATCAACATTTTAACTTTCAGAAACCAGTTGCAGTTTGTGCTACCTGATTCTCTAACTACCTGGGAAATTCAAGGTGTTGGCATTTCAAATAGTGGTAAGCAAATTGAAGTTATATGCTCACGTAAGGAATGATTTGATTTGGCAAAATGCAGTTTTTTGTTATTGTCTTTTTAGTTTACTCAGGACTTAAGTGGTGTCATTTATTAAAACCTATTTTTAATGTATTACAAAGAGACTTAGATGTGCCCACATCATGGACTGTATCAGTTTCTTCTTTTGTTCTTCTATTAGCCATCATTTTATAAATACTGATGTGAAGCCCCCATTTTCCTTTGTATTTTCTCAGTGAGTAGAAGATTCAGTAGAGTTAGAGAAAAATATGTAATTTCTCTCCTGGACTAGTGCCCTTTTGTGGTGATTTAGTGCAGACACTTTATAAATAATTTCAGGCTTGGCTTGTTTGCTCACTATATTTTGTTCTTATAAATCTTGGTTTCCACAATCAAAATTTTATGCCCATTAAACGGAACCAATAATGAATATCTAAAAAAGAGATTTGGTGCTTTAGTTAATAAACATTCTCATGCCTTAAATAGAATTAAATATTTGTTGGACAAATGAAGTTTTCTGTTAATACCAATAATTATTGAATGAAGAACAGTGATAAAAGAATAGATCTTAAAAGTTCTTACCACAAGAAAAGAAATTTGTAATATGTGTGGTGGTGTATGTTAACTAGACTTATGTATACAAATATCGAATCATGTTGTACACCTGAAGCTAATATAATATTATACTTCAATTATAGCTCAATTTAAAAAAATCAGTGAGTAGAAAATTCAAGGACATGGGGTGTTAGGGCAGAGAAAAACATCATCTAACTTTCATTTTTTCCTTGAAGCAAAGCAAATCTGAGACATTTTAGTACTAATAAGGCATTATGGGAATTCCCTAATATGCTTCAACTTTGCTTTCACTTTGGGCTGAAGGTATTTGTGTTGCTGATACTCTCAAGGCAAAGGTGTTCAAAAACGTCTTCCTGGAAATGAATATACCATATTCTGTTGTACGAGGGGAACAGATCCAATTGAGTGGAACTGTTTATAACTATAGAACATCTGGAATTCGGGTAAGTATTTATGGTATGTTCAAATAAATGGAAAAAATGAAGACGTCCCTGATTTTCTGAGAATTCTATTAATGGAATTATCACGTACACAGGCACACAAACTCAACTCAGTGAAGGAAAGAAGAAAAGAAGAAGAGTTAAGATAACTATTCATACAACTCCAATTCAATGAAGAATACAAGTCCTTAAGATAATCAATGTGCTGTGGAGGCTCAGAGAAAGATGAGATTACATTTGGTTCATTCATCACCCTGATCTCCTTACCTCTAACAACCCTTTCCTTTCCTCCATTTTAGCCATTCACACTCTTCACTTTGCAGATCTTGTCTTCCCCCCAGAAAATATGATTTCAAACATCTCACCAACTGACCACCTCCTACCTATCCTTCTGACTCATTAACCTTGTTACTTTGTAGCTACAGTTCTACAGCATCATTGAAACCTCCAGCTCTGTGACTCCATTACTTTTTATTCTTCATTAGCCTTCTTATGCTAAAGTCTTTACTTCACTCCTTGTTCAGGTTAGAATTCATAAGCCATCATTATAGCCTCACTGATTAAAAACATGTCAACTCCCTTGATCCCCTTTTGCTCTGGGGTACACTCTGTGAAAAACTCCAGCCATGGCCAGACCCACCATTTGCCTTCTTTTTGCCAACACATTTCTAAACAGAGTTATACATTAGGCTGTCTGATTTCAGTTGAAAATCACAATCACAAAATTTTATATAGGAACTCAATGCAGTCTGAAAATCTGACTCTTTTTTTTAAAGCTCTAATTTTATTCTTAGACATGAGTATTTCAGTGGTCTCCAAAAATTTCGCTTACAGCTCCCTAAATCTTTTTGGAAAAACTAAGTACCCCATTGGCACATTTTAAAATTGGCATCTAAAATTTTTCATCATAAATTCAAAAAAATATGCAAATTTATAACTCTGGGAATACTTGAGTATTGATATTTTAAAAATAAAACTGTTATATCAAACTTTTAAAGGTATATAGCAGAATCTAAATACCATAGCAATCCATTAAAAAATACCCAAATAAACTCTTGTGAACAACAGATTATATACCATTCCTTTTATCTGTGAACTCATATTTCCATTCCACTCTCCTAGTGTTATATATTTTACACTTGAATGTTTTCTATCGATCAGTCTCTCATACTTTGATGCAACAAAAATATGTACATACACTGAAATTGAATTATTTTTAAGTTTTATGATTATAAGTCTCTAAGTGTCAAATAATTGCTTGCTGATCTAGTTAAAAATGTATTCAGGTTTTGATAGGTATTATCCTGAATTTATAAATTACTGTAAGGGAAACTGACTTGTCTACAATATTGAATTTTTTACATCTCTTCATTCTTTTGCTTTATGTACTAGGTCAGGGGTCAGCAATCTATGGCCATGGGCCAAAACTGGCCTGCTCCCTCTTCTTTTATGGCCTATAAGATAAGAATGTTTTTCACATTTCTAAAAGGTTGAGGAGGAGAAGTAGAAGAAGAATATTTCATGGCACATGAAAGTTATATGAAATTCAAATTTCACTGTCCATAAATAAAGTTTAAAGCCACACCCATTGTGTAGGTATTATCCATGGCAGAGTTGAGTAGTTGTGACATAGACCGTATGTAGTGCTTTCGTTGCATTGCACTGCTGCTCAGAGCACCACAAAGTGCAATGACATAATTATAATTAGACAGTATTTTAAGTGTCACACATCTCATGGTACTGCCATATTTTATTTAATTTTTAAACTATCAGTGCAGTATTCATCATATCAAAACAAGAAACAAGAACATCTGAGATATCTCAGGGTAATTACCGATTAATTACCTTTCCTCTTGAGTACAGATCACACTTTCCTATTTCTTTACATCTAGTAACTTTGCATTGACCCTTGGACTTTCTTAATGAAATGTTATAGAGACTCTGGATTCTATTACTATCCTCTGAAGAGCTTTCATCTTCGTTTGTGTGTTTTAGCAGGCAGTTGGCTGAATCAATCTCAAACTTTGAAATCTCATTTCAGTTCCTTTAGCCTTAGCTGGGATGCTTAGAGTCTGTGCTGTGCGTAGTTCAAGGGTTGACCAGGTTTGAGCGAAGTTTATATGGTGAACCTGGAGGTCCTTCACTTTTCCGCTGTGGTGGCTGCGCCATACTCTGTCCCCTGGTTCTTTAAGCCAATAAGATGGCAGGTTCTACTGGAGGTTTAGCTACTCCTTAAGGGACTAATGGTGACTGCCCTCAGCTTAAAACTGTAAAAAAATAGGACCCTCACACAGTGTCCCTCCTTTCTTCTGAGTGTCACCTTCTCTTCCAATCTCTAGTGCCTTCAGGTAGTTTTTGTTTTTTTTAAAATATGTATTTTGTCTAGAGCTTATAGTTATTATTTACAGAAGAGTTATCCAAGTAGGAGCTACTTGGCTATTTCTGAAAGCAGAACCACTGCCAGAATTTTTGGTTTTTGGGTTTGTTTTTTTTTTTTTGATATTTGATATCAGTTTCAAAAGTTGCTATCTTAATTTACTAAGAGTTTTTATAATGAATTCATGTTGAATTTGATCAAATCACTCTTCTGTATCTAGCCTTACCTACCTTACCCCAGCTCTCCAGGGGGAATCATTGGCCTCCAGTGACCCAAAAGTCTTCTTTAACTCCTGCCTCACCCACCCTAGTTGTTGTGTTTCCCAAGAAGATAGTTAAGAGGGAAAAGGAGCTTACCGTTTTTGAGAAATTCCTCAAAATTAGTTGTTGAATGTTGTTACTCTTCCTTGTTTACCTGCTTGATTTATTCTGGATCTTACAGATTTATTATTTGGGGTATAGTTCTGTCAGTTCACTAGATTTTGGAGAGGAGATGAAAAATATTCACTGTTTGAGCCAGAAGTCAGTAGGTATCATTATTATCCCCATTACAAAGATGAAGAAATGGAGGGTCATGCAATGTGCTCTTGCCACACAGGAAGTGGCAGAGCCAAGATTTGAACCTAGGTCTTTCCGGAGCCAGAGTCTGGCTGTATAATGGGGTACAGGTGGGAAGTTAATAAGAGGCAAGATTGGAAAAGTTGGTCGGGGGCATATTAGGCAGAACCTTACATGCCAAGAGATGGAGTTTCCAGTCTTACATAAAACCATTTATTGAAAACCAAAGGCTGAGCTATAAGATACAAAGTTGAATAAGACACACAGAGTGCCTGAGACTGGGGTCCCACTGCCTAAAATATAAACATGTAGAGAGACAGTGTAACAAATGCTATCATGACAACATGAACAAAGAACTTCAGTAGTGTTGTACCCGATTTAGTAGGTAACAGTCTAAGGAAGGTTAGATGTTTCTGAGCCAGTGTTGAGCTTTCTAGACATCCTGTCACATTGCTAAGCTCTATGGCAACTGGTTGTGTGTTTTAGAAAATCTGAAATGAGCTTTCTCTACAGCCTTGGAATCTAAGGGATTATTTAACGAGTACCAGGGGAGAGTTTTTGTCCAGATGAATGTAATCAGGGCGTGCTTTCCTTATCATAAAATGTTTTGAAATAATTGTTCACTGGTGATATTTCAGTTCTGTGTTAAAATGTCTCCCGTGGAGGGAATCTGTTCATCGGGAAGCCCAGACATTGACCCTCAGGGGAAAAGTTCCTCCAAATGTCTGCCCCAGAGAATAGAGGGCTCCTCCAGCCACTTGGTGACCTTCAGCGTGCTTCCTCTGGAAATCGGCCTCCACAACATCAGCTTCTCACTGGAGACTTCTGTTGGAAACGAAATCTTAATAAAAACATTACGAGTGGTGGTAAGAAAATATGCTTTAAAAAAATTCTTTCAAAAACACTTTTTTCTTTCTGAAAAAAAAAGTTATCAGCAACTCATGCTTAAGTGATTCAGAAAGAGACACACAAAGAGAAAATTATAAAACAAACATAACAAAATGTTAACATTTGGGGGAATCTGGGTGGAGGTTATCTCAGATATTTTTGGACTATTCTTATAACTTTTCTTTAAGTCTGAAATTATGTTTTTAAGGTTTAAGTAAAACAATGATGCTTGCTCATTGTAGAAAGCATGGAATACTGAAAAACCACAGAGAAGAAAATTAAGACCACCAAAAACCCCTACAACCAGAGATACCCGATTTTAACATTTTGGTATATAGTTTTCTGGAGTATTTTTTTCCCCCAACACATTCAGAAAATGTTTTGAAATCTGTGCCAGATATTATGCTAAGTACTGGAGCTACAGCAATAAATAAGATAGGATCCATGCATTTATAGTTTAGAATTTATAGCCTAGAAAATTTTCCATTTTGTAAATGAGTAAACAGGCCAAAAAAGGAAGAAAACTATCATTTCTTAAGTACTGTTTACCCACACAGTCTGTTGAGAGTTTTCATGTTATCTTTTTAAGATTAAGATTCTTGGCAAGAATGTTAATGACAGAACTGGGTCTTCCGAGGTCTTCATTCTCTGAGTTCTGTTTTCAGCCATGAAATTCACTTTGGTAAACATGTATTGACTTATTTTGTGCAAGGCACATTCTATTTTCTATACATCTTTGCATGGTGGTTCCATGCACAGATTCTGGAGCCACACTGCCTGCGTTTGAATCCTGGCTCCACTAGCAGTGTGGCATCAGATAAGTTTCTTGATCTCTCTGGGTGTCAGTTTCCTCGTATGTCACATGGGAGCACTACCCCATAGAGTATTTTTGAGGTTAAATGAGCTAATACATACAAAGCACTTAGATCAATTACCTGGCTTATAATAATTTCTATTTAAGTGTTTGCTCTGATCATCATGCAAATAGCCAGAAAATCTTATTCCTGGAGGTAGGCATATAAGTATTTAAACATACTTTGCCTTCTCCAAAAAAAAAAAGAATTTTTTAATTGGAAAAGTAGTCAAGTTGATTCAAGCATTCAGGTCATATAAATTTAATTATGTTCTTAACTGAATGATTTTTGCCTTTATTTTAGCCGGAAGGTGTCAAAAGGGAAAGTTATGCTGGCACTACTCTGGACCCAAAGGGTATCTACGGTAGGCAAAATGAGTTTGTATTTTATATGTTGTCTTTTGCCCTAGAGAGATGTGTAACCTGAAACACTATTTTTAAAAATGTTAATTGTATAGAATCAGAAATATCCACTTCTTAGTTCACTGCCATTTTTGATAGCATGTGTTATATTATAATCTGGATGGGTTTAGAACAAAGAAAAATAATCCCATTAGGTTTTTGTTTGTTTGTTTTGCTGCATGGCGTGGGTTTCGGGATCTTATTTCCCCACCAGGGATCAAACCCAGGCAGTGAAAGTACCAAGCCCTAACCACTGGACCGCCAGGGAATTCCCAAAGTAACCCCATTAGTTTTAAATACAAAGCATTGAAATAGTAATCATTGCATGACTTCCCTTATAAATTAGTCATTTTACCATTCTATCCATCACAATAATAAGTTATATAATATTTTTTTATAGAACCATCAGTCCAAAGAACACCTAAGAAAAAGTCTTTTACATTCTTATCTAACATGCATTATTTGAAAACACAATAATGCTGATAAATTACTTAACAAAGCCATTCCTCATTGTTCCTGCTTCCTTGCTTTTCCTCCAGTTGAGATATTCTGAATCTTCCTTTTTTTTGGAATCTTCTTAAAGTTAGAATTGTGCAAACATTTGAGCACTTCATCAAGGCCTAAATACCTATATATTTATGAAATTTAGAACGTTTTCAGTTAACAATTCTTTTCACCAAAAAAAGACAGACTACTGTAGTTCTTATTAAATGATTGAAATTTACCTTATTGTTGCATTGTATCATTCTTCTTTTCTTTCAGTGATACAGCAATGGAAAGAAAAAGTTTCCTTACAAATCAAGGCCACTATACTCAGAGTGCTATTTCCTCTAGGAAAGCAAAGAATTAATATTTACATTTCTAATCAGCTGAGTCCCATAAACTGAATAAGGATGACTTCATGCAAACTTTTTTCTCTAATCTTATCTTCACACAGACCTCCTCCCAGCCTGTGAAGGATATATGGGGAGATATATGACAAATTCTGAGGTTTTGGCCTCATGCAGTCACATCACACCTCAGAGCCACTGCTTCCTTTGTCTTCTCTTTCTCTTCCCCCTTATGCCTGCTATACTAACATTATTGCAAACAGCTTTCCAAAACAGCCCTGTCTTACCCATCCCAGGTGTGAACATCAGGCCCACAAGATGGCAATGATCTTTTATCGGGGAATAGATCTCTCCATCAAAAATCTTGGTTAAAAAAAAGAATCTATGCCTCTTTCCAATCTTGTCACATGACTTTTTTCCCTTATCATTTTAGACAACTTAGATTCAGGCAGCTTTGTTACTTTCCAGAGTGCTAAATAGGGTAAAGATGACAACCAATTCTGTCTAGTTTATTTCAGAGATTTTATTAAATACTTCCAATCTGTGTATATTGGAATTGCTATACTGCTATGATACTTTACAGTTTTTTTTAAAAGCCTAAAAAAACATATTTGGAAAAGTAAACAGACAATAATGTTAGAGGAAATCTGAGAAAAATATCAGTGAGGGAGAATGAGGTATCAGAACAAATTGTAAAGTAATAGTAATTAAAATTATGTGACATCAGTTTAAAAAGAGACTAAACACAGAAACTCAATACACGAGACTAGCCCTAGCCTTTGGTTCCTGCTTTCTCTGCCTGACAAGCTCTCTCCCCCACCTCAGTTCTCAGCACATCATCATCATTGGTTTGGGCAGGCCCCTCTCATGTTTTATTTTCTCTCCTCATGCCTGACCTCCACTCCCATTTCCCTTCCTTCAAATGCCCCCAATCTAATATGCTTGAAATATGTCTTAGAGTATGGAGGAAAGGTTGTTTTGTGTGTGTATGTTTTTTTAACATATAAAAGGTATTGTGCTATAGGTCCTGTTCTAGTTCTTAAGTTTTTAAAGACAATACTGTGTTTTAAACAAATATTTCTATTGCTATACATGCATTTAATTCACTGCTTCTACACAGTATTTTATATTCTGTTACCAAACTCAGGTTCGGCTGTTTGCCACTCAAAAGGCAATAATTTGAGAGGCAAATGTCAATAGAAAGGAAAGATGCTTTAATCAGAGAAGCCGGCAATCTGGGGAGAAGGTGGACTCGCATCCCAAGACCAACTCCAAAGTTTCTGCTCAGCCATTACAGTTTTTAAAGGAGAAGGGGGAAGAATTTCAGTGAATCATCTAGGCAGGAGGTTGAATTCTGCATCATTCTCCATTGTGTGCAGACTGGCTGACTCTTCAGATGTTATCTTGCCCACGTGATTTGCCTGCAGGATTTCTGAAGGGGCTGTTGGGGGTAGAGAGCTAGTCATTCATTTTTTTTTTAAATTTATTTTTAGCTGCGTTGGGTCTTCGTTGCTGTGCGGTGGGCTTTCTCTAGTTGCGGTGAGCAGGGGCTACTC
The DNA here is from genome assembly GCF_964270905.1 of Leucopleurus acutus. Classification (NCBI taxonomy): domain Eukaryota; kingdom Metazoa; phylum Chordata; class Mammalia; order Artiodactyla; family Delphinidae; genus Leucopleurus; species Leucopleurus acutus. Next base: position 13,621,794 of record NC_139150.1, read on the forward strand.
TTGGTTGTGGTGCGCAGGCTTCTCATTGCAGTGGCTTCTCTTGTGGAGCACGGGCTCAAAGTGCGCAGGCTTCAGTAGGTGTGGCACGCAGGTTCAGTAGTTGTGGCACATGGGCTTAGCTGCTCTGTGGCATGTGGGTCTTCCCGGACCAGGGATCGAATCCGTGTCCCCTGCATTGGCAGGCAGATTCTTAACCACTGCGCCACCAGGCAAGCCCTTTTCTTAAAAAAAAATTTTATTTTATATTGGAGTATAGTTGATTAACAATATTGTGTTAGTTTCAGGTGTTCAGCAAAGTGATTCATTTATATGTATACATGCATCTATTCTTTTTCAAATTCTTTTCCCATTTAGGTTATTACAGAATATTGAGCAGAGTTCCCTGTAGAGCCAGTCATTCTTTAACTGCTTAATTCTTCATTTTTGCTTCTTTTTATTTAGGTAAAGGATCAACAGGTTCTTTGATTCTTCGCATGGTGTGCATTCAGGAGAGTATAAGTTAGGAGTTAGGTCAAACTGCCTAGTGATCTCATTCCTATAATTAGGTTCTTTTAAGGTTAGAGGGGCCAGAAATGGGCAAACAGGAAAGGGGCAAAAGAGCTGCTTTCATTTCCCCACTGTCAAACATCATTCCATTTCTATGGGATCAGGGGTGAAGCTCCATCTTCTGTAATTTTCTTCATGCTGACATAGGGCACCATATTCTCAGAGTGGAAAATGTCAACATGGGTCTGTAGCATCTTTGCTGACAATTTTAGTTGCCTGCTTACATATATGGGCAGAGTAAGATACAATTATTTTGATGCCCACAAAGATATAGTTTATTATGAGCAATAATGTTAATCCCATTCTCTTGAGGCCAGTTCTTGGAATTGTGATAGCCATAGATTCAGTACTGCTCAAGATGGAGACGCTAATGTCATGGCTATAGTCTTGTCCTCATGCAGTTAGCTTTTTTCCTCTGGTGGCAGTTACAGTATCTGTAAAACAACTCAGGAATGTGCATCAGACACTCAGTCTGTGACTATTGTCCTAATCATTAACTGCTCATTTTTGTACGTGGGGGCCCTGCAGGGTTCTGCTCAGTTCCAATTCCACCACAATTTTACTTACCCATCCCCTAGTGACAGGTTCCCCACTACCATCAACAATGCTGCAATGAACATCCTTATTCATCTCCCTTTACGAATCTGTGTGAGAATTTATCTGGACTATGGTTTTTGGAGTTGAACTGCTGGGTCAAAGGGCATACATATACTGAATATCATTTACTTCCGTCACATTGCTCTTCAGAATGGCTGTACTATTTATACCTCCACCAGCACTGCATAAGGATTCTCCTTATTCCACATCCTCACCAACACTTGGTGTTACTCACCTCTCTAAAATGTGCCATTTTTAGGGGTATAAAGTGACATCTCATTATTGTTTTAATTTGGATTCTTCTGATTACAGTGATTTCTAAACATTTCTTCATATACTTGCTGGCCATTTGGACTTCCATTCTGTGAATTGACTATTCCTATCTTTTGCACTTTTTTCTATTTTCCACCTGGGTTTTCTTGTCTATTTCTTGTTGATTTTGTCTCTCACATACTTCTTTGAGCAGTCGTAGACCTTAGTGGGTTTTGAACAGTAATCTTTTTTTCTGACATAGTCAAATTCATTATAATTTCATTTTATGGTTATATATCTTAGTTCAAAAAGACATTATTGCTTATTTTATCCTGTTGGTTTTAAAGATTTAACTTTTAAATGTTTTAATCTCTCTAGCATCTACCTTTATAAGTGATGCCTTGATGGGTCTTTTTTATGATCTCTGACAAGGAGTAAAATTGACTTCTCTTAGTTTTAGCCTTTTTTTCTGTACATTTTCCATCTAGTAGAAGAGTTGATAATGAGAAATGAAATAGTCAAGGGCAGGTATCAATGGAAAAAAATGGTGGAGGATCAAATTTAGATAATCTCAAACAACTTACTGTCATAAGTACCATATATTGAGCACAAACTGTTTGCCATGCTTTGTCTACATTATTTTTATCTTCACAAAAACCCTTTGAGGAAAATACTATTACCTCTATTTAACTGATGAGCAAACCAAAGCATAGAAAGATTGTGTCTTGCCCAGTGTCACATCCAGAGTAAGTTCTTTCTGAGCTCAGTACTCTTTCATCCACATTGCAAAGCTCTCAAATGTCTTCCACTAAGTTTTATTTTAATATTATATCCTCAGCATTTATCAAAGGTTGATGAGGAAAGAAGAGGAGCATTCCTGTCTCTTCTGCAAAGCCATGTGGTTTGGCCATGCAATTGCAAACTGTCACTAGTTTTTTTTTTTTAGCATCTACCATGTGCCAGGGACTAAGTGCTTGGGACTACAGCGTTCAATAAGAATGGTTTCTGCCCTCAGAGAGCTTTCTTAGCAGGACAATGGGAGGAGGAGTCTCTTTGTGGTGACTACTATGGGTTTGGCAGTAAAGCTTCCTGAGTTCAGATGCAGCTTCATCTGTACTAGCTCTGTGACCTTGAGCAATTTGCTTTCTAAGCCTCAGTTTGCTCATCTATAAAATTAAAATAATAATAGTAGACACAGTGCATAGAGTTGTTGTGAGGATCCAGTGTAACGATGCATTCAAAGAGCTTAGCAGTGTGCTTGGTATTCTATCAGTAGAATGATAAATACTATCATTTTCATGAAATAAACCAATGATTACAGTAGAAAATGCTCCGATACAGCAAGCTTAAACTGTGTTATTGTGCCAAAAGAAAAAGTGTCTAAGTTAGATGGAGAGGAGAAGGTAGAAGGGATTTCAGGGCATGCTTCCCAATGGAGCTAATCTTCACATTTCCTTGACTAAGGAATTACTTGTTCGTTATTTTTAGATTTCAGTTCCGGGAATAATTTTCTGTCTTTGGACAAAACAGCATGCTCCCTTTTACTGATGAATAAGATTTATATAATCTATTTATTTCCTATCGTGTAATGGCCAGGAAGCTTACAGTCAACTTTAATGCTTTATTTAATGAGATTACATAAGCCTAGGGTTTGATAAAAAATCCTTGATTATTTTAAATTTCCCTTTTAAATTTTAATATTGTTGTTATAAAAGAGTCTATTATTTTTTTTTAAATTCCCTGACAGTAGTTATACTATAAATAATCTGCAAATAGTCTTCCCTCAAGAACTCTGTGTAAATCTAATAATTTTCTTTTAAATTTCAGGCGTCATTAGTAGACGAAAGGAGTTCCCATACAGGTTACCATTGGATTTGGTCCCCAAAACAAAAGTCAAAAGGATTGTGAGTGTAAAAGGTAAATTAACAAGTGCCATTTTTATTTCTTATTTCACTTTGTGTTTCAAACAAAAATCAAATATTCTCATGATTATCCTATTTCTCCTCTTCTCTACTCAGTTGCATGTACAATAGGGGACCTCTGGGAGTACCCTATTCCTACTCCCACCTTCAAATCCCTAACCACTCTTCCAACTCTCTTCTTCCAGTGGCCTGATTTGAATGGAGATGCATGCTCCCATGATGGAGGGTGAGGGCTGTCATTGGCCCAAAGACCTCTCTGAAACGAAAGTGCAGCTGCGTCCAGATTTAAAGGACTTTCTATTAGCCTAGTGGCCAGTCCTGTTCCAGAGAAGGCTTTATGACCTGCAAATGGCCCCAAGAAAGCAGCTCTGCTCTTTTAGAGTGCCAGTACATTTGTAGAAGTGGTGTCTTTAGCAGGTTTTATCCCTGGTCTCCAGCCATTAAAAATTCAATGACGCATCATCAGAATAATAGAATGTCCTGACTACATTTTATCTTAGATAAAACCTTGGAATCACAGAATGTTAGTACTGGAAAAGACCTTTTTAATCATGTCCAACTCTGTAGTTAGATATATAAGAAAGTGTTTTTCCCAGGGTCTCACGATGAGTTATAGACAGAGCTCTCATAGCACTCACAGAGTGTTGACAGTTCAGACTCTTAGCTTCGCTTCGTGGATGCGATTGATTCATAGAGTTTACAATATCTAAAGCTTTCAGGTTGAATGGCAACTAATTTGCCATGTCCTCTATGCTGTAATCTGCCCACTGTATTACATCATTTTATCCCCATATTGCAGTGGTATTTTTAAGCCTGCTTTTGGTGTTTCTTTTAAATACATCTTCTAATCAAATTTTTTTCCTCTCCCCAGTTCTGAGAAGTAATTCAGCTGCCTAGATAAAAAGGAAAGGATAGGGATGGTTGCTCTTATCTCCATTTAAAATGTACTGTTACTCAGAAGTTGACAGAAGTTGATTGTACCTATGATTTTTGTTTGTGTGCTTGTTTGTTTGTATCAGGACTTCTTATAGGTGAGGTCATGTCTGCAGTTCTGAGTCAGGAAGGCATTGATATCCTCACCCACCTCCCCAAAGGGAATGCAGAGGCAGAACTGATGAGCATTGTCCCAGTATTCTATGTTTTTCACTACCTGGAAGCAGGAAATAATTGGAACATTTTTTCTGCTAACTCATTAACTCAAAAACAGAACTTGAAGAAAAAATTAAAAGAAGGTAAGAAAAAAACTATTTCACATATTATACATTAAAATCTTGTGATTTTTAAACTAATAGTTTGATTAAACTAATATTTAAGTTATGAATTATACAAAAGCTTATTTGTAAAAGCATTTCAGCTAAAAAAAAAAAATCATGAGGTGGACTCTATTACACAAATAAATACTGTTTGCTGGAGCGCTTTGGCTTAACTTACTAAAACGCCTGGATGAGATACAAGACACCTGCATTCCAAACTCTACAGAGTACTTCCTTCCTTCTTGAATGAGCTCAGAATGTTCTACTTGATAATTCCCAATTCAAGTGATTCATATACTTCCTTTGAGAAGTTCAGTGTTGGCCACAGAGCATGTGCTTGCTGCCCAACACCAAAGGAAGTTCAGTGTTCCCAGGGGCTAATAAAGCACTCTCTGAGTAGAAATGGGGGTCATTGAAGCACTGTGTTCTTTCCCTGGTGCCTCTTAGGGATGGTGAGCATCATGTCCTTCAGAAATGCTGACTGTTCTTACAGCATGTGGAAGAGTGGAAGTGCTAGCACTTGGTAAGTAGAAAGTTTTGACTTGCATTTCCATAAGTTGTTAATTAACTAAAGAATAACAACCTTAGTGGAAACTCTGTCCAGTTGCTCAGGCTAAAAAGCCTAGTCATTCTTCACTGCCCTCTTTCTCTTACAAGCCACACCTGATCTAGCAAATCCTTTTGGCTGCACCTCCGAAATATATCCTGAACTTGACTACTTCTCACCAACCCCAGCCCACGACCCTGGTCCAAGCCATTCTCATCTCATACCTGGATTATGACACTAGCCCCCTCTGGTCTTTCAGCATCAGCCCTTGCCCCTTTTCAGTCTATACTCAACACAGCAGCCAGAGGGACTCTGTTAAAACATGTTAGGTCACGTCCCACAAAACCATTCAGGAGCTTCCCATCTTACCCAGGGTAAAAACCAAACTTCTTACTGTGATCTACAAGACCCTACATGGTCTAGCCCTACCTCACCTCTCCAACTACATCCCCTACTACTCTCTTTCACTCCACTCGAGCCCCACTGGCCTTCTTGCTGTTCCTGGAACATGCCAGCCATGCTTCCACCTCAGGGCCTTTGCATTGACTACTCCCTCTTCCCCCTCTTCCTGTATCAGCATGGCTGACTCAGCTACCTCCTTCAAGTCTTTACCAAAAGTCACCTTCTCAATGAGGCCTCTGTTGATCATTCTATCTAGCATGCCATTCCCATCCCAACACTTCATATTCTTCTCCCCAGCTTTCCTTTACTCTTTAGAATTTATCACTAACATTCTTACTTATCACACTTATTGTCTGTCTCGCCACTAGAATGTAAGCTCTATGTGGGCAGTTTCAAGTATTCCTAGTGCCTGGTATGTACCTGGCATATAGTAGGTGCTCTGTAAGTACTTAATTGGTGAAGCATAATAACTTCTAAAATTCTGATTATTTGAGGGAAAGTCAGTCTGAATTAACAAATCCATATGGCAACTTATTTTCAAAGAATAATATCATGCTTTGCCAAAATATTTACTAAAGACACTGTGACAGGTACTTTGTAGGTTCTACTATATGAAACACTTTTAAGGGGTTTACAATCTAGAATAATTGTCTTTTAAATTATGCCCTTTAACTGTTGAGAGTCCCCAGGATTTTATCCTTGACCCTCATTTTCTAGACTCTCTCCTTGTACAATCTCATCTTTGCCCATGACTTCCATAATTCCTATGCAGATGATTCTCTAATCACGTCTCAAGGCCTATCTTCTTTCCTTAGCTCCAGATCCATATTTCTGTGGACTTGGGAGCCAAAAGCCCTTTGAACACATTCCATGCCAAATTCATTCTTTTGTTCCTCTGTTCCCCTAATCAGTGCACAGCAATACTTTGTCCTCCACTGACCAAGTTTGACTCCTCCCTTTCCTTTTGGCTTTACATCCAACCAGTCACCACGTTTCACAGATTGTACCTTAGAAGTGGGTCTGACCCTGTGTGGGTAGCACATTTGAAAGACACACAGGCCCCTGGAGTATGGCAACCAGAGGATAAAACCCAGGATGCAGGGAGTGGAGATCGATACAGCCTGGAAAACACCACAGCAGGAACTGGCAACTAAATGCCTGGAGAACAGAAATCCCCATGAGAATATGCAATAGCCTCTCAGGAAACCCCCAGAGCCTCTCAAGATTCTGGGCAAGACTGAGTGGATGGTGTTCAGCCAGAAACATAGAAACACTTGGACCCAACCACCCCAGGCCCAACTCCATGAGTTCCTTTGGAGATAAACATACATAGAAGAAAATGGCCAACACCTGAATACTTTCCAAAAAAATTTTTTTTAGAAATACAGAGAAGATACAAAAAGTACTGAGAATAATATTCCTTTAAAAAGGAAAAGGAAAACAAAATTTTAAAGTGAGGGAGAGAGTCAAGTGGTCTGAGTCTCAAGGGCTTCTGCCTCCTGGGCTGCTGAGTGAAGGAATTGGAGGGGAGGAAAGGAGGCATAAGGGGCACATGGGGTCATGAAGTATTTAGACCCCCTCTGATATTCTTTGAGAGACAGTAGAGACTGAAATTGCTTTTTGACTAAGTAATCATAATAATTAGGGCTTCCTTGGGAGGTGGTGAGTTCTGCATCAATAACATGGTTCAAGGGGAAGAGAGATAAACATTCCCACGGATGTTGGGGAAGAGAATTCAGACCTCAGACGGGGATTTAGATCAGATAGCTTGTACAAATTTTACAATCTAGAATTTTATGATTTCGTTCCTCCATATCTCATGTTCATGAGTCAGTGCTTTAACACAAAACTATTTGTTTCAACACTATTGTCTTTAACTTTAGAGAAAGAAGAATTTTTTTATCATCAGGCATCAATTTTCAGCTTGTGTACAAGCTAACAAATTTGCAGTCACAGAAGATGTGCTGCTCACATTTGATCGTTTTTGGAGATCTTCCTGAAATCTTTCCTGCCCTTGTGAAATGGTAACAACTTACTTTGGAATTGTGCGTTTTAAAACATTATTTTTGGGCTTCCCTGGTGGCGCAGTGGTTGAGAGTCCGCCTGCCGATGCAGGGGACGCGGGTTAGTGCCCCGGTCCGGGAAGATCCCACGTGCCGCGGAGCGGCTGGGCCCGTGAGCCATGGCCGCTGAGCCTGTGCGTCCGGAGCCTGTGCTCCACAACGGGAGAGGCCACAAGAGTGAGAGGCCCGCGTACCACAAAAAAAAAAACAAAAAAAACCCACATTATTTTCTTTTCAAGAATAAACACTGTATGAACTAAAACACACTGAAAGTTGAAAGCCAACAGGGATTCAGTGTCTAAATGTTTATTTATTTGATTTTGTCTCAAAGGTTAACAGCTTTTGCTTTAAGAGTACTTGGACAAGTAAGTAAATATGTAGATCAGGAACAAAATTCAATTTGTAATTCTTTACTGTGGCTGGTTGAGAATTGTCAACTAGAAAATGGATCATTCAAGGAAAATTCCGACTATCAACCAATAAAATTACAGGTAAGGAAACCAAATGCACAGATGAGCAATAGTTTTATTTACAAGTTTGAGTTGTGTTCTCATCCATTTTATAAGAATGAAAAAGAGAGGGGAGAATATATGCAATCCTGCAAGAAACTTCTCTTGTGTACAAAGAATTTGAAAGGTCTTCTCATCCTGCTCTTCAGACAATTCAGCATAGGTCAGATGAGTGAGATCTTGGACACCTGGTGTAACAGGCATTAGTGGGTCATAGGGTACAAGTGCTAGTGATCTCAGAACGGGTAAAATGTGCTAATTTGTCCACGTACACTTGGTATGAATCTGAACTTGAGCTTCAGAGCCTTCTTACAGGTCAAGACTGCGAGATGTTGTTGTGAAACATGGAAGGGATCCTATTTACACTCTGTTAGAAAGAGTAGGGTCAATTTATTAAAAGTACAACAAAGTGTTGTTTGAAATTGGAATCCACTTACATGCTTGAATTGCAAAACCTCTACAAGATACTGCTACAACATCTTCTACTCCTAGAATGTATTTTTTAGGATCCAACAGCTTTTATTTATTTATTTATTTTGCCTGCCCCAATCCAATCCCTTTCATATCAGGCACAAGCGGCCTCTTGGCTGACAGGGGTCCCATAATTAGGACCAATTAGGACTCACACAAGAAATGGGGGCAACTGACATCATCTAGGTGCTATTTGAAGAGTAAAATAGTACAACAATTTTTTTTAAGATCCCACCCATCCATCCATCTATTCGCATCCATTCAACAACCATTCACTAAGCACCTAAAACATGCAAGGGCCTATTTGGGGCACCATGGGGGAGGAAGAGTGGGAAGGATGGACCAGAGTATCCCTGCCACAAAGGAGCTCGCACACTGGTAGGGAAAGTGGGGTATAAATGCTAATAACTGTAACCAAGATTGAAGTGTGTGTGTTCATTTATTTATTCAATAAGTATGTATTGTATGTGTACAAAGTGCTACATGGTAGGGACATAACAGTGAACAAAACAGGTGTGGTCACTGAGGCCATGGCAGTTACAGTCTAGCAGAGAAGTCAGACATTGAGTAAGTGATTTCAAGTGTGGGATTCATGTTAAGAAAAGGGAAATACAGTTTCTTTGAAAGCAGGAAACTCTAACCTAGATTGGGGGAGTTGAGAAAATGGGTTGACCAGGTGCCTGGGAGCTAGGTAGGAGAGAGGCAGGCAGAGTGTTGCAAGTGGAGCAAACATCATGCCTGTTATCTTGAAGTAGAGAGAGGGTGGTTCATTAAAAGAGCTGGAGCCGAGAAGTCCAGAGGGTGAGTGGCACAAAATAAAGCTGGAGAAAAAAGTGAAGGTTACTTACTGGAAGGTCTTGGAAGCATTGCATAGGAACGTCACTGCCCTAAGAGGAGAAAATGTGGGAGAACAGAGGCAGAATAGTGCTTCTCAGGGGAGGTGGCATTTTAACAGGGTCTAGAAGGAGAGGGTGAACTTGAACGTGGTAAAGAGGTATGAAGTGGAGCTACAGGGTAGAGAGGTGGAGGAGAGAAAAGCAAGTGAAAGCATGTAAGACTCAGAGCTTTGAAAAAACGCAAGCAGTCCAACTAGAGTGCATGAAGGGAGAGAAGGAGAGTAGGTCCAAAATAAAGATTAGAGCAAGGTCACTTCACTTTAAAGACACCAGTTTGCTCTCCTTTTTAAACATTGCTTACTTTTAGGGTACCTTGCCCATTGAAGCCCGAGAGAAAACTTTGTATCTTACAGCTTTTGCTGTGATTGGAATTAGAAAGGCCTTTGATATATGCCCTCTGGAGGTAAGTAAGAGTTTTCTTTCTCCAACACCCATGGTCTTTTTCCATACCATATTCTTGGGGGGAGGGGGGAAGGTAAGAGGGGGGCTTGAAAATAACTTTAACTCCAGAATTTAAGGATTTCAGAATTATGATAGATACTAGAGAACATCTAGTCCAACCCACTCATTGACAGTTGAGAAAGCTGAGGCCTGTACGAAAGGTGAATTTAATTGTCCCATGTCACAGGCTACTGACTCGTAGAGCTGTGATTAGAACAGATAACTTCTGACTGTGATGAGAAAATGACCCCGTGTCTGCAGCTTCCTACTCTTACCTCTGCTAAATCTTATGCCACGTATGTGACTGTTGTTCTATAACCCGGAATACAGAGTGTTGAGGTACTCTGTATCACAGAACTGTTGAGGATGCCCCATACCACGTTTGCTGCCTTGGGTTGTGCTGTTTCATTTGCTTGGAAGATGAAGGGAGGAAGGAGAGGATCCACTTAAGTGAATCAATATAGAAGATTCCAAAGGTTAACAGAATGGAGACCCTGATCTGGGAAGTAAATTAGACATGTCCTTCAAACCAGCAGACAGAACCAAGATGGAAAAACCCAAGGGGATTGATAGGACTCGAACCACAAAACAAAATAATCGTTTAGTTTAGTTCAAGAGAATTGTTTTATATATATATCCAGCAAGACAAAATAATCAACAAGGAGAAGTTAGCAGTGGTGCTGGGAGAGAATGCACCAGGCAAGATGTCAGCAGCGATGCACCATGCCACCTCCTCATCCACTTATCCAAAATAACTACTTTAGTCGTCTCAGGACAAAGTCGTAAAGACTATTTTCCCAGGAATCCTTAGGATCAAAAAGTACTTTGACAGCTTGGCTCTTTTTCTGCTACTGATGGTTTTAGTTACTAAAACTCCTTTTGAAAATGTGAATCTGTCTCAGCTATGCTGGGGGGGAATGGAGAAAGCTGTGTCTATACTTGGTGCTTCCTCTTCCCAGAGGCTAGGTCTGACATGGGAAGCAGAAATTCAGTGGAAAAACCTCTACCGAGGAGGGGAGGATTCAGAAACTAAAACAACTGGATGTGGACAATCTCGTTTTCACTTTCCAGGTTACACTCTGCTCCTTCTCCCGGAAGGATTTGCTTCAGGGAGACACCATCCATTTCTATTAGGTCATTTCTCTTTCCACCCTTCACCTTGCCTGCCCCAGAGTGGCACCATCTGGGGGCAGGTCCCATCAGTTGATAGGCCGATGCTTGACAAAGAAACTTAGGTATCTTCTGCTCTTGTTTCCAGAAAGTCAGCACAGCTGTAACTAAAGCTGACACCTTTCTGCTTGAAAATACCCTCTCGACCAAGAGTACTTTTACACTGGCCATCGCTGCTTTTGCTCTTTCCCTGGGAGATAAAACACACCCACAGTTTCGTTCAATTGTCTCAGCCCTGAAGAAGGAAGCTTTGGTTAAAGGTATGACTTGTTCCTGACAGGTACTCGGCAAGTGTCTACTAGGCATGTAGCGTCTGCTAATTGGGGAAGGGGTGGTGGCATGCATAGTGGAGTGAGACACCATCCCTGCCCTCAAGAAACAAATCATCACAGTACAAAGGAATAAGCGCTGTTATTCATTTACTTAGTCACTCATTCAGCACATTTTTATCCATTCCTTAATTCAACAAAGGAATGAATGTGTATTGAGTATTGAGTACCTCCTATGCACCAGGCACTGTTCTAGGCTCTGGGGATAAAGCAACAGACCAAAAAAAAAAAAAAATTCAGGCCTTCATGAAGCTTACATTCTAGTTAGGGAGAGACAAACGCAATAAATAGCTAAAACATTTAATATACTGAATAGCTTAGTGATGACTGATGTGAAGAAAAATGAAGCAGGGAAGTGACACAGGGCGAGGGGGTGGGTTGTAATTTTAGATGGGGTTGTCAGGCTTAAGCCTCACTGAGAAGATGGTGTTTGAGTCAAGACGTGAAGGAGGTGAGGAAGCAAGCCAGTGGCTCTCTGGAAGGGTGTTTCCTGGTGGAGAAACAACTTTGCATATTACTGAGGTAGGAGCATGCCTGGTGCTCCAGAAAAGGCCAGGAGGCCAGTATGGCTGGAGAGAAATGAGATGAGGGTAAGAAGTGATGTCAGGGAAGGAAAGCGTGAGGGAGTGCCATGTAGGACCTTGGAGGTCATTACTGGAGCTCTGCAGGACTCCTGTATACAGTTGTGCAATGTTCAAAGCACCCAAGCAAGCAGGTGAATTAAGGCTGAAATCCAGCCTGTGCTCTGCTCCCCCATCCATGCACCCTGGTTTGAGTCAGCTTCTACCCTGAGCAAGGGGTGCCTGAGTCTCATTCACATCAAGGTGCTGTGGGGGCCAGTGTGAGCCCCAGGAGAGTGCATGACCTAGCTTGTATTGTACCAGGTTGACTACAAAGTAAAGATATTGCTTCCTATGGGTCAAGAGTAAAGAAATAGAGAGGAGCTGTGGTCATTGGCCAATGTGCCTAGACCAGCACCGGCATGGTTGGGCACTTCTGAGCCGTCTCCTGACTAAGGTTTTCTAAAAGTTTAATAAATCTTACATGAGGTTTATCATTATCTACAAAATTTGACTTCTGTCATCATTTAAAAATGACTGACTCTTAACATATACCTCGAAACCACCTGTATAATACTTTTCAAATAACACAAAAGAAATGTCTTGGGTATTGTAAGAAATGAATCATAAAATCATAGAATTTAAGAGCTAGAAAGGAACTTAATAATTCAAATAATGTTTGATCTGGAAGTATCTTTAAAAACCAAAACTTTCATTCTAAATACAGCCTCCACAAGTGAGGGAAAACATTTTGTCCAAAGTCATGCAAATCAGGTAATTCTGATGTGTAAATAGATAACATCAAAATTTTGAGGGATGGAGTGGGAGGTTGGGATTAGCAGATGCAACCTATTATATATAGAATGGATAAACAGCCAGGTCCTACTGGATAGCACAGGGAACTATAGTCAATTTTATATATGTACGTAAAATACATATATTTTATATATATAAATATATATACATTCTTTTTTAGATTTTTTCCATTATAGGTTAAAAGAGCCCTGTGTTAAGGGACCTTGTTTGTATTGGTCACCTTGAGAAAGTTCTTCTTAGAAAAGAGTAAAAAATTTCTGGAAACCAGAAGGCCACTACCGGAAGAAACTTCTAGAAACTTGCTAGAATTGTTATGCCAAATTCACACTTTTCATCATATTTACCAGTGTGATTTGTTGATGTTCAGGTAATCCACCAATATATCGTTTTTGGAAAGATGATCTTCAACAGAAAGACGGCTCTGCACGTTATACCAGCACAGCACACATGGTAGAAACCACGGCCTATGCCTTACTTACCAGCCTGAGCTTGAAAGACATGAATTACGTTAATCTAATCATCAAATGGTTATCAGAAGAGCAGAGGTATGGAGGTGGCTTTTATTCGACCCAGGTAATGTTTCTTTCTCAGGGTCCATCCTCCTGGAGATATTTTTAGTGCCTCCCTCACCACACATTCCACACTCCTTCTGACCTCCATGCTTCTGTCACCAAGGGAGCATACCAAAGATATGAATAAAGGACTAGAATCAAGGACCCTAATGGATATGTACATTGACACCCTTCTTATACAGAGGAGCAAGTCAGCCTCAGGAGGTTCATTCAGGGAGTTAGTGGCAGAGCCAAAATCAGAACTCACGTCTCCTGACTCTAAGCCCAGTACTTCCTTTATGATTCTTAATTACCAGGAAGGGCTAGGAGAGTTAATTCCTATGTAAGGAACAGCAGCTGCCCTGCAAAGGCACTGATGTTTCTGTCCACAAAACAAATAAAAGGTGAGAGGAATACTGATTACTAACATGTTTATCTATCTACCTACCAATGTAAACTCATTTAAGTATGTATATTTTACATTATAACTGTATGCAGTTGTTTAGTGTACATCTACATTCAAGTTTATCTCAAATGTTAGCATCTTCCCTGTTCCCTGGATGCTTGGACAATGACAGGGTGTGTGTGTATATGTATATAAAATTTAGAGCTAGAGGGGTCCTTCAGGGTGACATTAGTGATCATCTAATCCGAGGAGGCAAATGGTTTCATCGTGGGTACAACCGGAGGCTTAGAGAAGAGAGGACCCCGCTTATTAGCACTGGCTGCATGGACATGGGCAGAGAGGGTAGCCACAAATTTGCTATCTCTGATCCAGCCACATTTCCTAATTTTGTAGATGAAGAAGATGAAGTCCAGAAAAATTAAGTTCATCCATTTATTCCTTCAACAAATACTTGTTGAATAGCTACCATGTGTGTGTACTTACTAAATGTAATGGATGCCAAGAAAAATATACTACTTGCCCCCATGAATCTTATACTACAGTGGGGGACGCCAATGATAAACTCTACATAAAAATATTACCAATTGAGATGAATGCTCTAAAGGGCAGAAGGGAAGAACATTAAAACAGAATAACGAGAAGGGGGAGCTTCTTCATGGCTTCACTGTGCAGATATTTAAGCTGAGACTTAAGGATGGGAAGGAGATACATTGTCATGCAAGGAGTTGGAGGTATTCTGCAAAGAGTGACTTGCCTGAAGTCACGTGCTCAGGACAGGTAGAGAACCTGGACTTGAGGCCACACTGCCTTTCTGTCCCTGCTAACAGCAGCATCCTTATTGGGGGAGGGGGACGATCTTCCTTCCACCTCCACATGGGGACCCTTAACCAGTTTCACTCAGTCAGCTGGAGTTTCATCTCCAGGCAATGCTGACTCACCTTCTCATAAGAAAGGGTATTTGTAAACAGAGAGTACATAAATAAGTAAACCTATGTTTGTGCCTTGCTGATTGTTGATAGGATACAATTAATGCCATCGAGGGCCTGACAGAGTATTCACTACTGGTTAAAAAACTCCACTTGAATATGGATATCAAAGTTTCTTACAAGCATAAAGGTGACCTCTACTATTATAAGATGACAGAGAAGAATTTCCTTGGGAGGCCAGTAGAGGTAAATAAAGGATTTTTTTATAGTATTTTATAATCGGATGGGACCTTTGAAATCATCTGTTACAGATGCTAATACGTATTTTTCTAATTACCATATTTTAGGTTATTTTAAGGTATATTTAAACATACAAGTAACTGGAAATAGTTCTTACTGTCCACAGCCTACAAATCCGTGTTTGTGCAAAG
Organism: Leucopleurus acutus; assembly: GCF_964270905.1. Classification (NCBI taxonomy): domain Eukaryota; kingdom Metazoa; phylum Chordata; class Mammalia; order Artiodactyla; family Delphinidae; genus Leucopleurus; species Leucopleurus acutus. The sequence goes on from NC_139150.1 coordinate 13,636,882, forward strand.
TAAATAAGCATGAGAAATAATATTGAACGCAAAAATCTTTCCAGGTGCCTTTCAATGATGACCTTGTTGTCCTAAGTACTGGACAAAACAATGGCTTGGCTACAGTGCATGTGAGTATTTCATGGAGAGCCGACTTAATTGGGGTTATGTGTGACTTAATTGGGGTTATGTGTCAGCTTGTACTAAGTAACATAAAAGAAAGTTAGGGACTTTGCCACAAAGTTACAGAAATCTGGGCTTGGGTAACCATGACTGACGTAAGAGTCATTTATCATTCTTTCTAGCTATCTTGGTAGCTGTCCCCACAATTTCTTTTTGAAAATGGTCATATTAATCTTTATATGTATGTAGTCTGTGTATTTGTGGAAATTATATATATATATAATTATATAGAGCGATAAATAATTTTTATGTCTATATATGTATATATACATGTGACTTGTATGTATACACTCATACGTGTATATACATGGATGTGGTGGTTAGTAACGTAGTCTCACCTCATTTGTCCAGCATCATCGGGGATTGATGGATATGTAAGGGCTTAAGTTTCTTCTATTTTTAACCATAGATTGCATGGACACATATAAATAACTTAGAAAAACGTGTAACTGCCAAATGCCTCAAATAAAATAAACTATGTATTCGGAGCATAAGTTAACATTCTGTTGATTATTTAATTGTGTGCTCATCTTTAGTACATTTATTCCTTCAAAGACAGCTTCTAAGATTGCGTGAGGGTGGGGAGATGGATGGTCCACTTTTCTGTCACTTCTGGTCACTCTCACTATACCTACTTCTGGCAGCACCCCTGCCCTTCCATGCATACCTATAATTTGTTGTTACCACAGTGGTTTGTGGGCTGAAGAAAACCATACTTCATGACCTAGTGGTGTTCTCTGTAAAATTAGTGTACAGGCACAAGGATGAAAGTCTTAAAAACTTTCCTGTAGAGTGAGGTGCTCAGATTTGACTGCGTGGGATTTGGACCAAGGTTCTGACTGGACAGAGATCGTTTTTTGCTTACCTTGGGCTTCTCAGCTATGTTTCAAATTGTGGAGTTTGCTGAAAGTCCGGTTGCTGGGAAAATGGTCTTTAACGTACACCATTTGCACTGGGTGGTGAAAATACTTTAAGCATCTCATTTCTAGCCGCAGTACTGTCATAATACCTTTTCCACTCCCCGTTTTAAACAGAATACTCTTGTTTACTTGTCCCAATATAGGTAAAAACTGTGTTTCACAAAACCAGTACCTCTGAGGAAATTTGCAGCTTCCATTTGAAAATTGAAACTCAGCAAATTGAAGGTAAAACATCATGATTTACACTATAATTTTGGTTAAGCATAAAGAATGCCAAAGAGCTTCCCTGATTAGGAAAAACATGCTAAATCAAAAAACAATTTTCTTATTCAAATTCTTTAACAGGTTGACATCTGAGTAAACATAACTGCCATTTATTATAATACAGGTAACTAATAATAGTTGGAATTTGATATTAAATAACAATATCTAAGCTAAATGTATCCGCTATTGATCCAGAAATTGTTTTGACTGAAAATTACTTTAAGAATGTAACTAGCATTAAAAAAAATGTAACTAGCTGTAAAGCCACAGAAGGGTCTAATTTCAGAAACTTGAATTTCTGTTACTTTTGTGTCAGTGTTCCATTCCTGGGCCCTGAATTTCTCTCATCACTCTGTTGGGTTTCCATCCCTTACCCTTTCTGTATCCCAAGGAGTTTGGCAAATGCACATTTCTCTGCCCCCACCTTCAACTTGATCTCTCCAGGACTTATGATCCTTTCTTAATGTGCCTTTTTTTTTAACCTGTGGCCCTCTCATCCCTCTTCTGATGGGTTAGTTCTCCCCTCCCAGTCCAGAAGCAAGGCCACTTGCACACCCCAGTTCTCCTTTACCCTCTGCCCTGATAGCTTCTGTTTGTGGCTCAGAAGCCTGTTCCTGCAGGAAAATTTCCAACTACCAGCAAATCCAGGCGTCGGCTCTTCCTCTCTGCTACCTCCCCCAGACATGTGACCAACACATATTTACCTTAAATGACTCCTTCCTTAAATTATAAGTTCTTGGAGAGCAGAGAACTGTTCTAATGGTTTTAAGACTTCCTGGGATTGTCAGTAGCCACGAATCTCCATTAAAATCATCAAAAGTGATAACTACCAAATCACAAATCATTTTTAAGTGTGTTTAGAGACATGCTCATTAATGATTCTGTTCTGACATGTTGCAAAACAGCTAAAAACGGTTTACTCTTATTTTTGTTTGTTTGTTTGCTTGTTTGTTTGCTGTGTGTACCAGCCCGCAGCTACAGCAACTCGGAATACAAGCGCATAGTGGCATGTGCCAGGTGAGCCTGTTTCCACCAAGGGGAGAGTAGACTTCAGGGTCTCACTTCTGCCAGAGTATTATTTCTTCAAATATTTTTGAATTATAAGAATGTCCAGAAGATGCAAAATTGTTCTCTTTTTTTAATGAGAAGCATAGCAGGTATTCTTTTTTTTTCTCTCGCATCTTTATTGGAGTATAAATTCTTTACAATGTTGTGTTAGTTTCTGCTGTACAACAAAGTGAATCAGCTATATGTATACATATATCCCCATATCCCCTCCCTCTTGAGCCTCCCTCCCACCTTCCCTATCCCATCCCTCTAGGTCGTCACAAAGCATCAAGTTGATCTCCTTGTGCTATGCAGCAGCTTCCCACTAGCCATCCATTTCACATTTGGTAGTGTATACATGTCAGTGCTACTCTCTCACTTCATCCCAGCTTCCTCTTCCCCACCCTCCCTCCCCGTGCCCTCAAGTCTGTTCTCTACGTCTGCGTCTTTATTCCTGCCCTGCCACTAGGTTTATTTGTACCGCTTTTTAAAATTCCATATATATATGTGTTAGCATACGGTATTTGTTTTTCTCTTTCTGACTTACTTAACTCTGTATGACAGATTCTAGGTCCATCCACCTCACTACAAATAACACAATTTTGTTCCTTTTTATGGCTGAGTAATATTCCATTGTATATGTGTCACATTTTCTTTATCCATTCATTTGTTGTTGTTTGTTTTGTTTTTTTTGAATTTTATTTAATTTATTTTTTTACATAGCAGGTTCTTATTAGTTATCCATTTTATACATATTAGTATATATATGTCAATCCCAATCTCCCAATTCATCCCAGCACCACCACCACCACCCCCGCTCCGCCACTTTCCCCCCTTGGTGTCCATACGTTTGTTCTCTACATCTATGTCCCTATTTCTGCCCTGCAAACTGGTTCATCTGTACCACTTTTCTAGGTTCCACATATATGTGTTAATATATGATATTTGTTTTTCTCTTTCTGACTTACTTCACTCTGTATGACAATCTCTAGATTCATCCATGTCTCTATAAATGACCCAATTTCATTCCTTTTTATAGCTAATATTCCATTGTATATATGTACCACATCTTCTTTATCCATTCATCTGTCGATGGGCATTTAGGTTGCTTCCATGTCATGACTATTGTAACTAGTGTTGCAGTGAACAATGTGGTACATGTATCTTTTGGAATTATGGTTTTCTCAGGATATATGCCCAGTAGTGGGATTGCTGGGTCATATGGTAGTTCTAGTTTTAGTTTTTTAAGGAACCTCCATACTGTTTTCCATAGTGGCTGTATCAATTTATTCCATTAAATAGCTACTTACTGTACAGAACAGCTTTGTTTTGCTCATATATAGTTTTCTCTCCCATTTTTGGCCTTTTTCTAATTCAAACACTAAAATATTAATTTGTCTTCCAGAAAGGTAAAGATATATGTAGGTATTAGGAAAAGAAAGAGCAAAAGATTCTCTCAGAAGCAGCTTCCACACTTTTACTTAGAAAAATAATGTTCACCCAGTAAAATCCCTGGCCGTTATCAGCCAGCCGGTGGTTCTCAAGTCAGGTTGCACATTGAATTCAGCTGGAGAGAGTTTAGAACTATGCAAAACTCCATCCAGGCTCACCCCTGGCGGTTCTTCTAACGGTAGCCAGGGCTAAGAACCATGGATGCTGAGCCCTTAGCAAACTAACTCCAAGGCCTGAATTGGCCACTATCTTCATTTCCTATTGCTGCTAGTAACAGTTTACCATAACTGTAATGACTTAAAACAACCCAAATGTATTATCTTATAATTCTGGGGGTCAGACGTCCTAAAATCAAGGCGTTATTGGGGCCACGTTCCTTCTGGAGGCTCTAGGCGAGAATCCACGTCCTAGCCTTTTCCAGATTCCAGAGGCACCTGCTTTCCTTGGCTTGTTGCCCCTCCCTCCATCTTCAAAGCCAGCAACACAGCATCTTCCAGTATCTCTTTCTGACTCAGACCCCTGCTTCCATCACCGTAACCTCCTTCTCTGACTCTCCTGTTTATTTCCCTTATAAAGACCCCTGTGATCACATTGGACCCACGCAGATAATCAATCAGGAGAATCGCTATGGCTCAAGATCCTTAACCTAATCACACCTACAAGTCCCTTTTGCTATGTAAGGTAACAAATTCATAGCTTCAGGGGATTAAGAGGTGGACATCTTTGGAGGCCATTATTCTGCTTACCAAACCACCATCCTAAAACGTTTGTGAAAATATAGGTTTTTGAAAATATGTATATATACTTTAGTGATCACACAGAGTGAATCAGTTAATGGCAGAGCCAGGACTAGAACACAGGCTTCTTCCTTCTTTCCACCACCCCTTAGTACCTCCTGTTCTGTTCTGTTTCCTTAATTCTTCCTATTCTCAACAACTGGCTGGTATTTTGCTGTTTTTACTTATAATCACACATGATGCAAAGCACTGAGTATGGGTAAACTAGAAATTCCATAGACTTGTGTCATAGATTGGAGCTGAAAAGGATTTTAGGGATGATATAGTAATCCTCTTATTTTAGAAGTAAAGAAACTGAGACCCCAAGAGGTGAAGTAACTGGCCAAATTCTCACAGAGTTAGAGGCGGAGCTAGGACCTCAAAGCCCAGACCCTGATGCCCAGTCCAGTTTCTAAACCACATCCTTCAGTTAGTGTAATCTGAGACCACTGACCTTGAGGAATAGCACAGAATTTCTCACCACCTCCTTCCCAGCATTTTGCAGCCCTGTCTGTGGTCCCTAGCTCAGTCACTCTCTTCTCAGGATTCCTTCATCAGCTAGCCCACTCGAAGTCCCTCCTTCCTTCCTTGGCCAGTCTCTGCCATCTGTTCCCCCTCACACACCCTTCCTCATTCCCTAAGGTCCTGTTAAGGTCACCCTTTCCCAGGCAGCTTGCTTCCTGCCATTCCCACTCTTGGGTACCTCTCTTCTAGAGGACAGGGTGTGATCACTGTTTAAACCCATAGCACTTGTCACAGGGAGGTATGAGCAAACTTGTTCTGGGCAAAGCTAGAATCAATGTGTGGGACCTACAGGGAGGTACACTGAGTGGGCACAAGGACTCTATGATAGTGGAGCTGGACACCTGTGGGGCAGCCTCTGCCATGAAATACTCACATGACCTTCAGCAAATCAGCTTACTTCTCTGGGCCTCTTCTGTAAACTAAGGATATTGGACTATCTGATCCCAAATTGCCTTCCGGTAGTTCCACAACTCTGCTATACATTAAAAGGCTCTCATCAAAAACTTGTTCATTTGAATTCATTGACAGGAGGCCTAGTTCCAGATTGTTAATATATAAAAGATAGCAACAGAGATGTAATACTGCATATTCTACCCTTTGGTTTTTATAAACCGGGGACAAAATGTTCAAAAAACCAGGTGGAACATGCTTTTGGCTCTGTGATGCTGAAGCTGGGTTGGATAAATTCCAAATGTAACTGTGCAGTACTTATTCATGTGAGAAATTCTTTGCCTTCAAATATACACTCTCCTGATTTAAAAAATGCCAGCACACAATTTCTATGTTCAGAGGGTCTCTTTCGTGTATTTAGCTTTTTACAACTTCTCTGTTGTATTCATAAGAAAAGAAAAAAGGATTTCATTTCTCTTCTTCTCCTGGAACAAAATGCCTTTGGGAAAGATTGCTGTCCTTGGCAGCAGGCAAAGGGCTTCTTGAAAGGAAGGTTTCTGTTCCACGGTTGAAACAGTCACCATGGCAACCAGTCATCAAGGCTCCAGCAACTTTTCATAGACACTCTTCACTCAGGAGGCCCTTTTCCATCATGTTGACAGAGTATTTGCATCTGTGAGCCAGAGCTCTCTGCTTCTGGTGACACTCACCCATCCAATTAGGGAGATGCTAGATGTCACATTTCAGTTCCAAGTTGCCTTATATTTTGTTCTAAATTGTTAATTTGGTGAAGAATGGGGTTAAATTTTTATAAGCCGGAAATTTTATAATATTGAAATTTTTATGGTAAATATGACATCTAAAACTTCTAGTAGGATCTGCTTTATATATGTTCAATAAGATATGATTGGGGAAAAGAGGTCCCTTGCCACCTCACTAATTCAAATAATACCTCCCATTGCACTCATATTTATTCCTTTGGGTGAGATCAGTTCACTTTCCCCTTTATGAAGCTGTCTCACCAGGCTCTTCCTTTAATCCCAACTGCTCTCCCAAGCTCCACTCTCAAATGTCTGGCTGCCTCTCCCACATCATAAGGTGAGGCTGGAACCTAAAACTCAACCTTTGCAGAACCAGACTCCCATCCAGTCCCTACCCCACCAACCTGCTCCTCCTTTAAGTATTCTAACTTTGCTTAATCATAGAAACAGGCCTCTCTGCCTCTCAAGATGAAGGCTTGGAATTATAAAGATAAATTTAAAACACGAGTTTATACTTCTTCACAGTTAATTTTACAAAAAAGAAAATGAGCTCTAGAAAGGGAAAATAATTTGGGGAAAACCCTCAGCAGAACTGGGATAAAGCCCAAATTTACTGATTTGGGAATTTACTGGGAATTTCAGTATTGGAAATGGGAATTTCAGTAAATGGGAATTTCAGTATTCTTTTCCCTCATACCAGAAAAACAAAAACAAAATAAACCAAATCTCCCATTTTACCCCCTTTGCCTTTCTCCTCAGCTTCCCCACAAGCACAATTCCTAGATGAAGGATGGTCCTTGAAACATTTTTTTAAATAAAATATCTAATATGAAAATTTTAGAAAATACAGAAAAGCACGGAAAAGAGATAATCACTTATAATCTCATCATCCAGAGAAAGTAGCTTCTAACATGTTAGTGTGTTTCCTTCCAGTCTTTTCCGGAACATGCTTATTGAGTTTCTTTCCAATATACAATTAATTTTCTTCTTTGAATATTCTCCGTTAGAAAAAGAACTAGGATGAGAATCAAGAGACTTATGCAGCTCTGAGGTGAGATAGTCATGTGAGCTTGAACAAGTACCTTATCTCATCCTCAGTTTCCTCAACTAGCTAATTAGGAGCTTGGACTGAATGGCTTTTATGATCTCTTCCAACCCCAGAATGGAGGTCCATTGAGATAACCGGTCAAGTGAGTAAAGAGTTGGAATAGATGACTAAGAAATCTCTTGCATCTCTAAAATTCAGAGATTGCAACACATATATTGTAAAGAAGCAAATAACTGGAGACTCACATTAGAAAGTTAAAGCCTACCAAGGAACAGGGGCTTTTCTTAAAGAATCTTATTTATTTATTTATTTCATTTCCTAATCTCTAATTTATTTTAGCTACAAGCTCAGCAGTGAAGAATCATCATCTGGGTCCTCCCATGCAGTGATGGATATCTCTTTGCCTACTGGAGTCAATGCAAACCCAGAAGACTTAAAAGCTGTAAATGTTTTCTTTTAAATGTTGTTATGGATACCTGCTTTTGTTTATTGCATTATTTTACAAACAAAGCTATTTCCATTCCTTCTAATAGACACTTTCATAGAACCAGCCAGAATATTCTTTTCAAACCAACAATCTACCTAAGTTTTTATTTTTCAAAGTGAAATAGGGACATATACTTGCATGGTCTGAAAAATGTGAGTGCATACAATGACGTGTTCAGACTTTTTCAAGAGGAGGAGCTGCTCTTCAATGTCTTTAAATAGTGGATTACATCCCCATGACCTAACATTCCATCAGTGGGTGAATGCATTTAAACAAAAAGTCCATGAAATTAAATTTGAGCTTTCCTCTTTGTTCCCTTAGCTTGTGGAAGGGGTGGATCAACTATTAACTGATTATGAAATCAAAGATGGACATGTTATTCTGCAACTGAATTCGGTAAGTTCCACCTCTCACCATTCTTCATTTATTATTACTATTCAAAATTTGCAGCCTAAAATATTATGGGTCTCTCCTCTCCCATAATTTTCTTAAACCTTGAATTTGTCAAACAGATTCCTTCCAATGAGTTCCTTTGTGTTCGATTCCGGATAGTTGAACTTTTTCAAGTTGGGTTTCTGAGTCCTACTACTTTCACAGTGTATGAGTACCACAGACCAGGTAATCAACTCTACTCTAAAGTTTCTTCAGAGGACTGCTTTGTATTCATTATGTAGAAATGCACTAGAGGCCTACAGATTTTATGTATCGCCTCTCCCAGGGCTCATTCCTCACAAACATTCCCAACTTGGACAAACAACTTCTGTGTGACATTGAACAAATCATCTCACCTCTCTGGTCCTCAGTTTCTTCATGTTTAGAATAACTGGATTAGACTGCTCCCAACTTAAATTCTTTGCCTCAAGTTTATCTTTGGTGTTCAGTTTTACTATTCATTGCATCTCTCCTTTTTAGAGATGCCCACTCGCCCAACTATTTCTTTAATCCTCCCAGAATCAACTTCTCCTCCACCTATAATCTCATCACATTTTGCAGAGAGCTCTATTATAGCAGTTGCCACATTGCATTATTATTATTGGTTTCTCCACAACCCCAGACAGAATGTTTTCATCCTTGTGCCCCTAATCTCTAGCACAGTGTCAGGTACATAATGTGTATTGATAAATGTCAAATGAATGACCCCCACGTTTGATCATTCAGCCACTTCTGAGAATATTAAGTGATTGGAGAGCACTTTGGTTCACAAGACAGAAGACTTCAATTTGGACAGTTCTACTTGTTACAAAATTCTTAAAGTGAACCAAACTCTGAGACCCATTCAATTTAGTTTTACTTCTGAAATCATATAGAACATAGTTAGCCTCTCTTCTCCTTGAGTGACAGAAAAAAAAACCAAAACTATGTAAATATATAGTTTCTTTTCTTCTCCAGCATAAATAATTACCAATTACAATTCTTTCAATAGACTCTCATGTAACATAATTTTTTTCCTCTCATTCACTGAAGCACCAAATATTTTCATTCTAAGAAATGAATATTGAAGAGTAAAATTTCAAGTACAGAAAGGGAGAATATTTTGTGGGTAGAGGGACCCATGTTAGGACAGACAATTCATAATTTAACTTCCTTTGGCCTCAGCTGCAAAAAGAGGGTTTGGAATAGGTGATCTCCAAGGCCCCATGGGAGGGACTCATTGATGGGGTAAATTGTTGTGCGTTCATCAAGCCACCTCTTCTAATTGCACTTTCATTGCTGCAGATAAACAGTGTACCATGTTTTATAGCATGTCCCATACCAAACTTCAGAAAGTCTGTGAAGGAGTAATGTGCAAATGTGTCGAAGGTAAACTTTGTTTAATGTGTTTAGGCTGCGTGCTTGTTTAAAGCAGCCACTCATAATCTGGGACTAATCTTGGGGGAGCTGTTTGACAAACTGTCGTTTCTCAGAAGTAGAAATGTAATCTCATCTGATTGAAAGCTCATTCCTTGAGCACTGTAAAGCTACTTTTCGACAGCTCTGGGACAACCTGATAGTTCCTACTGTACAGAGGCAGAGAAATACCATCCATATGGTTGTTGGATATCCGAAGGATAACATGATGCGAAATTGTTACTTTTCACCTGGTCATTTTAGTGTAATAGGACCACAGCCTAAGAGAACAGAGGCTCCAGACTGAGCCACTAGCTCCTCTTTCTTTCCCCTTGTCCTTCCCAGATAGTGACATTCTCCATTCAGTCTTTCATCTATCAAGGCAGTTTTACTTCTTGTTGGCCAAGGAAAAGACCCAGAACTCACCAATAATCAGCAATGGACTCCATGAGGGTCTGGGTTCTTTTTGGTTTTATTTTGTTTTTCAAAATCCTTAAAATCTATACATTTCTTAGGTACTTATTGCTCCATCTTAGAGCTGTAAATCAGTCAACTCATCAATTTGGTTCCTTCAAGGGATTTTTGATTATACTCAAAATGGAAAAATTTCCTCCTTTCTTCAATGAAGCATATATATTTCTAAAGAGCTGAATGTGGAGTGACTACCCATTCTAAGAATAAGTCTCTTGTTCAAGATTTTGTTTTTGTTTGTTTTGTTTTGTTTTTGCTTTACATACTGTTTTACTTTATGGAAGAGGAGAAAATGGACAGGTCTTAGGAATCTGGTAATTGTAAGATTATTTTAGATTGTCTCAGGGCTGATGAGAAAGAACTATGTTTACTCCCAAAGCTGCCTGTTCCTTACATTAACCTAACTTGTACTGTTTTTCACAAAATCCAGCTGACTGTGGACAAATGCAGACAGAACTGGATCTGACAATCTCTGCAGCTACTAGAAAAGAAACAGCATGTAAACCAGAGATTGCATATGGTAAGTTCAAAAGTTCAATGTATAGTTCCATTAAACATGACATTTTATGAAAACATGATCAGTTAGGAAGATCTACAACTTTACACAGTGATTATATAGATACAACATTCCACATGTTCCCTTGAAGGAAAATGCCATCAATTTTCAGCATTAACATGAAAAGTTATTTATCCTTCAGCAAAGAAATAGGATTTTCATTAAAAATGATAGGAGTGAGGTGCACACGCAGCCAAGACACTTTATTCCACAGACCCCATTGAATTAAAGGTGCTAAAACATATTCAAAGAGAATATTTGAGAAGCCACAGAGGTATAAGATTTCACTACTGCATTCTTCCAGTCAATCAAGCAGAAACAGAGACAAAGACGGTTTAGGGGTCTGGGTACTTTCCAAATCCCTCCAAAGACAAGGTAAAAATATCAGTACTAAATAATTTTTAATATATCCACAGTCACAATCCATGTTTGAGACTCTCTCTATTTCAAAAGGAGCATCTCCTTCTTGTTGTCCAGACCTCAGAGCTAAATCAAATGCCCAAGTACAGTTGTAGTCTTGTCTCAAATTCCTCATAGAATTAGATCCTTTATTTTCTGTCCATAATTCCTAATGTTTATTTCTGGCTTTTTTAATAGAGAAAGAGAGAGAGAGAGCACACAGATTATACACTATTTCAAATCTTTTCTTGAAAATTGGTAGGGGGTTATTTATAAATAAAAAATAAGAACAGTGATGTTCGTGTAGCATTTTGTGTTTACCAACTGCTTTCATATATGGTTTCACACTGGTGTCCCATAAGCCCCCTTGGAGGTAACAGAGAATTATCCTTATTTTACCAATGAAGAAAGTGAGAGTCTGGGAGACTAAATAATTTGCTCAAAGTCATGCCAGAAGTAAGTAATAGAACTAGGATGCATCCTGGTCTCCAATATTATTTCCGTGATATCACGCTGAATTCTCTAAATGGAAATACAGCCATAAGAATGAATTTTGTATGGCTCATGGTCTTTCCTTCAAATTCATATCTTGAGTTTTTAAAAAATGCTAAAAAGTTGCCTAACTCAGCCAAGACCCACTGCCACTTTTAAAATACATTGAAGAGAATACTATATTGTTTTAACAATTTTTTTCTAAAATTTAGAAGAACCAAGTTATTTCTTCCCTCCATAATAGAACTATTTTAACTCTTAAATATAAGAAATCTATTTTAACACAGAGTAAATGCAATCTGGATTTAGTTCATTACATTCAAGAAAAAACTTAGCTGTCTTTTTTGGAGCTACAGGTTAATGCTGGAATAATAGAATAGAAACAAAATTAAATAATTCCCTCTATCCATCTATGGCCACAGTAGGTACATTGCCCATATCCACCATAAGTACTTAAGAATCTGAAATTCAGGACAGTCTTTAAGCTACTAATTTACACAGCCTTTAGTTCTGCCACAATGAGTTCATTCATTCATCTATATGTCTTGCTAACTAGCTAGGATCTCAAAAATAGACAAAAGCTTTTAGGTCATTCACTTCAACCCCATCGAAAGCAAAAATAAGAGGATTTTTTTTCTCAGGCCATATAGAAGAGATGGGTCCCTTCAAGCTGGTCATTTCAGAGCTGAGGTCAAACACACCATAGGTTAAACATTGATGCCTGAATGAAGAGAAAACAGGATTGAGAATGTTTCATGTCAGACAGTTGCCGATACAAGCAAAGACGGGTTGGAAAATGGAGTCCTATCAAAAACCAAAGATCAAAGCCAGTGAAGGTATCTGAAGAATGGAGGCAAGGGAACCAGAGAGTCTCACATGGCAGGCCCTAGTGATAGAGAAGGAAGGGGCTCTTTGAAGTGCCCCGTAGGCATGACTCCATTCATCTCAAAGATCAGAATCTGAACTTTACATCTTTCTAAGGCTTGTTTTGTTTGATTTTGTGTGCTTCTGTCTTTTAATTTAATATTGCTCTTATCCTAACCAGCCTGTTCTATAACAGTGATCAGAGATAGTGATTTTAAGTAGAATGAGTCATTACAGTCATGACCAGTAGAATCACACTGGGAGTATTTGGGAAGGCTTCTTGGAAGAAATGAGATTTACTGCAGGGTGCCCATAAGAGCTTGCCATGCTTCATTTCTCATATGTTTGATGGACTCTGGCTTCTATTGGACACAGCAGTAGTGGTAATAAGCATGAATTATTGTGTATGTGTGTGTTTTTTTTAACCAGCTTATAAAGTTAAGATCATAGCCATCACTGAAGAAAATGCTTTTGTCAAGTATACCTCAACCCTCCTGGATATCTACAAAGCTGGTAAGAATTCATTCATTCATTCTTTCATTCAACAAATACTTAGTCCTTACTATGTGGCAGGCATTATATTAGACACAGAGGATACAATGTGAATAACACAGCCATAGGTCCTGCCTTCATAAAATTTATATTCTATTTGAGGAGACACGTTTTTTAAAAAAGGAGATGGACAAATAAACAATTATAAATCATAAGTATTATAGTTGAAACAGATGTGGAATTAATGGGGGAAACTCCTTTGGAGTGATAGCAGATGGCATCTTTTAGGAGATGATATTAGGAGTTAGCCATTCTTAAAGGGCAGAGTAGAGGGAACCAGATGGGCAGGAGCTGGGTCATACAGGGGTTTATAAGGCATGGTGAGAAATTTGGATTTTATTCTAGAAGTTCAAAGGGAAGCTAATAAACGGTTTTAGGTAGGCAAGAAACATTTTATGATGTATGGTTTTAAAAATCATCCTGGTTTCTATTGGAGGGCACAAGAGTTGAAACAGGGAAACCAGTTAGGAGCATCTATGAAGTGCAAAATGGCTCAGATGCCATGTGAGTTTTGATAGGATAAGTGAGCTTTAGTAACCAATACAAAAAATAAATTCATATGTAAAATAACACATAAAACACTTTAAAATATGTTCCCTTTTATTCTTTAAGTAAACTGAGCTACAAATATTGTGAAACTGCTTGTAATGATATAAATAGTAACACAAATGATTCATTAAATCATGTTTAATCCCAAATAAGTTTTTTTTTTTTTTTTTAAAGAAACTGTCAGTGTTATTTTGCTTGACTCACTCACTTGGATAGGGGACCCTGTTTGTGCTTTGATTTGACAACAAGGAAGCACATCAAATTTTTCCAATTGCATGTCTACTGATAGTCATTACATGACCTGTAGCCTCAATAAGTAATTTCTCCTAATAGCAGCAGTATCGTGCATGGTACTGAACACTTTCTCAGTTGCTGCTGAACTAGCAGTAATTACATTCAAATGTTTCTAGTCCTTATGATACCATCTAACATTTTCATGTATTTACTATATCTCTATTATCAGCTAAATTATAAAAACAATTACTGAAATGTCATATTTAATTTTCCTAATTTTCTTAATTTTTATTCCCCGTCAACCCTCAGTTTTACAAACATCATTGACAAAGTTTCAGAATTCACAGGTTTTACAAAACTTAAAAGTTCATTATATTTTTTGCTCTTGTCACTAAAAACAAAAACACTTTCATACAATTAGTTTTTCTCTTAAATTGATATTTTATTTTGTTTTATATCAAACGACATGTCATTCTTCATTTTGTAACAGCTCTTGCTTCATTTTCATATTTCCTTTACTTATTTTTCTACGATCAGTTTTATCATTCATTCATTAATCTGTCAGCTTATTAAAGCTGAAACATTTTTTTCTTGAATACATATAGTATTGACATAATTGCTAGAATATCATAGGCAAATCACTAAAGCACATATATATTCACTTTCTAAATGTTTACTCCTATATCTGTCAAAGTGAATCTATCAGACTTGATATGATTTATAAACTGCCTTTGGAGTTCTAGCACTACTGGCTGCCTGTCAAAATCCCAATATTTTTCCAATTTTTATTAATGCAATTGTTTGAGGTCTTCACACTATTACTTAATTCTGTCTAGTGTATATTAGCTATGTGGTAGTGAATATCAAATATATGAAAACAATATCTAAAGTGATTTTTGTCTTTGATTGCATTATCCAGAGACACTTGATAGGTGATTCAGTCAAACTGAAACAGCTGGAAATTTCAGGATTTTTACTGAAGCCCCAGACTTCTCCCTGGCATTACATTTGCACCAATAAGGTGTTCATGTAAATATTTCTCATTGACACCTTTTTTCTCAAACAGTTTGATATGCTGTCCCGTTGTTCCTTCCAGTACCTTGAGTTCAACAAAACCCATTAAGCCATCTTCAAAGTCTCTAATTTTTCATTTTAAGTTATTTAAAACACATGTTATATTAAATAGTTGATTTTCTCAATGATTGAAATTTTATTTTATTACCTTATTTATATTTTTCAAAAAGCTGTGTTCTCATTTCAGTAGATATAAATTTTGCAATAAGTAGGACCATAAATCTAAATTGTGGCAATATGTTTACATTGTTTTTTTTGAAATGTTATCAAGTATTTCAACTCTGAAAATGTTTGATTATTTTTAACCATACACTAGAGTTTAAAATTCTAGTAGTTTCCAAATTTTTCTTTGCTTGATCAATACTCTGACAACATTTTTTCTGATTTTTATTATTTCAAATGTTTTACTGTATGAAGTTGATTTGTGATGTTATTTTTTTCTCATTGATGATCACAAGTGTTCCTTATTTGAAACACGATTGCCATTCTGACAAAATAGGTAAGTGTTTAGTACTTTGATCTTTTCACAACCCAATTTTCAAGCACTTTTTGCATACAACGTTCGCATCATAAGCAATAATAAGCCATTCCTATTTTTACTGAAATAATCAAGTGCTTTTCATTCCAGAAATACAAATTACTTATTTTGTATCAATTCTTGCCTACTATCAAAAAACGTTCCAGACTGTTCTGAATTTTCTGCAGCATCAGATGATTCCCAAGCTGCAGTTTTGTTTGTTTTTTAAAAAATTTTTTTGGCTGCATTGGGTCTTCATTGCTGCGTGCAGGCTTTCTCTAGTTGTGGTGAGCGGGGGCTACTCTTCATTGAGTTGCGCTGGCTTCTCATTGCTGTGGCTTCTCTTCTTGCAGACCATGGGCTCGAGGAGCGATGTCTTCAGTAGTTGCAGCACACAGGCTCAGTAGTTGTGACTCACAGGCTCTAGAGCGCAGGCTCAGTAGTTGTGGTGCACGGGCTTACTTGCTCTGTGGCATGTGAGATCTTCCTGGACCAGGATTTGAACCCGTGTCCCCTGCACTGGCAGGTGAATTCTTAACCACTGCGCCACCAGGGAAGTCCCTGCAGTTCTCTTTTTTTATAAATTTATTTCTGGCTGCCTTGGGTCTTCGTTGCTGCATGAGGGCTTTCTCTAGTTATGGCAAGCGGGGCCCACTCCTCGCAGTGGTGCGCAGGCTTCTCATTGCAGTGGCCTCTCTTGCTGTGGAGCACGGACTCTAGGCATGCGGGTTTCAGTAGTTGTGGCACACCGGCCTAGCCGCTCCGCAGCATGTGGGCTCTTACCGGACCAGGGCTCGAACCCATGTCCCCTGCATTGGCAGGCAGATTCTTAACCACTGCGCCACCAGGGAAATCCCTGCAGTTCTTTACTGATATCATTTCTTCTTTGTTCTCCTGTCAATTCAGAAGATTCATATTTATGATAGTTAAAAGGAAATGTTAAGAAAATTTTGCATACTTTGTTATCTAGTCATTCCGGGTGTTAGTTTTTAATATATATAGATTTTGAATTCATATAAATATTAAAACACCACACACTTACCATTTACAAAAGAATTGCTGCTCACTAACAATAAACCAAAATAAAAACTAAACTACTTAGAATCAAGGGCAACTATGTGGTTCAAGGATAATGATGTTATTATCCTATGATTAGTGTTTCTCCTAAAGCACAGGATGCATAGAGTAGGTGAGGGTATAAATGAAAGAAAGATGAGTAATTGTTGAAACTGAGGTTGATTAATTATTCTCCCTTCTGAATATGCTTGAAGTTTCCCGTAACAAAAGGTTTTAAAAAATAATAAGCCCCCCTGCAGCCACACTGCTTACCATGACAGGGGCTGACTTGGCAAATCGTGCTGGGAAGGGTGTTTAGATGTTGCTGCAACAGGAAGTCATGTAATAATGGTCACCGGGAGAGCCTAAGAACATTAGCTTGAACTAACATGAGTACACTAGAATTTATAGTACTAATTAAAGTTTACCATTTATGCATTACTATTATATGCTATTTAGCAACAGGTTCAGAATTTTTTCAGGATTTTAAAAAATGTTTTTCTTTATTTATTTTTGGCTGCATTGGGTCTTCGTTGCTACACGTGGGCTTTCTCTAGTTGCGGTGAGTGGGGCTACTCTTCATTGCGGTACACGGGCTTCTCAATGCGGTGGCTTCTCTTGTTGTGGAGCATGGGCTCTAGGTGCACGGGCTTCAGTAGTTGTGGCACGCAGGCTCAGTAGTTGTGGTGCACGGGCTTAGTTGCTCTGTGGCGTGTGGGATCTTCCCAGACCAGGGCTCAAACCCATGTCCCCTGCATTGGCAGGCAGATTCTTAACCACTGTGCCACCAGGGAAGCCCGAGGATTTAATAATTAGTATGACTCTGCCAGAGTTTAATAACTGGATATCAGTCCTGAATTTATAGCAATGAATTCCCTGTCCTGGACTCAAAAAGTTTCCAGCCTAGCAGAGGAATCAGGCATGTGGAGTGAAACATTATGATAGAAATTCAAGTATAATGGAGTAAGGGGAAGACAGATACTTTTGACAAAGAGCATCAGGGAATGTTTACTGGATACTGTGAGAACTGAAGATGCGTTTAAAGATGGGTAGACATTCAACAGGCCAACACGAAGAGGAATGCATTCCAGGCAGGGAGCCAACTTCTTGGCTACGTACTAGTTCTGTGGGAATCCTAAAGTTATCCTCCTTAAAATTTTCTAGTCTTTCGCATGTCTTGCACTGTTCTACGAAGTTGCCCATTGCCAGCTACCAAATCCTTTTTTATTTTCCTGTGTAACATATGGAGATTAATATTGTTCAACTCTAAAGAGGTTCTTTTAATTCCTGGTTCTACAAGAGTAATAATGAAAAGCGCTTATATATTGCTTACTGTGTTCTAAGCACTTTTCATATAGTAACCCATTTAATCTCACAACAGTTCTGCAGGGTAGGTTTTACTGTGATGCCCATTTTTTGGATGAGGGGTCTGAGCTTCATTTGTCTGGGGTCACACAGCCAGGAAGTGGAAGAGCTGGGGTTTAGCCTGGGGAGCCTAATCCCAGAGTCTGAAGTCTTTTTTTTTTTTCACACACACACACTGTATTTTATTTTTACAAGAGATAAATAAACTGACACCAAGCATTGTAAATGGATGACCACAACTAAAGCAACAATGATTGCAATTACCAAACACAAAACACACTCACACTATGTCATAATATTGCAGAGTCCGAAGTGTTAACCACATGGACATTGCCTATAGCCATTAGCCTGTCAATAGAAATTTACACTGAATAATAAATAGCCGTGAGGAACTGGAATTCTCGAAAGAGTTAATAATTTTGACATTGTGACAAGAATGTGATAACCTTATTTGTGTGTCTCTCAGGAGAAGCTGCTGCTGAGAAAGACTCTGAAATCACCTTCATTAAAAAGACAACCTGTGTTAACGCTGACCTGGAAGAAGGAAAACAGTACTTAATTATGGGTAAAGAGGCCCTGCAGATAAAATACAATTTCCATTTCAAGTAAGTCACCAATATTTTGGAGTCTCTGATCTTCCCTCCAAAACAGAGTGCAATTTATTCTTAAACACACTGCGTGTTCTTACGTGCCCTGCTGTTAATACGCAAACCATTAGGAGCATAAATGAAATAATGTGAGTTTAAAACAAAGAGCTCCTCAAAACCACCAGGGTGGCTAAGGACACACTGAGGATAAACCAATTGAGTGCTCAGGTCTGACAGTGAATCTGGGGGTGCTCATTGACCCCCCTTTACCACATGTGTTCCCTCAGTAAGTTCTCAGGCTGTTGTGTTTTAAAGAGGACAGTGTTTGGATACACGCTTTATTATCTGTTTTTTAAAAATAGACATTGAAACAGATGCTGTTCCTGCCTTTAACCATGGGAGCCCCAAGCAGCTTATGATCCCCAGGGTTTTGTGGACCTTCCTGGGGAGAGACGGGTCCAGAAGTGTTTGGCCGGCAACCTGATCCCTGGGCACCTGAGCAGCCTGGCCTCAGCTGAATTCAGCTCTTCTCTCTCTGTGGCCATCATCACAAATGCTTTGTTTGCATTATTTCTTGGCAGGTACATCTACCCGTTAGATTCCTTGACCTGGATTGAATATTGGCCCACAGACACCGGGTGTCCATCTTGCCAAGCATTTTTAGCGAATCTAGATGAGTTTACTGAAGACATCTTTTTAAATGGCTGTGAAAATGCCTAAAGAAGGTCAGCTGCATCCAGTTTTCACTATAGACTCCTGTTGAAGTTTCTTCCTTTTTATTTTTTTCGAGCGTTCACAGCTGGTCTTATTTGGAGACCTCACTCTACTTAGAATTAGGGACACTTGCTTTTATTAGAGAACAATTTTAAGAGCAGTAACTCTCTGAAATAACATGTCCTTGGGGGGCATGGAGACAGACACTCATTCCAAGGTTATTGGACACCAGAAGCAATAAATTGGAACCCTCCTAAAACCTACCACTCAGGAATGTTTGCTGGGGATGAAAGAATAGCCCCATTGAAATGTAGTATCTTACAAAAACATGGCCTTTGCTTGAAAGAAAATACCAAGGAACAGAAGACTGATCATTAAAGCCTGCCTTTGCTTTCAAAATGTGCGAAAAAGCGTGTTATTTTATGCTAGGTCAGCTTCAACCACACAAAGACAGGCAAATTGAGAGAGGTAGAGAAAGCAGCCCGGGAGATCTGAGAAGGCCTCACCTCAGAGCCCTCAGCAACCTGAGAAGGTAGGAGACTTGCCGTTGCCCCCTCCCCTCCTGTTGCCCTCTCCTTACCCTCATGGGGACCCCTCTACTCCCCTCCCCACCCACCCAGCACATACTCATTTCCCCTGGAACTTGTTCTCCTGGAAGGCAAGCAACCTAATGAAGAGAAATCTAGTGGGAATCAGGAGCCCTAACCAGGTCTCTGAGCCTCCACTGCGGGGTTATAAATGAGGATTTCTAACAGAAGGCTCATTTTTAAGTGACATTTTGCAGCACTTGAGATCCTATGGAAGAATTCTCACATACATTCCCATTTAATGTATCCAGAATCTCACGAGGTACAGAAATTATTATTATCCCCATTTACAGATGAGGACTTTGAGGCTCAGAAAAGTGAAGCAATTTTCCCAGCCTAGTAAGGGGCAGAGTGGGAGACCAAACCCCAAGGCTCACTCACAGTCTAAATACATCCCTCTTCCACCTCTCTGCCCCATCCTATTGCTCGTCGGGTTTAATTTCCTAAGACCAAGTCAGGATGCAGGTGGAGTTTCTTAGATTTAGTTTAACCAGCCCCACTGAAATATTACAAGGAAACATAAACTCTGGGTGAAATGGTAATAGTGACTAAAATGCATTCCCTTTTTGAAAAATCTGCCCCTTACCAGTTAGGTGAAACTACACAAGGCCCTGCAGTGTGCCTCCTAAGTTAAACTAAGATTTTCCACTTCCAGGAACTAAGGATTTATTTTTGTTAATGTCAAAACTCACATTGTAGGCACTCCCTTGGCAAAAACAACCAGTGTGTCCAATATGCCCAAACTCTCTGCCAGCGAGGGATGAAGGGCCCCTCTAGAGCAGGCCTGAAGTGCTTCCTGTCACCTTCTTGCTGAAAGCAGGGTGGGTAGGACCACTGCAGCACCCCCGAGGCACCAGTGTCTCTGAGTCATCACATCACCTTCTCCTTGAGCACTGTTTCAAATAGGTCAGCCACAGCGGCCTAATTAACCCACAATGCAGCTGAGCTTCCAAACATCAAAGCAGGCCTTTGTGAGTGAGCCTGGATCCCTGAGAAATCCACCAGCTCCTCTTCAGCAAACTCCTAAGTACTTAAACATACTTGCTTAGTGAGGCTTTCCTGACCCTCCACACAGCAGGGCCCCTCCTCAACCCTGCAGTTCTCTTCCAAGGCACTTGCAATTATTTACTTACTCATGTATAGTTCTTTGGTGTGCCGCTTCCTGGCTCTCCTGTGAGCTCCATGTGGGCAAGGTCTGGGTCCTTTCTCTTCATCACTGTCTCCTGTTCCTGGCACAATGCCAGACACATTCTAGGGACTCAGCAAGTGCTTGTGGATTCACCAGTGAGTGTGGGGCATCAGGAGACCCGGGTTCTAGTATGGCTGTGCCCCTGGCAGGGGTTTGGGACAAGCCTCTTCACCTTTCTGATGGCCTGTGAAACAAGGGAGTTGAAACAGTCTAATGCCTCTTTTTTTTTTTTTTTTTTTTTTTTTTTTTTTTGCGGTACGCGGGCCTCTCACTGCTGTGGCCTCTCCCGTCGCGGAGCACAGGCTCCGGACGCGCAGGCTCAGCGGCCATGGCTCACGGGCCCAGCCGCTCCGCGGCACGCGGGATCCTCCCGGACCGGGGCACGAACCCGTGTCCCCCGCATCGGCAGGCGGACTCCCAACCACCGCGCCACCAGGGGAGCCCTAATGCCTCTTTTATCTAGAGCTCCAAGAAGAAATTTTACAATCTTATGAAACAGAAAACAAGACTACGTGGCATGTAAGCACCCAGATGTTAGGTATGTATTTCTTCCTATAAATGTGGAGGGAACTCAGAAACGTGAATGAGTATGTGAGTTGGAGGAGCTTCCAAAGGCTTCCTGGAGATGGACAGCAGGATTTGGGTAGGTAGAGAGGGACAGGAGGGTCTTTCTGGTTGAAGGAAAAAGCACAAGGCAGGTTTCCACTGGGGGTAAGCAAGACAGTTTAGGTGGTAAATAGTTATATGCTTATTTTAACATGTATTAGAAAACTATACAACGAGCACAACAAAGCCATGATATAAAATTCTCTTTGAAAATAAATTTATCTGTCAAAAAGTCTATTTAAGGAGTTTTTAAGTAAATAAAAGTATAGGTTGTTCTAAGGGCAAAACTCATGAGGTTGGCATGTACATACTTGAAGTTTAGGAAACCCTGTCTTAAGAAAATATGTGGAATTTACAGCCAGCCAAGCTTAAAGCAGGGAGCTTGACTCCTTATTTCTCAGCGAGGGGTTCTAAGCCAAAGTCATGCTCAGTTTTATTTTCCAGCCCCTGTGATGCTCATTTATTCAGCAACATCCAACAAATATGTTCTGATGGGTCATCGCAGGTCAGGCCCAGTTCTAGGAGCTTGGTACCTAGATCCTTGCCCTTGTGGAACTTAGATTCCAGCGGCCGGAGACGTGCGGTAAATAATAAAGTCAATAATTAGGGGATTGACCTTGAATGTTGGCAGGTCATAAGAGCTGTGGGAAAAAGAAAAAGCCCCAGACTAAGGGAGATTGGGAGTGGTGGAGAGAGGGGTTGCAGCTCAACAGAGTGGTCAGGTCAAGGTGGGCTTCAGTGAGAAGTGAGACTCGAGCAAAGACTTGAAGGTGGTAAGAGTGAGCCATGTGGTGATCTGGGGGGGTGAGTGTTCCGGGCAGAGGGAGCACCTAGTGCCCGAGCTGAAAACAGGAGCACACCTGGTATGTTCCGGGAAGAGCAGGGAGGCTGGCGTAGCAGGTGCAGACTGAGCAGAGGGGAAGTAGGGGGAGACAAGGTCAGAGAGGTCACAAGGACAAGATTGTGCAGGTCATGGACAGGGTGCTGGTTTTACTCAGAGGGAGAGGGGAGTCACTCCAAGGCTCGGAGCAGAGCAGTGACATGGTCTGTCTTACCTGTTAGGAGGATCATGCTACTGCTCCACTGAAAATGAGGCAAGGGTCAGAACAGACCAGTTAGGAGGTTACTGCAGTAAACCAGACAAAAGCTGATGGAAATTCAACAAAGTTGAGTTTATGGAGCTTCTCACTCAATGGATGTTAGAAAGAACTTGTTATAGGATTTGGGCTTGTGATGGATTATTTGGGGAGGGTTCAGGGAGGTGGGCTTTGCTCTGGGATGGATGCTGTCAGGAAGCAGAGGTAATCCTCTGATTGAGCATATTAATTCTTATCTAACTGGGAAGAAAAGAAGAAGCAGTCCCTCACATTAGTCAGGAAAGGGGGATATTTGGTCATTCTTGCATTTCAGATTATATTCTTGTTTTATTCTCTGCTCAAACATGATTATGGAGCATTCTTTTTTTTTGTCTTGATCCATTTTGTCTGATGCCGATGTTCTGTGACATCAGACACAGAGAACACCACAGCTTGGCTCTGAGAACCAGGCCAGCTCCAAGGGACACTACCAAGGGACACTAAGACCCAGCTCCCAGTCTAGCTCCCAGCTGTCAAGGGCTACTCTCCCCTTTCACAGACCCTTCTTCCTAGAAAATGCATACTTGGGACTTCCCTGGCAGTCCAGTGGTTAAGACTCTGCGCTTCCACTGCAGGGGGCACTGGTTCAATCCCTGGTTGGGAAACAAAGATCCCACATGCCACGAGGTGCCGCAAAAAAAAAAAATTAAAAAAAAAAATATGTGCACACAATGGACAAATCTGCATACTATTTCAGAGGCCCCTTGCAAGTGCACACATTGACCTCATGACTGAAAACCTCTGTCTCAGAGCTGGGAATTTAGCAGCCAAATCTGGGAGGTTCTCAGAGATACAAAGAGGAAAACCTGCAGCCTAGGTTTTCCCTACTCCTGAAATCAGACTGATTCTGCGAGTTTAGTGTGATGTGAGAAACGTGTCACCAGGGGCACGATCTTTAACTTTGACTGGAGATTAAAATATCCCTTTATGCTTCTGAATCAGAAAGAAAGGCAGAAAGGAAGACAGGAGGAAGAAAGGAAAAAATGAAGGAGAGAGGGTGGCGGGTGGGAGGAGAGGGGAGGGAAAGAGGGAGGAAGGGACGGGGGTTTGTTTAAAGATGAGAACTCCATTTCTAAGAACCTTCTGGATTCTTCTTGGTTGGCAGGGTCCCCACCCTGACAGACATGTTGGCAGAAACCGATCCATTCCTTGGAACATGGTGTCCACTCCTTCACTGTTTCCATCATTATAATCAGATATGTGTGTATTACGTACACCATCATGAGTTATATAATCCTCAAATGTCCAAACCAGGAAGGACCTGGGAAAACAGGCCCAGAGGAGCGGCTTCCAGTGGTCACAGCTCTGCACAGCGCAAGGGCTGGGACACAAGCCCAGGGCCTCTGACTCTGAGCTCAGTGTTCTTTCCACCACACAGTTGAATGGAGGTTACAGAGAAATCAATTTGGGCTCCCTGCAAAGAAGCATTTCCTTAGAGCCAGAGCTGTTCAAAGATAGACTAGGCTCTCTAGGAGGGACCAGGTTCCCCATCACTACCACTGTCCAGGAATGTTGCAGGAGCTCTCAAGGTAGGAGGTTGGCCCCAATGACATCCAGTGTCCCTGCCACTCTAAGAGGCCATTAACAGAAAGGAAAACATCTCTTTTCCTTCCTTACACCTCCATTTTCACATCTGAAAATAATTCCCACTTCAGAGGATTTCTGTGAGACTTAAATAACACAGGTCATGCACATAAAGTGATGAGCACAGGGCCTGGCACGATAAGTGTAACTTGCCGTTGTTAATAATACAGCCCTGGCACATGCTAAGTGATGAATTCAACAAAGTTCTTGCCTGGCGTCATGCTGATTGCATTTCGTGGAGTATTCTGTTGACATATCACACCCATCCTGTGGTGATTGTCATCATCCTTACTGTTAGGAAGGAAGCAGCTGAGGCCCCGGGAGGCTCAGTAATTTGCCCCAGGTCTCATACCTTCATGAGCAGTAGGGCCACAACTCAAATGTGCATCTTTTGGGCTCTGGCAGCCATGCTTCAGCGTCTGAGCTGACCGCCTTCTCACACACGGGAAGGGTAGGAACATGGTCATCGTGTAATCCTAGCAAAGTCTCCGCCTCCCTGGGCCTCAGCAATGAGTATGTTCATTATATGCTCTCTAAGCTGTCCCTGTGCTAGGTCCACAGGTGAGGCAGAGTGAGGCCGACGAGGGCTCTGGGGACAGGTACTGGGGCAGTGGGAGCACTGACATTGGTGTAGGAAAATGAAGGAAGGTGGCATCAGAGAGAAATTTCATAGATTTGCAAAATGTGTCCTGAAATCGTCTTCCACGTGGATATAACACAATTTGTAAAACTCTGAATTGACAGGTTCTCCTACCTCCCCTCAAAAGACTCTAATTTGCCAGTAGAGTTGAGGTTTTTTTCTTTTGTGAGCCTCCTACATAGAATCATAAAATACTGAAGATAAAGATTCCGTAGAGATCATCTAATCAAACTCTCCCCGTTTCACAGATGAGGAAAAAGGCCAGGAAAGAGCAGGGACTCTCCAAGGGTCCCATGTGGGAATCAGGGATGGAACCAGAGTGCCAAGCTCCTCTTCCCCATATTAGTGCCTGGTGTCTGCTCCCACCAGCTGGGCCTAGGGGCAGACGGGCAGAGACCAGAGCCCAGGGGGTGGGGCCCAGGGCTAACATTGCTAGCAGATGAGATGAGAGAAATCAGACCTGTCCTGGAAAGAGTGATTTTTGTTTGGCTGTAGTTGTGTGTGTGTGTGTGTGTAAAAGACAGACACAGACAAAGGAGTGGTTACTATGGGGAAGTGACAAGGGGAAGAAGTAAGACCTGCCCTGGTTAGGGACCTTGGGAAAGTTCCTGAAGCTCGTCCAGCCTCTCGGTTTGCCTCTCTATCCAGTGAGAGTAGGATGAGCAGCCTTGAAGGGATGTAAGGATTAGAAATAACACCTATGAGCCCACTCAGGGAGTGCAGCCTGTGTAGGCCAGCTGGCTGTGATCTCTAACTCCCACAGCTCCCTGTGCCTCTGTTCTTTCTTTTGGAAATGAGGTAGTAATTTCTCTGGGCCCAACATACAGGGTTGTTGCAGGATGAAATCAGATCAAACAAGTGAAAGAACTCTTAAGCTGTAGAATTTTGAACAAATATGGAAATGGCATTAATAATCAAAAGCATCTTTGTGCTGATACCACAGGCAGAGACTGCCTGGTGTGGTTTTAAAAGATTAGGAAAGTGTCCACTATCTTAAAAAACAATCTCCCCCTAGTGCCTCAAATTTCTCTATTAAAGCTTCATTCCTTTGGTCCTGTAGGCTGGCAGTCTTAGAGCAGTGCTTCACAAAGTGCTGAAATGCACATTCTCAGGCCCCACCTCAGACCTACTGAATCAGAAACTCTAGAATTGGAGCACTGAAATCTATACTCTAAAAAGATCTCCAGGAAAAGCATAGGCACATTAAAATTTAAGAAGTATTGTGTTAGATCTTGTGAAAATGCAGGCTCTGATTCTGTTGGTCTGGGGTGGCCAGAGATTCTGCATCTCCCAGGTGATGCCTATGTTGCTGGTTCTTGGACCTAACAAGGCTCTAGATTGTTCTATAAAGTCAGGGATTCTCACATAAAGGGAAGCAACCCTTTAACAGCCGACACTTTAGTTGAGAGTCGTGCACAAGGCCTTTCAGGAATGGGTCGCAGAAAAGACTGAGGAATTCTGGGGACAAGAGAAACACAGGGCAGCAAAGAGAAAGAGGTCTTAAGAAAAAAAGAGGGGGTAGGAGGTGCTAAAAGAAAACGAAATTGCCTTTGTAGAATGTGGCCCAAGCAGGTCTGGGCATCAATTTATCCTTTTACTTACCAAGTGCTGGCTACATGTTAGGCACTGTGATATGTTCTTTACGTTCATCGGCTCAGTTAATCCACAAAACAGCCCCATGAGTTTCGTACAGAGGAATAAACTGAGGAACACAAGTCACTTACCCAAGTCACTCAGCTAATAAGTGGTGGAGCCGGGATTTAGAACTCAGGCAGCCTGACTCACTAGCACTAATTCCACCTCAAATTTGGCCTCTGCCCTCAGGAAGCTTATAGTCCCATGAGGAATATGGGCGAGGACTGATAATGGCCCACACTTGAATGATGCCCGTCACGTGCCATATTCTGAGCACCTTACATACAGCTGCTGTTTTAGCTCTTGTAGTGGTTCTACAAGACGGGGGCAGGGCGCTGCTGCATGGGCCTGACTGTGTGTGGAAGTGCATAAGACAGGTCTCTCTGTTCCTTTTGGTTTATGTATGGAGGTACTCATATCGCCCAGTGTTCCATGTCCTAAGCAGGAAAGCTTCAGTCCAGAAACAGCCTCTGCAAAGGGGCCTCCAGAACCGGGTCCAAGCCCCACTTTGCATCCTCAGCTTCCCACCCCCTCACCACTTCCCAACACCGCCTCTGGGATGGCCTCCCTGCTGAAGAGCAGGGGCACTGCTCTCTTCTGCCCACCTTGGCTCCTATAGCCAGACCCAAGTTCATGCAACAGAAGGCCCTGTCTGCCTCAGGCAGGCCTGGAAGACCAGGCTGTTGCCCCTCCAGACAGGCGCTGGATGAGGGCCCTGCTGAGCTGGCTAGTCACTACTGCTGCTGCTGCTGCGGGCCCTGACCCACCAGAGGCAGCAGCTCTGACCTGCACCTCCTCCCCTGCCATTTCTAGCACATGCCCTCCCCACCTCCCTCCCCCACATACCAGAAATCACTACCTTGGCACGGGGGATTCAGAAGGTTGCCTAACAGATGAAAACTGACCTAACATGTTTGCAAACCTATTTGACAATACATTTCAAGAGCCAAAATATGTTTATATCCCTTGATCCGGTAATCCTCCTCCTGATGGATTATTTATATAAATTCCCAAAAGCAGAGGGGGCAGGGAAGTTCATACACAAAGATCTTCTGTGCAGGATTAATGATTTATTCAGTAAATATTTATTGAGTTCCTTCTATATGCCAGGCATAGTTCTAGATGGTGTAATCAAGATAAACAAGGTCCCTGCTCTCCTAGGGATTATGGGCAGAAAGACGATAAATATCTACATAAATGAGAAAAATAATCTATTTACTAAATTATCTGCAGGGAATTAAAATAAAGGTCTGCAACTGAGAATAACTGGGTGACTGCTCTTGATGGGGTGGTCAGGGAAGGTCTCTCAGATGTCACTAAATAACATGACATTTAAGCCGAGATGCTCAGGCAAGAAGGGGCAGCCATACCGAGGCCCAGAGGAGAGCGTTCCAGAGGGGAGGCCAGTGGTTCAGGAAACTGCAAGCAGGCTGATGCGCTAGATCAAAGAAAGCAAGTGATGGAAAATGAAGTCGGAGGAGTGGGAGGGGCCAGATTAATAGGATTTTGTAAGCATGGATGAAATGTCTAGATTTGATTCAGTAGGGAGTACTAAGCAAGGCAGGTGAGACCACATTATAGATAAGAAAGGGGCAGGGAGACCAGTTGGGAGCTATTGCAGCTGTCTTGGCAAGAAGTAATTGTAGCTTGAACTAGAATGGTAGAAATGGAGACGAAGAGACATGAATGGATTCAGGATATTTTTGGAGGTAGGGCTGAAAGGCCTTGCTGAAGGAATTGGGATGGGGGTGATGAAGACGAAGGACTCAAGGTTTACTCATGGATTCTTGGCTCGAGCTGCTGCAGGTGCCATTTATACGGCTGGGGAAAGCAGGAGAAGTTGCAAGTTTAGGAAAATAAGAAAGGAAGATGTTATGGTTTGAACTGTGTTCCCCCTAAAAGATATGTTGAAATCCTACCCCCCAGCGTCTCAGAATGTGACCTTATTTGGAAACAGGGTGGTTGCAGGTGTAATTAGTCAAGGTAGGATGAAGTCATACTGGAGTAGGGTGGGTCCTTACTCTAATGTGACTGGTGTCCTTATAAGAAGAGGGACATTTAGACACAGAGACAGAGGCACACAGAGTGAAGAACACAGCCACATGAGAGAAGCCAGCCACATGAAGAATTTGATTCACACAGGAACTAGCAGTAAAGGCACATGGATATTGAGGCCCTTGACCTGTGCATGTGAGGCTCCTTCAAATCCCCGCAAGGTAGGGACCTGAAGCCTGAAGCACAGCTGAACATTCTGGTGATGGTTAAGTGGCTTTAGCTGAGGGGAGCACAGGTACTTAATTACTTCGGAAGAAGTGATCGAAGCAAATAGCACAAATTAGAAAAATATGATGGAAGACAACAACCCATTTTATAATAGCAAATATAATCAATACACTGAGTAAATAAGACTTGAAGTGTATAATCATAAATCAACTTTACTTTGTCTCCCACCCCCCTCTAAAATGTTTTTCAGAGGAAAGGGAGAGAAGCCCTTTTTCTGACCTTTGATGAAAACTCAAGCTTCCTATGACTTTTCTGATCATCTGATCATTCTCAGGACATAAAAACTCCTGTGACCACTTCAGTCACCAAACAAATTCTATTTTATAAATCGGGCCCATACAAAAGCAAAATCCAGGGACTTCCCTGGCAGTCCAATGCTTAAGGCTCTTCGCTCCAACTACAGGGGGCACGGGGTTCCATCCCTGATTGGGGTAAAATCCCACATGCCACACAGCACGGCCCAAGAAAAAAAGCAAAATCCAAACTTGATTTAAAGTTCAATCTTTTTTCCCAACCAGGGCTTGCTGCAGGTGGAACCCCTATAGCTGGAAATGGGGGCATGGACAGCTGCTTTTCCTTCCCCAGACTGCCCTCCCCAGTTTGCTAACTGTGGCCTCTGACCTCTCCAGGGCTAAGTGGTTGGTAGTGAGGAGACAATAAAGGGGAGCAGGAGAACTCTTACTCAACAGCACTGTCGTAAGATGGCTTTAAAGCTTACTTCTGTCTTGGGCACATCTATGGAATTTTCAGACACTGCTCCCAAGCTCTGAGGACCTCTCACCCTTACACAAGCATCACATTACCTTGTATCCCATTGGTAACCCCTTCTGCAGCCCTAGGAATCCAGCGGTACCTTCAGTTTGTCCCCCTGTTGGACAGACCGAAGAGGCCTTCACATCAGTTCTTCCAGTGTGTGGCCCACTTCTCGTCCATGGGAACAGCATCCTTTGCACAAACCAGCTTTGGGAGTTCAGGCTGATCTGAGCAGCGCTATCTCTTCCTTGTCTTATTTGTCTAAGATGACACCCATCTCTCAATCTTTCAGTTTCTCTGGTGGCTGTCAGATGAAAGTCTACTATGTCTCCCCATCTCAAACCACCGTAGACACGAATTATGCTAAGTAGACTCCATGAAGTTCTTTTCTCTTGGTTTGAGAAGGGGGAAGCACAGCAGCTCTCTCCAACACATTCAATCTTTATTCAACCCTAATCTCCTAATGACAGAGCAGAGGGTCTCGGGATCTTTCTATAGCACCCTACTGCCAGGTGGTATAAAGGGTGCGTGCGCGCGCGCACACACACACACACACACACACACACACGCATGTGTGCCCATATAGGGGGATCAATGATGAATCCACTGCTGTTTCTCAAGGGTCTCAATCTGTTAGGGAGACTAACACCTGCATCCATCAGCACAAGGCAGGATGGTTCCTTTTGGGCACAGTGGAGAATGCTCCACGGAGAAGGCAAGTTCTGAGCTGGGTCTTGAAGAATGACTAAGATTTGGACAAGCTGAAATGAAGTCTTTTCAGAGAGAGGTAATAATGAGAGCAAATGCCCAGCATGGGAACAGAGGGAGCTGTGTGGAGACCCCTGGGTGGCTTATTTCAATGAGACGTGTAGAAGATAAGGCTAAGCCAGACCAAAAATGAACAACACCAGGGGTTTGGATTTTTTCCTGCAGGAAGTGAGAAGTTTTGAAGGTTTGGAAAGGGTAGCAGGATGGAGGGCTGGGGAGGGCAGTGACTAATTCTTGGTGAAATGTGTTCTTCATTTCCTTGAATCATTAACCAGGGCCCCATTAAGAAGAAAAACAAAACAAAGACCTTCCAGGACCTGCTTTCTTTTCCAGGAAAACCCTTGCCCTTTGGAACCTCTCACAACTTCAGCTTATAAAGACATCCAATCCTGTTTTTACTGTTAGCTAAGGGGCCTTGGCACAGCTGCCAGGACCCTCCTCCAAGCTATGGGACCCTCAGCTTCAAGCCTGATGGAGCTGTTCGTCCCATCTCCCCATGGTCCCCTGGAAGGGGCTGCCCTCTGGAAGAGGCTGAGGAGAGGGGCTTCCCTTTCTGAGCAGGAGGGCTATGGAAACCTTGCCTTTATGAGCCCAGCCACAAAGGCTCCGCCCTGGGCCCACTGGAGCCAAATGGGAAAAATCCAGGAGGTAGCCAAGCCAAGAAAACAGCAGGTTTGGATTCAATCCCAGCTCTCCCCTTCTTTTCTGATCTTGAGACCTCACTCAGCTTCTATGTCTTAATCTTTAAAATGGAAATAAAGTCATCTACCTCACAAGGTTGCTGTGAAGATTAAATGAGAGTTTGTGATCCTAGCTAGCACATAGCAGATGCTCAATAAATATTCTCCCTCCTTCTTCCCCCAGCATCTCTCTATGTCTCAGTTTCTTTGCCTACTAAATGTGGTGGGGATTCAAGGATAAAGTTGAATCTGACGAAGTTTCCAAACCTCTGCCATCTGTCCCACAAGAGGTCCTGGGGAGAACAGAGGGTCTTTCTCTGCCATGTCTGAGCTCTGGGAGCTATTTCTTCTTTTATTATTTTCAACAATCAAAAAAAAAAAATCACACACAAAAAATCACAAAACCGCTTAGTAGTAGTGCACATTGGCACACACTTGGAATGAGCCCACACCCCCCAACCTCTCCCCAGTACCACCGCCTGACTCAGTTTCCCCATCTGTAAAGCAGTTGTGTCCCTTCCCTCTCTGCAACTGCCCACTAGGTCGGGAGGACGGTGCCCAGCAGAGGGCGCTCTGAGTGTGACCTCCTGGCCACCGCCCTGGGGAAAGGCACCCGGCCAAGGAAAATTCTAGTGAAAAAAACGAAGAAAGGATTCCAGGTTTATGAGTCCCAGACTTTGAAAAACAAAACTGCTGAGTTGTCTCCTGAGTTAGGGAAAAAGAACACCACAGCCGCCTCAAGATTTCCAGGAAACAATTTGTGAAGGCTTTGGGCAAGGCTGGCAGGGGGAGCTGGGGAGGCCTGGCTTGGGATGCTGTGGGAGGTGGGAGATGGGGGTGGGCGTGTGCCTGTGGGAGCTTGAGAGTTGGGATGTTCCTGGGCGGTTCTTGGGGTGGAGTTACGTGACTGTGTGGGTTTACATCTGTATGTGTGTTTGTGTGTCTGTGGGCAATCCCACAGGTATTTATTGAGCACCTTCTATATTCTTTTAGGTGATGGGGATGCAACAGCAAATGAAACACAGCCCCTGAACTCAGGGAACTGAGTTTACTGAGAGATGCAGAGTAGCAGACATTTCAGTTCAGAGTGCAGGCATCCCAGAGGTGAGTGGAGGGCAAATGCTGGCTTTGTGGCCAGGCAGCCTGGGATGTGAGTCCAGCCACCCACCAACTACATGACCCTGGAGATCCCTGATACTCAGTCTCCTTAGCTGGAAAGTGAAAATATTAAAAGGACATCCTAGGAGATAGCAAGCGTGTGTAAATATTTGATGACTGGTCTCTATCAGGTGCACACAAGGTCTAACCCTGGATAAGCATATATGGTGTGTGTAGTCCCAGTGAGCTACGTGCAGGGCATTAGCTCACCTGCTTAGGTCATGTGTGTGACATGCCAGGCTCTACCAGAGGTTGTAAATCGTGGCCATCAGACACAGTTTGTGGGGGTGCTCATTTGGTTAGGGTTTGTTTTTTGGAGCGTTCTAAAAATCAAGACACTGCACA
Organism: Leucopleurus acutus; assembly: GCF_964270905.1. Taxonomy (NCBI): domain Eukaryota; kingdom Metazoa; phylum Chordata; class Mammalia; order Artiodactyla; family Delphinidae; genus Leucopleurus; species Leucopleurus acutus. Next base: position 13,669,335 of record NC_139150.1, read on the forward strand.
TAAAAATCCAGATTTCCAGGTTCTCTTGAAACCTTGGAAGATGTGGCCATCCTGCAAGTATTTGCATGTGTGTGCCTGTATGCCACGGTCTCTGCTTCCCAGAGATGTGTCCTTTCCAGGAGCACCCTCCCTCCTGGCCAGCTTCCAGGCCTGTCCTTGGAGGGACTCCAAGGTGGCTTGGGAGAGCTCATGTGCAAACACATTCTCTGTGAACAGAGAAGCAGGACCAGGCAGGGACTGATGCCAGGGCCCTGGCCTCCCCAGGCAGCTCTGGTTTCAGCAATCAGAGGGGATGGAGACCACTGTGGGCCCTCCCCAAGGCTCTCTGGCTGTGTAGCTGGATGCTGGTTACAGAAGATAGCAACCAAGGATGGCAGCCAGACAGACTAACTTTTCTTGTGTATTTGATTTTGCATTTTAAAAATTCCTGCATCCTAGCTCCAAAATGATTAAGGCAATGATCTCCCAGAAAAAGAAAATTTTTCTAGATGTCTATACTATGGTTCTTCTAAAAATGAGCAAATAGCCTCATGGTAGAAGCTAAAAATATAACTGTTAAACACATTTTGGGAACCCACAGATGTGAAAGGTAGGATGGATGTTTTCCTAATATTCCTGGATCCTCTTGAGATGGCAAATAAGTCTCTCTTAATAGATACTTACTAGTGTGCGAGATGTAGCCTAGGTACGAGGGTACTACAAAGATGAATACACCCTGCTCCCTGGCTCTCGGGAAACTCAGTCTTGTGGAGAGATGTCCAAGAAGAAATGAATGCAGGAACAAGAAAGGACAGGGGTATTATTGAGACATTTGGGGTCAAAAGACACCAGAACATAGAAGAAGATGCCTCTGGACCTCTGATTTACAGTGCAAGCTCTTTCCCCAATCTGAGTTCCCGTTTCCCCTTTTTAGACAAGAAGCTCGGAAGAGATGAACAAACATCAATCCCACGTTCACAACCCCAGCCCCCAGCTTGGGTATTCTTTGAGGGAACACAGGCTGCAGCCCTTTGGTTCTTAGCCTCTTACTCCCTGCCCCACATACTTGCTCCCAAGTCTTGGCTTGTGCTGGGAATTCATCTGGCTTGAGCGCTGAAAAAAATCCATCAGAGGAGGTTTTTCTCATTGCTTTTTCTTGAAAAAAAAAAAAAATCTGGAGTCCAAAAAGACCAGGCATCTAGTGGAAGCTTCCAGCATCCATTATAGGGGGTTCCTGGTCCAGGTGAGGAGAGCAGCCCCTCAACAGGTAGGAGAGTTGTACCCCTTCCCGAGCACCAGGGTTTGAATGGTTAAAGAATTTGCCCTGAAGGATTGTTCTGAGGTCATTCTCCCACTTTTCAGATGGGAAAAAGGAGGCCCAAGGATGGAGTGGACTTTCCCCACAGTCCTGAAGTCAATGTCAGAGGCAGATCTCTTGATTCCTGAGTAAGGGCTCTGTTCACTCACTGATTTTTCTCTCTCAGGCTGAGTCCTCAGGACGGAGGGAGAGGAGGACCCCCAGGATACATTGCTCCTCAGGCAGATATCAACTGCTTTGGGGCTAGAACATCAAGATATTCTTGATCTGATCCAGCAAAAAGCCCGGGAAACCCAACCTCACAAATGTAAGTGTGAAGGAAGAGCAATAATTCTGTAGCCCAGTAAAAGGCATTGGAGGTCCAGGCACCCACCTTCAGAAGAGTCTTTAGGGCTTCCCTGGTGGCACAGTGGCTGAGAGTCTGCCTGCCGATGCAGGGGACGCGGGTTCGTGCCCCGGTCCGGGAAGATCCCACATGCTGCGGAGCAGCTGGGCCCATGAGCCATGGCCGCTGAGCCTGCGAATCCGGAGCCTGTGCTCCGCAACGGGAGAGGCCACAACAGTGAGAGGCCCGCGTACCGCAAAATAAATAAATAAATAAATAAATAAAAATAAGAAGAGTCTTTATTGCCAGAGTCCATGAAAGAAGGAATTTGACACGTAGCAAAAGCAAACTTTTAGAACAAGGCACGCAAGTGGCCAGAGATGGCAAAGAGAAGCAGCAGGTTGACCAGCATTGACCCAAAGTTGTCTGCCTTCCTCATTATTGGCCTCTTAAGAGCTTGTCTTTATCAAAGGGTCCATCTGCCAAGCTCTTTGCCTGGACCACTTTACCATCCCTGTGAGTGTCATTGGTACCTCCATCACAAAGTGAAATCCCCATGGCACTTTCAAAGTGGCCAGCCCCACAAATAATTGGAAAACCCCTAGGGACAGGTCTGGAGCCTACAATTCAAAAAACTTCTGAGGTGCTTTGTTTCTTTCCTTAAAATCTGGAAATCTACTGAGATAGGGAAAATCACCAGACATAGAAACTCCCTTCAAAAAAGAACCCCAGATTTCTTTTCAAATTTTTGTTAGAATGCTATTTCTAACTTCACAACACCCTGAAAAGGGCCAGGCCAAAGATACTTAATAAACATTTTGTGATGATGGTGAAATCATCATTAATGATTATTACCTTAAGTAAAAATGATTATGGATAGTGTCTTGAGTATTAGTCATTCACTGAACAAATGTTTGACAGCCTCCTCTGTGCTAAGTCAGGGGAAAGAACAATGAAGAAATCAGACACAGCTTTACTTTAACACCTTTAATTAACTTAATTTCTCATATTCATATAATCCACATAGTCTAGTGGGGCAGAAAACTAGTTGTAAACAGGCACATTTTAGAAATTGCCAGTTATAATAAGTACAGTAAGAACCAGATGGAGATTAACAGAAGGAAACTTGGGACATTTTAAATCATCACACCAAAGCAGAGAAGGTGTACTATAGGCTACAGTTTTTACAAGATCATTTGGTATATTTCTTTGTTTTATTGTTGATATCAGCTGTGTGTGAGTTACCATGGGGAGGTATTGAATTTGGGTTGAGGAACCCAGGACAATTTGGTCTTCTAATCTACTAGGTGACTGATAACATGTAATCATCTGTTTAATTAAATTTCCTGGTTCGGGAACCAGAAGTTTACAGAGGAGATTTAGATGATGCTAGCAGGAAAGCTGTTCACTAATTGTTTTTACTAAACACAAGCTGTGAGTATGACAGGGACAAAGCCTGCAGCTGGCAATGAAAAGAAGGAATATAGAGGCAAAACGAGGAATGTTTGGTATTTATGAGTAGAGGAAGTAGTAGCCCATTATGGGCTCCACGTTTTAAGGGTTGCTGACAAACAGAAGCAGCCCAAATGGCTGGCATTAGCTGACTGGATATGCTCATCTGGTGCATTCATATCTAGGAGGCAGCTGTCATGAGAACAGGAGCTCGGTCTGCCTCATTTACTGCTATAATCTGGGGCCTGGCTTTTGGAAAGGAGAAAAACAGTTTTCTCATCTCTTCTTGATGATCTTAATAAATGGAGCAAGGCATGTGATGTGCTCCGATTAGAGCAGTGTCACTGTGACTGATATTAAATAAAGTGTAGCCACTATTACTGTCACTGTTATTTTTACCATGACCACTGACCTCAATCCTCTAGATGCTTACGCTCCGATCTGGTCCTGCCCCCTCACCACCTGCAAGGCTAATGACCCAGGCCAATGTAATCTTTCCCTCCTCCAATGCCCATCTGGACTATAACACATGGAAAGTCACAGTTATTGAAGAAAAGGTTGAACGGCTGGGACACTAGAGGCAAGCCAGCCCAGGAGAGAATCCCAGTTTCCACCTCTGGGACCTGGGAGCATCTCATTAGATCCATGATTTTTTTTAACCGTGTCCCTAGAGCCTAGAGGCCCGGACAGGGAGGAGAGAAGCCCAGCGCACAGGCTCCCAGCTGCCTGCTCCGCTTAACAGAAAATCCTTGCTTCTAGCTGGTTTGTACGTTTGGGCTCTATGTGAAAAAGCATTTGAAGACACAGTCCCACAGCTAATACAAATTTTGAAAAAACCCAATGCATTCTATGATCTTTAAGGTCATTTTCCACTAAAAAACAAACAAAAACAAAAAAACTATGGACTATTATTTCTTGAATTATTGCTTAAGCATTCATCTATTTATCTACCGCCCCCCAAATACTTTAGTGGCAGGGAGAAAAAAAAGAGCAGAAGTATCCTGACTCCTAGTCCAGTGCTCATTCCAAAATAGAAATATGTCCTCCAAAATATCACTATGGATTTCAGATGGGGGCAGAGAAGGAAGACACAATCCCTTTCATTCCAGTACTGAACTGTCAGCGCCTTGTCAGTTTTCACCATTTTTCTCTTCTGCATCTCAGAAGGGATGAAAAATCTCTCCTCTAGGAAACAGGGCAGGCCAGGAGGTGGTCAGACACTTACGGGGCTTGTCACACGTGCTCTACCATCTTCAATGCAGAATGGCTCACCAAACTTTAATTTTCCATAGTCCTCCTGGCCACTCAGTCCTTAGTTCCTTGCAGGAATCACAAGCTCAAAAGGCTACAAGGCTAGCAGGCAACTTCAATGTCAAGAGCCTGACAGCTGAAGGATTGGGGCAAAACTGGAGAATGGAAACCTTTTGGTGCTTTGTAGAACAAGCAGAGCAGATTATGGATGTGAGTGGGACTGCTGAGGCTCAAACATTCCCTACTGCCCTGTGTGTGCTTTCTTGTTCCCCAATCATGGCCCCAGGTTCATACCACCAGATCTTAGGCCTTAGCCAGATGGACTACTTTTCTTCTTAAACTTATTTTTGGGAAAAAGAAATTTTTTTTTCTACTGGGTAGAGATGAGTGGTCTCCAAAGGGTTTCGATTCCTTTCTGAGTCAGGTTAAGCATCACTGGGCTCCGCTTTCGATTTCTGCAGGCTTGCCACTTGCTGAGGGCTCAGAGGTCCCCTGGTGATGCCCCCTCTATTTCAAGAGCCCCCAAAAATAAGTCGAGTGACTACAGATAAGTTTTTGGTACTTTCCAAAATTAAACTATTTCCCTTGGTAAATTTCCACCAAATGAGCTCAGTAATCTGAAAACAGGATGTGGCACATGAAGACAGTAAAGTCAGGTTGCCTGCTCACTTACACTGGCCCGGGGCAGGGAGGAAGGGGGCGGGTGGGAGAGAGGTGGGAGCAGAGAAGGGCTTTTAGAGGTCCCACTGCACTGAAAATCAATGAATTTTTAAATCAGAGACTCAAAGCTCTAAATCCTTTTCTCTTAGAATTGAACGTGACCACAGAAGCCACCTCTGGTCAGTGTCCCACAGATTGCCTGTCTTGGAGGCCCCTGAGACCCTCTGCTTGTCTGCAGATAGGCGCCTCCCCTCCAGGTAGGACCGAGGCCCTCCTTTCTCCAGGAGGATTCTATCCTGCAGCATCAGCTCCTCAGGCAGAAGCTGGGAGTTCTGCCCCAGGTGAGTGAGAGGCTTAAATACATCCCAGGTTAAAAACAAACAAAACCAAAGGAGTAAAACACAGTTCCCAACTCCAGTTGGTGTCAAGACAAAAAATGGGACCCTAATACATAGAGAATGTAATGGGTGCCTCTGAGCCACAGAAAGGAAACAAAACCAACAAAGTAGGCAGGCTCACTCCTTCCTCAGCTACCAGTCCTGCAGATGTTAGGTCTTGATGGAGAAGGAGCCTTCATCAAATTCGCAAAAATAACGGTTGTTTGTACCTTTTAGACAAAAATTCTACCCCAACACTAAGTACCATAACTATTTTGATTGATATACACAAAATTCATAGGGAATAAGTGGCTGTGTGTGTGTTTAGACAAAACCAGAAACGGTTCCTGAAAACACCCAGTTCTGTGGAAGCCCCGTGCCTTCAGAACCGCTCTGTACATCTCTTCGCTGAGTGCTCCAACCCAATAAGCTTGGACGAGCCTGACACTGTGCTAGGACCTTGCAGGAATCTAAGAGGGCTAAAACTTGGGTTTTGCTGCTGCTCGCCCCACCCTACGCGGGATTGCAGGCAGGCAGGGGACAGGATGGCGGTTCAAGTCCCAAGTCCGTGTTCGTTTAGTCTGCGAACACTTTGAGTCCCACACACGTGCCAGGAACTCGCGCGGGGAGGAGAACGGAAGGTCAGTCTTCAGTGGAAAAACAGAGCCTGCGACGCCGCGGATGCCCCCCCGGGCCTAGTTTCCCCATTCGGGGAGCGTTCGCCCCGCCCCCGAGGCCGCCTCGGAAAGGCGGCTCCGGCTGCAGGAACCGGCCCCGGGCCTGCTCTCCCCGGTTTCCGCCGCCTGGGCCGAGTCCTCGCGCCACCGGAAGCTCCCGCCGGGCCGCTGGGAAGCGGCGGCGGCGCCAAGGTTGGTTGCACTGCACCCCGCCCCCACCCGCCCCGGGACTGCGCGGGCTCCCGGCCGCCGCCCCAGCGCTCCCCGCCCGGGACAGCCCGGCTCCAGCTCTCTGGGGCGGGGGCGGGGGCTGCCCAAGTGCGGCCCCCCCGCGCCGCGCGCCTCCGGGACCTGGAATCCCGGCTGCAAAGCCCTGCCCCGGACTCGCTGCCCCCGCCCTTCCTGCGGACGCCCGGGGCAGCCCTGCGGGGGCTCATCCTTGAATAGTCGCGGGCGCCGCTCTGCTCCCATCAGTGCGCACGCATCCGGAGATGTGGCGGTGGCGAGACGGCCGTCACCAGCCCGCGCGGGGCGCACGAACGGGGCTGGGGGACACGGACAGGTCATCCGGCATTACTGAGCCGGGCGGGGGGTGATTGTAATCCGGCTGCGGGACGCGGTGGGATCACAAAGCTGGGAGCCCAACCTTATCCTGGGGCGGCCCACCGGGACTCCCAGGGAAAGTGGGGTCTGGTCCAGCTGCGCCCCGAAGTACAAGTGGAAGGCTGGGGAGACGCGGGTGTAACAGTGCAGAGACTCCGCGTCTTCGAGGCCCGCGGCGGGGGGAGGCGCGGAGATGGGGCTGATGGCGGTTCAGAGTGGAAGAGAAGGGGGTCAAGGAGACATAAGGAGGAGCAGCCACAGAAGTGGGGGCGGGGGGGAGCACGGAACGGGTGCAGGAGGCCACAGCAAGGAAGGGAACTGGAAAGGAGGCGCCAAGAGGCGTGTCAGGTGCTGGCCACAGGGCTGGTTGGATTGAAACTGGGACAAGCCCCGGACATTTGGCACCCTCGACCTTGAGAACCTTGGGGAGATGGTTCCATGGAGATTGGAGTGAGGAAGCGGAGCGTCCGTGTAGACAGTATTTTCTAGGAGTTATGTTAAAGTGAGAAGGTGTAGATGTTGGAGAGGAATGTGGAATGAGGGTAAAGGGCGTTTTAAAGCACCATGTGTGGTTAGAACACAGGCTCAGGGCTCCTGAGTCCCCACTCACTATCGGGGAGTCCTTGGGCATGTCACTGAACCTCTTGGTGCCTCAGTTCCCTTTTCCGTAAAACGGGGATGAAGATGACAATACCTGCCTCATAGGGTTCACGTGAAGCTTAGATGAGATGGTGCCTGTAAAAGCACTTAACACGGCACTAAAAGCACCTGTTACTTTTCACTTGTAATTATTAGAGCAGCTTGCGATATTTTGCTGCTGATAGGAAGGAGCTGGGAGGCATTGAAGACAGAGGGGAGAGAAAAGGGAGCAGAGAGAAAGGGACCGAAGAACTTGGATGGAGAGAGAAATCTTGGGTTCCTGTGCCAAACCAAGGGAAGGAGGGAGCAGGTGGGGACGCAGGGAAGTTTGCAGGTTTGGGGTATGTGGTTAAGTGAGTGGCTTTCTGATAGTCTTTCTCCGAAGTAGGCCTCAAGGTCGTTTGCTGAGAGGGCCAGGTCAGGGCTGGCCCAGGTGAGGGTGGAGGTCCTGATTTCCACTGCAGCAGTAGGGTAGGGTGCCATGCCCTCTTTGCCAGCGACCCCAGGCAGACTCGGCATCGCTCCCGGGAAAGTGGACAGTTGAATTTACTAGGGTCAGAGGACAACGTCAGACCTGCCTTGCCCACTTGTGAGGCTCATCTAAAGTTGATGGATGTGAAAACACTATATAAGCATAACTTACCATTTTAGTCTTTCTTCGTGACCTTGAGGAGCTGGAAGGGCTGTGGCCATCATCAATATCAAAGTTTTTCGGGCACTTCACTTGGGCCGTGCACCATGCCATGCTTTCACCCATGATCTCATTTAGTGATTACAAGTCAGGTGAAGTAGGTATTAATATTAACCCCATTTTGCAGATGCAGAAACTGAGGTGCAGAGAAGTTACTGACCTTGTCCCAGGACCCACAGCTAGTAAGTGATGGACTCAGGGTCCCAACTCAGATCTGTCAGACCTCGAAGCCTGTGATTTGAAACTACTATGAAAGTTTGCAAAACCCCTAGTAGCAACCCAGCAGAATAGAAAGATGTGGAGGGATCATCTTTTCCATTTGGTAGGTGAGAAAACAAAGGCTAGAAGCTCTGACCTCCATCCTGGGCTCTGTAGGCTCCACCAAGCTGCCTTGTTTTTGCCTCTCTTGAATGGGAGGAAGAACACAGAGCTTAGAGTCCCACAGACCTGGTGGTCATCGTGCTGTACCACCAGGTGCTGTGTGACTTTGGACCAGGCACCTTGCTCCTCTGTGCCTCCCCATGCCTGCGGAATTCCTAACAGGTTGCTCTAAGGAATAGGAAGGAAAATGTTGCCTGGGGCATGGTAGATGTGCCAGGAGCCATGCTTCCCACACAACCATGGATCTGCGTCCCACTTGGCTGCTGAGACCAACTCCTCGTGACCTTGTATTTATTTAGACCTTTGTTCTCCTCAGGGCCAGGAAGTGGTGGCGCCTGATCCGAGTCTGTGGCCACCTATGACTTCCTGAGTGGGGCCGTGGAGGTAGGGCCCTGAGCAGTCCATGGTCCTGAGGCCTCGGACTTCAGAGGGGAGGGCCAGGTGTCACACATACTGATGAAGAACGCCACGGGCAGGGCTGGGCCATCAGAAGCCTTCCTGCTGGCCTTGGCCATGTGGTCCCAGAATTTTAGACCCCAGAGAAGTCTTGGAGATAATCCTGTTGCAATTCCTTTTTTTTTTTTTTTTTTTTTAATAAACAGATGGGGTAACTGAGACCCGCTGTGCAAAAGTGACTTTTACCTAAGATACTCTGGACAGGGCAGAGCTAATATGCACGGAACTTGCATTTTTGGACCTGACTCCAGAACCCTGGGGATTTCCACCGGGGCAGTGAACACCCACACCGAGTATCCTAGGCTGCTCGGAGGTTCCAGGGAACATAGACAAGTCACCGACTGGGGCTCTCTCTGCTCCTGTCCCCTGGGGAGGAAGTGGGGGAAGCCAGTGGCAGCCTGAGGTCCTCCGACTGGGGAAACTCTAACTGTGGTTCCTGAAAGTCCGTGACACGGTTCTTTTTTCTCTCTGACTTGCTTTCCCCTCCCTCTTGCTCAAAAGAATGACTGGACACTCCTAGAGCCTGCAGTCACCATCCAGGGGATTTTTTTCACCACAAAGGGTAATTCCTGTCTCATCCCTGCTGTGACTCAGCTGTGACGTTGAACCGCACAAGCCAGCGAGAAGATAAAATCATCAGACTCCTGCACATCAGAGAGGGGGGCCCGGCCAGCGCTCACCTCTTCTCCCAGCACAGACTCCACGGAGCTGGTCCCCTCCCCAGAGGAGCTTGAACAGGGGCCCCCCACCAGCCAGCCTGGGACCCTGAGATGGCCTCTGGCTCGGCCAGCAGCCGCCACCCGGCCCCCGATGAGAACGAGTTCCCCTTTGGGTGCCCCCCCACCGTCTGCCAGGACCCACCAGAGCCCAGGCCCCTCTGCTGCGCCGTCTGTCTCTCTGAGAACGTGAGGTGAGGGGTCGGAGGAGAAGAGGCGGGTGGGAAGGAGGTGCCAGGGAGGGACCCCTCACGGGAGGCGGGGGTGAGAGGAGCTGTGGTTTTGGGCAGGTGACTTCACCTCTCTGGCCTCAGCTTCCACACCTGTTCCTCAAGGGTCCCGGACACTGCCCCGTCTGACTGTTGGTGGGAGGAGAAGTAGCCACAGAAAGACGTCAGCTCCCTTAGCAGGAGGCCATCCGGGGTCAGGGGGAGAGCCTCTGGGTCCAGCTGGGCTACTTACTGTGTGGCCTGTGCAAATTGTTTGATGTCTCAGCCTCCTTGTCTGTAAAATGCCTGTAAAGTGATTTTCTACCTCCCAGGATTGTTACAAGGCCCAGTCAATAACATTCCAAAAAATCCTTGTAATAATGAATATAAACTCCCTGGTAAATGACAAACTGCTGTACAAATATATCTTCTTCCACAATATCACCTATCACCTCAGACTGTTTGCTGGGAATGCTTTTAAAGGGGACTAGATATTTTTTGTATTCATATATTATACATTTATGGATGTATATATAAAATATGTATATATTTGCATATAAATATATACAATGCACACATTTTGCATGTGTATAAAATATACGTATATAATTTACATTGTATATTATATATTAAAATATGTGTATATTTATATGTAAAATATAAATAACTCAGAGAGGTGTGACATCAATATGATCGTCAGTATCCCACCTTAAGCAACTATTATGTACCAACTGTGTGCCAAGCACTCTTTCCTTGTGTCTTCAGAAGCTCCTTGGAAAGGTGGATACTATTATTACCCTATTTTACAAATGAGGACAGTGAGGCCTAATGGACAGATGAGGTCAGTTTGCCGCAGGTCAGTTTCCTGGCAGATGTGTTCTTAAACTGCCGTGCACCCCCAGCAAGACTTTTGTTTGGGACTTTACAGTTTAAGAAGGTGGGAAACTTCTCAGGCAAGCTTGAGGAGTTCCAATGCTTTCACAAAGGAGGAGGCCGAGAGAAGGCGGAGAGAGGTGGTGGTGAGAAGGGCAGGTGGGGGGAGGAGCAAAGCTCGACTGGTTTCACCATCCTGACTTCATCTCAGGCTTTTGCAATGGGTCTCTTGGCTTCCTTCGCTGTCCTTCCAAAACCTGGCAGAGGCGGGAGAGGGATCCAGGCCTGAGGCCTGAAGAGCTCTGCCCAGCTCTGCGCCTGCCTCCCTCGACCTTGGTGGATCCATACGTCCTCTGAGGCCTCATTCTCCTTCCTGTAAAATGGGCCTGACCCGTGGCTCTCACTGAGGACCGGATCGCTTGGGAGCTTTGTTAAAGCACATAGGACCATGTGTCACCCCATTCAGAGTCCGGCACCCACTCCTGGTTAAGAACCTCAGGCTAGGTGTTCTCGGAGGCCCCTTCTTATTCTGAGAGGCCATGGTCATCTGTAATTACTAAAAATAAGAGACCAAAATAAAATAGAGGAAGCTGAGAAGAACTAATATAGCTGCACATCCACAATCCTTTATCTGAACCCATGGGGTCAGATGTAGTTTGGAATGGAGAAGTTTTTCAGATTTTAGAAAAGCAAGTCAGTGCATTACTGTGTAATTCTTCCAGCGGGAATTGGGGATGCACCTTATAATCAAGCAATGAATATTTCTGCAAACATAAATATTCACACTAAGTGGGATAAGTAGGGGCTTGAATAGCCTCTAGTCACTTCAGATCAGGTTTGGCTGCCAGAGAAGCTCACTGCAAACTACAGGAAAACATTGGTTGGGGAATGGTGGGTCTGGGATTGTGGAGCTGCACGCTCATTGGTATCAGCTGCCACGCTGGGCAAGGGCTAGGCATTTGGAGCTCTGGGGACGGTGGTTGGTGCCATGGAGTCGTGAATGCCTCACTCAGTGGCATTTGTTCATGTGTCCCCAGGAATGGTGAGGATCAGATCTGTCCCAAATGCAAAGGGGATGACACACCATCTGAAAGGCCAGGAAGCCTTCTGTCTCAGGAGCAGGTAAGTTGGCACTGCCAGGAAAGACTGTCTGTCAGTTGTCTCCGTTGGCAGGGGAAGAGGCCAAGTAGGTATCTGCCCACCTAGTCCCTGCCAGGTGGCTCCTTCCTTGTCTGAGTCTAGACTGAATTCATTTTGTCAGCAGTGAGGAGACTGACATTTGCGGTGGGGAAGCAACTTGCCCCAAGCCACCTGGCCGACCCGTGACAGACTCAGGGTGAGAACAGCATCTAGACAGGGGTCAACACACCACAGCCTGCAGGCCCAACTCAGCCTGCCGCCTGTTTGTACGGCTTACGAGCAAAGAATGGTTTTTACACTTAAAAGGTTTCTAAAAATTGAAAGGAGAATGAGATTTTGTGACACATGAAAATTATAAGGAATTCAAACTTCCAGGTCCCTACATAAAGTTATATTGGTTCACAGCCACAACTCACTCATGTATATATGCCTTGCATGTGGCTGCTTTTTTATTTTTAATATTTATTTATGTATTTATATTTATTTGGTTGTGCCGGGTCTTAGTTGCAGCAGGCAGGCTCCTGAGTTGTGGCTTGCGAACTCTTAGTTGCAGCATGCATGTGGGATCTAGTTTCCTGACCAGGAATCGAACCTGGGCCCGCTGCATTGGGAGCGTGGAGTTTTATCCACTGTGCTACCAAGGAAGTCCCTGTAGCTGCTTATGTCCTGAAACAGCAGAGGTGAATAGTTGCAACAGAGGCCTCACAGCCCAAAATATTCACTATCTGGCTCTTGACAGGAAAAGTTTGCCAACTCTTGACCTAGACAGTTCTTTCTGGCCCTGTTTGCCCTCAGACAGGGACAGGCCATCCTCATCTCACTTCTCCGGCTCTGCCAAACCGTGCTTCCAGGAATAAGATACAACTTTGGTAGTGTGAGGGGCCAAAGAGATACCCTCAGGCATCACTTTAGAACCCCAGCCCTTCTGAGCTGGAGAAGGACCCTCGTAGGTAATCCGTCCAGCCCAGAGGTTCCCACATGTTGACCAGCACTGGTCCATTCCCACCAGTTCATGACAAAAATGATTAAAAAAAAAAAAATAAGGAAATTGTTATGAGTTTTTCTTATAAAAGTAAATTCTTTCCATTTATAGAGTCAACCTTTACTCTGAGATGATGCCCTTCCTATTCATGTCTTTGTATAAAGGAAATGATCATGATAGGTGATAGAATTCGGGGGTAAAGCCTTTATTTAGTAAAATTTTAAAATGACAATCTTTAATCTCCTAATTTAAAAAGCAAACAAACTGGTATTGGTCTGTGAATCCAAAGCTTTAAGAATCCCTGCTGTAAATCTAACCCCCTCTTACACATGGGCCCTGACACCCACAGGGGCATCTCATTGCAAAGCTCCCTCATGACCAGGGTCTCGCCAACTTGGCCACCAGCACTGTCCACACTGTGAGGCACTGGCTCCTTTCAACCAAAGCTCCACCCTTGCCCGAACCATGGCCCAGGGGTCAGGAGACTGGTGTCTGACGATGGCTTTATAATTCAGTGCATGGCTGAGATGACTCCCCTGTCTCCACCTGTAAAGTGAAGATGCTAGGTTGACTGTGCAGGGTCTTTCCAGCATCTGCAATGTCCCGTTGCCAGTCAGTGGCTGGCAGGGCAGCTCTCCCTCCCGCTGTGGAACCAGAGGCAGGCAGGTCTCCACGCCTCCTTACCCCTTCTCCGCTCTGGTCCCTCTCCTGCAGAGAGTTGGAGGAATTTCCTGTCCCACCAGAGCTGGTTTTGAGGGCTTTCCTGTCTTCCTGTCAGCAACCCTCTCCCCCCGCAGGTCCTCAAGGGAATAATAGTAAGGCTCTCGTGCATTTCCCCAGAACTTTGTACTCTACAATGTGGTTAAGAGCTAATAGGATTAACACCCATGGAATAACTTTCCAAGCCTCCCTGTTTGAGATCTTTGTACTCCACCCTCGAAAGAGAGGACATGGGCTAGATGCTTTCTAAGGCACCTGCCTGCCCGAAGGCATCAGGGCTGTTGTTTTGACGTGGTTTATTCTTGCCTCTTAACAAAATGAATACAGATTCATTGTACAAATCTTAGATAACATAAAGATGAGATATTTTAATATCTCTCAACCCAGTAGTCTTAATTTTTCATCTTTGTTAATGTGAAATCAGATGAAAGTAGAAGCGTTCTGATTAAAGGGGAGCCTGGAGCCCTGTCCTTTCGGTTACCCCACTTCCTTCTCCTGTCCCAGCCCCTCAGAGACACTGGGGATTCCTAGGGCCCTGCAGAGCACAGTTTGAAACTTGCTGCCTTAAACCAAATGAAGTGACTCTAATCATGGAATTACAGGCACTGAAACAAGCTACAGAGTGGGAGGAGGGTACACCCCCCAGTGGAAAGCTGGGGGGTGGGGTGAGCCAGTGGTCTGACACCTGCACAAAGCCACAAGTGGAAAGACCAGGGACTCCTTCAGCTTCTGACCCAATGGGAACTTTGGGGGGACTTTTGACCAAAGGAAAGCAGCTGATTATAAATCAACACTTTGTATACGTGGTGATTCTGCAGTTTGTGCATCTGGGGAAACCTGGGAAGTGAAGGTGGGGTGGACAGGCCGGGCCGGAGACCAGCTGAGCTAAGCCCCAAGGTGCCCATTCTTGCAACACTTTCCATGCCATCTGCTTATCAGTTTGTCCTCCTCCTCTGACTTCATTAGATTAATGTCTCTCTAAGAAGTGCTCAAAGCCCGAGACCGATTAGCTCATGTTAAGAAGCAGATATTAAAGGATAACTGTTGACCTGGTTAGAGACTTGGTTCTTGCCTAGAATGACCTTCCTACAGAAGTGACAATGAAGTAGGGGACGACCCGGTGGCTGGGAAATAGCAGTCAATTCTGTCTGCCTGAGACCCTGTGAATGGGATTGTTTCTCTCACTCTCTTGCCTCTGAGGTCACTCAGGAAGGTCAAAAGCAAGCTGGCATCTGCTGCCAGTGGCTTACAAGAGTGCCTTAAATTATTCTAGAATCAGAAAATGATAGGAGGTCAAGCTGTCTAGTCCAATTTCCGTTCTGTACTGGATTCCTGCCAAGTGGCTTTGTGTCCTTCCAGTGATGGGGAGCTCATTACTGCATGAAACCACCACTTCCACCATGGGGAACTAACTGTTGTACCATTTTCCTCTTTGTTGGTACTGAGCTGAAGTCTGTCTCCCTTGGGGCCACAAAAAGTAAGTCAGTCAGCCTCCTGTCCCCTGAGGCGGTCCTGAGTCTGTGGAAGGACGCTGACCACGTCCATCTTGAGTCTGTCCTCAGCCTCTGTGCATATCTGTGTCCTTTGAAATGCAATGCCTGGAAATGAACCCCCTTACACTTCTGAGCTTGACAATTGCATCTGTAACCTTATCGATCCCGTGACATCCTGTGTCATGCGCAGTGGTGATACCCCTATTTCACCAGTGGGTAATATATTGAGGTTCAGTGAAGAGGTGTGCCTGCACCAGTCATACAGCAAAGGGGGGGCAGAGCCAGGCTCCCACTCCTGCCCCTTAGGCTGCTGACATCTTCTCTCTGCTGCCTCCAGATGGTGGATCACCCCCAAATGTTTTACACAGGTTTAAATACACAGTCCGCCTTAAGTGCTGGAATCCACCAAATGCTGTGGAAACAGGAATGGGCAAGACTACTTTCAACTAGGGGAATCAGGCAGGACTTCCTGGAGGAGGTGGCAGTTGAGCCAAGCAGAGATTGCCAGAAAGGAAACTGACTGAGGTACAGAGGTGGGCAGGAACTTGCGAGCGGACCGAGTCCACCCTGTCACTGTCGAGTGCCTCTCCCTCAGCACTAGCTGAGACCCAAGCAAAAACAGCCCCTCCTGGCATCCAAGACCTTGGCCAGCCTCAGTGCCCAGCACAGCAGCGTGGGAAGTGCCTGGCACATTGCAGACCCTCCGCTCTGTGCAGTAGCTTCACGGAGGCAGCTCTCATGCTCCCGGCACCCTCTTGACGCTCACATTCTCGGAGGCCCCCAGGTCCCCAAGTGGGGGCCCTTTGATGGAGCTCTCCTGACCCCGTCACAAAGGGCCTGGGGAAGCAGGGAAGCTGGGAGCACCACACACCCCCAGACTTCTCGGACGTGGACAGAAGGACAAGTGTTCCCTCAGGGCTGGGATTTTGTTTTCTCTGTTTCCTCCTCAGAGGAAATTCCACTGCGAATTTTATTTTTAGCAGTTTGCAAGCAATGAGACCGCTCACACAGGGTCCTCCTGTGGCACCAGACAGGCACAGGCTTGGCTCAGGACAGATGCCCCGTTCCTCCTCTGCGACCCCAGCCCCTTCCCTCTCCAGTCCCCTCGGTCCCTGGACTTCAGATGAGGCTACCCTTTAGTCAAGGTGAGGACTCCTGGTGGGGAGGAAGGACGCTGGCCGTAGATTCCAGGCCCCTGGCCTCTGCCACAGCCTTGCCCCAAACTTGCATCCTGCAAGTCACCGGCCATCTCAGCTTCAGCTTCCTCACCTACACGAGAGGCAGAACCTCCAGTGGGAAAATAGGGTTTTACAGAATTAGTTATTAAGAGTTTGAGATGTGAGGATTAAATGAGACGCGTGTATGTGACAGCCATTAGCAAAAGGAAAAAGATGTCCCAAGGGCAGTGCTTAATCCACAGGAATAATTTTGCTAATAATAGTACTTCTACTAATCATGGGTGACATTTACTGAGCACCACGTCAGGCAGAATGATGCTCCCCAAAGATGTCCACGTGTTAGTCCCTGGAACCTGTGAATATGTTACCTTACATGGCTCTATTAGTCTGCTCGGGCTGCCGTAACTAAGTACCACAGACTGGGTGGTGCGAACAACAGAAATCTGTTTTCTCACAGTTCTGGAGGCAAGAAGTTCTAGACAGAGTTGGTTTCTTCTGAGGCCCCTCTCCTTGGCTTGTGGATACGCTCTTCTCCCAGCATCTTCCCATCATCTTCCCTCTGGATGTCTGTGTCCTAATTTTCTCTTCTTATAAGGACACCAGTCATATTGGAGTAGGGCTCACCCTAATGACCTCCTTTTAACTTAATTACCTCTTTTAAAGACTCTGTCTCCAAATACAGTCATGTTCATGGGAGCTAGGACTTCCCTATATGAATTCAGGGTGGGGAGACACTACTCAGCCCATAACAATGGCAAAAGGGACTTTGCAGATGTGATTAAATTAAGGATTTTGTGATGGAGAGATGACCCTGGCTTATTTGGTGAGCCTATTGTTATCACAAGGGCCCCCAAAAGAGGGAGACAAGAGAATCAGAATCAGAGCGAGATTGGAAGATGCTCTGCTGCTAGCTTTTAATATGGAGGGAGGGACCCTGAGCCAAGGAATGCGGGTGGCTTTCAGAAGCTGGAAAAACAAGAAAACAGGTGCTCACCTTGGACCTCCAGAAGGGGCACAATCCTGCTCAACTTTTAGGACTTCTGATCTCCAGGTCTGTAAGATAATATTGGGCTGGCCAAAAAGTTCGTTCGGGTTTTCCCATGACATGAAAAACCAGAACGAACTTTTTGGCCAACCCAAAAAATGTGGGTTGGCTTTTTGTTGTTGTTTGTTTGTTTATTTATTTGGTTGTGGCAGGTCTTAGTTGCGGCTCGCTGGCTCCTTAGTTGCAGCACGTGGGTGGGCTCCTTAGTTGCGGCATGCATGTGGGATCTAGTTCCCTGGCCAGGGATCGAACCCAGGCTCCCCGCATTGGGAGTGTGGAGTCTTAACCCCTGTGCCACCAGGGAAGTCTCAATGGGGGTTGTTTTAAGCCAATAAGTTTGTGGTATTTTGTTATAGCACAGTAGGTCACTCATGTCAGAATTTACTTATATTATGGCATTTAATCCTCACCATAACTCTATAGGGGGAGTTCTGTTATTATACTCATTTTGAAGACTGGGAAACTGAGACATGGAGAGGTTAATAACTCTCCCAGGGCCACATAGATAGTGTGTGAAGTGACAGAGATGCGCTTTGCACCCTGACAGGCTGGCTCCAGAGCCCACCCCCTTAACCCTGGAAAGCACCCCAAGGAATGAGAGACTGAGTGACTGATGGTGGGACTCTGGGCAGCCTGGCTGGCCACCAGCGGCCTCTCAAGTTACCCCCTGCCCCTCCTCTGCCAGACATGAGAGGCTGGTCCCAGCCCACTCCCATTGTACATGGCAATAAGGATGCCCGCTCCACCCATGTAGCACTTGCCAGCCTGCATGGGCTTTCATTGCACAGACACACCACAGGACTCAGATGCCAAAGGAACATGTGCCTCTCCACCTGTGGGCGATTCTGGACTCCCACCGTTAGTTCTATCACTTTCACGTTTTTACCTCCCTCTGACTCTCACTTCAAGCATATACCCTTAGAACGGCAGAGGATTCGAATCATGGGCTCGTAGGGAGTTTCAGGGCCTGAGAGATGACCCCTTGTGCATTCGCCAGGTTCCTCACTGGCCTCAGGCCCTCCATCCTTCCCTCATGTCGGGAACTACCTTCTGGGAGAGGCTGCATCACAGGGCACTTTCCAAAGCCATTGCAGTCTCCCTGACAAGGCTACCCACCCCTCCCCAGTAAAACATCTGTTTTCTATTCTTTGTTGGGAGCAACTTGTGCTTGAAGCCCGGGGCAATGGGGCAAAGTGGGGGGTGGCCTTTTGCTGGGCTGTGCTCTGTGTCCCAAACCAACTGTACTCATTAAGCCCACAGCTCTCACTTATTTTACTATTAGAAAATAATAACTAGTGTGGCTTTGTATTTGCTCAGCCCAAAAGACCTCTGTCCTCCCCTCCTTTCATCCAAATCTCCCTTCACATCACCCCATGAGGTTATTCTTAAAAACAACAACAAAGCTCTTGGAAAATCAAGATATTATTTACATGTAATAAAATTCACTCATTTTAAGTGTACAGATTGATGAATGCCGGGAAATGTATACAATCGTGTGACCTGCAGTCAGGAGGGTGAATGTTTCTGCACCAGAAAAAGCTTCCTTGTGCCCTTGTTCAGTCAGTCTCCCCCAGCTGCAGCCCAGGAAGCCACTGGTCTATTTTCTGTCACTATAGTTTTGCCTTTTCTAGAATCTTGTAAGAATAGAATCCTCGTATGTAGTCTTTGGTGTTTGACTCTTTCAGTTAGCATGTTTTGAGGTCCCTCCATATTATCGCACATATTAGTAATTCAGTCCATCTGACTGCTGAGTAGTGTCCTGGAGTACGGATATACCACACTTTGTTCATCCATCCACCAGTTGATGGATACTTGGATTGCTGCCAGCGTGGGCCTCTTATGAGTAAAGCTGCCGTGAACATTTACATGTACCCGGACATATTTTCACTTTCTCTTGGGTAAATTCCTAGGAGTGGAATGTGTGGGTTGTCTGATAACTTGATAAAGCACGGTCTTATGTATGTATGATTTAACTTTATGAGATACTTCCATAGATTTTCCCAAAGTAGTTGTACCATTTTGCATTCCCACCAGCAACCTATGAGTGTTTCAGTTCCTCCACGTTCTCACCAAAGCTCGATATTCTCGTTCTTTGTAAATTTTAGCCATTTAGTGAGTGGACAGTGGCATTTCGTTACAATTTGCATTTCTCTGATGACTGGTGATGTTGAACATCTTTACATAGGCTTGTCATTTGTGTATCTTATTTTGTGAAGTATCTGTTCAGTATTTTACCCATTTTGTATTAGGTTGTTTGTCTTATTGAATTGTAAGAGTTCTTTATATATTCGGATATAAGCCCTTTCCAGGTCTATGTTTAGGAAAAAGTGTTCTCCCAGTCTCTCCTGGGCTTACTCTTTTTTTTTTGCGGTACGCGGGCCTCTCACTGTTGTGGCCTCTCCCGTTGCGGAGCACAGGCTTCGGACGCGCAGGCTCAGCGGCCATGGCTCACGGGCCTAGCCGCTCCGCGGCACGCGGGATCTCCCAGACCGGGGCACGAACCTGTGTCCCCTGCATCGGCAGGCGGACTCCCAACCACTGCGCTACCAGGGAAGCCCTGGACTTACTCTTGATAAGAGATAGAGACATGGGGTAGGAAGATCCCTGGAGCCGTGCTGCTTCCTAGCTGTTCCTCCTTGAGTAAATCCCTGCCCCTCTGTGAGCTTCAGTTTCTTCATCAATCAGATGGGAACAAAAAACCTACCCTGCTATCCCCAAGTGTTGTTAGGGGCCCTAGGAAGAATTATGACTATGAAAGCATTTTGTAAACTCCTCAAACTTATACATAGGTTAACAGTATTGTCAAGTTGCTTGTTAGAGGCCCTCACAGAGCCCCCAGACCAGTGGGGGCAACCAAAAAGTAAATGATGATTACAGGACTGAGTGGAACATGTCCCATCAGGAGAGGTGGCAGCGCTTCCCAGGATCACAGCAGGGGCCCTGCTCTTGTTCTGAAGGAGGGTTACAGGACGGCTGAATCAGAAGGAACAGCATGTGCCAAGTTTTGTGGCCCAGCCCAGCTCATGCCTGGTGGATGCTGGTGCTTTGCAGAGAGCCCCAGTGCCACTGGGAGCCCCATAACATCCAGTGACATGGTTCTTATTTCCAGGATCACCCCGAGGTGGCTGAGGCTGGAGTTGGGTGTCCCTTTGCAGGTGTTGGCTGCGCCTTCAAGGTAAGCATCTGAGTGTGAGAGAGGAGATCTATCTGTATACTATAGTCTCAGACCTTCCCATCAGCCCCTCCGGGATGTTCCCACAACATCAAGCTATGCCTCTGGGTGTACCTTACATGACTTTCCCAAGCAACAAAATCACTAGTAAATCATCTTCGTACTCAGGGGAGTTCTTAATGTCTCACCTGGGCATTGTAGCATCACAAAAATGACCACCGCCCACACCCCCAGAAACCCCTTTGCCTCTCTCCATGGTCCTGAATCATCACTGCGCTCAAGGGCATGGCAGAATTGTTGCTCTGGAGGCTGGGATGGACACAGCTCATCATGGGTATGTCTCATGCCAGGGTCCTTCTCCGAATCCCTCTTGCTGTACACTTCCCTTGGCCGGATGAATGGATATGACTTCCCTTGGCAACCTTTGGTGGCAGGACTCTTCACTGCTCCCTGGTCCTCCCTCCCCCTCTGTTTTCACTGATCAGCCCCACTCTCTTGGCAGGGGGGCCCAAAGTTCATGCAGGAGCATGAGGTCACCTCCCAGGCTACCCACCTGAACCTGCTGTTAGGGTTCATGAAACAGTGGAAGGCCCAGCTGGGCTCTGGCCTGGGGTCTGGACCCATGGCCCTGGAGCAGAATCTGTCAGACCTGCAGCTGCAGGGGGCTGTGGAGACAGCTGGGGACCTAGAGGTGGACTGCTACCGGGCCCCCTGCTCCGAGAGCCAGGAGGAGCTGGCCCTGCAGCACTTCATGAAGGAGAAGCTCCTGACTGAGCTGGAGGGGAAGCTGTGCGTGTTTGAGAACATTGTCGCCGTCCTCAACAAGGAGGTGGAGGCCTCCCACCTGGCCCTGGCCGCCTCCATCCACCAGAGCCGGCTGGGCCGTGAGCACATCCTGAGCTTGGAACGGAGGGTGAGCATGGGAGGCACGTTTACCCTCAAGGCAGCTCAGGGCCCCCCCACCCCACCGCCCCATCTTGTCTCCAGAGCAGAGGACCAGCCTTCCTGCTAAGCATTCTCCCTGTGCAGACCAGTCACTCCTCCTTCAAAAATATCTCTCCTGCATCCCACAGCCTTCTAGGAAGAGGACTGAGTCAGAAGTTATAGTCAAGGTCAAACTCCCCCGTCCAGTGCTTCCTTTCCTTTGCTTAAACTTCTGCAATAGACTATTCCCACCCCAAGCATCTCATTCCACAGCTGGACATTTTGCACCACTAGAAAGTTCTCCCTCATACTTAACTAAAATCAGCCTCCTGTGTCTTCCCTGCCCCTCGGGGCCCCCAAAACATCTGACTTCTAGGCCCCATGGAAGCCCTTCAGAGATGAGCATTCGGTAATAATATCCTGAGTGTTTCCTTTTTTAGGCTAAACACCCCCAGTGCCTTCACCACTTCATCAGAGCACATCGTTTCATGCTGTCCTCATATGTGCTGGCTCAGCCTCTAAAGGATTCCACACACTCAGACTGGTGGTGTCAAACCACCAGATAATCCACTTATCTGACAGTTCTTGGTTGCACCAGACTGTCCCCTCCTTTGTTCCAGAGCTTATACTTTTCTTAATGTAACCAGTCACAATGTTAATGTTGCTTTTGGGGGGGGCAGCAACATTACTTCACCATCTCATGTTGAGTTAGGCCTGGATTTTCGTTCCAGGTCCACCATTAACTTGCTGTATAGATCTGGGCAAATCACAGGACTGCAGCTTTCCCATCCGTAAAATTAGGACTTCAGTTTTCTTTAAGGACACTCACTTCCATTCCTGACTTCCCTACCTGAGTACACCCAAGAATAAATTTGTATTCTTTCAAATGTCAGTGGAGGAACCTACCAGAAGAGCCAGGCACTGGGTTTGGGTGGCGAAGTAAAGGATTTATTTATGTAACTCTTGCCCCAGTTGGAAGGTGATGGCCTCCCCGAGGGCAGTGACTGTGTCTTCAGTTCATTAACGAATTTCCTGGCTCTACTCTTACGTGCCAGACACTGTGCAAGGCATGGACACAGATAAAATGAGCGTGGGCCCAGCCGTTGATAGGGGAGACCATCTATCCTGTTGGAAAGGCAGAAAAATATATCTCAGGTGGTTGTAAAGCCTCTATAAGATCGAAGATGAAAGAGAGAAACCAGCTGAGCTAGGGCAGTGGTTAAGTGTTTTGCAGAGGAAGAACTCTGTGAGCCAGGTTCCTGACGGACGAACAGGAGTTGGCCAGTGGACAAGGAAGGGAAAGGAATCCCGGGCAGGAGGGACGGCATGTACAAAGGCAGATGCACGTGTCTGAGGGAGGCAAGGAAAGCAAATTCGGGGGCAGCTCTGTCTCTACATCCCGCTGTCCCCATCCCACCGCCAAGCTGGATTCTGGTGCCCCTGGCTGAATGGGCTTCCCCGCCCCAGGTGATGGAGCTGCAGCAGACCTTGGCCCAGAAAGACCAGGCCCTGGGCAAGCTGGAGCAGAGCTTCCGCCTCATGGAAGAGGCCTCCTACGATGGCACGTTCCTATGGAAGGTCACCAGTGTCACCAGGCGGTGCCATGAGTCAGCCTGCGGCAGGACCGTCAGCCTCTTCTCCCCAGGTAAGGCCTCCCCGGGGGCACAGACACCAGCTGGGGGAGGCGGGGGGGGTGTGTGTGTTCCGCTCTGACAGGCGGGCTGCGTCCAGTTAGGCCAGTGTCCATTCGGGCCCCTGGCCCTACCAGGCCCGCGGAGGTAGTAGGCCCCTCCCCGCTCAGCCGCGTGGATCAGGGGCTGTTTGCACCAGGCGTACCTCCCTGGACATCTGTCATGGTCTGCAACTAGGAATAAAATGATCTATGTTGTATGGATATCGGTTGTGAAAGAGAGTGCGCTGTGAACCAAAGTTTGTGTAGGTGCGAGGGAAGCCCAGGGTGACTTTCACAGGTAAATACCATGGGGCCCCGCCCTCCGAGACCCCGTGGTCTGACATAAGACAAGTGGAGAACTCTCTGTGTACCACTGTGGGGAGCACGTGGTTGAGTATTGTGTACACTGGGGCAGTTCTTAGTCGCTTCTGGGGCCCCTGGGCCTGGCACGATGTCTTGCATGAAGTAGGCAGTTACTCGGTTGTTGTTTCTCCTAATTAACTGATAGCTGTCTGTGTGACAATGTGTGTATTTGTGCTCAGACCTGTGTGCTTTTCCCCTGGCCCCACTCGCGTGCCTCTAAATAAACGGGTGGGTCGTTAAGGAGGATTTCTGCCGATGGCAGTTTTAACCACCACTCACATCTGCTCCAGCCTCGTGCCTTTCCTGGCCATCTGCTCCTCTGACACACCCAAGGTCAACAGTGCTGGGATTCAGAGGGGCATGGGAGCTTGCCCCATACCATAGAGCAGGCTGGGTCCCAAAGCCAGCCCCCCTTTCCTCAGGAACAGGGACAGCCCCTTCAGGGGGTGGCCTCGCCTCCTACACGTAAGCTTTTTTGTCCTGGCTTCTTTCCAGAGAGGGGAAAAGCAAGCAGTGTCTCTGGCTTCCTGTTCTACCAAAACACAAGGGGCACAGATGAGTCAGACTGTCAGCCTGTCCCTCCTCCACTCCTTCCCGCATACCCTCCACACCCTGTCCCTGCTCAGCCCCTCCCAGAAGGGCCCTCATGGTGACGGCTACTGGAACCCACACTTAGATGGCTCTTTCAGCTGCCCAGGGAGAGAGCCCACAGGCCCCTGTGCCTAATCACCAGGGGATGATTCATCCCGGGGGCCTTTGCCAGCGGTGGCCGGCAGCACTGTGATTCACCGCACTCTCTCCCAGCCTCCAGGAGACCCCAGCCGCCTGGCCTAGGGCAGCGGAAAGAAGTCCGTGTTGGGAGGTAGGAGGCCTGGCCCCTAATTCTGTCTCTGCCCCCAGTACACTGTGACACTGTGGCCAGCCACTTCCCCTTGCTGGGCTTGGGTTCCCAACTACAAAATGCAGGTTGGTTAAGTGTGATCCCAGGGCCAGCAGCATCTCTATCCCCTGTTAGAAAAGCCAATTTTCAGTCCTCACCCTAGCACTACTGAGTCAGAAGCTCCAGGGGCAATCTGTGATTCTGATGGCCTTTGACAGCCACCAGGCCAGATGATCTCCAAGATTTGATGCTCTATAACGGACAAGAATGCTGAGCTCCATCCCCAGATTTCATTTTTATGGTTTTTTTTTTTTTGGCTGCATTGGGCCTTTCATTGCGGTGGCTTCTCTTGTTGCGGAACATGGGCTCTAGGCACGCAGGCTTCAGTAGTTGTGGTGCGTGGGCTCAGTTGTTGTGGCTCGCGGGCTTTAGAGCGCAGGCTCAGTAGTTGTGGCGCACGGGCTTAGTTGCTCTGCGGCATGTGGGGTCTTCCCGGACCAAGGCTCAAACCCGTGTCCCCTGCATTGGCAGGCAGATTCTTAACCACCGTGCCACCAGGGAAGTCCCCATTTTGTAGTTTTGAGCCATGACCTGGGCATGCCTAACTGTCAGTCCCAGTTTCCTCATCTGCAAAGCCCAGCACTCTCCAGCTGCCTCGGCGCTGACTCTGGCTTCCTCATTTCAGCTTTCTACACTGCCAAGTACGGATACAAGTTGTGCCTGCGGCTCTACCTGAATGGGGACGGGACGGGGAAGAGGACCCACCTGTCCCTCTTCATCGTGATCATGAGAGGGGAGTATGATGCTCTGCTGCCGTGGCCTTTCAGGAACAAGGTATGGGCCTGGGGGACAGTGGGGGTGGGATGGAGGAAACCTGGGTCCTGATCCTGATTGATCCATGAACTTGCCTGTGTGACCTCGGCAGATCCTTTGCCCTCCGTGCTGTCAGTTTCCCCTCATAAAACAAGAGCCCGAGTTCACATCTAGTAGCCAAGGCTCTTTGCTGCATTCTGAGTCTAGGAGCTAAAATGTTTGGACCAGCGACTCTGGAAGACATGTAGAGATGAAGTTCATGTTGGGGGTGAATAAGGAAAACCTCTTGGAGGAGGTCCTGTGGGGCTGGCCTGAACTGACAGCATTCTCAGAAAAAGGGAAGGAGGAGGAGATGCCTCTGCACACCTTTTAGAACGGCCAAAATCCCAAACGCTGACAACACCCAATGCTGGCAGGGATGTGGTGCAGCAGGAACTCTCCCTCACTGCTGGTGGGACTGTAAAATGGCGCAGCCACTTTGGAAGATAGTTTGGCGGTTTCTTACAAAATTAAACATACTCTTATCATGTGACCCAGAAATCACACTCCTTGGTGTTTACCCAAATGCGTTGAAAACTTACGTCCACACAAAACCCCTGCAGACAGATATTTACAGTGACTTTATTCATAATCGCCAAAACTTGGAAGCAGCCAAGATGTCCTTCAGTAGGTGAACGGATAAATAAGCTCTGGTAAGTCTAGACAGTGGAATGTTATTCAGTGCTGTAAAGAAATAAGCTACCAAGCCACGAAAAGATATGGAGGAAGCTTAAAGGCACATTACTGAGTGAAAGAAGCCCATCTGAAAAAGCTAGATACTGTGTGATTCCAATTATACGACATTCTGGAAAAGGCAAAACTGTGGAGATAGTAAAAAGATCAGTGGTTGCCAGGATTTCATGGAGGGGAGGAGAGATGAATAGGTGGAACGCAGAGGATTTTTCGGGCAGTGTAAATACTCTGAATGATATTATAATGATAAGATTCACGTCCTTATACATTTGTCCAAACCCATAGAATGTACAACGCTAAGAATGAACCTTAAACTAGGGACTTTGGGTGAATATGATGCGTCAACATAGGTTCATCACCTGTAGCAAATGTACCGCTTTGGTGGGGACGTTGACAGTGTAGGAGGTCGTGTGGGGATATGTACTCGGAAATCTGTGTTTTCCATTCAATTTTGCTGTGCACCTAAAATTGCTCTGAAAAATAAAGTTTGTTAAAAATGCTTAAAAGGGCCACTGGAGGTGGGAGTGTGGCAGGGATTCCCCGCAGGTGGACGGCGGCAGCAAGGGAGTGGGGGAGGGAAGGGGAGGGTGTGGACTCCACACCTCAGCTGGGTGGAGGAAGATAAGGGCGAGCAGGTGGGGTGGAAGCGGTAGTGCCGCAGTGGTCTGGCTATGAGTCAGTAGGTCAGTGGTTCCCATATGTGCTGGGGGGATTTTCAAAATACTAATGACTGGGTCTCACTCCCGTAGATGGTGAGGCGTGAGCATCGGGAGTTTTCAGACCTTCCCAGGGAATTCTAAAGTGCAGCCAAGTTTGAGAACTGACTGCTGCAGTGGGCGATGGGCATTTCAGTGACGTGTGCCAGGGAGGAGGCTGTGTGTCACTTTGAGATCGTTGGCTTCTCGGAGGCGCACAGGGCCCCTGTACAGACCAGAAGCTGGGTTCGTGTTTCAGGGTGTTGATTGCCGTCTGCTCAGTGGAAGGCCTGTCTGCTCTCGCCTGGGAAGGTCCAGCTGTGTTTGAAGGATCAGACAGACATCTCAGTGCAGGAAGGGACATCTTGGGTTATGGAGTCCAACCTCCTTGTCCGGGCTTAGTCCCACCTTTAGCCCCCAACAGCCAACCACAACTGGCAGTGACATCTGAATTCCCCCTTCCTGTTAAGAACACCTGAGCTCTAATCGTGGGACACCCCTGAAGCCTGCTCACGGTACCAGGTGCTTCCGTTTCTGGGCTCTTCCTGTACGCCATGTGTGGTCCTTACGTGTTGCTTTGACTCCTGATCAGTGTGAGCTCAGGGTTAGAGGGGCTGCACGGGTGACAGGCACAGACCCTGTCCCTGATCTCCCACTGGCCCCTGCCCCGCAGGTCACTTTCATGCTGCTCGACCAGAACAACCGTGAGCACGCCATCGACGCCTTCCGGCCCGACCTGAACTCAGCATCCTTCCAGCGGCCCCAGAGCGAAACCAATGTGGCCAGCGGCTGCCCACTCTTCTTCCCCCTCAACAAGCTGCAGTCGCCCAAGCATGCCTACGTGAAGGACGACACCATGTTCCTCAAGTGCATCGTGGAGACAGACGCTTAGGGCAGGAGGGGCCGAGCAAGCCGCACCCGGGTCCCGAGGGAGCACCCGCTCAGATGGGGGTTCAGCAAGATGACTGAGGTCCTGCCTTTGGCGCCCAAGATCCCAAGGCACAGTGATGGGCCGGGGCTGGCATGACGTGAGCCGAGCGGACAGATTGACCGTGGCTAGCTATCAGTTTAGTGTGGCGGGACCTTGGACTGGGCCCACAAAGGCACAAGGTCCCAAAGGAGGTGCTGCAGGACTGATCCCCCTGCACTGACCGTGCAGCACTGGAGCCCCGAGAGCCACCTGGCCCTGAATGTTGAGATGGACTCCGGCCGAGATGGGGAGGGTGTGGGGACCAGGCTGGGGCGTGGATGGGGAACTGGAGGTGTGGGACCTCAGCAAAGAAGCTCCAGGGATGGGAAGACCTCTGCAGGCCGCCACGGAGAGTGAGCTTGCTCTCGTCCTGCTTGGAATCAGAACCAGGACCAGGGGGTGGAAGTGACAGGGTGCCAGTGCGAATTCAATCTGTCCCAGCCTGGACCGAGTTCCCCAGCACTGGAGGTGAACAAGCAAAACCAGGGGGCTACGCTGCGGGGAGGGCATCAGATGCGGGGAGGGGTGGTTTTGAAGACCTTCATGGTTCCTTCCAGCCCAGAGTCTCTGACTCTAGGCCTCCTGGGCCAGATGAGGCCTAGTGCCGCAGGGGGTCTGGAAACATTCAGGAGCCCGATGCCCTCCAGTTTCCTGACTCACCTTCAGTACCGCCAGGTGGGCTGAGCTGACCCGCACGGCACCTGCCACCCTGGGCCCGGCAGTCTGCTTGCCCTCCATGGAGCCACGCAGAGGCCCTGCGTCCTGCGCGTCCCCCAGCTGAGCGCCCCTCCACCTTCTCCAGGTGAAACCAGGTCCCTAGCTCCCAGAGGCAGCTGGAAGGAGCGTGGAGAAGGAGAGGGGCACAGACTCTCCACGCTGCCTGCCTGGGGGCCCCACTGTTGGCCATTTCCAGAATCCCGTGTCGCCTGTTGAACGAAGGCAACCACATCTCTAGTTGATGGATCAGGACCGCTGAGCCACCCACAGATGTTGACCTTTTATATGTATAAAACCAAAGAAAGAATTTTTTTAAAATCTGTTTTGCACTTTTCATAAAGGGTATGGTTGTGGGAGTTGGTGGTGACTTGTGAGCTCTGGGTGGCGCTGCCAGTTTTGCAGGTGGCATCCAAGGCTGGTGTGCTGGCAGGAACATGCCTCTCTGCCTCAGTCTTCTGACTGTAATGGGGGAACCGCCCCGGCCTGCCTCCCTCGCTGAGTTCTGTGACCTCAAAGGAGATGCTACGCAGGAGAGGCTAGAGAGAGAAAGGCCCGGGCACCACTGCCCACCTGGCCTGGCCTGGCTGCGGCCCATGCTTGTCTTCTCACCTTGGAGGTCCCTACACAACCAGTTCCTGTAGGGACCCTCGCCCGTCTTTCCAGAGCCCTGAGGCTGCACGTTGCCGCTCAGAGATGCAGGGCAGGTCCCCTGCTCCTCTCCCCACAGGCTTCCCTGCAGCTTACTCTTCCTCTATTTGCCGAGGCTGTGATGGGCTTCATGTCTCACACCCTCAGGGTTCTCATCTGTGAAATGGGTCAGCAGCCCTGCCTGTCCTCTCTAGCCCAGCGTTTGTGAGGATGATGCTCACATAAGAGGTAACGGAGCAGCACGGCCCAGTGGGACCAGTATATCAGAAAACCCAGACCCACCCCTAGTCCAGACCTGGTATCCCATCATGCCTCAGCCTCTTCATTTACAAACACGGGGAAGCATCCTGCCTGGCCCTGCCCAGCTCACAAAGTTTTCACGAGGCCCAAATATGATACCCGAGCCCTAGTGCTTTGTAGTGTAATGGCATCTTGCCACACGTGATAGGCTACAAACGTGTCAGGGCTTCTTTTTCTCGTCCCCGCTGCTGACAACCTGTCATGAGGCTGACTTGCTTCCTTGATGTGTGTAGAAACAAAGGTCTGGCCCAGCAGGTGATGGGGACATCTGTCTCAAAGCTGGTATCCTGGCCAAAAAAAAAAAAATCATCCCTACTCACTAAGGTAACAAGCGATTTGTGGGACAAGCACTACTAGGGACAAATAGCACTCTGTCCCTCTCATCACTTATATCTAATGGGAAAAGACACATACTCTCTTCAGACACTGTGAGCTGCAGCCATTCTTTCGGTAAAGCTTTATTGAGACCTGTGCTGGCCCCTAGGGTGTGGGGAACGGTAAGATGTGCACCCTACTCTCAAGAAACTCTTAGTGCAGTGGGTGAAACAGGTATAAGTAGCTCATTGAAACTGATACATAAGAGAGGCTCAGAGACAGCACAGGAACTCAGATCCGTTGGTTGAAGTGCGGAGGGCTTCCTGGAAGAGGTGGCCTGTAAACTCACCCTTAAAATATTTTCGAGATGCAGAGAATAGGGCTGTGAGGGACAGTAAAGACCCAGAGTTGGGATGCAGTCTTGCCCTCAGGTAAGGTCTGGGAGGCGGAACCGCAGAGGGGAAGGCAGGAAGGCAGGATGGGCTGGAGCACAGAAGGCATCTAAGGTGGTCCCAACTGCCCGAAAGTAGCAGCACTGGGTGGGAGGTTCCCAAATCAACCTGCGTGTGACCTTTCAGGCTGTTAACAGCAGGATGAGACGATGATTTGAAACCGTTAACTAATTTACCTTCCACCAAAGCCCTATGTTAAGTGCACCAAACACCTGATGTCTTACCTCTTACAGACGATTCAAGAGGAGGGGAGGCAAGATGCAGGCAAAGCTGCTGTTTCATTGGCTCCTCACAAAACCCTTGTGAGGCAAGCATCGTGTAATCCCCTTTTAGAGACCGGGAAGCTGAGACCAGAGAGGCCCGGTGCCCTGCCTAATGTCAGGTGGGAGAAGGGGAGGCAGTGGAATTTGAAGCCAGGTCTTTGCTTCTAGTTACTTTCCTTCGTTTAGATTGACGAGGAATCTTCAGTTCCTTTTGTGTCTTCAGCCAAGATGAAGTCACATCTTTACGGGAAGCCCTGGGAGGCAACGGGTGCCTCTGCTCCCAGCCAGAGGGCCTGCCCGTGGGAACCACAACGTCACCCCGATGGTGCCCAGGAGGGGCGCGTGAGCACAGTCAGCAAAGGGAACGTTTGCTGTCACCTGGCAGCTCACAGGCCTCCTTGGGGGTGTCCACAGGTGATCCTCGGACCACCCTGAGCCATATGGACGACTGTTTATGCCTTTAATTGTTCATTTCTGATTGTAAGAGACACATACTCATGGTAGAAAAACTGGAAAACTACAAATGTAGTATACGAAAGGAAGTAAAAATCAGTCATGAGCCCAGTGTCCAGAGAGTACTACTAGAAACATTTTAATAAATTTTCTATGTCTTTTTGAAACAGTAGATACACACACACACACACAGACACACACACACACACACACACACACACGGACTTTTAAAAATGCATTTAAATCATACTAATTACAGCCTTATGCTCTCCTTTGTTCACTTAACACCCCCTTATCCCATTCTTCCGTTAGCCCCTGTTCATAGGCGAAGCCACGGAAACTAAGAAGAGGGAGATAATGTGTTCAAGCCCAATCTGAATCAGTGGTGGAATCAGGATTCACACTTTCGATGTGATTCACATTCAGATGGAGAAACTGAGGCACCGAGAGGATCAGCCTGTCTGAGGTCACGTGACTGCAGGGCTCCTGGACTCTTCTCTGCCTTTCATCTGGTGTCTGGGCAGGGCTCCCGGAGATCTCAGGAGAGGATTTGCTCTGTGGGTCTGAAAGAGACCGTGGGTCCAGAAGCCAGTGGGCGGGACGCTGTGCCCACCTGCGCCTGGGAGAGTGATGCTTCCTGTGCTTTCAAGCAGCTGTACCCCAGTGGAGCAGACAGGACCCACTTCCCCTTCCTGACCCCTGCTCCCCTACTGAGCTCCAGAGCAGAGACTTGCTAAGCCTCAGTTTCTACTTCTGCATGAAGGTGAAAATCCTAGCCTCACAGTGTTGCTATGAGGATGCCAAGGTTGTGGAAACCACTAGTTTTGGACACTGTGGGGTCCCAGTCTAATAATAACAGAAACAAGGGTCCCAAACAGTCATGGAGTGCCGAGCCTACCGGCAGACACTGAGCTGAGGGCTCACAGGCATCATTGCATGAAACTTGCATAAAAACCCCAAGAGGAGGTGTGATGATTATCACCCCTATTTTATAGAGGAGGAAACCCAGGCTCTGAGAGGTCACACAAGTGCCGGGAGCCAGGACTTGGACCCAGATCAGTCTATGCCAGATTCAAACTCTTAGCCCTTGACGTGATCAGCATAATGTGGAAATGGTACAGAAAAAGGTGAGGTCGGTTTTAGGTCTGCGCAGACTGCAGGTTCATTTTTAAACAAGCATAACGATGAGAACGACAGCTTACTGAGCACCTACTTTACTTGCATTACCTGCAAGTACCACCCTTAATATTGATAACTGACCTAGAAGGAAGGCACTGTTGTCCTCACTTTATAGATGAAGAAACAAGCTCAGAGAGGCCAGGCAACTTCCCCAAGGTTACACAGCTAGTAGGCAGGTCTCTGCCTCCACAGTGAGAGGTTTTACCCATGGTGGTGTCCTCTCCAGTGCTTTGGGGAGCAAGAGAGGGTCAGATGGATGTGATGTCCCTTCTGGACCAGCCACCAGCCCGTCTTCTCCAGGGGAGATGGGCCTGCCTGGAGCACTCCACCTGGCGGGACCTCTTGGGTAGGATTGACACAGGCCATGGGGAAGGGGAAGGACGAAATCAGGGGAGCTGCTGGGGGGCCACTGAGCCTTTGCCAGGAGCTGGATCTCATTTGCTGCCTTGGCATCTGGGACTTGCGTTCGTTTAAGCAAAGCACATTCATGTGGCACAGAGTTTGGGGACCATTCCAGAGAGGCTGGGATATTACAGTCATCTGGCTGATGACATTTCTTCCTTTTCAGGTCCTTTCCTCAACTCCCACCTGTCTCAAGGCATTTCCTCCGTAGAAAATCCGGGGTGTATGGTGCGAATGTCATCATAGCTGTCCCAGCCAATCCTGGTAAGGCAGGGAGGTGAAGGTCACCCAGCAGGTCAGTGGCTCGGCTATGGTGGCCTGTGATTCCTCTCTGGTGGGAGGAGGTCAGCTGAGCCATCGTCCCTCCCTGCCTGTTGCTCTCACCCTCCTGCTGCCCTCTGGGCAGTTGGATCCATTCTTCCCGCAGTAGGGCCCCTGTTCTCTTTGTACAGATGAAAAGCAGGAGCTCAGAGAAGAGCAACTCCCTCGGGGCAGCCAGGTGCCTAGAGGCAGAGCCTCCTAGGACCTGGGTCTGCTGCTACACACCCCTGCCCTTGGGCTGTACCCACTAACTTGTCGATTTCAATATTGAAGGTTCTCTCTATGGAAACAACTGATTTCTATCCCCGCTCCCTCTCACAAGCACAGCTCCATCTGGGGAGAAATCCCAGGGCCGGCAATGGAGTGGAATCCACCTGGGACACGGGTGTCTGGGACTGGGGGGGTGGGAGAAAAGCTCCTCTCTGCTGCTACTGTGCCCCCTGGGGAGCTGCCTGCCCCTCGGATGTCTCCTGGGGGCGGGGTGGGGGTATGAGTGCACTCCCAACCCCCTAGACCATTGAGTGTCCGGTGTTCAGCCTGCCAGGGACTCTGTACTCTTGCTGTGGGACCTTGGGCCAGTCACCTGCCATCTCTGAGCTCACGTTCCCAGGACTTCCCTGGCGGTCCAGTGGTTAAGACTCCGCACTCCCAATGCAGGGGGCACGGGTTCGATCCCTGGTCAGGGAAGATCCCACATGCTGCATAGTGCGGCAAAAGAACAACAACAAAAAAACCACAAAGGCAAATCTGAGCTCACGTTCCCATCTGCATAGTGGACAGGTGGGTGGGGACAGATACAGTGCTGACCATGTGGGATTCTGGGCGCAAAGAGCCAGACCGAAGGAGGCCCTCTTCCCCATGGCACGTGAGCAGCATGCCCTGGTCAGGGCATGCAGATCACTTCAGACTGTCTCCCCGCAGCCTCTCACTTGCATTTGGTCAAGAGCAGGTGTTGGAGTCCAATAGTCCAGTTCAAGTCCCAGCTCTGTCACTTGGTAGCTGTGTGTCCTTGGGCAAGTTCTTTAACTTCTCTGTGCCTCCATTTCCCCAAGTGTTAAAAGGTGATGATAAATTCCTGCCTTGTAGGGATGTGTGGGAAGGAAGCAAGCCAACACCTGGCAGGAACTTTGATGGAGCCCCTAGTGTGAGCGGCGTGTAGTATTCCTGCTACAATTATTACCAAGGTCTTAACCCTCAAGCTCCAGCCCACTGAGGAGCCGTGAGTCAAGGCCATACAGCTCTCTTCCCACTAGCCCTGGCTCTGTCTCCCGATCACTGATCCACCAGAGGCCAGCTCCCTACCCTTGTGGGGCCTCAGTGACCTCATGCAGAAAATGACACTTGGACTTCATTCTGGGTCGCGAGACACAGCACAGATCTGACAATTAGGAGACAATCACGAACAGATCTTCCACAGGCTGGGTGCTGTGCACCTCTGAGGGTGTTTCTGCAAAGCCCAGCATCATCAGGACTTGAGGGGGAGGGAACGTGCACCCCTTCCTCCCTCTGGCATGGAACCTGCCTAAACCGTGTGTTGGGCTGTTAAGATCCAGAGAGTTCCTTTTTTCATTGCAGTCAGGTGTTTTCAGAGCCTCACCACTCACTGATGCCGGCACCAGTTCCTTCCGGCCCAGAGGCCTCTTTGCGGCTCCGCAGGACAGCCCTGCCCTCTGCCCAAGGTCCAGGGTGGAGCTGGAAGGCTGGCAGGGGGGTAGAGCCTGACACAGATGGAGGCCACCCTGCGTTCCTGCTCTACTCCTGCCTCTCGCCCTGGCTTCCGCCAGCCCGCCGGCCCTGCCCACCGGTGCAGGTGAGAGTTTGAATCAGGAATAGTTTGTCTTTGGGCTTCTGTGAAGACAGTGAAGGGATTCCCAGAATCTTAGGTCTCGGGGGGCTGTGAGCATCTCTGGTCTAACCCCTGTCACCCACTGTGCAGATGGGCACAGGGAGGCCAAGGAACGTGCCCAGGTTTGCACAGCCAGCCAGCAGGGGACCCAGGCTCCTCCACCCAGGCCTGGAAGAGCGCTTACCTGGCCCCTGCCCTGACCAGAACACAGTCCCCACAGGAGGAGCAGAGCTTAGGGAGGGCCAAGCCCGGAGGAGGTCACTTTTCAGGAAAGGGCTAAGGGCCCCTTGTCAACCAGGGGAAGGCCTGCCTCCTGAGCCTCCGAGACTTGGTTCTAGAAGTGGGAAAGGGGAAAGATGGCAAGACAGGATTGACACCCTCCGAGGTGCCCAGAGCACTGCAGGCCAGGGAGGTAGAGGGTGCAGCCAGCCTTCGCCCTGGAGGGAGACCATAAACACCTATGCCCAGGTGTCATCCTGACCTTCTTTTACACAACCCTCTAGCTCTTCACAGAGCACATTCACACCTAGGAGGTCCTTTGATCTCACAACAGCACTGATAATATGCCATCACTATTTGCATTTTATAAGTGAGGAAACTCAGACAGATGGGCAGTGTGATGTGACAGGGAACAGTTTTCCCACTGGATCCCCACCCTGGCTCAGCTACCAACTCACTGGGGACCTCTGGCAAGCCTCTTCTCCACTCTGGGCCTCAGTATTCCCATCTGTAAAATGGGGCAGCTGAGAACCCAATGGCCTCTGAGAACCCTCCTGGTATTCAATTCTCTTACCACAGGGCAGCAGCCCCTCCAACCTGCCAATTGAACTGCCCCCCATTTTACAGTTAAATAAGCATGGATGTGCCTCCTAGCTTGTTGCATTTTCCCAAGCTTGGGTTACTGTCAACCTCACTTTACACGCAAGGTAAATATGGACAACCAGGGACGTGAATTGACTTGCCTGAGATCCCACAGGGGCTTAGTGACTGAGCAGGAGGGTGAAGGTAGACGCTCTAACTAGATTTTCCCCCTTACTTCCCTAGAGCAATACTGTCCAGTTCAGCAGCCGCTGACACGCGGGGCTGTAAAGTGTGTGTGGCCAGCTGAATAACGCTCTCCAAAGATGTCTACACCCTAATCCTTGGATCTGTGAGTATGCTGCTTTACATGGCAAAAGGGACTTTGCAGATGTGATTAAGGATCTTGAGATGGGGAGGTTATCCTGGATTATTTGGGCAGGCCCAATATCATCATAAGGGTCCTATAAGAGGGAGTCGAGGGTAAGAGTCAGAGAAGGCAAAGTGACAAGTAAAGCAGAGGGAGAGAAGATGTGACGACAGAAGCAGTTTGGGATATGCACTTTGAAGATGGAGGAAGGGATGGATGGATGGGTGGGTGGGTGGGTGGGTGGATGGATGGATGGATGGATGGCTGGCTGGATGGATGGATGGAAGGAGGGCTGGAGAAGACAAGGAACGGATTCTCCCCTGGAGTCTCCAGGACGAACACAACCCTGCCAACATCTTGATTTTAGCCCCCTGAGACTCATTTCCAACTTTCTAACCTCCAGAACTGTAAGATAATAAATCCATGCTGTTTGAAAGCACTAAGTGTTAATGTGTTACAGCAGCGGTCGAAAACTAACATGGCACTTGACGTGACCACTCCAAATGGAGATGAACCATGAGTCC
This sequence comes from Leucopleurus acutus, assembly GCF_964270905.1. Lineage (NCBI taxonomy): Eukaryota > Metazoa > Chordata > Mammalia > Artiodactyla > Delphinidae > Leucopleurus > Leucopleurus acutus. Next base: position 13,705,309 of record NC_139150.1, read on the forward strand.
TAAAATACGTAACATATTTTTTTAAAAAAAAGTTTATTTTTTAATTTATTTTTGGCTGCGTTGGGTCTTCATTGCTGTGTGTGGGCTTTCTCTAGTTGCAGAGCACGGGGGGTCTACTCTTTTGTTGTGGTGCGCAGGCTTCTCATTGCGGTGGCTTCTCTTGTTGCGTAGCACGGGCTCTAGGCGCGCGGGCTTCAGTAGTTGTGGCACACGGGCTCAGTAGTTGTGGCTCGCGGACTCTAGAGTGCAGGCTCAGTAGTTGTGGTGCACGGGCTTAGTTGCTCCGCGGCATGTGGGATCTTCCCGGACCAGGGCTCGAACTCATGTACCCTGCATTGGCAGGTGGATTCTTAACCACTGCGCCACCAGGGAAGTCCTACATACCATATTTTGAAGACTTAGTATGAAAAAGAGAATTTCATTGATTTCCTTAATATTTTTATATTGATGACATGTTGAAATGATCAACATTTCATTATTTTAGATTAAATAAAATTTATTAAAAGTAATTTCCCCTGATCTTTTTTTAATGTTTGTATTAGGAAATTGACAATTACATGTGTAGCTCACATTATATGTCTACTGAACATCCCTAGAGGACTTTTCTCATCGCCCTGATGAAGGAGTAGTCTCCACCCCTCTGTTGTAGCTGGGGATGGGGCCTTGCACTGAGTAATGGAATCACACACCCCCAACACACACACACACACACACACACACACACACACACACACACACACACACACACACACACACACTGCAGGTGAGGGGCCTTGGTGGTGGGCGAGTGTCCTGGCCCGCCCTCGCCACTCCCATCTGCCTGGGCTGAGCCCTGCCTCTGGGAAAACCCATGTCCCTGCTAGATGTGACTTCTATTTTTAGCAGCTGTACTTGCTGGCTCCGCATAGCTAGCTCCGAGGCTTGCTGGGTGGGGGCCAGCCCCAGGCTTGCCCTCTCCCTGCCAACAGCGGTCTCAGGAGGAGCTGACACCCTGGTGATGGGGCCTCTCAGGGCGCGTAAGTCAGCCTTGCAACATCCCTGGCAAGGAAATACTATCATAATCTGTACATTTTCTGTGACGAGGCCGAGGCTCAGAGGTCTCTCCAAGCGAGGAGGGGGCAGTGCTGAGTCTGAGTCTTCCTCCCCAAGGCCTGACCTGCTCAGGGACTCGAGGAAGTCACCAATTCTTGGGTGGCATTTCTCTGGAGCGTTTTCTACCTTGGAAAGTATTCTAAGCCAGAGAAAAGGAGAGAATCCATTTGGAAGGAGGGAGGGAGGTGGATGAAGCTTCCAGGTGTGCAGCTGACATCTCCTGTTGCAGTGGGTCCCAGTAATGAAAGCACCCACACGTATGGAAAGGCAACACAACACGAAAACCAGGATTGCCCTGTGGTTAGAACTCAGGTGCCGGCCTCTAGAACACCCGGGTTTCGATGCTGCCTGTCTGCTGGAGCCCTCAGCCTCGGTCTTCTCCACTGCACAATCGGCGTAGGAGGGGTCAGAGGACAAAATGAGGTCATGAACATAAGTGCCCAGCCCCGAGCCAGGCACTGGGGAGCCCACCTCAGTAAACAATCGTTATTGTTAGTATTTACCAAGGGCTTACTGTGTCCTCTCAGCAAAACATCCCAACAATTCATGAGGTTACTGTTGTCATCATCCCCATTTAACAGATGAAGAAACTGAGGCTGAGGGAGGTGAGGTCACTTTTCAAGGTCACACATCTGGTGAGAGGCAGAGCTAGGAATTTTTTGGTAACAGCTTTAGGAAGGTATAATTAAGATATAACGCAAAAAACAAAAAAAAAAAGATATAACGCACGTACCATACAATTCACCCATTTAAAGTGTACAATTCAATGGCATTTATATATATATTTCTCATTCTTTGGTAGAACCCTAACTGATACAGTTGCAGTCTAGAAGACTTGTTTTTAGTTTTAAATACTGTTCTATTTTCCAAATATAAATTTGTTAGGGAATTCCCTGGTGGTCCAGTGGTTAGGACTCTGTGCTTCCACTGCAGGGGGCCCGGGTCCACTCCCTCATGCCGCCATTGCAGCCAATAAATAAATAAATAAATAAATAAATAAAAACAAAATAAAATAAATATAAATTTGTTTTTAAATGAACAAAATACATAATCATTTAAAATAATATAAAGGTAGGGTGCATTTTATGATAAGTAAATTATATTTCAATAAGCCATTAAAATAATAATATTAAAGTGATAACTGCTCATTATTGTTATTTTTTTTTGCGGTACGCGGGCCTCTCACTGTTGTGGCCTCTCCCGTTGCAGAGCACAGGCTCTGGACACACAGGCTCAGCGGCCATGACCCACGGGCCTCGCTGCTCCGCGGCATGTGGGATCTTCCCGGACCGGGGCAAGAACCCGTCTCTCCTGCATCAGCAGGCAGACTCTCAACCACTGCGCCACCAGGGAAGCCCTGGAGTTTTATTTCTTATTGTTTAAAATGTCCCCATTCAAATAAGGTCTGTAGTTTCTTTTCTATTTTTAACTTATTTTATTTATTTGGGCTGCCTCGGGTCTTAGTTGTGGCATGTGGGATCTTAGCTCCCCCACCAGGGAAACCCGTGTCCCCTGCATTGGAAAGTGGATTCTTAACCACTGGACCACCAGGGAAGTCCCAGTTCTGTAGTTTCTTTTTTTTTTTTTTAACATCTTTATTGGAGTATAATTGCTTTGCATCGTTGTGTTAGTCGCTGCTGTATAACAAAGTGAATCAGCTATACATATGAATATATCCCCATATCCCCTCCCTCTTGCGTCTCCCTCCCACCCTCCCTATCCCACCCCTCTAGGTGGTTACAAAGCACCAAGCTTATCTCCCTGTGCCATGCAGCTGCTTCCCACTAGCTATCTATTTTACATTTGGTAGTGTATATATGTCAGTGCCACTCTCTCACTTCGTCTCAGTTTACCTCAAGTCCGTTCTCTACATCTGCATCTTTATTCCTGTCCTGCCCCTAGGTTCTTCAGAACCTTTTTTTTTTTTATTCTCTATATATGTGTTAGCATACGGTATTTGTTTTTCTCTTTCTGACTTACTTCACTCTGTATGACAGACTCTAGGTCCATCCACCTCACTACAAATAACTCAATTTCATTTCTTTTTATGGCTGAGTAATATTCCATTACATATATGTGCCAGGTCTGTAGTTTCTTAATAGTGTCATACCAGTTTCAATTCCTTGGTTTTGAAAATGCACTATGGTTATGTAAGAGGCTATGATTAGGGAAAACTATGTGATGGGGTACAGAAGAATTCTGTACTATTTTTGTAACTTTATGTGAGTCAAATTATTTCCAAATACAATGTTAAAAAAGTTTTTTTTAAGTTTAAAAGTATTTATTTAGATTTTCTTCTAAGTTTTATGGACTCATATTTTAACTCATTCTCCATCAGGAATCTATTTGATATAAAGTGAGAGATGAGACTGACTTAATTCTTTTCCAGATGGCTGGCCAATTGTCTTAGCCTTGAGGTTGAATCAATCTTCCTTTACCTGGTGATTTGGTCACCACCTTTATTACACACTGAAGCCTGTAAATGATAAGGACTGTTTCCGGGCTATTTTTCTTCTTCTGATCCATTACCATTTCTTATGTCCTTACCATACTGTTTTTGATTACTAAAGTTTCAGAGTATGTTTTAAAATGTGACATGACAGGTGTTGGTTTCCTTCACACATCAAATTAACCCTTTTTTTGTAATTGTATTTTTCAACATTTTTTGACTTTTTATTCTTGCAGATGGAACAAACATGATAAAAAATATTTCAGAGATTTTTATGGGAGTCTCATTAAACTTGCAAATTACCTTCATAAAAGTTGACATCTTTACAACATCCAGTTTTCCTATCCAAGACCACAGTAGGAATGAAGCTTCATTTATTTATCTTTTTCTGTTTCTCAGTAAAGATGTGTGGCTGTCTTCTAATCAGTCTTTCACATTTCTTGTTAAGGTTAGTTATTGATATGTTATGACCGAAAATTTTTAAACTTATGCTTTCTAATTGGTTATGTTAGTATGTAGGGTGGTACAGATGTATAGGATGGTGACTGCCTTTTATATCCAGTCACCTTGCTGAATTCTCTTATTTATTCTGGTAGCTTTTTCAGTTAATTTTACTGGTTTTCAAGATGGACAAACAAATCCTGTTTAAATCAGCATAATTTTGACTCCTTTACAAATAGCAGCAAATGCTGGAGCCACAAGGATCATTTGTTGGATAAACATAAGCAAGTTACTTATCATCTGTGGACTTCAGTTCCCTTATAAGGAAAAAAATGGAAACAATGCTAATACATAAAATAACTATCTATCTTGTTGAGGTGCTATGAGTATTCAGTAAAATAAGATATTTAATATAATCTCCACTTTCAGAATCCTTAAGAAGTGGTAGTCTTTTTCCTAAGTCACCTCCTTGCTTCACATTACGGCAATGGCTAAAACTTTCAGATCAATGTTGAATAATAGTATTGGGTTCTAGTCCTTTTTTTTTTTTTTTTTTCCCGGTACGCGGGCCTCTCACTGTCGTGGCCTCTCCCGTTGCGGAGCACAGGCTCCGGACGCGCAGGCTCAGCGGCCATGGCTCACGGGCCCAGCCGCTCCGCGGCATGTGGGATCCTCCCGGACTGGGGCACGAACCCGTGTCCCCTGCATCAGCAGGCGGACTCTCAACCACTGCGCCACCAGGGAAACCCTGGGTTCTATTCTTTATTGAGTTCCTAATTTTGATTGGAGGACTTCCACGGTTTTACCCAAAGAGCCTACTAATCAAGCCGTCATGCCTCTAGAGCTATTTCATAAACACAACATGAAAATCACAGACTCCTCTTTAAGGCAATTGTTCTCCCTTAAATCTGAAAGCTCAGAACTTCTGACAAGTTTGTTATTTATACATCAATAAAACTGGGGGGAAAATTTTTAAGGTTGCTGGAGGTTTCTGTGCCTTGTTTTCTTAACGGGTCAGTTCCTTACTTTACGAGTCTGAGGAACTCTGGGATCTGAGTGAGGACAAACCCCAGGAAGTCAGGGTAGATTAAAGCTTCAGCGGGACCTCCCTCCCTCTGGAGCTTGGACAGAAAGGGCACTGGACCTGGAATCCTTTAACCTGCTTTCAGATCCTTACCCTTGCTGGCTGTGAGACCTTGGGCAAGTCACATCACCATCTCTGAGCCCAACTGCCCTCATGGGCAAAGCTGGGTGACACAGTTCCCAACTGGTGGGGTTATGAGGGGCAGCTGGATGACACATGTGAGGTCCAGACACACAGAAGATTCCCAGGAACGTTAACTGAAGCTGAGTGCTCTGGGGGATTGTGTGCTGGGCTTATTTAAGAGGACGAATCCCTAAAGCCTTCTACCAATAAGTTGTTTATTAGGTGTTCACTCATCAAATCCTCCCAACATCTATGTTCCTGGCACCGGGCTAGTCTTGGCAATCAGTGTTCAACATCCCAGCACAGGGCAGAGGGGAGACAGACAGTAAATGAGCCCAAATAAATGTGCCTTCCTGCAGGGAGGGGCTGGCAAGGGCCTGATGGGGGAGCGGCTGATTGCCAGAGTCCGTCCCCCTCCCTTGGTCCCCTGGGTCGGGCCAGGCCGCCAGCACCCGCAGCCGTATGGAACGCATTGAGCAGCTCCAGCATTCCAAACACGCGGCTCTGCTCTCCCAGGCGCCTTTTCCTGAACCGTGCCGCGCCTTCTGCAGGCAGCCAGGGCCTCAGTGCCTGATACGAGGGCCTCCCCGAGGCTGCCTTCCACCTGTGCAATGTCAAGGTCAGCGGGGGGGTGGCGGGTGTCCCCGATGCTCTGTAGCTGCTCCTCCACGGCCCTGGCAGGGACTGGTAGGCGGCCTGGAGAGAAGAGACCAAGTGGCCCCAGGGGCTGCTGGAATCACAGCATCTGGTTGCTTTGTTGTAGAAAAGTAGTAGAAACATTTAACATAAAAATTCTACTGTATAGCACAGGGAACTATATTCAATATGCTGTGATAAACCATAATGGAAAAGAATATGAAAAATTATATATATATATAAACTGAGCACTTTGCTGCACAGCAGTAATTAACACAACATTGTAAATCAGCTATACTTCAATTTCTTAAAAAAGAAATAATGAAATAAAATTAAATTAAAAATCCTCAATTGGGCATGCAGGTCCCCCACAAATCTTTCTAATCAGGTTTCCCGTAACTTTGTCTTACTTCCCCTCCTTGACAGCGTCAGGAGTCTTGGGGTACATGATTGATTCTGGGCCTATCACAGAGCAGTGTCAGGTCATACCTGACCCTCAGTGGTTGGTTTGATGAATGACTGGGTGAGGGATGGCTGAGCACCAACCATGTGCGGGCATAAGTCCCACACTAATCTCACTTCCCTGACAGAAGGCCCCTGCCTTGAGCATGGTCCCTGTTTACAGAGGAGGTGACTGAGGCTCAGAACTGGAATCCAGGCTTCGCCCTTCCCTCCACTCCAGAGGTCTGCAAACTGCCACTCACCTGAACCAGGCTGGGGGCTTGTTGAAACAGAGTGCTAGGGGAATTTCCTGGCGGCCCAGTGATTAGGAGTTTGAGCTTCCACTGCCAGGGACCCAGGTTTGATCTCTGGTCAGGGAACTAAGATCCCACAAGCCGCGTGGCGTGGCCAAAAAAATTAATTAATTAAAAAAAAATAACAGTGCTGGGTCCACCCCCAGATTTTTATTTTATTTTATTTTATTTTTATTTTTTGCGATACGCGGGCCTCTCACTGCTGTGGCCTCTCCCATTGCGGAGGCTCCGGACGCGCAGGCTCAGCGGCCATGGCTCACGGGCCCAGCCGCTCCGCGGCATGTGGGATCCTCCCGGACCGGGGCACGAACCCGCATCCCCTGCATCGGCAGGTGGACTCTCAACCACTGCGCCACCAGGGAAGCCCCACCCCCAGAATTTTTAAATTCAGTGGTTCTGGGGTGGAGCCAGAGAATTTGCATTTGTCACACGTTCCCAGTTAATGCTGCTGCTCTTGGTCCAGGACCACACTTTGGGAAGCTCTGCCTACACTATGGTGCCCCCTCTGAATAAATTTTCAGCAATTAGGGAGACGTGACATTCACCATGGGCCACTTTCCATGGCAAGGATGTATGGTGAGCCGCCTTCCCTATACCGATAGTAGAGGGTTCCATTCCTGACTGTTCCACCTGCAGGGGAATGCCCCGCTCCCCCATACTACGTTCAGTCATCTGAGTGCTCCTCCTGGACACCACAGGGCACAGACTTCCTAAAGTGGGGTGCGTCCATTGAGCAAAGAGGGCAAGTGATTGTCGATGATGAATTTGCTTCCTTAAGTGACCATCAGGAGAGGGGACAGTCAGAGCTAAAGAAGGAGCTGGAAGGCTTGGAGAAAACTGACAGTGGCTTCCGAGAAAGGGATATACAGGATGGCTGGAGAGTTGAGTAATGTGGAAGGCAGGACAAGAGCTGAGCGTGCTGGGAAGAGAGTGATGGGGCAGCTGCAGACTTGGAGAGGAAGCTACCTGCATCACCGCTGAAACCAGGGGTGCCCGGGGCCTGGTAAGCAGAGAGCTGGGACAGAGAGCTGAGGAAATCAGGGGGTTCTCGGAATGCATTTCCATTTTATTCCGCCAGTGTTTACATGTGGCTTCTTTGAGCAGAGCAAGAGTACCCTTACCCATGCGGCACACCTTATAAATTAGGCTATTAAATGATGACATCGCCACACAAGGGGGTTTTCATAATTAATAATCACAGCTGCCGTTTATTGTGTCTATTATGCACCAGGACTTTTACATACAAAACCTCGTTCAGTCCTCCCAACAACCTTCAGAAAGTGGGTTCTGAGATTATCCCCATTTTTCAGATGAGGAAACTGAGGCTAAGGGAGCTTAAATAACTTGGCCAAGGTCCTAGTCTCTAGGAAATGACAGGGCTACTGTCTCACCATCTCTAAACCGTCACTTTCCTCTCTATCACCCTGCCCTTCATTTCCTGAACACCTGCTCCCTGCACGGCCCTGGGAGGGACCACAGATGAATCATTCAAGAAGTCACTGATTCAACAAGCTTTCTTTTTTTTCTTGTTGAGCACTTACTCTTTTGTATGGGCTTCTTTATTTATAGCATGCCTTATTCCAGAAAGCACTTAACATAACTTCTTGATGTACAAGAGAATAAAAATTTTAGAGGCATGGTCACGTGACGGTTGCCAAATGGAAAACAGAAGCTGGAAAGGTCAGAGGAACCCGGGAATAAGACAGGCAGACAAAAGGCAGAGCTCGTGGTCCTCTGGGTTACAGGAGACAAGCCCCAAATTGTCCTCTGAGCTTTCTAGTGGCCAAAATCTAATCCCACGAGGTTCAGGGTCCATAAGATACCAACGAATCAGCGGCTGCAGGAAAACGTGACTCTCCTGGGCCCTAAGACCAGAGAGGCCTTTTCCTAGGGAGTTGGCGTGAGGAGAACATGGTGGAACGAAGGGAGCAATGTCCCCAAAAGGAGTACAGGCTGCATGTGCAGCACAGGCCCCGGGGGCTGCTTCCTGTGCTCCCCTCCATGCTGGCCCAAGTCCCAGAGCGGAAGGCAGCTCAGGGGAGAGAACACAGCGCAGGACAGGCCTGCCGGTCTCCATTCTCTGGTTTAATCCCCACACAGCGTTTATAGGAAACATTTAGAACAAACTGGCAGGCTGCTAGCTACATGCAGTCCTCAGGTAAGCTCTGTTTGGATTCATTGCCAACTTTAACTGTTAGGAAATTTCACCTAAAAAGCCAGATTTTGACGGTCTGTTTTAAAAAAAAAGGGGGGGGGGCGCTTCTCTGGTGGCGCAGTGGTGGAGAGTCCACCTGCCGAGGCAGGGGACATGGGTTTGTGCCCCAGTCCGGGAGGATCCCACATGCTGCGGAGCGGCTGGGCCCATGAGCCACAGCCGCTGAGCCTGCGCGTCCGGAGCCTGTGCTCCGCAACAGGAGAGGCCACAGCAGTGAGAGGCCCACGTACCGCAAAAAAAAAAAAAAAAAGGATTTGACTACATGGGACCCACATTCCCTAAGGATGAGAATTGGCTTGAGCTGAGTAGTTTTCCAATGATCCCTCCATGGTTCCCTGAGGCCCTTTTTGTTTTCAACTTCCCTACCCGGCTTTGCAAGTTGTCAGGGGCTTGCAGCCCTGGTTTGGGATATTTTGAGTTGTGTCACATTGGTGTGCGTCAGCAGCAGTCAGTAACTGTTTACAGTGCGGGGTCCCAGGCTGCGCTCCTTGGGTCTGGGGTGGGGCTCAGTCTTTCTAACAGGTATTGAGGTGCAGGCGTCTCTCCTGACGGGCTGGATGGCTGGCTGGGGCCCAGGAGTGATTGTATAGCTGCTCAGCACTACCGATCCAGGGAAATGGATGAATAGTGATCCTTTGAACACAGCTTTTGGCAATTACGGTGGGGCTCTGAGTTCAAGATCACGCTCCCTGACAGATGCCCAGAGTGTAGCTCCGCTGAGTCTCTGGGGGAGTCCTGAGTCAGGTGCTGTCAATCACAGTGGTGCTTGCCCTTGGCTGCACGTTAGAACCACCTGGAGAACTTTTCAACCCATCCTCAGGCCCAGGCCACCTCCCAGACCAATTAAATCTGAATCTCTGTGGAGAACACAGGCGTCAGCATTTTAAAGCTCCCCAGGTTATCCCAGAGGACTGCCAGGTGTGAGGCGCAGGGCTTAAAAAGGACCATGTTCTCTGGGCGAGGTCTGGTATCAGCTGGAGAGATACTGAGATGAGGAAGGCTTCCGGGAGAGCAGAGAGGATGGAGGTAAGTGGACTGTCAGGGTAAGTGTGATGAGTACTCTGGGAACCCAAATGGAGACCCCTAAGCCACCCTGAGGGACTCAAACTCTCCACCACCCCATCCTCTGGAGGAGAGGCCTGAGCTGAATTTTGGGAAAAAATACCATCCAGCCACATAAAGAAGGAGAAGGAGAATCCCAGCCAAAGCAAGGGTACAGTCCAAGACTCTGAGGCCCGAACGGAGAGGGGGAGAGATAGAGCGGAAGGTTGTCTGGTGCAGCTGAGTCAAGGGTAGGGGGAAGGAATATGAGAAGAGGCCACAGAAGCAGGAAGGGGCCAAATCACAAAAGGCCTTGCATGCCAAGCTAGGGAGATGGAATTTTCCCCTGGGGCTCAGAGGAACTTCTGGAGGGTTTTAAGTCCAAGAGTCATATGGATGAACAAATCCATAATGGGCTTGGGTTATCAAGGAGGGCTTCCTGGAGGAGGTCAGACTTGAGCTGAGGGAGGGGGGAGGATTTGGAAAGCTGGCCGGGAGGGAGAGCTGTGGGTATTCTGATCAGCTTGCTACTGTTAAAGCTCTTCAAAACCCTTCCCTCCCCCACGCCCTTTGAAACCATTTGAATCACAAGCTGCCCCTGTTTAGAGTTGTGTTTGTCGGTTATTTGAAAGTTGTGGTTTCTCTTTAGCAGATTCTGGGCCCCATCCTTTGACTAGGAACCAGGAAGGAATAAAGAACGCATCCTCTTGCCCAGAGAGCTAATTATTGAAATACTGTGGGCCTCACCAGGGTTTATGGCGTCACTGATCTCTGTCATCCAACAGCTCCTAAATTCTAACTGGTCAAAGTTTTCAGTACATTTTTATGGGCTGCCCCAAAGCCAGCTGGAAGCTTTTTTTCCATAAACTTTCCCTGAGACAAGTAGCCAGGTTTCACATATTAAAATGAAAACGTCAAAAGGGTTGTTTAAAAAAAGAAAGAAAGAAAAGAAAAAGATGCAGCTCAGCTCACAAAACTCACATCAGAGTCCAACAGCATCTGCCTGGGTTTTTCTGCAAGGCTGATGGTCAAGTTAGAACGATGATGATAATCCCATGATCACTTTATCCATTCACTCAACAAACACTTCCTGGGCATTTACTGGGTACCAGGCTTGAGCTGGGCACCAAGCTGAGAAGATGCCTTAGGCATGATTGCCCCATCCCCACTGCCCCCAAGGGCTCAAAATACTTCAGAGTTTACAAAGTGTTTTCACGTGTAATTTGGGGAGCTGTAGGTAACGTTATTATCCCCATTTTTCAGAGGAGGAAATTGAGGCTCGTAGAGGTTAGGTAACTTGCCCAGAGTCACAATAGTAAGAAGGGGTAGAATTCAACCTTGGGTCATCCATGTCCAGAACCCACGTTCTGTCCACTCCACCCTGCTCCTTTTTAAGCAACACCATCTAACCGTTATTGGCTTAAGTTGAACAATAGCTCCAAGAGGTTTAGCTGCAACTTATAATCTGTCTAGTATCTGCCCTCATCTTAGAACCTGATTTCTCTTTTGAGGGAATTTGCCCATTGTGAGGAAGGGAAACTAGCACCCACCTCCCACGGCTCCATCACCATGTAAGCCTAGTGAGACCCAGTGCTTCCCCAGCATCTCCTGCCCAGACAGTGGATAGGGACGTGTGAAATACAACCTCCACCAATCAGATCCTCCCTCCTGGGACTGACTCTTGAGTGAGTGGTGAGAGGACCCTTGGAGGTCAAAATCACTCTGAGCAGAGGGCCCCAGATCAGACTGCCTGCAGCATTCCCTTAGCTGGGGTTCCTGGGGCTCCCATGGCTGCACCCTTGGTCCAGACCTTCAAGCTGCTACGAAGCTTGCTCTTCTATGGGATTCCATTCTCATCTGGGTCCTTCTGGCCTTTTAAGGGTTATGAGCGTAGAGATGGAGGCTGAGGTAAAACCCATGGGTGTGGACTGCTGAAGGAGCAATGGGCTGGAGTACACAGACAGAGGGGCAGGAGGGACGGGAATAAGGGGACCCGAATATGTGCCAGGAGTTGGTCTGGGAAGAGTCTGATCGGTGATCTGTTCTCAAGGCTCTGAAAGAGGGATCATCAGTCAGGATTCTCCAGAAAAACAGAACCGATGGAGATAGATAGATAGGTACCTAGGTACATAGATACATACATTGATAGATACAAAGATACATAGATACAAAGATAGGTAGATTGATTGATAGATACAGAGAGGATAGATACAGACATAGACACATAGATGGACACATAGATAGATACATAGATGGTAGATAGCTATAAAATAAATATGTATATACAGTTTTTAAAAGAAATACCTTTATTTTAAGAAACTGGCTCATGGGATGGGGGGACTGCCAAGTCCAGGGCAGGCTCACAGGCTCAAACGCAGGCCCGAGTTGACACTGTGCTCTTGACACAGCTTTTCTTCTCTGGGAAACATCAGTGTTTGCTCTTCAGGCCTCCAAGTGATTGGATGAGGCCCTCCCACACGCTACCAGGGTCATCTTCACTGCCTGTAGATGTTAGTCACAACTACAAAATCCCTTCACAGCCCCACCTAGATCCACATTTGATTAAATAACTGGGTGCTAAAATTAACCCTCATGGAAGGGTCATCCCAGGTTGGTACCTCCTGGGATTGTCAGAGGGGGGTGACTATGGACAGGATGGACCAGAGATTGGAGTGAGAAACACTCAACTTGGCACTGGGGCATCTCCTGACTGCAGACGAGGACATGGTCCTTGGTCTCACCAAGGGTTCATTGCCAAAGCCAGGTTGGCTGTGAAGGGCTTGCAAACAGATTGCTCATGGTTTGAGCCTGTGCTCTCTCTGCTCCCGCTGCGACCTGGACATACAAGACCCCTCGCTGTGGAGTCCTGTCCCTGCCTCTCCCTTTCCCGGTGGCCACCCCCAGCCCCTGACTTTTTTATGTCCAACTGCCGCAGCATCTCTCTTTCGGCTGAATGTTCATACAAACTGTGGCTACTGTTCCCACCAACCTAAGTCCCAGGGCCTCTTTCCTGGAAGCCTACCACTCCAGATTCCCTCTCCCTTTCTCTAACCACCCCCACCTCAGCCATCACACACACCCTGGGCCTGTCGAAGCCTCCCAGGTGGGATCCAGACCCCAGTGGTCTGAACCGCATCTGAAGTGAACAGCTCTTGGCTCACGGGCTCCTACCCAGGGTGTCTCACAAATTGGGCTCCCTCCACGCAGCTCTGGCCCAGATGTTTCCTGTCCATGGCAGGAGATGTACGGGATCTTGAACTGTAATCTTAGAAGGGGCAGCTGTAAGACACAGATCCAAGTGGTCCCAGCTAAACCTCTCAAAGCCATTGCCCCAGTTTAGGCCCAAAGGTTAGGGAGCAGAACAGACCACAGAGAGAGAGCAGCCTTGGGAGTTTCTTCTGAGAGCAGCATAAGCGCGAAGATTCTCTTTAAATCGCTAGAGACTCACGGCCTCTCCAAGCTGATTGTCACCTAGACATTCCCCCACCCAGGCAAGGACTCCCTCAGAAATTCAGGAGAATGTCATATATCACAGAACACTGAACAAGAAGGGTTTTAAAATAAATTTTGGCTGTAGGAAAACCCAAGAGGATTGCTGGAGATCTGACAAAAGCAACAGGGTGTAAATCTCTCAGCAGGCAGGCAGAAACCTTGATCAAACTATAGCTTATTTGCTGATTTACCACTTGAACAAGTCTTTCCTGGATGACCTTGAGCAAGCCTCATCTGCTCTCCAGGTACCAGTTTGCCTAACTGAACATGAGCAGTTGGGTAACGTGACGTGGAAGGTCCTCTCCAGTGGTGACTACCTGACCCTGAGACTTGTGTCTAATACCTTCCAGCTGCATGACCTTGGGTACCTCACTCAACCTCCTTAACCTCAGTTTCATCATCTGCAAAATGGGGGATTCGTAATGCTAGCCTTGTTCGTCTTGTAGCGTTGCTGTGGGGATGGAATGGGAGATGTGAAAATACCCTGTGTAAACTCCAAAGAGCTATTCATATATGAAGTATTAGTGCAAGATGAAATATCATTGTATGATGTATCTACGGTGTCTTAATTGCATAAGAAGCTACAAGACCAAATAGCATTCATAGGGGCAGAAGGGCATGGTGGTCAAAGGCTCTGGACCCAGCCTGCCTGGGTTTGTGGCTCAGCTCTCCCACCTTTACCAGTTTCCTCATGAGTAAACTGGGTTAAGAGTAGCACATGTGAAACCCAGCGCAGTGCCTGGCATGTGGTGTGCTCTCTAGCAACGCTAATGATTATCATGATTATCTTCCTATCATGAAGCAAGGAGGAAGGGTGGGGCAGTGGGATGGCCACTGGTTTGTTTTTTTTTAACATCTTTATTGGAGTATAATTGCTTTACAATGGTGTGTTAGTTTCTGCTGTATAGCAAAGTGAATCAGCTCTACATATACATACATCCCCATATCTCCTCTCTCTTGTGTCTCCCTGCCACCCTCTATATCCCACTCCTCTAGGTGGACACAAAGCACCAAGCTGATCTCCCTGTGCTTTGCTGGCCAGAACTAACTGGGTTCAAACCTCCATTCTACTAGCTGAATCATACAAATGATCATGTGATATCCACTGTCTTCTTTTTTGCTCTCCTCTGATTATTTCTTGAGCAGTTAATAGTTTGTCTCCTTCATGAAATGCCCAGCAAGGGGTTGGCTCCTGGGGACCAGTTCTTGTCTGTTTCCTATCTGCTCAGCTTGGGGCTGGGCGCCCAGCCACCAAGTTGACAGACTCACGGGTTGCTTGATTCTAGAAAAGATGCCTTGTAAATACTGGAATTCACTAATAAAATTCTCCTCTGTATTTTAATATGGGGATAATTTGAAAGATATCTTTACTCTTCCCCAAAAGTATCTGTTGTACAATGGCATAGATTAACAAAAGACACAGTGCCCTTGCTTTGGGCTAGAATTCTATTTACTTATTCAATTTACTTATCTATTTATCTAATTCTATCTTTTATAATCACATTATTTGTATCATACCAATCAAAATCTCTGATTGAATATAATATATGGACCTAATTCATAAAAAAGAAAACAAAATAACTCTCACATAATAAATGCGATGTTTGGTGGATCAAATCTCTTTTATGGCGGTGCTGCGGCATGTGGAATCTTAGTTCCACGACCAGGGATAGAACTCGTGCCCCCTGCAGTGGAAGCCTGGAGTCTTAACCACTGGACAGCCAGGGAAGTCCCTCAAATCTTTATGTAAGATCCTTTGTGCAGCAAGATTGGGAACTACTCATTTGTTTAAACGTTATGCTTTGACCAGTGAGTAAATCTGAAGCCCAGACCGGAGAAGTGATTTATTCAAGGTTACCCAGTGAGGGAGAAACAAAGCTCAGATTAAGTTCATAAAATCAAATACTTTTGCAGTCAGAGGCACTTTAGAGATCATGGGTATTTACTCAGAAACAACCACTCCTTGTCTTGAGCCATTTCTTTTTTTTCTGTTTTTAATACACGTGAAAAAATTTTTAATAGTAATTACAGTAATAAAAATTGAAACACAATGAGAAATACAAAGTTTGTATTGGCAAAAAAATAAACTTTCTGACAATCCTGAGCGTTGGTTGATCCCATCTCTTAACAGACTATCACAGTGACCTGTTGATGTGTCTGTCCGCCAGCCCTACTGCCGGATATGGGCTTCTTGATGCCAATGACTGGGATTTATTTATCTTTATAGCACATCTCCCTCTGCCCTGACCCTTATTCCTAGGGGTACCTGCCTACAGCACATTGCCCTAAGTGGCTGCTGAATGTTGCAAGTGTGAATAAAGCCGTACTTTATTTTTAACAGATGGGGAGAGCAAATCAGAGAAGAGAAGGGACCCACCCCTGGTTCCACAGCAAGCTTGCGGGGAGGGTCAACAGGATCTACTACATCCCAATGGAGGCGCTCCTGGGCTCCCAAAGAGGACAGACACTTGATGTCTCTCCTTTCCCCACAAAAGCCACAGGTAAAGGTGTTTATGGCTTAGCAGCCAACAAAGGCCACAAGCACTTCAATAGGCCACAGTCTGACCCTGTCAACTATTTCTTTTTTTTTTTTTTAAATGGTGTTAAAAGTCATCCTTTCTACTATACTTTGAAAGCTCTCAGCACCTCCATGCTGAGGCCATAATAAACTGACCTCCAAATTCAGGCAACAAAACACAGGCCTGCCTACCGGCCATCTGCTTTCATGGATGAAATCTTAAT
The DNA here is from genome assembly GCF_964270905.1 of Leucopleurus acutus. Taxonomy (NCBI): domain Eukaryota; kingdom Metazoa; phylum Chordata; class Mammalia; order Artiodactyla; family Delphinidae; genus Leucopleurus; species Leucopleurus acutus. The sequence continues at coordinate 13,721,379 of NC_139150.1, forward strand.
TATTTCCAAATAATTATTGTCAATGATTTCCAAAACCTTTATTATAATCATAATTATTCAAATTTGTGAAAAGTGTTTTCTTCTTTGTAGAGCACTTTCATATATACTAACTGGTCTAGGACTCAAACAAATATGTCCTCTAGAATTAAGGTACTGTTGCACGTTTGAAATAGGTGAATTTTTTAATGTGAATTACCTATACCTCAATAAAGCTGACTTAAAAAGTAAGACAGTGAAAACCACAAGTGACTTTTATTTTCTTCCTTGTGCTTTTCTATATTTTCCATGGTGTCCTTAATTGAAAGCAAAAATAGAAGAGGGCCGCAGATGGAAGATGATTCTTGCAAGGTGGGAGACCTTCTCTCGACATTCCTTGGCCTTTGCTGGTCTCCCCTGAGACACAGCTGAGAGTAAGAGTACTTCCCCCTACTTTGTGTAGCCTTGGGGAAGTCACTCCACCTCTCCAAGCTTTTGTTCTTTCCCCTGTGAACAGAGCTGATGCCTGCCATGCCCGGTTCACCATGCTGTGACAAGTCTCAGGGAACAGACATGTTAGGACACCGTGAGGTCTGATGGCCCTGCATATGTGACAGGTTAGTGCTGTGACTAAACCTCCCCTGCTGTAATCTCCCAGCCCCCGCCCCCATCTTTAAAATTACCAAATATTTCAAACGTACAGAGAATAGAGAAAAAGTTTTGGACTTGAGAAGGAGAAGGATCATTGCGAAGAATTACAGACAAGACACCCAGCTTTGCCAAATCTTGACACCTTGCCATATTTGCTTCAGATTTTTTTTCCTGAAAAATAGGACATTACAGATAAAATTAAATCCCCTGTGTTCCTCTTTCTGATCTCATTCCCATCCCTCCCTTCCCAGAGGTAACTACTATTCTAAATTTAGTGTCTTTGATTTCTTATGCATGTTTTCACACTTTCACTATCTGACTGTATCCCTACAACTACATATATAGCATAGTTTTGAATTAAAAAAAAACTTTTGGTATCACACTATTCTACCACTTGATGTTCCCTTTTTCGTTTTTTTTTCCTAGACTCTATCTATGTTGAGGCTACAGCCTCATTTTATTTTCCCTCCCAGTATATTATTCCATTGCACAGATAGATCACAATTTATCTATCTGCACTGCTGTTGATGGACAATTAATCAATTCCTCATTTTTCATAATTATGTGCTGAGTGAGTGAAGTCACTGAATTGTAGACACGAGCATCTTCAACTTTATTAGATGTTGCCAAACCTCTTCTTCAGAGAAGTTGTACCAATTTACACCTCCATCAAGACTGTACAAGGGTTCCAAGGGTGCCACCTCTTCACCCCCTCCACCCTTCTCCCAACACTGATAGAATGCTTACAAGGATCCTTGCCAGTCCGGAGGATGTGAAATGGCGTCTCACAGCTCTTTTCATTTGCATCTCTCCCATGACCCGTGAGGTTGAACATCTCTTTACATTTTTGGCCACCTAGGTTTCCTCTTTTGTGAATTGCCTGTTGATGGTCTTAACCCATTTTTTAAAAAAAATGATTGTTTGTCTTTCTCTGGTTTGTCCATGCTTTCAACCTACTTCTGCCAGATCGCAAAGCAAACTCGGATCATGGCCCGTCTCAGTTCTCAAGTCCCCGAGGCTCTCTAGGATACACATAACTTACAACCTTGCTCAGTGGTCCTGATTTGCCATGGGCTGAAAACCAAGCTCAGCCCAGGACACTCAGCTCCACCTTCTCCTCCAGCCTTACCGTCTGCACCCTGAACTCCGGTCCAGCAGACACAACTCACTCCGTCCCAGGCCTACTGCACACACCATGCCCTAGGCCTGGAATGCCTCCCTCCTATCTCCACATTTCCTCTGAATGCCACCTTTTCTGTGACAGTTCTCAATTCAAAGTTGGATTTGCCTCTAAACGGTCAGGTGAAACTATACCTTTCTAGTGGTATTTATCATTTCTCCTTTTGTAGTATTTTAACCACTCCTCATCTTGCCCATCACTTTTTCATTGACAAAAACACCCGCCCCTGCATTATGCTATTTTGTCCTCATCTCTGCAATGGCCCTGTGAATTGGGGTAGTACCCCTACCCTCTTTGAACAGATAGGGAACGTGGCCTACAGGGGGAATAGCTCGCCCAACATCTTACTCTGGCTCAGAGGCAGAGGTGGACTTGAAGCCAGGACTCCTCCAATTCCATGTCCAGCTCGCTGCACCACGCCCCTCATATTTATATATGCATGTTGTTGCTGCTTGAGCCAACACCTGACTCCCCCATGAGACTGTGGGCCCCATAGCTCCCAGTTCTAGTCCTACCCAGGGGGGCACTCAATGAATATATGATTTCTTGACAAAGTACGATAATCACTTACTGCATACCCACTGGCTGCCGGGGGCTTTGCATACATTCACCCTAACCTTCCCAACAACTCTATGAGGAGACTGGGGTTTAAGAGTTGAAGTGCTATGCTCAGGGTCCCACGGCCGGTAATCAGTGCAGTTGGCCTATGAGACCCAGAGGTAAGTGCTTCCAACTGTAATCTCTGCCCTGTGCATCCTAAAGGTAGACCCAGCCAGCCAGAGAGATCACACCCCAAGGCCCAGAGGCAGGGGGCCAAGGGTGGGCAACTTGACAGTCAACAGGAGGGACTGGGGGCTGGGGGAGTATGGTCCACCCGCTACACCCATGATGTCCACACTCCACAACCTCACGGGTGTCTGTGCAGTGTGATGGTAGCAGGTGAGAAGAGGGCTGAGGGATAAGGAGAGGGGTTGGCAAGTATTCTCCAGCCCCCAACCCCCAGAGAGTAAGTCTGGATGGGGACATTGCTGCCCATTCTCCCCAGGGCAAGGACTGGATATGACGGGAGCCACGCCCCTTTCCTCAATCTGCTATTCCTATGACTCTGTATGCTGTCTTTCACTGTGTGCCACTTATTTAAATGTTGTGTGTGTGGTATGTATTTGCAACTGTATCTTTGTGTTGTGTTTCGGTGCATTACGTTTGTGTGCAATTTGCTGTTGGTGTACTCTGTTTCTCTTGTGCGCCTGTGTTACTGTGTTGTGGCTCTATGCCTGTTTGTCTACTTTATGTGTATGTTTTGTTGTGTGTCCATGCTGTGTACACGGTGTGTCTCTCATATGTATCTATGTCCATACTCTGTAATTGCCTCTTTATTGTGTGTTGTGTCGTGTGTATCATGTGTTGTGAATTTGTGTTTGTGCCGTGCGCATTGTGGATCTGTTTCTGTGTGTGCTCTCTACACCGCAAGTGCAGGATGTTTGTGTGTTCTGTTGTGCGAATCCCGTTTGGGTTGTTCTAGGTCTGTGTCTACGCAGGGAGTCCGTGTGTATCTGCACCTCCCCGCTGTGTGTCTGTGCCAGCTGACGTCTGTGCCCTGCGCGCAGAGTTGTGTTTCCTCAACAAGTGTGTGCCGGCTCGGAGTGCCGCGCGCGCCTCCTCGTGTGCCCGCGTTGTGCCTGCGCCTCCGCCGGGCGGTCGTGCCGGGGTGCAGGCTCCGCGTCCGTGTGCGCTCGCGCCGCTTGTCTGCGTCCGGCGCGCGGTGGCGGCGGAGGATGCGCGCCCGCGGGGGCGGGGGCGGAGGCCGGGGCGCGGCGCGGGGGCGGCCCGGGGGCGGGAGTGGGCGAGCCGGCGGGCGGGCGGTGCTGCGGGGCCCCGCGGCCGCGGGCTCCAATGGCGAGGCCGGCACGGCCCCCGCTAATTACATAAGCGAGACGTCAATAATTCGCGGGAAAACGCGAAAAAGATGGCGCCCCGCGCCCGGGGGGCCCCTTCCTGAGAGCCCCGGCCCCTCCCTCCTCCTCCGCCCCCCCTCCTCCCCGCGGCGCCCCCGCCCCGCCCCGCCCCCGCCGAGACCCCGACCCCGGCCCCACGGGCGGACACTCGGCCGGGCAGCCGCGGGCCGAGCGCAGCCACCTCCGCCGCCGATGCGCCTGGTGGCCAGACTCCAAGTGGGACCGGCGGACACGCAGCCTCGCGGTAAGTTCAGCGCTGCGGGCTGACGGCCCGGGCCGGGGGACTCCCCGCCACACTCGCCTTTCCCTGCAATCATCCCTCTTTTGGAAATTTCCCGAACTTTGGCGGGTCAGACGCCTCCGGGGTCGTTGGAGTCCTGGGAAGCCGCACGCCTTGGGGGTGGAGAGGGGTGAACGGTGTCCGCGGGGTGGCGGGAGCCCCGCCCGGGTCCCCGAGCCTTTGGGGGGCGTCTGTGACAGGTCGCTAGTCCTGTGCCTAAAATCTTTATTTTTCCTGTTGTGTGTGTCGGGGGGTGGGTGGCTTGGAGACCGACGGGGGCGTTTGGGATTTTGCTCACGTCCGAAGTCAGGCTGCGGCAGGATTGGGATGGGGGAGGCTTGGCGTCGGAGCGACTAAAGAGAGGAGCGCTTGAACCCGAAGGGGGTACTTCTGCAAGCTTTTTCCCCTCCCAAATACCCTTTTTAAAAAGCCAACGGCCGCCCTGGGAGAGGCCCCTGCGCATGAATCATCCTCGCTTCCTGCCCCCGCCCGGCCCCGCGATCCGGGTGCCGCGGATTTGAACTGGACGCCGACGGGAACCCGCAAACAGGCATTTCTTTGCAGATGGGTTTGAATCAGCCAATCACAGCCCGCGGGGGCCCGCTCCGGGAGGATGGAGGCGCGGTTGGGGGGGCCGCCACCCGAGGGCCCCCGCCCCGCCAGGGGGGGTGCGGCGACCGGGCCTGCTCCCAACGGCGCGGCGGGGAAGGAAGTGTCAGTTTGTGAACCTGCCGCGGGCCCGGGCCCCAGGCCCGGCGGGCAGGGACCTTGCAGCGCCCGGGAGCCAGGTGGCAGGGAGAAGGCAGAGATTTGGACTGCACACCCTGCCCGGTGCCTGCGCGCTCTGCCCTGGAGAAAAGAGAGGAATGGGGGGGGAGGGGCGGGGGCGGGGTGGGGGGAGGGAGGCAAGAGGGGACGTGGCCGCGCCACCATCTGGAGAGTGAAGACCCCAGCAAGGCCCTGCCTGCCCTAGGGCCCTTGACATGCACACACATGTATTCCATTTCATATGCTCACTGACATAAGGCTGTAGACATCAAACACAGTCTCACAGGAGTACACACACACTTACAGGGAAAAACACAGGACTCTCTCCCTGTCTACAGGTAATCATAACACCAGGTGCCCAGCGCCTTGGCAGAGAAGGAGGGCACCAGAGTAGCGGGTGCAGGGAACAGAGGGATGCTGTGCTTTTGGCTTAGTGGAGAGTGTGTGGAGGGGCCTGGAGCCAGGTGAGCCCAGATTGAGGAGGAGGGGGCCGTGGGGGGTGCTTTGAATGCCATTGAAGGTACTGGGGAGCCACAGAAGGTTTCTGGGAGAATAAGAAGATGGGAATTGAGGGCCCTGTGGAAGAGTCTGGTGGGGAGGCAGGAAACAGGGAGTGGCCTGTTTAGCACTGGGCGCTGGTGGTTTCATTCCGAATCCCAGGTGCCCAGCATAGGTGAGTGGGCACAAGGCTCAGGAAACAGTTCTTGAAGGAATGAATGGCCCAGGCAAGGTGAGGCCTGAACTCAGGCCAGGACGGGGGGATGGAAGAGAGGGGTGGGTTGCCAGAGGCCACTGTGCTTGGCTGCTGTGGCAGCTTATCGGTTGGAGAAGTCTAAGATGCTTGGGGGTCTGGGGACCATAGTAGTACCATTAGCAGGAAGCAGCGAAAGCAATGGGAGCAGCACATTTGTAGGATGGTGAAAGACAGATGTGGAGAGGTTGGCATGGCAATGACTTCACTGCTTGGAGCCGGTTTGCATCTGAGTAAAAGCATAAGTGAGTTTAAATGTCCCAGAATTGGTGTCCATTAAATCATCCCATAATTGAGAACAGAAAAGGAGATTGCAGAAGACACAGATGGCCAAGTCTATACCAGTTCACAAGCCACCCAGGAGTTTCCCTCTCCAGGTGAGTTTTCTCTGGCCAGCTCTCAGGGTAGGAGTCAGGGGTCTGAGAACTTCCCGCTGCTCCCCTGGAGAAGGTCCTCCACTCAGAGAACACAGAATATGTTTGCTTTAGGGATAAAACCTCTCGCTGTGAAGCCAGGGAGTGAGGTTCAGGCCCCACTGGGCAGGGAGATTTTGCTCCGTGGTTGGTTGAGAGAACCTTTCTACTTAGAAGGCTGCATGGTATGGGTGGGGAGAGAGCAGGACTTAGAATCAGCTCGCCTGATTATGGACCATGACTCTGCCTCTGACCCCATAGCCACTTCCCCTTGCCAAACCTCAGTTTCCTGACTGGTAAAATGGGAATAATAATGCCTCCCTCACAGCGTTGTCAGCAGGATCCAGTGAGATGATAAACGCGTCTGGCACATAGCACAGGTTACATAAATGGTTGTTTCTTTCCTTCCTTCCCCTTCTCCTGAAGTAAGGAGTAAAAACCCCTTTCTCTTTCTCTTCCAGTGTCAGTGGAAGCTGATGGAGAATCGAGGTCTGGACCCAGGGACTCGGGACTCCTATGGTGCCACCAGCCACCTCCCCAACAAGGGGGCCGTGGCAAAAGCCAAGAACAACTTCAAAGACCTGATGTCCAAGCTGACAGAGGGCCAGTATGTGCTGTGCCGGTGGACAGATGGACTGTATTATCTCGGGAAGATCAAGAGGGTAAACCTTTCCTTCCTGGCCCCAGTTCCCAGGCTCAGCATCTCTCTGCTCATCCTCTGGTCTTGGCCTCAGACCAGTGATGGAGGCTGGGAGACTGCTGGGAAATTCCCGCCTTGTTCTTATGCTCCAAACTGAAAGTGGAAGGAGGCGGAGCCTGCAAAGGCAGGTGCCATCCTTAGGGCCCACATCTTTAGCAAAGTGCTCTGTGAGCCTACAAAACAAAACAAAATCAGGTTGGAGAGGACCACAGACGATCACCTGGCCTGTTCTGTCCTTGGCGTTCCCGCCAAGTTGCCGTCCCCCAGTCCCTGACTGCACAACTCCAGTGAGTGGGTGTGTACTACCTCCGGAACTGCCATCCTCCTTCCCCTTCTAGCCTGGCTTTCCTTTTTGCAGCACAAGGAGAGGTCTAAAGCCTCTGACCTGTGGGGACAGAAGTGGGAGAGGAAGACCGTGTTCAAGTGGCTTTTCCCCAGCTACTGTCTCACACTGCCCCTCCCTCTCTCTGCCCCAGGTCAGCAGTTCTAAGCAGAGCTGCCTTGTAACTTTTGAAGATAACTCCAAATACTGGGTCTTGTGGAAGGACATACAGCATGGTGAGTATTCCTGTGATTTCAGGCACCCCCCCACCCCGCAGCCCAATCCCCAATCCTCTCTCCGCCTCTCCCTCCATTTTTTCCTTCTCGCCTTCTGTCTCTAACTTCTGGCAACTGGCCTTGTCCTTGGAGCCCCAGGTGCACCTGAGATGCTGATCGGATTACCAGCTGTACATTTATGTGGAAACACACTTGTAACGTCTGTCATCCCCTTGAGTACTCCTACCTCATGAGGGAGGCAGGCAGATGGAGAAAGTGGCCCAGGGAGGTGCTGGGAGAGCAGGGTTGGGTCCCAGGCCTGTGTTTGCTTCCTTGCTGCCCAAAGCTCTGGGTCACTCTGGGGCTAGGGAACAGGGAAGGGCCCAGGCAATCAGAATTGTCACCTTTCGATATAAGCACAGTGTCCCCTGTCAGCATGGTAAGAAAACGAGGGAGGCAGCTTTCTTCATGGGGGAAAGACCAAACAAGCAGATGTGAACCAGGCAAGTTGATGATGGACTTACCGGGATGGAGCTAGGCCAGTTTTCAGAGTTGAAAGGGAGCTGGGTTGGGTACCATCCCTGCCCTCAGAGAGCTGATACTGTCTTACAGAGATGACAGATTGGGGGCATTCTTGCCACCTTTCTTCCTTGCCATGTACATGACAGACATCACTAATCAATCACAACACTTGTATATTTTCAACATGGAGCTCCAAGCAGCCACTACCAGTCAGAGTTACCGTGAGAGAAGAGACTTTTTTTTTTGCCATTTATGCTCTAACAGGAGAACCGACATGGCGGTATGTGGGGAAGAGGCAGGTTTTAGGGTCCAGTATTCCTCGGACCAAGATATTCTAGCTCTGCCACTTACTGCTGCATATCTTTGGGTGAGTGACATAACCTCTGTGAGCCTGTTTCTTCATCTGAGAAAAAGGAGACTGAACGTACTGGCCTCACAGTGTGGTGAAATGCTTAGCCCAGTGCTGCTGAGTTACAGGGAGGCTGTTTCTGAAGAATTTGTTACCGTAAGAGATGATTTCAAGAGCCTGCCAAGCAGAGGCCACAGAACCCAGCCAGTTAGTCGAGCTTCCAAATTGCCTTTTTCTCCAAGACGTTGTGGCTAATACAGGCTGATGCTTCTCCAAGCCCCTCTCACCCTAAAGGTATTATTTAAAAATCCAAAGCAACGAGGGTCTCCTCTCCTGGGCTACCTTCTTTTTCAAAGCAGAAGGAGCCAGCTGGTGAGGAAAGACAGTCCAAACCATGGATCGAAGTAGCACACCATGAATAGAAGGCCCACTGTGTGCCAGGCACCAAGGAGGTGCTGCAGTGCTCACCGTGTGGCTCCCCAGCCAGATCACTGCTCCTCACAGGTAGGACAGCAGCCCTCCGGGGTCACCCAAGATTAGAGCATAAGGCTGAGCACGCTATAGTTACTGATCCATCACTTCATTAAGCCAGTGAAGACTTACTGCGACCCACAGTGGGTCCCGCCTTCCTGGGAGCATATTCAGGGATAAGAGGCAAGACGTCATTTATTCAACAAACATGTCTTGAACACGTGTTATGTGCCACACCCCATAAGAGGTCCTGGGGACACAGAGATGAACAGATACCTTTTCTGCCCTTACAGAACTTTCCGTCTGCTAGGGGAAATGAGACAGAAACACACATCAAAATGTATCTTACTTTATTCACTCAAACCCTTCAGTCATAAATACATATTTCTTCTTCAGCAACGCCAAATTGCAAAGGAAAAAAAAAGAGAGATGGAGAGGGAAACTGTAGATTAAACGCAATTGATCAAACTTAAAATTGTTATGACTTTTCTGAGACAATTGAATATGTGAACACTAACTGAATTTGTTGATATTAAGAACTTATTTTTAATTTTTAGGTGCAATAAAGGTGCTGTATTTTTTTTTTAGAGTCCTGAACTTTCAGCGATACGTACTGAAATATTTAATACAGGAGGGGGGGAAGTGAGTGGGAATATAGTCAAAACAAGATTGGCCGTGAGTTCATGATTGTTGATAAGAACGTGGAGTTTCATTATAACATTCTGTTATTATTCCGTAATAAAATTTTTTTTTAAATTATTTAACATAAAATACTTTAACAAATCAAGTTAAATTAAGCAGGAGAAGCAGCATGACACGGTGAAAAGGACAAATGATGTGATGTCAGTTAGCTGTGGGTTTGAATCCCCCCCTCCTACTTACCAGCTGAGCGTGGGACTTAACTTCTCCGAGCCTCAATTTCCCCATCTTTAGAATGGGCTAATGGTAATAGGCAGCTCAGACTGGTTGGGGAGATTCAGTGAGTTGGCCTACGGGGCCCAGCACTCAGTAGAGGCTCAGCACCTGGAATGTAATTTTAAAACTGCTGTTTCCTGTGAGCCCGGCCTGACCCTAGAGGGCCTCTTTCTTTCAGCTGGTGTTCCAGGAGAGGAACCCAAGTGCAACATCTGCCTGGGGAAGACATCAGGACCACTGAATGAGATCCTCATCTGTGGGAAGTGTGGCCTGGGTGAGTGTGATGAGCAGGGCATGGAGAAGGCCCAGACCTGTGGGTCCCCATTCCCCGCTGGCTCGGGACCTGCATCGCCTTAGACCATTGGGGCCTTAGCTGGCTTCCTGTTTCTTTTGGAGCTCCAGAGTGACAAGGGGCCAGTCTCTGGGAATGAGGGCCCAGGGAGGTGATCCCTGGGGAAAGCTGGGGCTTCTGGGAAGTGAGAGAAGTTATGCACTTTGGAGCCCCCGTGGGTGGAGAGGATGGGTAAGAGAGATGGGGCACAGAGGCTGAAGCCAGACCTTTGGTGCTTCCCGCCGTGGGCCAATGCTGGCTCTTAGTGGCCTGCTTGGACACCAGCCTGGCTGCCTGGTGAGCATGACCAGCCAGTCCCCTGGCAGCTGGCAGGCACACAGCTCCTAGGACTTGCCGCAGCCCTCCCCAGCCTGCCGCCTCTGGGCTGACTGGCCTCGGGCCACTGCTTCCTCGTGGGCACTCACCCCCTCTCCTTTGCCATAGGTTACCACCAGCAGTGCCACATCCCCATAGCGGGCAGTGCCGACCGGCCCCTGCTCACACCTTGGTTCTGCCGACGCTGCATCTTTGCGCTGGCTGTGCGGGTGAGCCCTCCATCCTTCCCACCCTGCTTCTCCCCATCCTCCAGTCTGGAAGTCCAGAGGCCCCCTGGGCTCGGGCCTCACTCCTGGTCACAGAGCCTGGCTTTGGAGGCAGACAGAGACTGCCACTTAATCAGCTGTATGTCCTTGTGCAGTTCCTTAGCCTCCCTGAGCCTGTTTCCTTGGTTGTTAAATGCATACAGGTTTGGGGACTTCCCTGGTGGTCCAGTGGTTAAGACTCCGCGCTGCCAATGCAGGGGGCGCGGGTTCGATCCCTGGTGGGGGAATTAAGATGCCACATGCTGTGCGGCCAAAAAAAAGAAAACAAGTACTCTTTAAATGGATACAGGTTTGGTGTCAGGAGTAGGAGGCCCCCAACAAATAGTGAGAAATCACTATTAAGAGAGAAAATCCATATAAGCGCCCACTCTCAATATGTGTTGGTTATTATTGTTACTTTTATTGTTGTGCTTATTACTATTAATATTATTGAAAGTGCAGCTCCTTGGGGATAGAGAGAGGATGGATCTGGGGTTGATGAGAAGAGGCTTTGTGCGTTTCTGACTACATTGGAATATCTTGTTCCACCTGGTCGGCATTAGCCTTGATAGGGAGCCGTGTGTGGCCCAACCGGGACCCCCGCGGGTAACTCGGGCCCTCATCTTCCCTCAGAAAGGCGGCGCGCTGAAGAAGGGCGCCATCGCCAGGACCCTGCAGGCTGTGAAGATGGTGCTGTCCTACCAGCCCGAGGAGCTGGAGTGGGACTCGCCCCACCGCACCAACCAGCAGCAATGCTACTGCTACTGCGGCGGGCCGGGAGAGTAAGGCCGCGGGGGCGGGGCGGGGCCTCCCCGAGGGGCGGGGCGCGGGGCGGGGCCCCAGGGAAGCGGGGTAGGCGCGGCTGGCTGGGGGAGCCAGACCCCCATGGAAGAGCCCGTATCCTCCCTCAGGCCTCGGGGATGACACCTGAGCGCGCGCGGGGCTCGAGAGCACAGGGCTAGCGCTCTCCGCAGCGGGGTGCAGGGGAGTGGCGGTTGTTTTCTTGGGGCACCGTGGAAAAGAAGGCAGTATTGAAGAGTGGTTACCAGACTGGCCCCCAGTGGCCAACCAGCCCCTTAGAGCTGTGCTACCCCTGAGCCTCAGTTCTCATCATAGTTTTCCCGTGACGTGGTGGTTGTGAGCGGTGGGTGAATTAGGTCATTCACGTAAAGGCGCACACAGTTCCTGGCTCTTGGTAAGCACTTTAACAATTGTGAGCTGTTACTGTTGGTGCATGGACGTTGAGACAAACCTTTTCGTTGCCAGAGTCAATGAGACAGGCTGCTGATGAGATATGAAGGTCCTTTTCCCTGGAGGTGTGCAAGCAGGGGTTGGGGGGAATACCTTGGGGACGCTGTGGAGGGGGTTCTCACCCTGACTATATGTAGGATGGGAGTCTTTGATTCTTCCTTGTGGCCTGGGCCTCCATGCAGCCATGGCTGATTGAGCCTGTTCCTGCACCAACACTGTGGGAGGAACCACGGAAGTGAGAGATGGAACCTCTGCCCTCAGGAAACAGCCTACAGTTCACCCTGAAGTCCTGAGTCTCATCCCCAAGTTCTGCTGACAAGCACTAGGGGTCTGGAGGCTGTGCTTACGACGTAGCCGGGAGATTTGGGCAAAGCACTTGAAGTACTTCATCTCTCAAGTGGGATTAATAACCTCGGCCCCATCATCCTTCCGTGGGTGTTGAGGCCTTTGGGATAACAGATGGAGAAATGCTTATAGAGACCTTTGCAGCATTGAGGTGGTGGTTCTCAATGCTTACTGGGCAGAGTTGCTCGGGTGATTGTCAAAAGTGTGTTTCCCAGGGGCTATCCCAAAGATTGAGTAGGCCTGGAACAGGTCAAGGGGTCTTCTGCATTTTAACCTGGACCCCAGGTGATTTTGATGCAGGTGGTCCAAGGACCACACCTGATAAGGTGTGAACAAAGCATTGACTGTTAATTAAGAAAGCACCTTTTTGGTTTTCATTCTTATTCAATGAGTAGTTGTTGAATGGTTGTGATAGGGTAAATACATTAACAGGTGAGGGGCTTATAGGAGCCTTTATTCTCCCATGAAGTCTCCAGGGCAAACCTTTCTCCAACAGTAGTGTTTGGGAAGCGGTGTGTGAGGCACAGACCAGAGATGGGGGCTCCAGTGTGGCACAAAGAGCGTGGGCTTTGAAGTCAGGGAGGCCAGGATTTGAGTCACCATCCACCACTTGCCTCCTGAGTGACCTTGAACAATCTGTTTAACCTCTGACTCACCTGTAAAGTGGTCAGCGGCCAGTGTTTGACCAGATGGTGAGATCAAATGATATAGCCTAAGCCCTGCTGCCAGGGCTTCCCCTGGCACAGCCCAGTGCTCAGTAACTGTGAGTTCTCTTCCCTTTCCCCCGCTGGAGGGCGAGTTTGTGTTGGGAAAGGTTGCTGAGGCTGATCCCTGGCTGGGAGTGTGGGCCTGGCTGACCCTGGCTCCTCTGGCTCTCCAGATGGTACCTGCGGATGCTGCAGTGTTACCGGTGCAGGCAGTGGTTCCACGAGGCCTGCACCCAGTGTCTCAATGAGCCCATGATGTTCGGAGACCGGTAGGTGCTAATCTGGTCTGGCTCAGCCTTGGGGGCGAGGTGGGGGGATGGGGGCATCAGCTGCAGCAACTCCTTCAGGTTGCCTGCCAGGCCCTAGACCCCCAGTGGGGGGCTGGGACAGCGTGTCCCTGTCTACAGAGGCAGCTCAGGGTAAGGAGGCCTTCCCAGTAGAGGGCCACTCCGGGCCACATCCTCAGTCGCAGCCCCACCTTCCCTAAGCCCCAGACACTTCAAGTGTCTGGGGAAGGGGGAGAGACACAGGCCCTGCCCCAGCCCTGACCGGGGTTGTTGGAGGAGGCAATGGGGGAAATGGATGACTTGATCTGGCCTCTAACCAAGGGGGCTAAGCTAGTGAAAGGCTTATGTGTGTCAAACAGGATACTGTGTGTGTCTTGGTTGGTGTCTCACGTGGTTTGTGATTGAGTGCATGTGTGTGTATGTGTGTGTGTGTGTGTCAGGCAGAGGGGAAGAGGGTGGTCCCTGCAGCCCAGCCTAGTTCAGCTCACTCTGAACTCAGCCACCCTCCAGGGCAGTGATATTTGGGAAAGGGTTTGAGGTACAGGTTAGAAGGGGTAGGGGAGTAGTTCTTGGTCCCTGTTCTGCCCCATCTTTATCCCCTCCCCAGAGGGAATGAGGACAATGCTGACTCTGGGAAAGCGGACGGGGGGCGGGGGGGGGGGGCGGTGAGGGCACTGGACCAGGGTCGGGTGTCAGAGCCCCTCCTACCACAGGCCCCCTTTTCACCCACCCACAGGTTCTACCTGTTTTTCTGCTCCGTGTGCAACCAGGGCCCAGAGTACATCGAGAGGTTGCCCCTGCGATGGTGAGAGGGTGGGGCTTGGCCCAGGCCCACTCCTGTCCCTTCCCAGTTTCTCCCTTCCCTCCTCCCTCCGGGAACAATTCCATTTCCAGCCACCAGGTCCCAGCCTTGCCCCTGCCCTCCAGCCTGGACCCAGGATGCTCCAGCCCTGGCTGCACAGGCTGCCAGCTCACTCTGGGCCTGCCTCCTTGCACCCTTGCCCAGGGTCGATGTGGTTCACCTGGCCCTCTACAACCTGGGGGTGCAGAGCAAGAAGAAGTACTTTGACTTTGAGGAGATTCTGGCCTTTGTCAACCACCACTGGGAGCTCCTGCAGCTTGGCAAGGTATGCGAAACCGTGGGACGTCAGAATGGCGAGAATCCGTTCCACAGTGGGGTTCCCTAAGTCCAGAGAGGTGAGAGGTTTGCCCAGGGCCACACGGCGCCGCACTAGGATCTGGGTCTCTGAGCACAGTTCTTCAGGAATGCTGGCTGTCCGTGAGGGCTGCTGAGTGGGGACAAAGACCCAGAGCCTTTGAGCCGTTGCATCTCTGAGTCCAGGCATCTGAGCCTGTTCCCTGCAAGGAGCTTCCTAACCCAGGCTTTGGTAGTGGGTGGGTTAGGGCCTCACCAGCTCAGCTGTAGGGAGCTGGGGGTCGAGTCTGGCTGGAGGAGATCTCCCTACAGAGCTGTGTGACCCACTCCAGATTACCTGGCTAGGATGGAAAGTGAAGTGGGCCTGCCCTCTGCCGGTCGTACTCTGAATAGCAGAAGAGATCACCAAGGGTCTGGGAACTGGGATTCACGGAGTGAAGTCACAAACCAGAGACTTTCAGGATGTCAGAGGTGGAGAGCTGAGCCAGGGCTTCCCCAACCACTTCCACGGCAGGGCCATGCACCCTTTAATGACACCCTCTGAATCCTCTCCACCACATCCAGAGTGAGTCATCTCTGCTGACTGCCCCAAATCCTTTAGTGAAATAGGGCTTTTTTTTTAAAGTAACTTTATGCTCGGCAGAAGTTCTTCATATAGTAACATCTTCGTTTACAGTGTTTGATAATTTACAAAAGGCATACATATTATAAAGCCCTAAAAGATAGGTAGAGCTGGGATTTTTAAATAATTTTTTCCTGATTTATTAAAAAAAAATCATACATGTTCCTGGTAGAAAATTTTCAAAGTACCAAAAAGTATAAGAAAGTACACTTCAAAGAAAACCATCCATACTCCTGCATCTCACCGCTCAGAAACATCCACTGCTAACACACACAGGTGCACAGAGTTCAAGCCTCTCATTTACGTCTATTTTTCTTTTTATAGGGCTTAGATTATATGGTATTTACAATTTTTTATTGAAGTAGAGTTGATTTACAATATTACGTTAGTTTGAGGCATACAGCAGTGATTCAGTCATATATATATGTGTGTGTATGTGTGTGTGTGTGTATACACACACACACACACACATTTTTTATCCAGATTATTTTCCATTATAGGTTATTACAAGGTATTGAATATAGTGCCCTGTGCTATACAGTAAATCCTTGTTGTTTATCTATTTTATGTATAGTAGTGTGTATCTGTTAATCCCATACTCCTCTAATTTATCCCTTCCCCCTCCTTTTCCTCTTTGGTAACCATAAGTTTGTGGGAATGTAAATTGGTGCAGCCACTATAGAAAACAGAATGTAAGTTCCTTAGAAAACTAAAAATAGAGCTACCCTATGATCCAGTAACCCCACTCCTGGGCATATATTCAGAAAAGATGAAAACTCTAATTCGAAAAGACACCTGCACCCCAATGGTCATAGCACTATTTACAATAGCCAAGACATGGAAACAACCCAATTTCCCATCAACAGATGATTGGTTTAAGAAGATGTGGTGTATATATACAATGGAGTATTACTCAGCCATAAAAAGAATGAAATATTACCATTTGCAGCAACATGAATGGACCTAGAGAATATTATACTAAGTGAAATAGGTCAGACAAATATTACATCACTTGTATGTAGAATCTAAAAAATAATACAAATGAATCTGTATACAAAACAGACAGTATATACAATTTTAAGTCATTTTTTTCAGTTTACATCATATCATAAATACTTTTCCATGTTATGAAAGAGTTTTTAATCAACATTTTTCATGGCTGCATGGTTTCCACCATAGTTTACTTGCTTGTTTCTTTCCTGTTGGGCATGTAGTTTCTTTCCCATCATTAGGAAAATGATGCGGTGAACTTTTTTGTACATAAAGCTTTATTTGTGTGTCATGTCTGTATGACAGGTTCCACGGAGCAGCATTACTGGGTCAAGGGCATGGACATTTTTAAAGCTCTTGATACATTTAGGACAGGAGTTACGCTCCTCATTTACAGATGGGGACGTGAGCTCAGAGGTGAAAAGACTTGTCTGAGATCATGGAACAAGGCAGTGGTCCTCGCCTGGAGGACTCGGGGCATCAGGAGATTGAGGGGAGGGTGGGGACAGGGGCTGAGGTCTTCTCAGATGCCATGCACCAGGTCTGACTGTCCTCTGCCCTGCTCCCCCGTAGCTCACCAGCACCCCCGTGACGGACCGAGGACCGCATCTCCTCAACGCTCTGAACAGTTATAAAAGCCGGTGCGTGCAGGGAAGGGAGGGAGTGCTGTGGGCCCCCCGACAGGTTGGATTTCAGTTAAAGCATCTTCCTACCTCATAACCTTTGCACAAGCTATGCTCCCACCTGGGTCTCCCTCCACTTCTCTTTGACTATATGAATATTACCCGTCCTTCAAGATCAGGGAGCACCCACTTCATTTGGGATGCCTCCCCTGACCACTCCAGCAGCCAGACACATTTTGATACTGGACTCAGCTCCATAGGGGGCTGAAACCCCTGCTCTCTGAGGGCCCGCTGCTGTCTGAGGTCTCCCTTGCACTAGCCATCTATGGTTCTGGGCCAGGCACTGAAGCACGGATTCATCACCTGTCCCCAGCCCATGTCTGCCCATCCACACTGCTGAGTTCTTCTCAGAACACACGGCTGGCATGCCCCTCGCTACCACCACAGAGAATGCCCAAGCTCCTTAGCATGGCATTCAAGGCCTCTTATGATCAGACCCTGCCCATACCTTCTGCCACGGACCCTTTGCTTTATTTATTCTGGGCGTCAGCCATTCTGAACCCTTTGCTTTCCTACTCAGTGCTTTTGCTCACACTCTTTCTTCACCTAGGATGCTCTTTGATGCCTTTCATTCATTTGTTCCATCAATGACTATTTATTGAACTGCTCTGTGTCAGTCCTGTGTAGGTACTGAGGACACCGTGAATAAGACACGGTCCCTGCTTCTGTGAAACCTCCCCAGACATCTCTAGACAGAACTATCCACTCTCTCTTTCACTTGTCACGGTTTGGGGCCCAGACACAGCCCTCTACTTGAGTACGTGGGGCCTCCTGACCTCTCTGTGGACGGTCTCCTGAGGGTAGGACTGTGGCTAAGTCACCTCTGCAGCCTCATGGCAGCTCAGCCAGTGATGAAAGGGTGAGGGAAGTGCCTGGAGGTGCTTTCAGTCTCCTTGGGAAGAGCAGAGAACAGAGTGGTGTGGAATGCAGTGTTTTGACCACAGGGTTCCACGGGGAGCTGGAGGAGGGCTTCCTGTAGGCAGAGGCCTTGGGGCTGGTTGAGGCAGAGAAGAAAAGGGAGGAGCAGCAAGAGCCACACACAAGACAAGGAAGCACGGGGACGAGCCGCCACCTGGAGCCCCTGATCCCACAGGCTTCGAGGAATCAGTGTCTCCACGGGCCACTCTGGGTCCGGGGAGGCAGAGAGGGAGGTTTTAACACTTGACTCTCCTCCCCAGGAGGATGGACGGACAGGCTCCAGAGCTTTCTCCTCTCCCTGCCCACCCCCAGGTTCCTCTGTGGCAAGGAGATCAAGAAGAAGAAGTGCATCTTCCGCCTTCGCATCCGCGTCCCGCCCAACCCCCCCGGGAAGCTGCTGCCCGACAAGGGCCTGGTGCCCACTGAGAACGGCGCCTCTGAGCTGCGTAAGAGAGGAAAGAGCAAGCCTGGGTCAGTGCCTGGGGCCCTTGGGCCGGGGCCGCAGCCGACCTCGGGTCCTCTGCTCCCGGCTCCAGCTGCAGCCCCCTCCGATGGGCTCTGTGGTGGCATCCAAGTGATCAAGGCAGGCCTCCAGCCAGTTAGTCCCAGCTGGAGGCACCCTGAACCGGCCAGTCAGTGGCTGAGCCGGGACCTGATACCACGTTCCCGCTCCTTCAGCCACAGCCCCTTGTGGCCTTGCTTGGAGGGAAAGCCAGATCACGGGACCCGGTCTTGCTGGCTTAGGGCTGAGGCAGAGGTCAAGGGGCAGTCAGTGTGTAAGGGGTCCCTAGCGCTCCCGGCTGAGCCCAGCCCCCCTTCCTGGCATGGGGGGTGAGGGGCAGAGCACCTGGATGCCCGAGGCAGGAGAGGCACCTCCTCTCCTGCCTGCCCACTATACCCCACCACCCTCGCACACCTGCTGCCCCAGAGGACCCCCCCCCCCGCCTCCCCAGGTCTCCTTGTAAAGGAGAGCCTGTGTCCACTCCCACGCTGTGACCCCACCCCTGCCCAGCCACTCCTCCCTCGGGGCCACCCTCTGGGCCTTCAGGCTCTGACTGGGCCACCCTTTCCCTTTTCTGTCTCCACAGTTTGTTGCCTCATGATTTCCAGCAGCAGAAAAGGCGAGTTTATAGAAGAAAAAGATCAAAGTTTTTGCTGGAAGATGCTATCCCCAGTGTTAGTTTCTCATTTTCTCACTCTCCACTTTCACACTCAGGGTCAGCACATACTAGGGATTCCTGTGCAGAAAACTAAGTCCCCCAGGCCCAGGGGACTCTCCCACGTCCCCGAAAGGATCCTTTTACAGCTGGTTAAACAAGGAAGGGCCAGGCACTGCGAGACTCCTCCTTCATCTCCCCAAGTTCTCCCAAGAACCCAGAGCGGGGCTGGGCAAGGGCAGGTAATATCCTTGCCTCCACTGTCCAGGTGGGGAAACTGAGGGCCCAGGAGGGCAGTGACCCTCCTGAGGTCACACCTCAGACAGTGGCAGAGCCCAGCCCAGAACCAGGGCTCCAGAGCATTCTTGCCTTCTTCAGTAGCCCTGCATCCTCACTGAGGCCCTCGCTGTGGGCAGTAACATTAGCCGTGTCTCCAATGGACCATTTATAAGGCACCTTCACAACTGTCATTCCATTCTGCCACGCTCCCTGACACCTCTTAAGAGTGAAGCTCAGAAGGGGTTATTACCCACCTTTTGCAGTTGAGGTAACTCAAGCCCAGAGATGGAACAGTCAGACAACCGGCCAGAGACAGAGCCAGGACTAGAACTGACATGACCTGGCTCCCTGGTCAGGACTGGAAAAAAGAGGAAGGGACAAGTCTGACCCTCAGAAGGCCAGCTGGCCCCGTGCAGCCTGTGCGGCCCTCAGCGGGGAGGAGGGTGCTGTGAAAGGTGGAAGTGATGCTTGCCGGCTGACCGCCCCTCCTTCCTGTGTCCACAGAGTGACTTTACCTCGGCCTGGAGCACCAACCACCACCTAGCCAGCATATTTGACTTCACGCTGGATGAGATACAGAGTTTAAAAAGGTAACAGTGAGGGACCCGGCACAGAGGTCTGCTCTGGAGACTGGGATGGAACCAAGCAGGGAGACCACCATTCCTCTAGCTATGGAAGATGTGAAGCAGAGAGCCTTTGGAGGGAAGGGAAGCTCCCTTGGGGTCACTGAGTTAAAGGGTCCGCATTGCAGAAGGCTGCCTGAAAGGTCTGTCTGCATTAGGGCAGCCTAACACCCATGCTGTAAGCCTGCAGGGCTCCCGGGGACAGCTCTGCAGGGCAGCGCTCAAGGCCTGCCTAGCCCGGCCCTCCCTACCTCTCCCACTTCTCCTTGCCTCACGCCTGACACCAAAATTGCCGTGATCACCCCACATTCACGTTCCTCCAGGGAGCCTTCCCTAACCCTCCCCAGGCTGTGGCGGATGCTCCTTGTGTATTCCCACAGAGCCTCGTGCTTGGTACACACAAGGGGAGGGGCTGCATCCATCATTTTATTTCCAGAACTATTAAAGGTCGTTTCGTGCTTTCCTGTGGGCATGGAGGAGAGAGCAAGGGCTTCAGTCAGGCCTGGGCTCCGGCCCCTACTTACCCGTTGCCATCTGTGTAACGTTAGCAAAATTCTTTAACCTCTCTGAACCTCCTCACCTGTTCCTGCGTGGTTGTTATGAGACTCAAAATCCTGTACACGAAAGCACTCCCGGCCTGTAAGGTGTTGCACGAGTGTCTGGGATCATGGTGATTATCATCTCTAATGACTGTCACAGTGCTTATGTCAATGCCAGGGGAGGGTGGTCAGGGAAGGCTTTTGTGACTCCTTGGACTCTGAAGGCTGGATGGGTAGGAAATGTTCAGGAGAGAGGAGGTGCCACTGCAGCTGTGGTGGCGGGAAGCTCAGTGGGAAGGTGGCTTCGGCTGGGACGAAGGATGCATGTGAGAGGGACCAGGAGACGACGGGGAGGTCCCAAGGGGCGCTGAGGATCAGCGGCTGGCTCACCCTCTCCTCCCTCTTAGCGCCAGCTCAGGCCAGACCTTCTTCTCCGACGTGGACTCCACTGATGCTGCCAGCACCTCTGGCTCCGCTTCCACCAGCCTTTCCTACGACTCCAGGTTAGCTTCCCAGCACGATGGATTCAAGTTCCATCGCTCCCCCCAGAACCCCCAACCCCCTTTGGGATGTGTGGCTCACTCTGTGCATCTGAGTCTCAGGACCTGGCCGCCCTTAAGTGCGCGAGGGTCTGGGACCCTCCGGTTCTGAGCTGTGGGCATTCGGGCTGCTCCTCTTAGCCTGCTACAGGTTATGTGACACCTCTTGCTGGGCAGTTTCAGATCCAGGGTTCTTCATTCTGGGGTTCTTGGCCTCTGCTTGCCATGATTTTGCAATGTCTGTGCCTCTGACTGCAGGGTCCCCTGACCCTGGTTCTTGGCTGTCTGAACCTGGTGTCTGTCTTGTGGGTCTTTAAGGAAAAGAGCCTGGGAGAGGGGAAATGGCATCCTGCAAAGTATAAGGACTAGGAGAGGGCACAGAAATCCCTGGAGGCCTAGCTGAGGGTACAGCCTGCTTGGCAACAGCTGGTCCTCAGCAGCAAAGGGAGGGTGGTGCTGCAAAGCACACAGACAACTTTTTAACTGAGGCTCTTTTAACTGTACTTAGGATACTTGAGGCCCTTGCAAAACGTAGAATTTAAAGTATCGATGTAATGCCCATTGAAGCGTGTCTTGTCGCCAAACATCTCTTTCTCTGCTGTTGCCTCTGTGTTTTCTTTTCTCTCTTCGGTTCTCACTAGCTCTTTGGGTCTTGGTTTGTTCCTAAGTACCTGTGACTGTGTACCTCTTCTTTTGTGTGTGCGTTTCTTTCCCCCGCTCCGCCTCTTTCTGCCCCTGTGGAGGGGAGAGGGGAGAAGAGGGGACACATGTCTGCCTCCCCATCCCTACCCCTGCGTGACGCCTCCGGCTACAGTGAGTCCAGGTGACCGACTAGGCAGAGTAAGCAGGGCCTCTGCACTGCACGGCTGCAGGAGGCACCAGGATGGTGCTCCTGGACTCAGGCCACACTGAGCTCCTCAGCATAAGAAACACGGTTTTAGAGCTGGACGCACCTAGGTTTGAATCCGGGCTCTGCCACTCCCCGGCTGGTGGTTTCTCCTCTGGAGCCTCCTCAGGGCTGTTGTAGGGATCCAGGGGGATCATCGGTGCCCAGGGCCTGGTGCCCAGAGTGCTCAGGACAGGGACTTGGTGGGATAATCCCGTTTCATTCCCGTCGTCGTCCTCCTCCCCTTCTGATACAGACGGACAGTGGGCAGCCGCAAGAGGAAGCTGGCAGCCAAAGCGTACATGCCACTGCGGGCAAAGCGGCGGGCGGCCGAGCTGGGTGGACGCTGCCCCTCCGACAGCAGCGCAGAGGGGGCCTCAGGCCCTGAGCGGCCCGACGAGGGCATCGACAGCCACACGTTCGAGAGCATCAGTGAAGATGACTCGTCCTTGTCCCACCTCAAGTCATCCATCACCAACTATTTTGGCGCAGCCGGGCGGTTAGCCTGTGGGGAGAAGTACCAGGTGCTGGCTCGGAGGGTCACGCCTGAGGGCAAGGTTCAGTACCTGGTGGAATGGGAAGGGACTACCCCTTACTGACCAGCCCCTAAAGGATGCCAGCAGTCCTGGAAACCAAAGGAGAGACAGCGGAAGCCACAGGCTCCCCAGTTCTCTCCAGGCTGGGGTGGGGGAGGGAAGCAAGACGGAGCTGCAAGTGCCTGGCCAGAGCCCTGCCTGCCCGCCTGCCTGCCAGGGCTGTGCCTCCGCTGTGCCCGTTCTGCTCTCCGGCCCCCTCAGGCTCACCACCTCTTTGCCTGTGTCTCTGAGGTCCCGCTGGCTACTTCTCAGTGTCTCCACACACTCCCTCAAACTGTTTACCTGTTCCTCTGAATTAGTGTCCTGCTGGCTCTGTGGGCTGTTCCTGAGGCCCGAGTCTTTGTCCCCAGTGCGTCCCTTTACCTTTCCTTCCCCTTTTGGGTGTGTGTGTTTACACACCCAACCCTCCACTGGACATCCTTACACCTGACCCATCCCAGGGACCACATCATGAGAACAGAAACCTTTGAGAAAGACTGGGTGAAGGTGGGTAAGAGGATGCCTTGAGGAGCCTTTCCCTCTCACTTTCCTGCCTCTCCTTCTGCCCTTGGGAAGAGGTGGTGAGGGTGGGAGAGAGAATGCCTCTGGAAAGCCCGTGTGGCAGAGGCCCTGGGACCCTCAGGTTCTGAGGCGTGAGGAGACCTGGCCTCTGCTTCCGCAGGCACCAGCACCAGAGCCCAGTTATTAAGGCCCAGAGTGCAGGCTGCAGGCATCAGCTTCTGAGACCCGTGTTCCCTCCCCTGGCCACATCCCTCTCTGTTACCATGGAGCTGGGCCTGGCCTCGCAAACCTGAGGCTGGAGGAAAGGAAGCCGTGTCCTGCTACACCTCAGACTGTCTCCTCTGCCTCCCACCCGCAGACTCAACCCCCACGCAGAAGCTTCCATCTGCATGTGTGCTTTCACCTCCAGGCACACACACGGGCCCCGGCCTCCAGGTGTACACACACCCCACACACACACACACACGTACACACACGTACACACACCACACACACAGCCACACATTCCTTAGGGTGCCAGCGTGGCTCCTGCCCTTGGCTTTTCCTTGGCTCTCTTCTGGGGGCCACGTGCTGCAACTCAATGTGAACATCCAGCACCTGCCCGTGAACCAGCTGCGACCCTAGAGGGAGGCACGGGGGACTCATACCCTCTTCCTTATCCCCTGCCCCGTTCTGAAATTGACAATCACTTTTGGGGCAGGTTGGGATTTTTTTAAAGGGCCTGAGTCATTAAGTCCCCTCAAAGGGAAGCCTTTGTCAGTGGGAATATACATAGAGTTCTTAGAACCAACATTAAAACTCAGACCCACCTGGAGGGAGACCAAAAATGGGAGGGGGAGGAGACCCCTCATTTTTGCTGCTTCCAGAGGTATTAGAAACTGACTCACTTGATTGGAAAGAAGTGCCTTGACTGGGGCGAGGGGTGTTACCTGAGGGGGACCATCCTTGCCAACTGCTGCTGTGGCCTCCAGCTCGGCTGGGTTTTGGAGGCTGCCGGCTGCAAGGTGAAGGGGGGTGAACCATGAGCTGAGAGCAGCAGGCCTGGAGCTGGTTTTTCCATTAGGCTGACCCCTCCCCATCTGTGGGCATTCAGGGGGGTCCCTGAGAGAGTTCAGATGCCCCTTGCCTCAAACCTCAGCCCCAACAGTGCCTTTCAACTGGGACCTCACCTCCTGTACACAGCCCACCCACTTCCTTCTGCTTCCCAGCATGGTCCAGGCAGGAACAAGCTGGTTGGGCCCAGTTCTCTCCCTTCTCAGCTCCACAGCTGCTGCCACTGAAGCCCGCAACTGGGGCCAGGTGGAAGGGGAGCTGAGAAGGCAGCCCCCAACCGCCTGAAGTACGGGGCCAGACCTAGCCGGGTGCCTCCTGCCTGGCTCCAGAGAACACAGCAGCCTCCCAGGCCTGCCTTCCAGGCTCCTGAGAAAGTGCAGGATGAACACAGCCTGTCAGTGGACCTGCACCTCCTCTACTCAAGCTCCAGAAGCTCTGGCCTTGAAGAGGAGGATGGGGGGAGACAGTGTCTTCCTCACCTGGAGGTCAGTGTAAGGCCTGGCAAGGTCACACTGACTCCACACCCCAGCATTTCATTCATACCTGAAAATAGCTGCATTACTGCCAACTGACCTTATCATAACCCTGTGCACCTTCGAAAAGATTTATGGTTTTGAATTGCTGCTTTTAATAACATTTGTTATATTAAAATTATAATTAATGTGTCTGATTTACAATTTTAAAGGCTCACTTTGAAAAACTGCCTGTCATTCCCCTAGTGAAATATCAGCTGTTGGGTACCAGGAGGAATTAGCTCTGGTTTCCTGGAAGGTGAAGAGGAATGGTGAGACCCCATCCTCTCTCTGGCCACCGTGCCACTCCTACCACCACCACATTCTCTCAGCAATATTCTCACCTTTGCCACCAGAAGGATGTGGAACCTTTTTTCTGTGAGTACCTGACCCATGGGGGCAAAAAACATTTGCTGAGGGCCACAGAGAAGTGAAAGCTGGGGACTGAGTTTAGAATGCGACCCTATGAAGATGCTTAAGTACAGGCACTGTAAAACTTCGTTCAGAGTTTGCAAGCACACGGTTGTAGAAATCTGAAGTGCATTCCTGGCCTGGCTCTGCTGGTTGGAACCTGCACCACTTTGTCAGGTTCCTTTGCTCCAGTTCCTCACCCTTCACATGCCTGGGAGAATCCCTGCTGTATTCAGCACCGCAGATACTGAGGGAGCCCTCTCACATACAAATGTGATGGATTACCGCCTTAAATAAACTTCTCTAAATCGGGGGTAGTTTGGAGAGAGAAAGAGAGGCAGCATGAAGGGATAGGAAAAAGCTACAGGGAACTGAAGGCTATGAGTTCAACTGAACTCTGTTTTCAGAGGTTAGTGTAGCATGTTAAACCCCAAGTGTTAATGTCTGCCCTTAAAAATCTTCTTTAACTACGGCTCCCGCTTTTTCCTACCACTCTTTCTGCTGCAACTTTATAACTGCCCTTGGAACAAAACCACAGTTGGAGCTAGGGCGGGGTAGAGGATGGGATTATTCTCTGGGCTGAAATCAGTGTAATGGAATAAAAAGTGAACGGCACCAAGCATCCAGAGACCTGGGCTCTAGTCCAAGTTCTACAGTGAAGAGCCCTATACACCCTCCTGAGGGAGTGGTCTCCCGGAGCTGGGGAGTCCCTGCTGTTCCTGTGTGGTCTACGTCAGTGTTTACAAATTTACAACACATAGCTATCTACGTTTAGAATTTAGGAGCAAGAAATTAGAATTCTCAAAAATTCCCCAAATCATAACTTATTCTTAAAATACTGCGAACATTCTTCATACTTTCCCCGTTATTACGGATATCTAAAAAAAAAAAAATTAACAAATAGGAATAGTAAGCTTAGTAGAATTTAGAGAAAACTACAGCCTCTACGGAATACTTAAACACTGGAAAACACCAGGGAACATTATTGGATAGTATTCAAATAACGTAACATTCAAATATCCTAACAAGGTTAAGAGTATATAGAATCATGTGTCAAAATTGCCAAATTAAGAATTTATTTTGCTTCCAAAGCTTATTTCTTGGAACACTTCTCATAGGATTTGTATAAAGTACACTACATGTATAAACTTATCTTATTTGCAAGAATAACTCACAGTTTGCGGCAGACAGGGCTAGACACACACTCTTATGACGTGCCAACAATCACAGGCAAGACTAACTCGGTGGAAACCATCTCTCTTCTACATGCTCCTGTCCTGGTTTTCTTAGTCTTCAACTCTATGTTAGCATTTCTTGCTCTAGTTTTTTATTTGATGAAGCTGGATTCCCTCAAACCAGCAACGTCTCTATGCTTTTAAGCTTTAGTGTTCACAGATAAAACTTTAATACTTTTTCACATTTCCTCAACTAACTCTCCTCTCCCAGGGATTCTGGGATCAAAAAACATAAGTTTCCTGAGAAATGCTGGGAAGGAATTCCCGCGTGGAAACCCTGATGAAGGTCCTAGCCCCAGCTCCCACAGCATCATCTGGGAGGACAATGTGGTATAGTGGCCAAACCATGTAAGCTGGAGTCACACAGACCCCAACCATTAAACTCCTCTAAATCCGTTCCCTCATCTGTAGAACTGAAGATATTATCACCAACATCCAGATCTGTGGGGAGAAGTAATGCAATATATCAACACCAACTACCACACAGATGTTTTCGGAGCGAATAACTCTTCCTTTAGAGTTGGCTACAGCAGGTTCTCTGGATCTTTGGCCTACAAAGGGATACATCCAACCTCTTTGAAGGAGGCAGTAAGAGCATCAGATTTAGAATCAGAGACTTGGGTTAGGAGCCTAGTTCTGCCATTTACTTTAAGTGTCTCCTGCTCTCTGACCTCAGGTTTCAACTGCAAAATGATGATAACATTGACTTGTAAGGATAAAATAATGTTAAGAACCTAGGGCAGTACCTGGCAGAGACAGCTGGTGTCTTGTCCCTGTCTTCTCCTATTGCCTATAGTCAGCTGTGACACTGTCACAAAGGAAGGCCACCAAGAAACAGTTTTCAATGCACAGTCAGCCCAGAAAATGAACTAATGAAGGCCAGAGATAGAAAGAAAAACCTCCTTTGGAATTAGTCCCACCTAAAAAAAGTTGAAGGAAAAAAGTTGGATTTTTGCCAACTCCATAAATTAGGAAGTAATTGTGGACCATAGAGAAAGCTTTAGCTATTCAAATCCTTGAAACATCAATTCAGGAAATTATCTGCCAAACCCAGTGCAAGAGACCAAATGGATTCAAACATATCCCTCACCTCGAGCAGCTCACAGTCTAGAAATAGGAGACTGACTGTGACACACAAGGATAACAGGACATCAAGGCAGGAGAGAGTCCTTCCAACCAGGGATGCCAGGCCTTGCCAAGAAGGCTTCTTAAGCACTCGTGCAGAAGGGTGATCAGGCAGAGGGGATGGCCTGAACACAGGAGTAACAGCACAGCACACTGGAGCACCCACATGCCAGAGTAGGTGAGGATGGAAAATTGAGTTGAGGCAAGGCTCCGAAGGGCCTTGAAATCCAGACCAAGAAATTGACTCTATCGCGAAAGCAATATGGACAGTCCATTTGGGGTCCCCAGTACATTTTCGGTAGGGTTTACTTTACACAAGATTTTCACATGCACCAGAAACATCTGTCATAAAAAAAAAGGACATCACCATTAACATTTTCTTTCTTCTCCTGAGGCAGCCCACCAAACTCCCCACTATCACAAACAGGATCCTCTGGACCTTTGGAAGGGGCTCAGCCTGAAGTCGCTACAAGGTCTTCATGGAAGGGTCCTTGCAGATCCTCCCTCATTTTATATCTGGAGGAACTAAGGTCCAAGAAGCACAGAAGGTGTCAGAACCAGAGCCTGGCAACACCCTTCCCACACACCCTTCCCTCTTGAGAAGGAAGACCTAGGATACCGCAGATGTCTGTGGACTCCCACCCAAACTGCCCATGGTGTCCCCAGAGCGGAGCCACCTTGTGACAGAGCCATGGAAGCAGCCTAGATCAGGTCTCTCTTCTCACCCCACAGGGATCTTCCCCGTGGAGAAGACACCTGTGGAACAGGTTTAGGAGAGCACCAGACAGAGTGAGCAGCCTTGGCTATCCCGTCTGTAACTCAACATTGCCACCCACTTTCTGGACCTCACTGCAGTTCAGTTTCCTTTCCTATAAAATGGAGACTGGCTTAGGCCACTGGTTTACAAACTTTTAACAACAGAAACTTAGCTCAATACATAAAAATAATAAAAGCACAGTTGCACTGGTTGAAGTATGAGTAGCCCCAGGATACCTTCTGTGAACCCCTGGGGTTCTGTGGAGCAAGTCTGAAAAACACTTGTCTAGCAGTCCCCCTGGGTTCTTCCTCCTTCAGGATGCTCAGTTTCAATGCTCAAGTGGAGAGGTTAGTATGGTGGGCTCAGAACCCATGTCTCCACTGAGCAGGGCACCAGAACCTTCTGATGTCTGCCCCTTCAGGCTAGGAAAGAGTCAAGACCTACTCCCAATCCGTGAGGCTGTCTAAGCCCTAATACTCCCTAGTTCTATGTGCACTCAGGAAGCCCACTTCCAGTCCCACTTCCTCAGGACTCAGGAATAACAAACACCATCTTTAGCTAGAAGAAATAAAATCCTGCTTGTCCCTGAAATTCCACCATTAGCAATCCATGCTTTTGGATAAAGCACTTCCAGTTCCCCTAGAAGGTGGCATTCATCCCACACACTTCTGGGTGACAGGTCAACAGGTCCATTCCTCATGAGAGGCAGGAGAGTAATAACATACTAGGCACTCAATATAGGCTCAGTGAACGTAGATGACAAACCTCACCCTCACTGCTGCCTCCCCTTGGTCCCCATACACAGTCACCCTCGCCCTCCCACCCCAGCCACCTTTACGCATGATGCACTCAGAGACAAGATCCACGGGGTTCTTGCTTGGCCTGACTGGCCCAGCGTCCTCTTCCAGCCTCAGAAGCCTTGGACCTTCACCCTCCACAAGTTACTTAACTCCTCTGTGCTGACAAAAGCATGGAATCCAGAGATGCGAGGGGGCAGAGAGAAGCCTCCCCTCCTCCAGAGAACCGCTGATGAAGGTTAGAGTCAGCCAGCAGGAGGCACAAGAAGCCCCCACTCATTCCTCCTCCATGCCCTCCTCCAGCCACTTTAAATAGTGCACATCTCCTTGGTCCATGGGAAGACTGAAGACCTCTGGGATTTCAAAAGGATGCACCAACCTTTGGAAAGAAAGCAGAGCTCTGTGAGTGACCAGGATTAGTCAGCCTATGCAATAAAACCCAACTGGGCAGCCTCACTTGAGGCCCTCTGCAATATGCCTGCAGCCCACTGCTCCAGCCCCACAGCCCACCACTCCTACGCCTGTTACCCATCTGTCACCAAGTGATGAGTTAGGCCAGATGGCTTTAGAGTCTCACAGACATGGGTTCAAATTCTAAGCCTGCCACTTACTAGCTATGTAAGCACGGACAAATCACTTAATTTCCCTAAAGGCCCTGCAAAAGAGGGGATAAAAATAGTACCTATGTGACTGGATTGCTGAGGATTACATGAGACAGGTATATAAGGCACATACCTGGTACACTGGCGCTGTATGCATTCAGTAAATGTTAGCTACTGTTTTTATTACTATCCTTCACTCATCACTGTGCCTTCCGCAAACAACTCCCCCTTCCCCTGTACCTCTGTATTCTCTTCTCCACCTAGAAAGTTCTCCCTGTTCCTGCTGATAAATCAAAAGCCTCTCTGTTCCTCAAGGCTCAACTCAACCACTGACCTTTCCCCAGGGATCTTCCTTGACCATCCAAACCCACAGCAATCTCTCCCTTTTCCCCATTTCTTTCACCTAGTCCTCACCTAGTCCTGGCACAAAATGCCAGTTCTCTTCACTTTCCAAATGGAAAAAACATAAGGCCTTGGGCCCTGGTCCCATCTGTCACACAGGAGTAATGATCCTCTGCTGCTTTTTTGCTGAATTAGGCACTGTAAAGTTCTCATGAGATAGAACGTTTACTAAATCACAACATGTGTATGTATAGGTGCTTAAACATTAGCAGTAAGCTGGGTAATTTTATCTAATGCCTGAGAAAAATGAATTTACTTATTTCATGGATACCTAGACCAGTGTATGTGTTTTTATAAGCAGACACACAGAATTCAGTGTATGTAGGTCTGAATAGCATTCAGCATAAGACTTTTTTTTTTTTTTTTGCGGTACGCAGGCCTCTCACTGTCGTGGCCTCTCCCGTTGCGGAGCACAGGCTCCAGACACGCAGGCTCAGCGGCCATGGCTCACGGGCCCGGCCGCTCCGCGGCACATGGGATCCTCCCAGGGCACGAACCCGTATCCCCTGCATCGGCAGGCGGACTCTCAACCACTGTGCCACCAGGGAAGCCCCCAGTATAAGGCATTTTAATAACACTTTAGTAGTAAGAGCTGTCACTGATACAGCAATTCATGCGTATACTTGACATAAATTCTTTCCAATATGCATAACAACCCAAGGTACTAGTATAGTCCCCATTTTATAGATGAGGCAACTGAGGCACAGAAAGTAATTTGCATGCACTTATGCTACAACCAGCAAGTGGAGGAGGCAGGATTTGACGCTGGAGGTCAAGCTCTGGGGTTCACTGTCTTAACCCTGAAGCTGTCTTTCACCAGTCAGGCTGTAATTTCTCAACAGCACTGGTTCTACCAAAGATGCCCTATTTCCAAACCTGCGCTAAGGCAGTAAAATAAGGGCCTTCTCTACCAATAGATCTGAGACCCAGTATAGCCATATAACCATAGAATCCTGCCTGGTTCCCTAAGATGTGAAAGGAAAGGATTTTATCATCCAGACAGGTGACTTGCATCCTGGCTGCAAGGAGAGTCAACCTGGGTGCTTTGAAGAACACCACATTTGATCCCCATTCCAGATGAATTAGGTCAGAATCTGAGGTGGAGCCCAAATTGGTAATTTGAGAAAGTCTCCATGTGATTATAATATGTAGCCAACATCAAAAATCACTGGTTTAGACCAGAGAATCTCAAGCTTTTACTGTGCGTAGGAATCACCTGGGGATCTTGTTAAACTGTAGTTTGATTCAGTAGGTTTGGGGTGAGTGAGTTTCTGCATTTATGGCAAGCTTCCAGGTGATGCCAATTATTACAAAACTACACTCTGAATGATAAATAAGGATTTACACCAGTGGTTCTCAAGTGGAGTCCACTGACCCTGGGGGAACTCCAAGCCTCTTTCAGGAGGTCCATGAGGCCAAAACTATTTTCATAATAATACTAACTGTTATTTATCTTTTCATTTATGTTGACATTTGCACTGATGGTACAAAAGCAATGATGGGTAAAACTGGTGGCACCTTAGCATGCATCAAGACAACGGCACCAAA
The DNA here is from genome assembly GCF_964270905.1 of Leucopleurus acutus. Classification (NCBI taxonomy): domain Eukaryota; kingdom Metazoa; phylum Chordata; class Mammalia; order Artiodactyla; family Delphinidae; genus Leucopleurus; species Leucopleurus acutus. The sequence goes on from NC_139150.1 coordinate 13,752,280, forward strand.
CTGTACTAGCTATCACTGTATTCTTCACCACCACAATACTTGCATTTTAAAAAAGTCAAATTCACTTAAGAACATTCTTGATAATGTGGTAAAAATTACTATTTTTATTAAAGTTTGACCCTTGAGTGTGCCTTTTTAATATTCTGTGTGACAGAATGGGAAGCATACATAAAGCACTTCTGCTATATACTTAAGTTCAATGTTGTCTTAAACTTGTCTGACTGAGACACAAGCTAAACTAGACTTTTCCCAAAGAATACCATTTTTACTTTCAAGCCTGAATAACCATCATTTGTCAGTTTTACAAATTAAGGTTACTCAGGTTTGAGTATTAGGTAGACATTTTATCAAATATGAACAAAGTGGACCCATCACTCAAACGAAGACAATTTATATCATTTAATGCCAATTTAAAAATTCATGTTTTGGGGGTTGGGGAGGGAAGGACTGGGAGTCTGGGATTAGCAGATGCAAACTATTATATACAGGATGGGTAAACAAGGTCCTACTGAATAGCACAGGGAACTATATTCCCTATCCTTTGATAAACCATAATGGAAAAGAATATGAAAAAGAATATATATATATATATATAAATGAGTCACTTTGTGCTACAGCAGAAATTAAACACAATACTGTAAATTAAAAAAAATCATGTTTTTAAGCAAAAATCAGAAGTTTGGAAAACCTGAATTTATCATCATGAGCTTAAAAGTGTCCCAACACTTAAAGATGCTTTTGACAAGATCCAGCTCTCTTATTAAGCCAGATTTTGCAAAACTGGAAAATGATGCCATTCTTCTCACTTTTTTGTTTTTTGGAAAATATGGTTACTTTCCATAAAATACATTACTAGCATACCTTGTTTTATTGCACTATGCTTTATTACAGATACTGTGTTTTTTTGAAATTGAAGGTTTGTGGCGACCCTGCATCAAGCAAGTCTATTGATGCTACATTTGCTCACTTTGTGTCTCTGTCTCACATTTTGCTAATTCTTGCAAAATTTCAAACTTTTTCATGATTATTATATTTGTTATGGTGATGTCATCAGTGATCTTTGATGTTACTATAATTGTTTTTTGTTTTGTATTTTTAAATTAAGGTATGTACATTTTTTTTTTAGACATAATGCTATTAACACACTTAATACGCTGCAGTATAGGTTAAACATAACTTTCATATACACTGGGAAAGCAAAAAAAAAATCATATGATTCACTTTATTGCGGTAGTCTGGAACCAAAGCTGTCTGAGGTATGCCTGTATTTATGTTAATATGTAATTGTTCTATTACTGTTAATTTAAATGAACTAAAAATACATATTTTAAAAATTTCTCAGCTTTAATTTCTAATACAGTAAACTTTGATATAACCCACATAAACAAAGGTCTTTTGGGTCCTTAATAATTTTTAAAAGTGTAAAGGGATCCTGAGACCAAAATTTTGAGAACCGCTAGTTTAAAACTCACTCACTTTACAGATGGAGAGTCTGAGGGACAGAGCCATACCCAGGGTCACATGGGAGGCTGGTGACTAAGCTCTAGGTATCCTACTTCTCAAGCTCATTTCACTTAGTTCCCAGCATGTCCCGGATGGGAAGAGATTGCACTATTACCTGATGTAGCTGGATAGCATACGGACCTTGGAAGTCTTTGTCTTTATTAACTGTAAAAGAAAAAAAAGAAAAATCACTGCTTCAGGAGCTCAGCCCCAGCTCTGCAGCTGCTCATTCATCTGGCTGTTTAGGAGACAGATTCCTCCGGGTCCCCAGGCCCTGTTAGTAGCTTACAAATGAACCTAGGGCATCTTATGTGGGGCAAGAACCTCAGTTAATTGATCTTTGCTAATTTTTAATTGGAACTGTGCTCTCACTCTTTCCCTATCAAGGCCGCATCCCCCTATCCTCACTCACCAGCAGGATTTCAGTGGCTTCTTCTATTTCTCCATTCCAATAGTATCTGGAGAAGAGAATAACAACCAAAAAAAATTATCATGCTTACAAGATGAGTTCAGTGAAATAAGCCTGGCCCAATTAGGTGACTTACTAAGGTGGAAACTTTAAAATCTTTCCAAGCCCATATAAAAAAGCCTAGAGTTGGCCAAGGCCCTACAGGTCATCTAGTCTAAACATTCTAATGCACGCTTCTAGCACCTGCCTTAACTTTCCTGGAGGTGAGGGGCTCACCATCTCCTGAAAGGTTTTCACGTGAGATGGTTTTTCTTATGGTGTGCCAACATTTGCCACCCAATTGTTTCCCCCAACTTCCACGTGAAGAACCACCTCAGGACAGCCCTACAGAAACTCCTATATGTTCTCTCCTCTAAACTGGGCATCTCCAGCTTTTTCAATGCTCATCCCATACTCTTGGCTTCCAGGCACCTCCCCATCCTTTGGACTGGTGCTATCTGTATCACTGACTCTCAAAGCTGAGTGCCCACCAATGGGTAAATGAAAAAGCACAGGAAGATTCAGGGAAGAAGTAAGCCTTATAAAATATGGAAACAGGTCCAAAAGTTAAAAACAAAGTCAGTGACAATGTTTAGAAAAGAGTACGAGAACAGCATCATGGGAAGGGAAAGAAATTCGGCCTGCGAATGCCTATGCTAACCCAGGGCAAATCTAAGATGACTTAGGCCACTGGCCTCATCTCACAGAGCTGTGGTGAAAGGATGAGTTACAAGGAAGGATGAATCACTTACATAACCTCTTAAAAATTCAGATTCAAGGCCCATCCTCAGGGAGATTGATTGAGTAGATCCAGGAGGGAGCTCAGGAATCTAAAGCATAGCCTAATTTGGGAACCACAGCTACAGGTGATGTGAGCCACTGAGGGAATGACACTGCTGGGCAGGGGAAAGCTTTCATTATATAGCACTTTTCTGTGCTGACCTTTAGAGTAGATGTTATTTCTCTCCCTCCCTCCCTCCCTCCCTCTATCTTGCTCATCAGGGGAGGAAGGAGATGAGAAACAGGCTGATCAGAGAGATTAAGGCACAAGACAAATCCTGCACAGTCAGTACTGGGATACTGACATATTTTGATGAGGGAAATGGTGCAGACCAGGCTTAAGTAAAGGAGCTGATGAAATAAAAGGCAGACAATACACAGAAACAGCCTGTCGCATATGCTAAACTCTCAAAGTTTTCCAGAGAATCCAAAAGTAATGGAAATTATAATCTTTGATATCCCTAGTTGGCTTACTCAGGGATGGAATGCCCAGTTTGACTTCTTTGCTAAAAGCAAGCTAATTGATTTAAACAAAGAATGTGCAGACAAGATTCACTGTTCCTAAACTGTAGATTTTTTTCTCCCTTCTCTAAACACAGCCTGTTTTTGCTTTTGTTGAATGACATAAACCCACTGGTTGATTTCCTCTGAATAGAAATTGACAGTGAACTATTGATTAATTAAATGCCTTTGACTTGTTCTTTGACAATTCACCATTAGTTCAGTGCTCTTTCCACCAGGCAGGACCTGACCTAGCACTCCCACACCCTTCCACTGGCCACAGAAAAACTCACAGTGAGTATGCCTTAGGCAGGATGTTCACAGAGGCAGTCAGCTTCTTATCCAGTATAGCCCTAAAGCAAAGAGAGAGTGACAGTTACTGGGGCAAGTGTCCAGCAGTTCCTGGGAACTACTCAGGAAACCTAATTCTAAATAGATAACCATTTAGAGTGCCCCTCCCAACTCAAACCAACATGTTTCATAACTACTGTGCACAGAACCTCTGAAGACAGAGTTGTTTATAAGTCCTTCCCTGGGTGGGGAGAGAAGTAGGGAAGCAGCTATGGGAAGGCAGTTTTAAAGGACAGGCCTAGTCTGCTTGGGGAATGGGAATTTATTAGCAATGGACGGAGAACAAAAAGACCTGGATTCCAATCCAGCCCTGCAGTAGGATGGCTGTGTGACCTTATGCAAGCTCGCTCTTTCATTCCAGAAATAAGTATTTGAGCACCTATCCAAGACAGGCACTCAACCTGACTCCTCTTGTACAATCTGACTCCTGCTTGTACAATCAGAGGACTGGTTCAGTTGGTGGTTTCCAACTCTTTTCACCACCAAAAACTCCTTTTATTATGTCACCTTCTTCTCCTTTTCTCTCTTGGATATGTACAAGGCTGACAGGGTGTCTGACTCCTGCTGTACAGAGGACTGGTTCAGTCGGTGGTTTCCAACTCTTTTCACCACCAAAAAACCTTTTATGTCACCTTCTTCTCCTTTTCTCTCTCGGATATGTACTAGGCTGACAGGGTTTCTGGTCTGTAGATATCATGTGACCACATGGAACTGATATAACTCCAAGGGAAAGCAGAAAAAGGCATCCTATCCTACGTCTGTCTTTGGCAGATACAGGCTCTTTTCACTTTTTATTTTTGTGAAGGTTCCTGCCACAACCGTAAGAGCACAATTATCATCACCTTTGCAGACCTCTAAAAACTTTCTTTGACAGACCACAGGTTGGAATTCCTGCTCTGATAGTCTGAATCCTGTGCAGAGCCCTGGTGAACACAATAAAAAGTGCCTGAACTAGTACAAGTGTCATAGAAACAAAAGCACCACCAAGTCATCGATGCAAAGAAGTGTCCCCAAGTATCAAACCTCAAGCCCTCGGAATCAGGCAGGCCCTGACAACCCCCTCTCAGGTCTCAGTCAGCCAAGGGGGCCTGGTCTCAGTTCTCTGAGGTGTGTGGCCCCTGCCAGATAACCCTAATCTGAGCCCTGCTTACTGATCTCTCCTTCTCTTGACTGCTGCCAAGAGAACTGACCTACTTTCTCTTCCCCTGAGTTCCAGGCTGACCAGTGCTCTATTTAAGGCTCCACTTTAAGGTGGTATTACCACCACCCTCATTCCCTTGGAAAGTTCCAGGTGCTAAATAAATCTGACTGTAAGGAGAGGCACACGGCACAAATTTGTTTAAGCAACGTCTGCAAGTCTCACTCACTCACTCAAATGATCTGCTGAGAAATTACACTTCACTGGTTCTGAAGGTGGCACGCAAACAGAGGGAGTGAGTTAAACCTCTAGAAAAAAATAATCCATTGCCTCACGGGCCTCCAATCTCTTTGGTAGTGTCAACTCCTGAGTAATCACAGCAACCTGTCCTTGGGTAAAAGACTGTAAAGTTATGGAGGGCTGTGTTATTCAAAAAGCTCCTGTGGCCAAACAGACAAATAAAAAACAAACACACACACTAAAGCCCAGCAGTGAGTCACAGACGGAAAGCTCAAGCCCTCATGCTCATGTGAGTAAAGCAGAAGACAGAGCTTCTGGGGTCTCTAGAAACTGCAAAGTTCACAGACTAGAGGCTCACAGACCAGATACATGGTTTGGCTCTCACGGCATTTAAAAAAAATCTTGATTTTGCTACCAATATTTACTATCAGGGTATTTCACATTAAAAAAAATACACATTACCTAGCTTCTCACCAAAAAATGAATCTTTTAACATTTTGGACCTGTAGTCCTACAAGGTCAGATTTAGCTAGAGCTGAGCAGGGGCTACTCCCTCTAGGCATGACATATGCTTCTCAGGTCAGTTTCCACTGTTCTCCCTCTCAACACCTGGGACGAGTAAGGGTTGCTAACTACAGTCATTCTTCAGCGCAACACCCCAGCCCACTTCACTCATTTAAGTTGCCTGCTTGTGATATCTTTGTCTGTGACCCTGGCCTAATCCAATTCCCTCTCCCTACGTATGAAATCAAAGCCCAGAGAAGGAAGACTTGTCTAAGGTCATATGTGGTGTTGGCAGCAAAAAGGAAACTAGAATCCAGGTCTCCTGGTTCAACATTCAGGTTTTCACCCTAGCCCCAATAAGAGATTTTTCCAGTTTAGAATGCATCTGTCAATGAAGAGCTCTAAGAACACGGCCAGGAACCAGAATGGAACTGAAGCAGAACTGAGAGGCAGCAGACTGAACGCTAAAGAGCACTAAAGAAGAAAGAGCACTAAACTGGAGCTGAAAGACCTGGTCCCAGCACTAGTTCCGCAGGCAGAGCTGGGGTTCCTGCCGGCTAACATTTGTGGGGCCCTCCCCACCATGTACCCACTTACTCTCCTTCTACAAATCCTGGAAGCGAACCTATTTGCCTCTCTTCTACCCAAATCATTAACGAAAAATACTGAACAGAACAGCTGAGGGGAGAGCTCCACTGCCACATCACTCAGGACTCCAATTGAGACTTCCAGCTCAGCTGGTGGGCTGCACACACACTGCAACCTCCCTTTTACACCCCACACCAGAAACAACAAAACATTTCTTCACCGTGCCAGAGCACAGTAAGAACGCTTTATGTACTAGCAACTAGGAGGAGGCCCTAAAGAAAAAAGGCAGCCCTGAGACATGCATGGGAGCATGCAGGGGGACGTCCTAACTTAAGAGCCTTTGAATCTTTTAAACATTGGCAGTGATCTGGTTTTCTTGGCCTCCAGCAACCTGGAGAATTTTGAAGAATATAAAATTATAATTTTTTCACTAACATAGCCATAGTTTGAATCATATAAGTTGACCATCCTAAAAATTCTTCTTGAGGTGATAAATTATTCTTAGAAACTGATTTTAACTGTTGAATCCTAGATTGTAAAAGTATTTCAAGAATCTTCTTAGTAAGTTTTGCCTACATCTGCTATGTAAATATGTATGCCTATTATTTTATTTCCTTTATTCCTTATTACATTTATACTGTTCCTTTGTAAATAAATGTACCTTTTTGAACTTGGGGCAGGAGGTGGGGGAGAGAAAATGAAAGCAACAGTTTGAAATCTAGATGTAATGGGAACCAGAGCAGGCAAGAACTTGGAGGCAACCATTAAGGTAAATAGTTGGAATGCCACAGCAGGAGCAGGTAGACCCCCTAAATCTCCCATGGCCCAGGCAACAGTAATGGGATGTTTGATACAGGCAGAGCAGTGAGCATGGGAATTTTGGACAAAAGGCAAAACACTGTCCTAGTGGCCGGCGACAGCCAAGGACAAAAGGGAGAGTGCATGCCCAGAAGACCAGTTACTTGGGTACCCCAGCCAGTAGAATGTCCACATGCCCCACACGCACACTGCAGAGTACCACCTAAGGTCAATTCCTCCATTTGTTTCTACACTTCCCCATAAGCATAGCTAAGAAGATGAGAGAGGCTACAATTAAGAATTACAAAGTATTTGAGGAAAGTCAACACCATGAGAGACTAAAATTCAACAACAAAAAAGAATTTACATGAGAAGGATAATTGAAACCAAGATTTAAAAATAAGTACAATTATGTACACTTGAAAATTGCTAAGAGAGTAGATCTTAAAGAGTTCTTATCACACAAAAAAGTAACTGAGATGATGGATGTTTAACCTTATTGTCGTAATCATTTTGTAATATATACACATATAAAATCATCATGTTGTATACCTTAAACTTACACAATGTTATATGTCAATTATATCTCAATAAAGCTGGAAGAAAATTAAGCATAAAATAAGTATAATTACTATCCACAGAAAGATAAAGCAAGATTATTGCATTTATAAAACAAGATCAGACAATTACAAAACAAGAGCAGTTGGTTATTAAAAACAATCTGAAATCTTGAAAAGGAAACCTATAAAATTCAGTCTAAAGAAAACTATAAAAGTTCAGTCACAGAAAACAAATTCAACATCTATAAGGAGTTCCAGGAAAGCGTGATGCAGATAGAGAGAGTAGAGAGGCTATATTTAACAAAGTAATACTTGAACATTAAGACAAAGAGAAATTCCTAAAAACAAGGAGAAAAACCAGAGAGAAAAAGCATTACCTATGAAGCAATGAGACCCCATTCCTGACCTCTCATGAGCAACCTTGGATGCAAAGGCAATAGAGACCCCTCTCCAAGCTGATACTGATCCATTTACCTGAACTGGCCTCTCAACTACTGTATTTAGAATCCAGGCCTTAGAATCCTTCTCCTCCTGATACCCAACACCTCACAGATGTCAGCTGAAGTTGTTCCCTCACAGGACCCAGAGTGGCTAATCCAGGGGTCCAGAGAGTTCAGCACAGATCCTGGGTATACCAGAAGCACAGGAGGGATTTCAATTCCTAGCTGCTAAATACAATACTAGGTCATATTTCTGGAGTAATCACATGTTCTTTTAGACAAGAGCTGTTCTCCAAAAGTAATGTAAATAAGGAAAAAATAGACATTCTGGTTAGGGGCAGGAAAGATGGAATCAAATGCAAAGTTAACCTGTGACCATCAGTTTGGAGGCTATGTGCCCCCAAAGACCGAATTCAACACATAAAACACTATAACTTAAGCTATCATCAAACCTCAAGAATGCTGAGTTGTAGAGCAAGTTGTAGAGCAAGAAGAAAGGGAGCCAGGAGCCAAATCCAGTACCCCTCAGCCCCACTAACCCGCTTCAAAGCTGCAGCTATAAAGGAGTGAAGGGCAGGGGAGCTTCCCTAGCAGTCCAGTGGTTAGGACTCGGCGCTTTTACTGCCGTGGCCCTGGGTTCTATCCCTGTTCAGGGAACTAAGATACCGCAAGCCTCAAGGCGCGGCCAAAAAAAGAAAAATAAATTTAAAAAGAAGAGAAGGGTGGAAATTCAGATACAACAAACATTTTTTGAGCATCTACTACATCTGAGTTACTGGAATAAGGACTGTACATATATCATATAATCCTCTCAACAACCCTGTGAGGTAGGTGGCATTATCCTATTGTATAATTCAGAAAACTAATGCTTAGAGAAGGGAAGCAACTTGCCCGAGGTCACACAGCAAGTGGCAGAGCCAAGATTCAAATTGTTCTGATTACAAGTCCAGTGCTCTTTCCACCACAGCACAGCTGCTTTTAGAAATCTGCCATATACTTGGAATTGGTCTCCTCCTCCTCTTGTCATGGTGGGCACCTCTGGGACTGAGCAAAGACTATCTCCAAAAAGACAGCTGGGTCAGGAATTAGGACTCTTAAATTCTCAACTTGCAGAGTTCCACTGTTCTCTTATCTTAACACCTTGCGCAAGCCAGCTATCTCTCTGGGTCTCATATCACTTTTACGCCCCCATGCACCACTCAGCATTTTCAGGCCCAGCAGCAGGATCCATCCAAGTGTCATTCAGCCATGCTTCTCATATCACCCCAAGCAGACAGCTGTGTAGTTCATCACTGGACAGATGGGGTTGTCAAAAGCAAGAGAAGTACCCCAAAGTGGCCCCTCTGGAGCATCCTGGTAGCTCCCAAGCCTCCTGGGGCAGCACCTAAGCCCCTTCACCATACCTGGCAATATCTCTGGCAATCTGCTCGTTGGGACAGTTGACAAAAACGATGGAGTAAGTGCCGGAGACATAGCTGCCAGTGACAACTGAAAGGAGCTGCTGGCTAAGGGTCCTGAGCATGGGGTATGTCAGGAAAGAAGCAGTCAGGATCTACACGGTGGGAAAAGAGAAGCACAGATCAGCAGTGACATGGCCAACTCACTATTTGCCAGCTCAAGCAGACTGGAACCAAAGCTGAGCACCATATTTTCATCCCTATTTCCCATCCACAAAATAATTCCTGGGAGTTTTAGTGCTTAAAGTTTTCATGTCTAGATTATTTGCCTCTGCATTTTACAAATGGTAAAAAAAAGGGAAAAAAACAGAGGCTCAAAAATCAAGAAACTTGCTCAAAATCACACAGCTTTGGGAATTCCCAGGTGGTCCAGTGGTTAGGACTGAGCACTTTCACTGCCGGGTTCAATCCCTGGTAGGGGAACTAAGATCCCACAAGCCATGCAGTGTGGCCAAAAAAAAAAAAAAATCACACAGCTTTTAACTGAAGCCAAGATTAGGAGTCGAGTCTGGATAACTTGAAATCCATTCCTACTGCACAAAACTGCTACTGGAGGTAACGCCAACTGGCATACACTGAACTGCTATCATCCTATGGAGATTATTATGAATGACAAGTTCTTACACCTGCCGATGTTTTAGGGAGTTAATTTCACCTTCGTTCAATTGTGTATGTGCCAGGTGCTACAGGGAGTCTAGTGGAAAAGGAAGGCTAATTCTAAAGCAATGTGACCTGTACTACTGTGACAGACAACTGGAGGGTCCAGGAGGAAGGCTCTACCTGTTGGAGACAGGAAAAGGCTTTGAAAAGAAGGTACTATCTAAGTTGGAACTGAAATAATAAGCAGAATTACAAAAGAGGGAGATATGATAATATGTACAAACTCAAGAGGTATGTAGGGACAGATAAGCTATCTAGTCTGCATGGGTCTTAGTCTGTGGATAAGAGATTGGGAGGAGAATGAGACTGGCTAGAACTATAAGGGGTCAGGCTAAGGAATGTAGGGTTCATACTCAAGTGATAAGGTGCTTTTGCAGGTTTTAAAGCAGAAGAGTAATAATATGATCAAGCTGAAGGAGGATGGGGAGTGACCAGAAGGCAGTCTATTCAAAAGGCCATTACAACGTTCCAGGAAAAAGACATTAAGATCTTGAGCTAAGAAAACGGCAGTGACACCGTGAGAGGAAAAGACAGGCAAGATACACTTTTTCTTGCTTTTTTAATGACAAACTTTTAAAATAAGAGGAAATGAAAAGAACTGGAGGACATCTTCTATTCCAGGGTTCTTTGCTGGGGGAATACAAAGGAGTCATTAATAGGGATAGAGGCAACTTGCAAGGAGCCCCACTGTGACTCAGGCAAGACTGAACAAGAGCGTGCTTCTGCCTCCCAGCCCGGGGCTCACATCTCGCTCAAATAAACCTATGTCCTCCCACTCCTACGTTATTGCCCGGCCCTGCCTGGCTCCTACTTCTTGGCAGGGCCTGAGTAGCGTTTTTATGTCTTTAGCTTCAGTTTGACTAGAAGCCTGTCTGGGGTGGGTTTCTCATTCCCTCCCACTACCTCCACCAACCCCTCCAATCCAACACACTAGCCCTCTGAACTAAACCAGTGACCACACAAGAAGAAAAGAACCAGGCTTTTCAATGAAGCTTTTGGTGACAACTCAATTAGATTATATTGGAAAAAAATAAAGGCACTAAAGAGCAGGATTTAAATCCTAGCGCCAGTACTGCTGCCTGTGGTCTTCAACACGTTACTTCCTTTGCCTTCTATAAATGTTATCTAGAAACTGGAGATTATGACATCTGTGCTGCCTGCCTCAGAGCTGCCATGGGTTCAAACAAGATAGGAAAAACAATATATAATCACTAATCCAATAAAGGAAGGGACTGTGGTTTACTCATCACTGTGTCCCCAGGACAGTTCACGGCACACAGCAGGTTCTCAAGAAATAACTTGTAGACTGGTGAATTAGTACACCAGCGAGATGTTGATATTGAGACAAAATAGCCTTGTGAAGTAAGTAGGGCTTTTGGGTCACCCACAGCGCTTTTGGCAGAGAATCGGACAAACTAAAAAACTGTAAGGGGTCAACTACATGACTCTAAGGTGGCTTCCTGTACAGACTCTGAACAAAAGGAGTAATGGTCTGTCCCTCAACCAGAAAAACCATTCCTAAGGAAGATCTAGGGCATTTCGGCCAGCAGTTATCAGTGTAACACTGAGCTAACAGGATTAACTATAAACTCACCTAAAATGTATTGAAACTCTTGTATGAACTCATAGTCAAAAAATACTAAGAGGTACTTTGGGCCCTCAGGTATTATCTAAGATAACCCTTCATTTAACAGATAATGTTACTGAGGCAGAACATACAGAAATTCTGTGACAGAAGCAAGACTTAAATCCAAGACTCCTGCCTCCTTTTCTGGGCTCTCTGAACTGCAAGGAGCACGACTAGGAATTGATACAGTGGGCTTATTTCAGCTTCACTTAATCCAGCGCCTCGCAACTTGGGGCAATTTTTCCCCCCAGGGGACATCTGGCAACATCTAGGGACAATTTTGATTGTCATGATTGGGGAGGAGATGCCACTGGCATCTAGTGGGTAGAGGTCAGGACTGCTGCTAAACATCCTTCTATTGTACCATCAATCACACTGAAATAAGACAGTTGTTTACATATGTCTCCCTCATTGGACATGAGCTCTTTGGCCTCATACATTTCTGTATCCCCAGCACTTTATAACCCACTGACAAGGAGTATGGGCTTGAGAAATGTTTGTGGACCATATCAACAAAGAATCAGAAGCATGTAAAGGTCGGTTTAGAACCAAAAGTGGACTACAGTATATTAGAAAGTGATATTATATGAATGCAAAATACACACATCACCATATTCCCTAATAGAAACATTATAACGGGAAAAGATTTACTCTAAGTTTATAGCATTTTCACATTTATGTCATTACTATATACCTTTTCTAATTTTACATTCGTTTAAAACATTTTATGTACCCTTTCAATTATTTCATTCTTTTTTCGTCCTGCAGTATTTGCCTAGCCTTTAAGAGATTATGGTTGACTTTACTATCTGTGTTAAGGCAGAAGGGGCCTCAGAAACCACCCAGTGGTTCTAAATTTGTAATCCATCTAGTTTTAAGGAATCTGTGAATACTCTGAAATTGACATTGTGTTTATACACTTTCCTTGGGTGCAAATCCAGACTTGCACTCACACACATAGACACACACACACAAAATCAAGAAATGTCCCCAAAATGTTGAGCCACTGATTTGTGCCAGTTAATTAAGGGCCAGAGAGGGGAAGAAATCACCAAAAAGTGAGCAGCAGAGCTGGGCTAGACCCCTAGGCTTGTGGCCCTCCCACACAGCTCTCCCTTCCACCACCCCCGCACCCCACCCCACTCAGCCCCCGCCCACTGCAACCACCAGCACCACTGTAGGGACTCTGTAGCCACTGCCAACCTTAACATTTTAACATACTTCAGAGATGAGAAAACAAAGCCCCCAGAAAAATGAGATGGTAACTCCACTGGAAAGAGGGAAAGAACCTATCATGTGACCCTTACATGAGAACTCACCAGCAGACACCCCTCACCACCCCAAGGACCCTGGCAGTGAAACACAGCCCAGTCACTCCTCCTCACAAGGCAGGGCATACAGAGGTGCTGGTAATCTTCACAATCTCCAAGACACAGGGTGATGCCTCCAAGGATTCTACCGCCCACCCACTACCTGCCCGCCCCCAGCTCAAAACCCCAGGAAGAGTAAACGAGAAATGCACGTTCTTCCCTCAGTCCCCAGGTTGGAGGTTTAGAGGCGAGAGGGTTCATAGCATTGTAGTGTGGAACACTCACCAAAAGGCATAAAAGGACAGAGGGCCGCGGGTAGCCTGGCCAAGGGCACCGTAAGCCCAGCCTGTCCATGGCGTCGCTGGTAATTTAGCAGCACAGCCTATTGGAACTGTGGCCTGAGGCCGAGTTGCTGGCTGACGGGCGGGCACGAAGGGCCTGAACTGCCTCTCCCCTTACCACCTGCTGCCTGCCCCACTGCCCAGCCAGGTCCCAGCCAGGCTGGCCGGAAGGAGATAGTGGAGGGGGCGGGGAAAGAGGGAATAATTTTTCACTGGGCAACTCTCCTTCTGGAAACATACAACCCAAGCACCATATGCAAACCTCCAACCCCTGCAAAAGTAAAAATACTAATTTTCCCTTCCCGTTCTAACATACGCATACAAAAAACCCCATAAAATCCCCAGAGATGTACAGATTAAAAGACCTAAGTTTCTTAGATATATAAAATCGTCAGCCCAAACACAAATACACATACACAAAACTCTTCCACTTTGCAGGGGTCCCCAACGTCCGGGATCTAATGCCTGATGATCTGAGGTGGAGCTGATGTAATAATGATAGAAATAAAGTGCACGATAAATGGAATGCGCTTTAATCATCCCGAAACCATTACCCCCCCACCCCCGCCCCAGTCCCTGGAAAAACTGTCTTCCACGAAAACGGTCCCTGGTGCCAAAAAGGTTGGGGACCGCTGTAGAGGACCATCCCACCAAATAAACCCAAATAAATGAAGCACACACGTGGCTGCCTTCCCTTCCCTGTCCCCCACACATCACTCTCTCCTCCTAGGACCTCCCTTCTAATCCTCTCTGGCTTAGAGCACACACTCTGGCTCCTCATTGCTCTCCCCGTGAACTCATTTGTCTTTCCAGGCCAGCTGCTCTGTGCAGTCTTTCCCAAGGTTAATCCCCACAGTCCTCTCTTTCCCCTAAGGCACTTTGTCCACACTTCCGTTGCAGCATTTAACATCAACTATTAAACAAATCTTTAAAAGCAGCAAGCTAAGGACTGACTGTTGCCCTTTGGGGATGCAGAGTCCACTGTTGTCAGGGTTTCCAATTTTTTAATCCAGCTTTTTAATGTGAAATATCTTAATTTTTAAATGACAACACTTCAGGGGAAGAAATTGAATACACAAGGCCATAAGTAAATTTTAAGCCAAGGAAACTATTCTATATTTTGACTGTGGTAGTGGTTACACAAACAGTAAAAAATTCAACAAACTATACACTTAAATTGGTGAATTGTGTTGGTATGTAAATAGTACCTTAAACAAAGGAGGGGGGAATGCTGAAAACCAATTCAAAATTGTTTTAAACTGGGAGACCAGACAAAACACACCTGTTAGCTAAATTGGCCTGCAGGCTGCCAGTTCACAGCCTCTGTGTTTATTTTAATTACCTGTTTACCAGTCTGTCTCATTCCTTGGGACTATAAATTCTTAAAGGCCTGATACACTTCCTGGCAAAGTGTCTAACAAAGTCAGCTGTAGCCCTAGTCCTATCATTTACATCAATAGCTATGTGGCCTCAGGCAAATAACTTAACCTCTCTGAGCTTTTTGGGTTTTTTTTTGGTAAAGGAAGGGCTAATACCTCCTTCATAGGTTTAAAGTGAGGATTAACAGAGAAGATTAATATAAGAGTGCTTTATAAAATTTAAGACCATGTCAGCGTTTCATGAGCAAGTAGTCTCATGTCAACTACCAAACAAGGTTAACTCAGAAAATCTCCATTTGTGATTGAAAAACTTAGCGTGTGTGAAAAAAACAGGGTTAGAGAAAATGAGGCTGAGTGATCCTAAAAAAAAACGCTTTATATTCAAAGTCCACTAAAATAAATCAAGGCTATGATCTTTTAAATCTATTACATTAATAAGAAAGGCCACTGTTAATGACCATTTTACCTTAGATCCTGAGATGATGTCCCAGAGTTTAGCACAGGATCCCACAGAGATTATGCTCAATAAATGTTTGTTGATTTGGTGATTATAAGGATGGTCATGATGAAGGCGATGCTGGGGCAGCAGGGGAAGGATGGCAAGAGATGAACTGTTATTTGGAAGAAACCGCTTCTGGATTCTCTTCTTACTTCAACTCAGGCACTTCTACTCTCTTCAGATTCAATTCCAAGGTTAGATTCCAAAAGTCCAATTCTGCATTTATGGCCTTGGCAGATTCTTCAGCTCTAGTAAGAGCCTCAGTGCCACTGCCTGAGATTATAAGCTCTTCTTCTGGAGGCTTCTTACCCTCTTTCTCTCCTCCTCCTTACTGGATTCAGATATGGACTCAGAATCCTCTTCAGAGTCAGATTCTGTACCCATCTCTTTCACCCACAGTACTTCCTCTTCATTGTTTGTGTCTTCCTTCTCTTTCTTCATCTCCTTTGCTTTATTTTGAAGGTTCTTTTGGGCCTCTTTACAGGTATACAACACTTTACTGAAATCTTTAAAGGCCAAACTTCAATCCAGTAAAGATCAATTGCAGCTTCAATGAGGTCTGACACCTGGTGTAAGACAGAATTGTTTCCTTAAGTTCAACTTTATCTCTGGTTCCAGAGATTTGCCTTCTTCCTCATCTACAGATATAGACTCTCTGTTATTGCCAAAGCTTGAAACTTAAGTAGCTTATTAATTTCGCTTTCATCAATATCAATGAATTTAAAGCCCATCCATTTTCAGACTCTATGATTTTTTTCAACTTCTTCATTAGCTCTAGGGAAACATGCATAATCATTCACAACATCATCCCAAAGGTTCCACCAAGCTTTATTAAGAGAGGCTGGTTTTTATATCATCCATCATCTCTTTTATTTACTACCAAAGCATCATTAAAGTTGTACTGTTGCCATGTTTCTTTCAAAGTGAGGCAAGGGTTTTTTTCAAAAAGTCGGCAAAGTAGTCCAACATATGCTTGGTGTATTACCTCCTGAATGCTTCAATTATACCCTGATCCAAGGGCTTAAGATAGCTACTGCCCTCCAGATGAAGAAACACAATATCATCATTGGGATGAGCAAAGAATGGAGTCTGGGTGACTGAGACCTCTGTCCAAAAACAGTAACACTCTGAAGGCAAGATTTTTTTCTGTTAAATAACTTCAGGTTCAATGAATAAAACAATTACGAAGCCAATCCAAAATGAGGGCAGCTGTTAATGATACTGTTAGTGATCGCCGGAAAATAGGAAGGCGTTTTATATTTTTTTCCATAAAACAGGTGCTGCTTCATAAAGCAGCCATGGTTTTGTCACCTGCGGCACTGGCACAAAAATTGAAAGAAATCTGGTCCTTAGCTTCCTCTAAGCTTTCCAGAATTGTCTTTTTCCCCAAAAGTACGCAAAGGCAAGCACTTCCAAAACAGGCTCATCTGCTTGGCGGTGAAGACCTGTTGAGGTACAAAGCCACTAACTCTGATCAGTTTCTGGAGTTGCTTGGAATACGTGGGTGTCGACTGGGTATTTAACGGTTCTTCCTCCCCTATCAACCTCGAATTCAGCAGCCTATAGCGATTTCTAAACTTCTCCAACCATCCCTTGCTCGCATGAAACTTCTCTGGGTTGCCCTTGCCAGTGGTTTCCACCAGTTGCATGTAAACCCGTTTGGCCTGGCTGCAGATGGCCTTCAGCGTCACAGGCTGCCCCCTCCTCCTTTGGTCTAATCCTAGACCCCAAAGATTAATTCGTCTCCATCTTCTCGATGTTTACGTCCTGAGGAATGCACAGCACCTAGGAGCAGACGGGCGAAACACTCTCCATGCTGGTCCTGACCGCCTCCTCGTTTTGCTTAAGGGTGCGCAAACCCTTCTTCCAGCTTCTCGAGAATTGTCATCTCGTCTTCCAAACACATGACCCTCCGCCTCCTCTTAATATGTGTCTGGCCCGGGAGCAGGATGCCCACCGCCTCCGCCCCGCCCCTGCCCAAGCCGCAGCGGCGTCCACCAGAGCCGCTGCTGAGCCTGGTTTTAGAGCCAGGGGGCCGCCCCCAAGGCCGTTCAACCTTTGGCTGGTCCTCATTCTCACCACACCGCTTGCCAGGCATTTACCCAGCCTTCGCTCTCAGTGAGACAGAAGCAAACCAACCGGAGAGTCGGACAGCAGGACCAACTGAGCAGCGTCCAACACAACGCCACGATGCTACCGCCTAACCACCAGCGACTCTAGTCAGCCCCGCTCTCGCGAGGCTTGGCAGCCCCCGAGCGCGCGCTGCCCGGCAACTCCGCAACTCTATTGGTGCAGCCCGGGCCGTTTTGGCCCAGCCAAAACGCGGGGAAGGGAGTCTGCGCCGGGCAGATCTCGCGAGGCTTGGAAAAGCGCGCCGGGAGCCGGGAGCTGCGAGGGTTGACTGGCGAGCCCGGGCGGGAGGGGGCATCATGGCGGCCCAGGCGCTGTCGCTTCTGAGGGAGGTGTCTCGGCTGGAAGCGCCGCTGGAGGAGCTGCGCGCTCTGCAGTCGGTGCTGCAGTCGGTGCCTCTCAGCGAGCTCCGCGAGCAAGCGGCGGAACTGCGCCTTGGCCCGCTTTTCTCCCTGCTCAACGAGAACCATCGGTGAGATGACCCGGCAGCTTGAGCGGGGGAGAGCGACACCCCCAAGTATGGAGACGGGGATGGGGGTGGTGGTGACGGGGGCGGCTTTTCCCAGTCACAGTGAAGGTTGAATATCGCTGAAATTTCAGAGAGGGAAGGATCCCGGGCTGAGAGACGAGAGACGGGGTTCAAGCCCAGGCTCTGAGGTGGCCGTCGCCTAGCCTCACTGCCTTCATCCTTGGAATAGGAGGAGGAAAGCAAGGTTGCCCACCTACGGGGGGGACTCCACAACCACGTATCCAAGTCCTTGACTTTTTCCCACCTCTTAAGAAGCGGTCCTATCCTGGCAATTTGGAAGGATCCGTCGATATTTTAAATTCACATACCTTTGATCCAGTAATTCCCTGTTACAGAAATTTAACATGCAGGTTTACTCACACACAAAATGTACTGTATATACAGGAATATTCATAACAGAAGGAGGCAGCAAAAAAACAAACAAAACAAAAAAACTAGGAACCACCTGAATATCTATTAAAAGGGGATTCTTAAGTTATGACACATGACTGTAATATTATGCAGCTATTAGGAAAATTGAGGTAGATCTATATATGTGGACATGGAAAGATCTTTAATATACGTTGCTGAATGAAAGAAGAAAATTGTAAGAGTTTATAATCCCGTTATGCGTAATTTTTAAAAAGGATTACCACCCTCCCACACCCACTTGAACACAGGCCAGTGTAGCTTTTGGAATAGCTGAAAGATACATCAGTAACTATTAATATGGTAGTGGGACTTAGAATGGTAGGATGGCAACTTTTACTTTTCATTTTATGTACATCTGTGGTATTTGATTTAAAAACACTTTGTATTTGATCATCTGATAACTTAAAAGACTTTTTAAATGTTTGTGATCCAGAAATTTAAAAGTGGCCTTTCTTCTTGAAAAGATAGTGAATCACTGAATCAACACTGGATGATTTCAGAGGGCTTTCTTGGCTCTGACCTTCTAAGAATCCTCCCTTTTTCATATGTGTTCTCCCTTCATTAATTCTGTTAATTAACATTATTCAGGTCTGCCTACGAAATCTCTATTTGTCCATTTTAATTCAGGCCTTCATTTTCTCCCTCTCGCTAGGTCTGTTGCATTAGTCTGACTTCTCATTACCTCTGAGTTTCCTTTTCTAGTGTGTCCTTCCCACGTTGCAACCACAGGCAACTTCTCAGGATATTTGACTCACATCTTTGCCATGGTTTCCATTGCCTCCAGTGTAAAACCATGACTTGTTAGTCTGGCACTTTGACCTTTACAATATATTTCCATCCTACTTTTCCAGCCTCATCTTTTTCCACTCTACACATATTTCATCTGCTCCAGCTACCAAGTGGCACTACTTTCCCTTGAGCATGACTTGGCACTTTCCTAACTTTGTTCATGTCAGTCCTTCTAACTGAAATGCCTTCCCCTCCAAATCTGTCCATCTTTTAAGGCCCAGGTGAAGTGCCACCCCCTCCAAAAAGTCTTTCTTGGTCACTCCAGTTGCAAGTGACTGGCCTTAGATCTCCTAAAGGACATTATCATTACTTCTCTTAATAATACTTGACACTATTGCCTTATGTTGTAATTCCATATGTGTTTCTGTCTAGTTTGTAAATTCTTTGAAGAATTCATCTCTGCATCCCTCTTAGGATGAAGCACATAATACAATATATGCCAAATAAAAGATTAAACTCATAAATTTTAGAGAGCCCACCTAGTCCAACCACTTCATTTTATAGATGAAGAGACTTTCAGTGATCTATAAGTTAACACCAGAGATGCACTAGGAACTGAAATGAAGGGGAGTTTGAAGAATAAGGTCTGTGGGGTCGTGGTTTGCTGAATGAAGGAGCAGCTCTCTAGGAAACAATTTTAATGGAAATTTAAAGACAAGGTAATTCAGAACTTAGTACACTGTAGATACCAATTGCAATTTGTGGGAATAATTCTCTGGATGGTGGATTGGCAGTCTCTAGATATATTGCTGTTTTCCTGCACTATATATTGGTTCGAGATCTTTTCTGATAGATGTAAACCTAGAATCTTTTTTTTTTTAGTAAATTTATTTATTTATTTCTGGCTGCATTGGGTCTTTGTTACTGTGCACAGGCTTTCTCTCTAATTGCGGCGAGCGGGGACTACTCTTAGTTGCGGTGTGCGGGCTTCTAATTGCGGTGGCTTCTCTTGTTGCAGAGCACGGGTTCTAGGTGCGCAGGCTTCAGTAGTTGCGGCGTGTGGGCTCAGTAGTTGTGGCTCGTGTGCTTCAGTAGTTGTGGCTCATGGGCTCTAGAACGCAGGCTCAGTAGTTGTGGCGCACGGGCCTAGTTACTCCACGGCACATGGGATCTTCCCAGACCAGAGCTCGAACCCGTGTCCCCTGCATTGGCAGGCAGATTCTTAACTACTGCACCACCAGGGAAGCCTGGTACTAGGTAAATTTGAATAAACTAGTAGAAGCTGGTGTTTCAAAGGGAAGTCTGTGTGGAGAAGAGCCTCATTAAGCTAGGTGTCAGATATTAGGTTGTTGCTTCCTACCTGGTAGGACGTGAATTGATGAGATCTGTGGTGTCTCTTTTAGGGAACAGACTACTTTGTGTGTATCCATCCTGGAGAGATTGCTGCAAGCTTTGGAGCCAGTTCACATGGCCCGGAACCTCAGGGTTGACCTGCAGAGGGGACTGACTCACCCCAATGATTCTGTAAAAATCCTCACTCTGTCCCAGGTATGAAATTTTACTAGCACATAATAAGGGGATCAACATTTAGTGACCACCTGCCCTGGGCCAGGGTGTATGCTGGGAGCCAAAGACAGAGAGGTGAAGAAAACATGTGCTCTCTGTGTAGGGAGTATCTAGTCTATTCTAGTATGCGTAGCTAACTATAACCAGCAGCTACAAGCTAAAGTAAGAAGTTCCACTGAGTACCGTCTGAATCAGTTAGTCATCAAATACTGAGCTCCTTTTATCAGGCATTGTACCATATGCTGTTAGAGCTACCAAGATAAATAAAGCCTGTTTCTTTCCTCCAAGGAGCCCCTAGTCTAGAGAGAAAGATTGCCATGGTAAGTCTTATTATAGTGGCATGAGTGAAGTACTATTATAAAGGTCACTATACCAACAAATTAAGACAGTAACTCTTACCACCCTGGTAACCAAACATGCTAGTGTTTGGGTGAAGAGCTGCTGCCGAGGATTATCTTGAAGGGATAGAAGCTGAGCAGTTAGTTATCCACTAGATGTTCAACTACTGTCTTTTCTTTTTTTCTCTAAAGTATTTATTCAAGAAAAGGAGAAAGGATCGATTTATCCATTGACCATTTATGTGCAAAACTCAGTAGGAGGTGCTTTACCTATTTAGTTTCATTTAATCTTTATTACTGTCCTGCAGCTAAGTATTGTATTCCCATTTTACAGACAAGAAATTAGGCTCAAAAAAAGTTATTTAATTTGCTCAAGATCAAGAACTGAAAGTTGGTAGAACTAAGATTTGTATTGTTTTCACTCACTGAGGTGTCTCAAGTCTTAACTCACCTGTTTTGTTTTGTTTTTTCTTTCTTTTCAAAGATGTGACTATGCCATCTGTGTGTTTGGCTTTAATGAATTTGGATCATTTGGAATTTTTTAATGACTCATAGCTGTAGTTAGTAACTCCTAAAATAACCGCACACTAAGGAAATTTGACCATCCTGTGTTTCCATGTTGCCCTACCTTGGAAGAGTACTTCTGATTGTTTTTTTCCTTTCAGGTTGGAAGAATTGTTGAAAATTCTGATGCTGTTACTGAGATTCTAAATAATGCTGAATTATTAAAACAAATCGTTTATTGTATTGGTGGAGAGAATCTATCTGTAGCTAAAGCGGTGAGTCAGCTACAACCGTTAGCCTAAACATGCAGAGACATTAATGTCCTAAAAGACAGAGAAAGGCCTTCTGGACTGAGAGGTGGAGGTTTAGAATGAATGATTTGCGTAATAGAATTTGCAGCCTCATATCGATGGTATGAAATAAATAAATGGCATCAAAATAAAACTAGTAAACCCCTTTTATTTTCTAGAATGCACATTTCTAAATTAACCATCATAGAGCTTACATTGGGTTGCTTGATAAGAAGCTTTTTCTATTTTCTGTTGGGAATACTATGTATTTTTTCCAATTATAAGTAATTATAGCTAAAATGTAGTGAATGCTCCTTGGGTAAGCTGCGTTCCGTACACTAACTTTCACATAAATCTTACGAAGTAGAAAGTACAGTTTGGTATTTTTATGACTTAAGAGATATTTTCTTTCCTTATAAGGCCATTAAATCCCTGTCAAGAATATCACTGACCCAGGCTGGACTGGAGGCTTTATTTGAAAGTAATCTGCTGGATGATTTGAAAAGTGTAATGGAAACAAATGACATTGTTCGATACAGGGTGTATGAGGTAAGACTAAAAGCATCATTTCTGGTGCCTATAATTCAGAATACATCAAGGCTTACATCAGAAGGCGAGATGGCTTATTTAACATGTATTTATTGAGTTTATAGTCTATGTTAGGCCCTATATATACACCGGGTGCTTGGGATGTAGGGATGAACTCCCAGCCTAGTGTGTGAGACAGTCATATAAAAAATATTTACACTGCACTCTGAGTACTATAATAGAGGAGATCCCATTGAAATTAGACTGAAAAAATTAGTGTAGTAGTGGTAGTAAGAAGAAGCTTTGTACTGAGCAGTGTGCTAAATCCTCTCATATATATTCTCTTCAATTCTCACAGTAAACCTGATACTTGATTATCATTAATCTCGCTGTTGATGGAGTCATTGACCCAACGCCATGCAATTAATAGATTGTATATTCAAAACAGAACCGTTTACAGTCTGATTCCCTCTTCAGAACAATGTCTTCAGCATCGTTAATATTACGCAATCTTGATTTTCCTTCTGCTTCTGTAACTGTTTCTTCTTGGTCTCCTGGCTCCTTAGCCTCTATTGACCTTTAATTGTTGGAGTTTGTGAAGGCATGCTAGGCCCCTTATGCTCAAGTTCAAACCAAACTTCTGATCTTCTCCATCCACCTCATGCCCCTAATAAAACAGCAGCAACAAACTGGCCCCATCTCCCAGTCCACGTGGCTGGCTGTTGGACCTCCAGCTTATTCTCTGTGAGGCCCTGTCCTCCCTGCCATGTATCCACTCAGTCATCACATTGTGTCAGTTTTACGTAAACTCGTGCATTTCTCTGCTTTGCTATAGCCACCATCACCCTAGTCTAAGCTACCAGTATCTCTCACCTGGACTATTGTATTTGCATCCAAACTGGTCTGTTCCCATTTTTGTCACCCCTAGTCTATTGCTACATGTAGTCAGAATGATCTTTTAAAAATCGAAATCTGATTCTGTCGTTCCTCTGCTTAAAATACTCGGTGTCCTAGTAAGCCCTCAGAACATACTTGTTGAACGAGTAAGTGAATAGCCGACTGATTGAATGAATGAATGATTTTTACAGTCTGTTCGTTATTGTTGATAGGGGCTTTTGTCCTGATTGATGGTTTCTTTTTTAAAAAGGGCAGATATACCCAGGTATCTCTGGGTGAGTGTTTCTGTGCCAGAGTAATTTCTTGTGTGTTCAATGAAGTTTTCTTGCTTGTGGAGACAAATAATGGATTTTTAAAAATTCAATTATATTAAGTATATAACTTAAACTAGTATATAATAGTATGTAATATACTTCCTAGTCCTGCATTTAACTTAAAATGCCATCTAACAAGTTTGGGGCTATTTTGACCTTTCTGCTTTTTCTGTTTTCTTTCAGCTAATTGTGGAGATATCTTCTGTGTCACCAGAATCTTTAAACTACTGTACCACCAGTGGATTGGTAACGCAGCTCCTCCGAGAACTGACCGGTGAGGATGTGCTAGTCAGGTATGTTGATGGAGAGAGTTCTTAAAGCAAAATGTCCTTTCTTGGGGGGACAGGAGACAACCTCGGAACTTAGTGTGATCTCCCCTAGTAGAGCCTATGCTCAGGTTGCAATCTTATGACTGATTATGTCCTGAAGAAGGGGCTTTTTGAAAATTGCTCAGCTTACGTGGTGACAACATACTGGAACGTAGCATGACAATTCAGCTACTTTTGAACAACAGTGTTCCCTGTCCTTAGGCATGTGTGCTGTTTAAAAGTTGCCAATCACATGGTAACTGTCATTTTGTATGACTTAATGTGTTAACATGCACATTATATGTGTGTGTGTATATATATATATATATGTATGTATGTATGTATATAAGTTTTTTCTTTTTTTTTGGCCGTGCCGTGTGGTTTATGGGAACATAGTTCCCCAACCAGGGATTGAACCCATGCCCTCGGCAGTGAAAGCGCCAACTCTTAACCACTAGACTGCCAGGGAATTCCCAACATGCACGTTTTTTGATGTTGTTAAATAATAGCACTACGGCATGATAGAAGAAACATGGACTTTTGAAAATGAGTGAGAATTGGGCTTACATGCATCTCTACTACTTAGTAGCTCTTTGACCTTAGACAAATTATTGTAACCTTTCTGCACCTGAATTTCCTTATCTCCTAAATGGAACAATGACAATTCTGTAAAGAAGATAATATGAGGATTAAGTGAATTGACCATAGAGACCACTACAATGGCCGATATAGGCTCTCAAAGAAATGTTAATTCCAGTCTCTTTACTCCCAGCCCCTATACCTTAAGTCCCCTTGAGTATCTGCCAAGTGTTTCCTTGGATATTCCACAATTTACTAACACATCCCCACTGTTGAATACTTGGTTCAAGTATTTTGCTGTTATAGGAGCGCTATAGTTACCTTTGTGTACACAGGACTTTGTTTTTCTTATCTTAAATGATTTTCTGACTGTCCTGTGTTCTTTAAATGTGATTGAATTTGTTGAACTCACATGCATAAACCAGTCCTCAGTCATACTGTTTCAGAGCATTTGAGTTACATTGTTTCAAAGCCTTCCTAATAAGGAAATTATTTTGTTAAATTTCTTTAACTTAGTATCAGACTTTGTGACATAGGAAAAAACCTTGCAAATAATCAGTTAAAATACCTTAGGATCAACTATAAAAATACTTTTTTTAGTTAATTGAGGAGATTTGGTCATGGTTAGGCTTTAGATGATACCAAAGAATTATTTTTTAAATATGTGGTAAAGGCATTATAATTTTGTGAGAAAATATTCATGTTTGACATTTCAAAATAAAACAAAGGTTGAAAAACTCTTTGAGGAGGTAGTTGTGTTATAATGAAAACAATAATGGGCCTCAAGTCAGAAGGTCATGATTTAAGTCTTAACTGCCTTGTTAAAACAATGTGATTCTGGACAAGTTACAATTTTCTCATCCTTGTGTCCTGATCTGAAAAGTAGAGCCAGGATCAGTCACCTTTCACACTTGGTGGGAAGAATTAAATAAAATAACCTATATGAAAACAGTTTATAAACTATACTAATCATATGCAAAATCTTGGCATTTCAGAGCCACCTGTATAGAAATGGTGACATCACTGGCATATACTCATCATGGACGACAGTACCTTGCTCAAGAAGGAGTAATTGACCAGATTTCTAATATAATTGTTGGGGCAGATTCAGACCCTTTCTCTAGCTTCTATTTGCCAGGTAAGAAATACTGACACTTGTGGAAATGACAGTGTATGTTTGTTTTCAGAGTTATCTCTGACAGAGGAGGCCAGGGATTGTTTTCTGTAGAGCTGATTCCCTTAAGATGATACCCATAGCCCCTTAATGAAGTGGAATCTATTGCTCTGGGAGCCATGCACTGTTGATTCTAATTTTCTGGAAATATTGCTGTTTAGAGCATTAGGCTGTTTCCCTTGAACCTTAGCCAAAAGAATCATAAAACTACTAGTAATGATACTTACAGTATATTTCACCGATTCATCAAATCTTGAGTTGGAATCTTTATCTAATATAGAATTATTCTAGCCATTCTGTTCTAGGACTTGGTTGATTAGTTTTTCTTGAGCACTTCCAGAAATTGGATATTAATTTTAGATAGCCTCGCTTATTTCGTTGATGAACATCTCTGTTTAAAAATTTCTTCCTGATAATGACTCCAAACTTGCCTTCCTATAATTTGTATCCGCTGGTCCTTGTTCTTTGTTCCTCCCTCTTGCATATGACAATGCTTCAGTATTCGGACCCAGCTCCGTTGACACCCTGGGGTTTCTATTCCATCAGGACCACACATCACAGGTCCTTCAGTATCTCCTTATGGTCTGTCTGATTTCCAGGCAACACAGTACTGTAACCTTTCTCCTCTTTCTGGCCTGAAGTTTATTAACTGTCCCATGAAAACCTAGGGCCCACAATTTATGCTATCTTCTTTTTCTATTAAAATACATTCTTGTAAATATCTTTAGGATTTGTGAAGTTTTTTGGAAACCTGGCTATCATGGATAGTCCTCAGCAGATCTGTGAGCGTTATCCTGTCTTTGTGGAAAAAGTCTTTGAAATGACAGAAAGTCAAGACCCCACCATGATTGGTGTAGCAGTGGACACAATTGGAATTCTAGGATCCAATGTTGAAGGAAAACAAGTTTTACAGAAAACAGGTTGGTATGCCTTGTTTTGGCTTTCCTTAAGGATATCTCTTTTTTTTGGGGGGGACAAGAATTCATCATATAAGTTCATTTGCTTGTATGTTAACTGCATAGTAGAAACTACTTTTACAGATGGCAGTCTTTTTACCATGACCTTGGACTAATCCCTAAAAAATTTCATAATTATTACTGAATTTTTTTTTTAACTTGGCTGGACCAAGCACTCTTTCCCCTCTACATCTTTCTTAAATAGTATTCATAGTACAAAGGCCATAGTCTGGAGTCAGAAAGACCTGGATTCATGTCCCAGTTCTAACACTAACTTAGCTTTTTGAGCTTCACTTACTCACTTCACTACTCTAGGCCTCACTTTCCTCATATATAACAAGTGTATAACAACTACTTCTCAGGGTTGTTGTGAATATTTACTGAAAAGACACATTTGTTTTATATTTGTATGTCAAGGAAGGAAAACAAAAATATGTTACAAGATTTTATGTTAAGAGTGATACTCTCATGGCACATTCATGAGTATCTTGCAAGTACTATGAATTCTACACACAAAAAAATGTACAGGGCTTCCCTGGTGGCGTAGTGGTTGAGAGTCCACCTGCCGATGCAGGGGATGCGGGTTCGTGCCCCGGTCCGGGAGGATCCCGCATGCCGCGGGGCAGCTGGGCCCGTGGGCCATGGACGCTGGGCCTGCACATCCGGAGCCTGTGCTCTGCGGCGGGAGAGGCCACAGCGGTGAGAGACCCGCGTGCAGAAAAAATAAAAGAAAAAGAAAAATGTATAGCACTGTTAAAACCCTTGTGAAATATATGTTGAAAATTATATATGCTGTTGTGTATCACAGCTAGTATCCAGGTTATGTGTACTTTTCTAACTGCTTGTACCTATGACATACGATCCTTTTACAGTCTTGCAAAGAACATACTATTGTCATTCTCATTTTACAGATAAGGTAGGTGACACTCAGAGAAGTTAAGAAAATTTTCTAAGATCATTCAGACTGTGGGGCAGCTGCTACTCAAATCCAGGTCCTTTGATTCCAGAGCTCTACACTTTAACTTATATATGCTATATTGCATATGAATGTGTTTTAGGCCTGTCACTTGGTTTCTGACTACATGTTTATTTTTATATTGGTTTAGGTTGGAAACAGTCATAGTATATGAAAGCATACTTTTAAAAATCTCATTGTTCACTTAACACCCATTAGGATGGCTATTATTTTTTTAAAAAACAGAAAATAACAAGTGTTGACAGGATGTGAGAAATTGGAACCCTTGTGCATATCTGGTTCGGGAATGTAAAATGGTACAACTGCTGTGGAAACATGGTGGTTCCTCAAAAAATTAAACATAGAATTACCATATGATCCAGCAATTCCGCTTCTAGGTGTATACCCAGAGGAATTGAAAGCAGGGGCTTAAATAGATGTTTGTACATCTGTGTTCATTAACAACATTATTCACAATAACCGAAAAGGGTAGAAACAACCCAAGTGTTCATTGATGAATGAATGAATGGATTAAAAAAATGCGGTATATACATTCAAAGGCATATTATTCAGTCTTAAAAAGGAATGTAATTCTGACACATGCTACATCATGGGGGAACCTTGAAGATATAGTGCAAAGCGAAATAAGCCAAACACAAAAAGACAAATATTGTATGATTCCACTTATACATGGTACCTAGAATAGTCAAATTCACAGAGACAGGAAATAGAATAGTGGTTACCAGGGGACGGTTGTGGGGGGAGGGGGAAGGAGAGTTGTTGATTAATGAGTACAGAGTTTCAGTTTGAGATGATGAAAAAGTTCTGGAGATGGATGGTGGTGATGGTTTCCCAACAGTGTGAATGTACTGAGCTGTATGGTTAAAATGATAAATTTTAGGTTATGTGTATTTTACCACAGTAAAAAATATCTTGTTATTCTTCAAAGGAACTCGCTTTGAACGCTTGCTGATGAGAATAGGATATCAAGCAAAGAATGCCTCAACAGAGCTCAAAATTAGGTGTTTGGATGCAATTTCATCTCTTTTTTATTTACCAGTAAGTAGATTGGGAAAGTAATGAAGAACAGTGGTGTATCTGGGGGAGAATATGTCTGTATAATACTAGTTAACTTACTATAAATGTTGACCAAATAAATGCCATCTCTCCCACTCTTAGTGAAAGAAGATAACCCTCATTATGTGACTAGTGACATTTTTAAAGTTCAAGTGGAATCATAGAGTATTAGAACTGGATAGGACCCTAGAGATTGCTTAATCAACCCCATCAAAAAAGAAACAAGACGAAACTGGGGAAGTCTGGGCTGAGTTGGGGAAGAATGCTCCAGACTTGGCAGAGCTCACACAGCTAGTTAATGACAGGGTATGAGCAGAACCCAGGTTTCCTGACTTCCTAATGTCTTGAGGTTTTCCTTTTCTGTCTTGTAGGCTGAGCAGCAGACTGATGACCTCCTGAGGATGACAGAATCCTGGTTTTCTTCTTTATCTCGGGACCCGATGGAGCTCTTCCGTGGCATCAGTACTCAACCCTTCTTTGAACTACACTGTGCTGCCTTAAAAGTGTTCACGGTAGGCATCCTCTTTTCCATGCCTTCTGGGACTCTGCCAGTTCAACACATGAGTACTTACAGTGAGCCAGTCTCTCTGCCATGCCCTGGGGATGCACAAGTGCATAGGAAGTTTCTGCCCTCTACTATTATTGTAGACTAATTAGGGAGACAAATATGTAAACAAATGGTTTCAGTAAAAGGTATTAGGTGCTGTGGCAAAATGTTCGAGGGTGCTGTGGGATCACAGAATTAATTCCGCATTCCTTATCTGCCATCAAGCAAGCCCTCGCTACCTTAGCCCTGGTTTCCCTCAGCCTTATTTCCTGCCATTCGCTTCTGGCACTGGCAGCTCTAGTGATAGCAGACTGCTTCCTTCATATCTCTGGACCCTCGTGTACGCTCTACATTCAACACTCTTCCCTGACTTTGCTTGTTAACCTCTTATTTATTCTTCAAGGACTAAGTCGGGTGTCTCTTCAGCAAGCTTTGCCCAAACCCACAAGGTTGAGTTAAGCAGTGCTGGCTTTCCTACTTTGCATTTATTCATTTATTCAGCAAATATTTGTCGAGTTTCTTTTCTTTGCTAGGTTCTGGGGATATAGTAGTGAACAAAAGATACAAAGACCTTCCATTCATGTAGCTCATCGTCTATTGAAGGACCCAAGCAGTAAATATAATTATAAAGTTAATTGTATAATTATAGTTGTGGAAAGGATCATACCTCTGTGTTCTGTTTATTACACTTTGTTGAAAATGTTTATTTATTGACCTGTTCAACAGAGTTTATTGAAAATAAGAGCCATAGCTGATTTAACTTTGTAGCTTCAGCACTTGCTCTGGTTCCCTGGGCTCATAGAAATGTAGTCATCACTTTAGTAATCTTAATAATGGGATCTCGGGCAGCACACTTGGCCTAGAGAGGGAGGGAACAAGGAGGGTGGGGGCGACAAGAGAGGGAAGGCTGGACTTCCCTGGTGGCGCAGTGGTTAAGAATCCGCCTGCCAGTGCAGGGGACACGGGTTCGAGTCCTGGTCCGGGAAGATCCCACATGCCACGGAGCAACTAAACCCGTGCACCACAACTACTGAGCCTGCGCTCTAGAGCCCACGAGCCACAACTGCTGAGCCCGTGTGCTGCAACTACTGAAGCCCATGCGCCTAGAGCCCGTGCTCCGCAACAAGAGAAGCCACCACAGTGAGAAGCCTGCGCACCGCAATAAACAGTAGCCCCCGCTCGCTGCAAGTAGAGAAAGCCCGCGTGCAGCAACAAAGACCCAACGCAGGCAAAAATAAAGAAAATTTTTTTAAAAAGTGGGAAGGCTTCCCACGGGATGTGATACAGGATCTGCATCTTGAAGGGTACAGGATACCTGTCAACTTCAAGAATGTTGTTTTTAGACTGTTTCACCCTTGTCAGTAGTCACTGTGATGGTCATTTTGGCTCCTGCACTGGTATTCTCATGATTTGTTTTTTTCCCACTCTTCTACGTTATGCTCCACTTAGCCATAGTTGTAGAGATAATTTTTGATTTACTGGTTTGGGCAACTGTTTTTATTTCAACCCACCCGTCCTCAACTATTGTTAAGTAGATTGATGTTTCTCAAACTGTAATGTCTTGTTAAAATGTAGATTCTCATTCATTGGTTCTGGAATAGAGCCCGAGATCCTGAATTTCTAACAAGTTCACAGGTGATGCTGAAGCTGATGGCCTGCAGAACACATTTTGAGAGGAAGACATAGGCTGTAAACTTGATTGTGCCTTGTTCTTCATTAAAATATAGTAGTGAGGTTTTTAAAAACCTTTTTAATAAACGTTGCTTATTCATTATTTTTAAATTTGGAAAAGATTGAGACGTAGAAATTTTTTAAAGCACATAGAGTCATACCTGTTTGGTATGACTTTAAGGTGTTTCCTTTTAGTATTGGTATTAGTATTTATCTATTTATTGGTGTAATATTTCAAACATACAGTCATACCTTGCTACCTCTGCCCAATCCAATTCCCCTTCCTCCCTCTCTGAATGTAATCACTGTCATGAATTCAGGGTTTACAAGTGCACGCATGATTTTGTACTTTTACTATCTATGCATATATGCTTAAATTACAGTATTTTAAATATTCTTAAACTTTGCAAATGGTATCGTGCTCTTCATATCATTCTGCAATTTCCTTTTTCTCCCTAATGTTATGTTTTTAAGATTTATCTATATTAAACGAGGCAATTAGAAAGTCATTAGTATTTCATTGTACAGCCACAGTGTGTCAATCTCCAGTAAATGAAGATTTAGATAGCATCTATTACAAATGATGCTACAATGAACATTCTCAAAAATATCCTCTTATGCACATCTATGAGAGTTTCTTTAGGGTGGTCTTCTTCTCAAGTCTTTGTCTTGATTTTTCCACTGTTGTAATCATGCCATATGTATAATTTGGATCTACTTTTTTCATATAACAGATTTACTTATCCTTTATAAACTTTATTCTTAATGTTTAATTTATTATTGCTATATACCGTAATTTACTAACTCATCTTGCCACTATTAAGGATTTGTAGTGTACCTTTCACAGTGTGATGAGCATCTTTGTTTACAGATTTTTTAAATATTTTGATTATTTTCTTAAGTTAGAGTTTCAGGAGGGAATTTACTTGGGCAAAATGTAACATTTTTAAGGTTCATGTTGCCAAATTTCTTTCTAAGGTTTGTGCCATCCTATTAACAAACTTAACTTAAGGCTCAGAGGAATTGTGTTCTTTCCCCCTTCTATTTCAGGCCATTGCAAACCAACCCTGGGCTCAGAAACTTATGTTTAACAGTCCAGGTTTTGTAGAATATGTGATGGACCGGTCCGTAGAGCATGACAGAGCTTCAAAGGATGCCAAATATGAACTGGTGAAAGCACTTGCCAATTCTAAGACAATTGCAGAAATCTTTGGGAACCCAAATTATTTGAGGCTCAGAACTTACCTGAGCGAAGGTCCATACTATGTGAAACCTATTTCCACAACAGCAGTGGAAGGAGCAGAGTGATTTCTTCTAGAGTCTAGACCATTTATTGACCAAAATTTCTCCTGAGGCATTTGAATCCATCTGCATTTTACAAAACAGACTTCCCTCCCACCAGAATTATCATGGAGTGTCTAATGTAATTTTATCACCAACATTTGTTGTGTTTCTACATTGAAATTCAACGTAAAGCCAGGAAAGCAGGTAAAGTTGATCGTAATTGAACCAGATGTTTCTCAGATTCCTTTGGCTGCCTTAATCTTTGCAAGAAGATGGAAGTTTTGTTCTTCTCCCAGAAAATTTTCGTGGACTTACCATCTTATTTTAAAATCCACTTTAACTAAAATGGAACCAAATTGTTTGTGACTTCTTTCTATCCCCCCACTCCCTTATTTTTTTGGTCTGTTTTTCCCTTCTGATTCCACTTTCAAAGTCTTGGATATAAATATTCTTTGAAAAACAAGTAATATGCAATCTTAAAATTATGTTCCCTATACTAAGAATAAATACTTTTAATAAGGTCTCTTTTGCTTTTTTGTTACTATTATTCCTTTGAAAAATAGATAATAAATCTTTTTAAAATGTTTCTAGTGTTCCTCGATGCTTTTTTTTGCTGTTTATCAAGGCATCTTACTGTGTTGTGGTTTGGGGTGGGGAGGAGTGATAACATGCTAAACCAGAAAGGTCCCCAAACTGTTATTTTATTTATTGGTGGGTCATCGTTGTTGAGAGCTTTGCTTTTAATTTCTGAGATCCATCAGGTCCATATTGAGTTGATCAGAGAGAGGGAAACTGACTCCTAATAACTAGAGTCAGAATGGAGGGGTCACTATGCCTAAACCAGGATACCATCTTACAGATTAACAAAGGATGCACTTGCTTTTCATTGACAAAAAATGTTCCCACCTGTTTTCCAGTGCTCTGCTCTCTAAACAGCAAAGTGATCACCAATCCAGAGGTTTCTACATGAATATGTTATCAGAGTGTGATGGTTCAGAATGGAGAGATAGGTTTCTTTCAAGCCATGGTGGTGATGTTGATAAACCAGCCCTGCTCTGTTACAAAATGATTCTCAAGTGACTGGAATTTTCTTGTCCCCAGATTAGTCATCTCTATTCCGCCATCTCTGGTATCCGTGAGTCCCCTTTTTCCATCTTTCTATATGGGCCATTTTCCTACTGCTAATACCACTAAATTTCTGTTGTTTTAAGCCACCTAGTCTGTTGTACTCTGTTAGGCATCTTTAGGAAACTAATAGAGTGTATACATAACATGAAATGTGTATTTGTTGCATCCCGTTTGTAAAATACTGCCTAATTAGGACTTGATGAAAATTGTTTCACAAAAAATTAGAGATCCAAGTCTTTACACTAGTGAGATTTAAGTTAATATATACTAGGTAGCTAAAACTTTTAAGTGTAATTCCACCACTCAGATTACTAAAATGTTTCATCTTACAGACAAGATGAACATTTTGTTACATTCCTTATTTAGTGTTTTCCTTTAATTCTGAGAATTCTCAAAAATCAGTCACAGCTGCTATCACTGAGTCATGACAGTTCCATAGAATGTGATTTTTAGAAATCCATTAATTGTAAAGAGAAACAAGACTCTTGGTTATAATTAAATTTAATGTTCTCTCTTTTCTAGACAAAAGGTATTATTTTGAAAAGAATTATGCTACACCAACTTAAATTTCTTAAAATGAGATCTCAATTCAATGTAGTACATCAGAGCACTAAGAACACTGCAACCTGCTGAGTACAATCAAAGATTCAGAGAAACTACATAAAACACAAGGAAGGAGGGACACTTTCCGTAACAAGGTAGGAAGGAATTTTTAAAGAACACACTTTTAAGAAAAACAAAGAAATCCTAATCACCATAATACATGACATTATTTTTTATGGTACCCATGTGAAAAAGTTTAAAGCTGTCAAGGTATGTCAGAAGTTTGCAGGAAATGAGCCCATAGTAGGTTTCAAACAGCGTACATTCTTTCCCACTGTTAATTTCCTTCCATGCCAGGGGCATTTCGGCATCTGTAGTTTCTGAGGATGTGAAAATGAACTTAAAGCAACATCTGTTGAATCTGATGTGGCTTTTCCCAGAAAACCTTGAACTGTGTATGGGTATTAGGCCAACGGATTTAGCACAAATTCCTACAAACACATCAGCAGGCACCATAATGGGGACTTCTTTGAAAACTACGTACATCATCCGAGCCACATCTTGGGACATAACAAAGGCCTCACCACTGCAGTAATCTGGGTAGTACTCTTCTGGGTACTCACTGAAAGGGACAAATTCTTGGCTATTAGGGTCTCTGTTGGGTGTATCCTGATGGATAACTCTTCCTACATAGATATCTTCAAGGTGTTCTTTCAGATTGAGGAGGTAGTCTACCAAGCTTGGTAGATTGACAAACATCTCTTCATCAACCTTGAGAATGAACTGGGCATTAGGGCAGAAAGTCACAGCCCACTGCGTCATGGTGATAATCTTCAGAGTTTGGTTCTCAGCACTGTCCAAGAAGATTCCTTCAATTATATCATTATTCTTTTGGGACTCTTTGTCTATCTCTTGCTGGGCAGTCACCAAAACAGGCATTCCCAAAGCAAACAGTGTGAGAATGGGATGCCCTCGGACACTGGTCATGTTACCCCAGGTTTTCCTGATGAGGTCCCGCCTTGTTCCATTTCCTGGGCTACTGAAGATAAGAGAGAGCAAAAATATGTTCTTCCCTTTACACACCTCTGACTGGCTCAGGATATAGTATTTGGAAAGATTACTTCTTAGGGGCTCCATGTTCAATTTTCTTGCCTTATCCTTAATTTCAAGAACTTTCATATCTATATAAGGCAAAGCATGCAGAAAATATTCTTCCACAAAATCAGCCCCAAAAAGCAAGGCATGAAATAGAATAACATTAAACAGAATGAAACACCACTGGTGAGTCCGAAGTCTGCAGAATGTCACCTAAATAAAAGAACACACATTCAAGCTCCATCTCCATTTCTGTTTTCGTCCCCACTGAACACTATATGTACCTCTCTCAACACTTAGCGCTACACTGTTTTAAGTGTTTATTATTTAGTCCTGTTATTTGTCTCTTCCACTATATCATGGCCCCCTGGACAGTAGGCATTATGAATAAAATGCTGGTTGTTTTCTTGCTTGGAGGAAAGCCTACTTACTATATACAAGGCACTGTGTTAGACACTGGGGAAGCAAAGAGAAATCAGACATAGACACATGGATATAAAGTAACAAGTACCATTGTGCTAAAAGCCTACAGGAAAATATATGATATTCTTTCTGGAATTGAAGCACTTGGATCAGTTTCTTCTCTAACTACAAAGGTCAAAGGCTGTTTTTCAATGGAGTGGTAGCTTTGTTTGGCCACTGAACAATGGCTACTATCAAACATTTACATTCTTCTAGTATGACTTTTCAATTTAACAATAAATTCTGACATTGTTTTGACAATGTCCCCTAATCCATCTGACGCATCTATCAATATGGGCAGATTTCTGCTATCTGTATAGCACCTCTTCAGAGATCTAGGACATACCTGTGCCAAGCTTACTCTACCTCATCAAAAGAGATGGAAACTTTCCATCTGGAAGAGCATAAACAATGTAGTATTGCAATATAACAGAGCCAGGGGACATTGGAGGAATTAAATCTCTATTCATTGGAGCTTCAATCAACAGAGACTCCCCTAATGACACTTACCTCTTCCTGAGCGCTTGCTGAGGGCAAGGCACTGTGCTAAGCACTTTACATGCCTCAACTCATTCAGCCCTGGTAATATCCCTTTCAGATATGTTATCTTCAAACTTAAGCTGAGCATACAGGCAGTATAGGAATTTGCCCAAGATCTCTCAGTGAATAAGAGGGTGAGGTAAGGCCATGATCTGAACTCAAATCTGTCAGATTTCAAAGCTCACTCTTAACCACTAGAGAATCCTGAGTTCCATCTTTTACTTTCCCGTGTCTATTGAATAGGAAAAACCAACAAAGCAAAACAAACTCACAATTATAATCTGAACTCCTTTCCATTTTCTCAGTTCTGATGATTTACACACAGAAGAAACTTCAGCCTACTAAAAGCTTATTTTAATAGATATAAAATGCTTCAAAGATTATAAGAAACTTGCCTGCATCTTGTCTGTGAACGATTTCAGGGCTTTGGAAATTATTGAGTCCAGATGCCAAAGTATGCCCAAATGTATCTCAGGATCACTCAGTCTAACAGCAATTGAGGTACAGTACCTTGTGCCGGAGACTTTAAGGATAAGGTTTCTTGTCAATCAACCTGAGCTTTTGTCCCAGAATACCTGCTGGCTCCATAGGACAGCAAGTGCTGATCATGTTACAGCTAGAGTGAATCCAGAACAAAGACTAGAAAGCAAACCTCTTCAAATGCTTCCAACCTTATTTACCTCTTGAAAATGATCCTGGTGAAGTGCCTGGTGAAATGTGTGTGGGAATTGAAAGAACAGTTAGTTCACCCATATCATCTCTCCATAGCATCATCACAGAAGGAGTGCATCTCAAGAAACTAAATAGTTGGAGTAGTTTCTGCTCCCTGGTACCTGCACATTGCAACAAATGTGTTAAATATCAAGGGATACTTGTCATCTCTAGTGGGTGCATTTTTTTTCTACCCAAAGAAACTTATGGTGTGGTTTGGTTTATGTCTCATCAAGAAGGATTTTGAATTCCTAGTATAGGCCATGGAAGAACATTCCTAAATAAATTATATGTCATCCATCTACCTTTCCCAGGCAACTTTATCTCAAAATGGAAAACGTGTAGTCCATTTTAGCCTGAATCAGAGAAACTAAGCATTTGATGTTTGCAATTTTCCTATTGCGTGAATGTGTAGGAATTACTCCAAATACCATTTGAGCAGCAAGTTTATGAAAGAAAGAAAGAAGGAAGGAAGGAAGGAAGGAAAGAAAAAACATCCAGCATATTTATATGTTCCTGTCACATAAGCAGTTGTAATGAACATTCGGTTCCTACGCCAGGCCATATTTCATGTTTTTCTTTTTGCACGTTGATCTTCCTACCTGCCATTCATAGCAGTTTTTGTAGTTATTTGGCTAGGAATAATTCATTACATTTTAAAGTTGGCTATGTTTTCTCAACAATCATTGTGCAATCTTGGAGATTTTTACAAAGTGGGAATATATATCCTAAAAAAAATTCAAATGAAAGGGAATTTTTACATATACTAAATTGAATGGTTACACAGGTGTTGGATTTAATTAAATACAAATTCAATTTTGCAATTTTCTTTTCATTTTTTAATGAGCCATAAATTTTGCTCCTGGATAGCCTCTGGGCTTAAACTTAGACAACTTGGTTTCTTTGTCCATGAGAGGTTGAAACAATGTTGTCTCTGGGGCAGCTCCATCTGGAATTTTCAGTTTCATTCATCAAACTCCTACCATCCTGGGGTTGAGACCATTTGCTGCAAATAGATAGGGGTGCCTGGTTTTCTTGATTACCTTAGCACTGCCTTTTCTTTCATAAAGTTTATCCAATCTGTGTACCCATGTCTTCCTAAATTTTCTTGTAATGTTGTCATCAGTCACTCTCTGGCTTCGAAGTTCACAGAGGCTTCCTGTTGCCTACCGAATCAAATCTGCTCTCTTGAGACCTTTCTGGACTCCATGCTTAGTTTCCACCACAAAGAATCAACTTTTTATTTCCCATGTTTCAAGAGCACCCTAGATGTGCTCTACCACTAACTGGACATACGGGTGCCTTATTGTCTATATAAATGTTATATCTATACGTTGTTTGACTTTGGACACCTCTCTTAAATTCTCCCTCTCTCCTCCGTAAAGTAAGCATAATAAGAAAAAGTGCCGCACAGTCGGTGCAAGATCAGATTGGATGACGGACATAAACCTGCGGGACAAATCCGTGTGTACAGCCTGGAAGTAAACTTTGGTCCATCTGCCACAGGTCTAAGCGGACCTACGCATGCTCCGCCTCCCTCTACGCTCCTCAGCTCTCCCACTTCCCCTTTAAGGCGGGGCCGGAAGTGCAGCCGCGTCCGCCGGGCGCCGCGGGTGGAGGGACGCGCGGAGATGACGTAGGCAGCACCGGAAGCCGCTCCCCTGTGAGGCTGCGGACCCGAGCGGCGGCCGCAGGTCCAGGTCTGTATATGAGGCGGGCCCGGGTCGGGGAGGGGGTTGCCTGGCGCCCGCGCCTCTGCTGACCCGCCGCGCCTCGGGCTGTTTGTCTTTCTCTCCCTGCAGGCGCCATGGCTGCGGAGCGGACCCGGCCGCTGCGAGGCTCTGGCGGCCCGAACGCGCCTAGTCGGTGTGAACCCGGCGCGAGGTCCCGGGCCCCGGGGCGCTCGCTCAGGTCAGTGCCGCGCGGAACACGGCTCCGGGAGCAGGGGACCCGGGAGCGACGAACGGGTTGAAGGGATCTGGAGTTGATTTTAGAGATGGGAGAATTGAGTCTCGGAGTGACTGCCTCCTAGTGCCTCAGTTTCCTTAGCTGCGAAATGAGTTAACAGTCATGTCCCAGGGCTGCCATGAGTTTGAAAGATGATGAAGTGTGGAGAGGTGGTTTATGAAGTATAAAGCGCTGTACTAATGTGAGGGACTGCGCCATAATTGTGGGTATGCCATGGAAACAGGTGTGTATGTGTAGTGCTGTTTGCAATAAAGATAACAAGGTTAATGCTGAATAATGATGGTAATCGGCATTTCTTGTAGGCTTACAGTGTGCGGGTACTGTGCTAAACGTTTTAAGTGCATTATCTTGTTTATTCCTCTTAAAAACCCTTGTAGGGTTACCTGTTCGTGGTTACCTTTTGTAAGTGAGGAAACTGGGCTTGAGATCGGTGAAGCGATTTGCCCAGGGTCACCCAGCAACAAGTGGTGTTGCAGAGCCCTTATTTCAGAAACACTATTTGTATTCTTTCAAAGCTTTTAAACATTCATCTTAAAACTGAAGGCGGATTTACACAGAACGGATATTCACACGGTTTTAAATTCATAAAGGGACCCTCACCCCTATTCCTCAGCCCTCCAGCATTCTCTGGAAGCAACCAGTGTTACTAGCTTCTTGAATATTCAGAATATAAGTATGTAAGTTCATTTAGATAAGTTCAGAGCCTCTGTACTCTTAAACTGCTGGCTATACTTAATAAGAAAAGAGAGGGAAGACGAAGCCAAGGGTAACAAGTGTCTTGCTTTCTCTCTTGATTAGGCCGGGTCCTGAGGGAGGAGAGGAAAATGCATTCATCATGTTTAATCGAGAATGTTGTATCTTTAGTAAGACCTGGGAGTATAGGTTTGGTTTGGTTTTGGTTTTGGAGGGTGGGGGCTGGGACAGATGTTGCACCTGCTCCTTCCTGTGGGACCCTGGGACAGTCACTCCACCTTTGGGGCCATAAATTTCCTCATTTATTAGTTAAGGGCAATTCTGATACCTTCCACAAGGTTGTGAAAATCAAGTGAGGTAATATCTATGAGTAGTACTTTAGTCTGTCAAACCAGTACAAAAATGAGAGTTGCCTAAGGGAACATAGGGAGTTAATGGTAGAACCAGAGACCAAACCCAGGTCTCCCATCTCCCAGTTTAGGAATCTTTTCATCATCCACCTGTTTCAGAGGTTTGTGATTGTTACTATTGAGGGCAGAAAGGCAAGTTTAATGTTTAGTCTTAAGTGAGGGGGAAAATAAAGGATGAGACACCATGGAGTGCGGAGAGGGTGGAGAGAAAATGCACCTGGTGGGAAATCATAGCCTCAAGTCAGTAACTGCCCTTAATTATAAAATTAAATTCCCAGTAAGTTTGAGCACTTGAGTTTTTTGGTCTGTGTATTTTAAGCCATCTTAAGATAAACTGTGGTAATGTCATAGGGTTGAAAGGGATGTTAGTGGAGCTTTCCTGCCAGGTATTCATAGTAATAAAACTTACAAGGGCCCTGTGCTAGGCATGTCCCTACTCTGGTCCTGATTCTCACAGCCCTCAAGGTGAGCTAGCTTCCATTTTACAGATGACAAAACGGAAGCTTAGAAGTTAGTTGAACATGTCCATGATCACAGAGGAAGTGGCTGAATCAGTAAAAGGTTTGACTGCTCCAAAGCATTTTCATTTACCTCATTCTGCCTCTGTATCCAGCTGTCCTTGACCATTCCCAGTAATGAGAAGCTCACCACTCCGGAGGCAGCTGTTCCATTATTGGAAAGCTCTGGTGTTTTAAAAGCTCCTCCTTCAGTTGAATTGAAATCCCACTTCCTGAAGTTTTCCCCGTGGGACCTTTGCTGCCAGTACATGATATTCCTAGAGGCTCTCTAAGAGTTCAGTTTAGACCTGTGACCTTAAGAAAGTTCTCTCCAGAGTCAGTTCAATTTTTTAGAGAAACAAAAGCTGATTTTTTTTTTAATAGTGCATTCTGCAAAGTTAATGGGGCCTGCTTTATTTTTAAAAGATGCCTTTTTCATGACAGTGAAAGATGAACTGGAAAAGAGCCTCCCGTAAAGGGTTCAGTACCTTAAAGGGCAATTTCTAATGTAAGAGTGGGAAGAAAAATTCTTATTAGGAGTTAGGAGAGTATATAAATATCAGAAATGGCTGGGTTTTTAAAGGTGCTCGTTGGAAAACTCGTCCCATAATCTCTGTAGTGTCACGGATACATTGATTTGGCATGCTGTATGATGTCTCTTAGTTATTTGGTAATGATATTGTTTTCACGGGTATTATAAATTTGCGTTGTGTCCATTTAAACGACAGTTCATCTTACATAAATGTCAGCGTTTCTGTGATGGACCTGTGGCATACTGTGTGTGTGTGGCGGTGCAGGTGAGATAGAGGAAGCCCCCCTGCTTCTTCACTGCAAAAAATGATGCCTGGGCAGATGTTTTGGTTATGTTTTTAATTGGCCAGTATTAACTAATTAGCTGTTGTGACATTTTGTGAATGTCCACAGAAACTTTTTTTTTTGGTCTTGCTGTGAATGATTTTTTTAAAGTAAAACTTTTCCAGAAATTTTATAGATAAAAGGTTGTTAGGATACAGAAAAAGGAGGAGGCTTGTTATTTTGGTTTTTTGTTTGTTTGTTTTCTTTTTTGGCTGCGCCGAGTGGCTCGTGGGATCTTAGTTCCCTGACCAGGGATCGAACCCAGGCCTTTGGCAGTGAAAGCACAGAGTCCTAACCACTGGACCGCCAGGGAAGTCCCAGGAGGCTTGTTATCTTGTGTTAAGTTGATAAAACTTTTGGTGAAATCATCGTTTTTTGGCAGCCAAGTAAATCCTTAAATTAATAAATCCTACCTAGCCCAAACCCTGAGGGTTAAAGTCCATTCACTGTTCAAAAATATTAGACAACAGATGATGTGATTGGAAGAGGTTTATTTGCTTTGACTGCTTTTTGTCTAATAACATTCCCACCAAATTTGATATTGGGAAATTAATGAAAATGATTTTTACATACCTTAACATTAACAAAGTTGGACGATGAGATCTGGATATTTGTGTAAACCTTGATCTAGGTGACATATATGGAAAGGAGTTTATTTTCCTCTTCTAACTTAATTTGGACATAAAGGTTTTTTTTTTAATAAATTTATTTATTTTATTTATTTATTTTTGGCTGAATTAGGTCTTTGTTGCTTCGTGCAGGCTTTCTCTGGTTGCGGCGAGCGGGGGCTTCTCTTCGTTGTGGTGTGAGGGCTTCTCATTGCGGAGGCTTTTCTTGTTGCAGAGGATGGGCTCTAGGCACACGGGCTTCAGTAGTTGTGGCTCGTAGGCTCTGGAGCGCAGGCTCAGTAGTTGTGGCGTACAGGCTTAGTTGCTCCGTGGCATGTGGGATCTTCCCGGACCAGGGCTTAAACCCTTGTCCCCTGCATTGGCAGGTGGATTCTTAATCACTGCGCCAGCAGGGAAGCCCTTAATGTGGACATAAAGTTTTTAAATTAGTATGATAATCTGATGGGAAACTGAGGGATCAGATTAGAAGGAAAGTTTTTATTCTTTTTTTTAATCATTGAAATGTTTCAACATATGAAAATAGAATAAAAAACCTCCATGTACCCATCACCCAGCACTAATATCTACCAACATGGCCTATCTTGGGAACGATGGTTTTTACGTGATTTGCTTTATTTTTTGTTCTCTTCCTGTTAGTTTAGTCCCCGTTGTTAAGAGTGTGTTGACACCTTGACATAGTATGTTTTGCTGGATACTTGTAAATTTTTTTTGTTGTATCTAGCCCTAAAGGGGAAGGTGGTATATAATCAGGCTTGGTGCTCCCAGATTCTATCACCAGGTTGCAGTTCTCCTGGTGGTAGCTGGCTTCAGAGAGAGACACTTGGTGTGTTTAGAAGAGTACTGATCTTGAGAGCACTGGCTTTCAGTCTGCTCTGTTGGCTATAGGCAAATCACTTACCTTCCCTGACCTGCAGCTTCCTCATCGGCAAAGTGAAGATGATGGTCCCTTTCTTTGGGTGTTTTTTAAGCATCAGAGTTACTAATTTGTCTTATTTGTGCAGGCTTCCAGGACCCTCATGGCTCTCTGGGGGTACATGAGGTTAAGAGTTGTCACCAGCTCA
This sequence comes from Leucopleurus acutus, assembly GCF_964270905.1. Lineage (NCBI taxonomy): Eukaryota > Metazoa > Chordata > Mammalia > Artiodactyla > Delphinidae > Leucopleurus > Leucopleurus acutus. Next base: position 13,794,783 of record NC_139150.1, read on the forward strand.
TATGAGGCTTATAAAAACAGACTATGTAAGGCCAGATAAGGCCTTTGGTAATTCACGTTATAACAGGCAGTGCCATAAAGGAAGTGGAAGAACCAGAATACATGAGCCGTATAACTTACTGCATCTGCTTATTTTTCTTCCCCAAACCTTTTTGCCTGAATATCTATTGCAAAAGCCAGTAGTCAGTTCTGTGATTCTAGTAACAGGTCACGTTGTACCTAGCATGATGACCAGTGTCTCAAATTACTGCTCCGGAGACTTGTTTTCTGGTTGTCACATCCTTGTGCTTATTTTTGTGATTTTAGTGCCCAAATAGAGTGTATTAAGGAAATGGTATTATGATGGTTTTGATGGGGGTTCCATTGTATAGAATACACTGTTTCATAAGGAATGAATACTCTGTAAATCTTTTACTGTGGAGATGCATGTAGCATGTGCTAGACTCCAAAAGGAGCAAATCACGCACACACCAGCATAAATTTCATTGAGTTATGTTTTGAGGTCATGATTTGTTAAAGTTTGATTTCACAAATGTATTTTCTTTTGTGTGCATGGAAATTTTTCAGAAAAATACAGTGTATTAACTGTAAAGTTGTAATGTAACTAAGCATAATGTTGTAATGCCAAGTTTTTTACACTAATTTTTAATACTTCATTTGTTAGCAGTCTTGCTTGAACGGTCATTTTGAGCAGAACTAATACAATATTTTGATGTGCCACAGGTAAATTTTTCCATAACCTTATGGAGAGAAAGGACTTTGAGACATGGCTTGATAACATTTCTGTTACATTTCTTTCTCTGACGGACTTGCAGAAAAATGAAACTCTGGATCACCTGATTAGTCTGAGTGGGGCAGTCCAGCTCAGGCATCTCTCCAATAACCTGGAGACTCTCCTCAAGCGGGACTTCCTCAAACTCCTTCCCCTGGAGCTCAGTTTTTATTTGTTAAAATGGCTCGATCCTCAGACTTTACTCACATGCTGCCTCGTCTCTAAACAGTGGAATAAGGTGATAAGTGCCTGTACAGAGGTGTGGCAGACTGCCTGTAAAAATTTGGGCTGGCAGATAGATGATTCTGTTCAGGACGCTTTGCACTGGAAGAAGGTTTATTTGAAGGCTATTTTGAGAATGAAGCAACTGGAGGACCATGAAGCCTTTGAGACCTCATCATTAATTGGACACAGTGCCAGAGTGTATGCACTTTACTACAAAGATGGACTCCTCTGTACAGGTAAGAGAGCCTGGAACTTTTTTTTTGCATTTCATAGAGTGTAGTCTTACAAATAGAACAAAATACTCCTCAGGCTTGAGAATGGCAATTGTTAATTATATATCTATAATGGCATTATCCCTCCATCCCTGACTGGTTTTTCTCCTCTTTATCCTTTTTCACTCTGAGAAGACAATTATTTTTATAAAATTTTATGAGAAGAAAGCTCCAGACATTTTTTTAAACGTGATGTGTGTCAGAAAGCTCTACTTGTTTCTGTGCTTTTCTTCCATGTACAGTCCTCCATGTTGGGTTTTTTTTTTTTTCTATCAGCTATGATTTTAGGGGAAAAAACAGTAGAAAAGTTGCTGTCTAGTCCTAGCAAATAGGTCATTTTGGAAGAATTATATAACCTCTCTGTTTGTTCCCTTGTCTGTAAAATATGGAAAAGGAGATATTTCTGTCTTGCTCTAAGATCCTGTGGTGAGAAGATTTAGAAGAGTTTGGGCATGGGAATGAAGACAGTTGGGTATTTTAAAACTAAGCAAGTAGTTAGGTAACTTTTTATAACAAATGTAATCATTAAAATTAGAATTATGTGTATCTTCCAATTATAATGGGCATGTGTTTCTACATGTGTGATTATAATTAGTGCCTATGTTTTAGGCAATACATTTGGATAGGTGTTGTAAATAATTCTCAAGCAAAATTTAGAATGGCTCTAGGCAGTTCTTAACCAATGATAGCAATGCCTATTTATTTCCATCATATATAATATATATAGTATAGGGATACTCCATGTTCTGGATGATTAGAAATCATCCAGGATGATTTCTAATAAACACTTGAGTATTACCTAAATTACATAGTTGTCATTTTTAATAGTATATACTGTTCCTTTGTGTAAATATATCATAATTATTTAGCCATTTCCGTATTATGCATATTCAGGTTGTTTCTATTTTTATGAATATTTTTGTTTGCATTATTTTTTCTCCTTGAATTATTTATTTGGGGCAGAAGCCTCAGAGTAGAATCACAAGATCCAGACGTATGAATAATTTTCTAGCTCCTCTTAAATGTCCTTTCCAGATATATTGGATTGGTGCTATGCCCACAGCAAAGTCTAAAGTAACCTGCTTCTCCCTCAGAGTCCTACCAGACTCAGTTTTAATATTTTTAATAATTAAGAGAGGTATGATTTCTCAATATTGTTTTAAAATGGCATTTCTTTATTCATTGAGGATGTACATTTTCTCACGTGGTGACATTCTCTGAAATGCTAGACACTTTGTCAGTTTTATAAAATAAACATTAAATTTAAGGCATTTCATGGTTTTGTTTGTTTGCCATCCTGAAATTACTCCGTGCTTACATTATTTTCCCTGTCCTATAAAAAGCCTGATTACTGGAACAACATCATTTGTTCTTTTACACTTTGATGTACTTTTCCAGCTGTGGTGATGGCTTTTCAATATCCTTTTCGCGTCATGATCACCGGCAGGTAATTTTTTTTTAAAGATTAAGATGCCGTATTGCCTTTGAGCTTGGCATTTATTCACACTTGGGTCGATACTGGCAGTTGACTCATTTTCAGAACGAATTCCAGCTTTTTTTTTTTTTTTAATTTCTTGTTAAACTTCGCATTTAAAATGCCGTAAAACCTGTTACTTGTCACAGAAGTAAATGGAATACATTCACTGAATTCCTTAACTACCTGGACAGTTAATATCTGCAGATAACTGTGGACCCAACCCTGCATTTTAAGATTATTCTCTAGGTGGGTCTATATGCTATGTTATTTTTAGTATGATTAAATTCACCAGGTTGGCGTATGGAAAATTATGCTTTGTTTATTGAAAATGATCCAAAGCATTAGTTTAACGCAGCATTCCTGGGACTGTTAACTAGTGAGAAATATTTGTTAATAGAATTAAACATGTGTTTGTATCACTTTGTTACTTAAGAGCTTGTATTTTCACTGTGGTTGAATTGGGAAATTCTGAATTTGGCAATAAATTTACAGTGACTCTCAGATTAGCCCTTAAGCAAGCAATAAAACAATATTACCAAAAAGATCGATAATGCTAAAAATTAACATGGTATGGATTGAATGAGGTAGTTATTCTGCTTATTTCTGAAATGGTAAGGAAGGAAACTGTTGTGCTTTGTGCTGTTCAGTAGGTATTTATTTATAAAATGCCTACTGTGTGACAGACTGTGTGAGGGCATGCATAGCTGAATTAGAGCAGTTCTTTCCGCAGAGAACGTACACACTGGGATCAGGAAGGTAACCTGATTAAGTAAAGGTCTCCGTGTGAACTGTGGCTAATAAGAAAACACTGAAGTGGATAGTTGCTGCTCCACTGTAGTAAATTATTGCCATGTGGGATTCAGGCTCAGAGTTGTCAGATCTGACTTTTCAAGAGAAGCCCCAAGTCTAAATTTTTGTGAAATACCCTCGTTTTTTTAAAAAGTATTAATTTTTAAGTATTATTCAGAATTTTAAAATATTGTGGTTGGGTCATATTCAACCTATAAGTGGCTGTGTTGTAACCTCTGGCTTAACATTCGAATGGGAAAAACGAGAGCTATAAAAGAGGTATGATCAAATGATATATTTAACTAGGCTTACTGTGATGAACATTTCACAGTATATACAGATACCAAATCATTACATTACACACCTGGAATTAATATAATGTTATATGTCAATTATATCTTAATTAAAAGAGAGACCAACCAAAAAAGTGATACTGTTGAATTGTATGAGGGAATAAAATTATATAATTGTTCAGAAGAAGGAATGATTTCTTCCATTTGGTAAAGTAGAGCAGTGTTTATGTTGGGTCTTGAAGAATGTATAGATTTTTGGAGAGTTGAGATACACAGGGCTTTCCAATAGGAATATCAGCATTCGAAAGGGCCAAGCATGAAGCATGGAGGATGAAAATAAAACCCATGTTGGCTGAAATCTTAGAATATAATTAGGGAGAGACTCCTAGAGTATAATCTGAAGAAATAGGCTTGGGCTGTGTTTTCACAAGCCTGGAATGCCAGGAACATGTATTTGGACAATTTTCTATAAACTATGAAAGATTTTTGAGCAGAAAAAGGGCCGAGTTCAGAGCTTTCCATTTCAGATAAACTAGTGTTTCTTGTTTCTGTCAGACCCAGGTCCTCTTTTGATGACATATTTTACAGTATTCTCCTATCATGAAGTAAAAATCATGGAAGTAACTTATCTATAAGTACACATTTTAAAAATCAATATAATACCCAAACTTTGATCCAGAGGAGAAATAAGAGGACTGTGATTTAAAGTAATACACATTGAACACGTGCTCAAGCATGGCTTAGAAGGTGGTAAAGTAATCAGATGTTTACACCTATGTGTACTATTACTGTGAACATGACAGCTGTGAATGCAGAATGTTGTGTTTGTGTCACACAACATTTGTATCATGTTGTATTTTGTATCATCTGTGACACCATCTTTTCAAAAGGTGAAAGACTCTTAGCAGAGTTCCCAGGAAAGTACGTCGTTCCTCAATTTATCTGGTAGTTAGTTACACTCATAGAAAATTAGGTATACAGTTAAACTGCTAATACTCTTTGTAAAACAGATTTTAGGTTCAGTCAGATAACTAAGATTTTCACTTACAAATATCTGGCAGAACCTTATGGAATGTCATACAGAATACAGATTCTTTTTGTGCTCTGCAAACATTGCAGGATGTCCAGCATTCCTGGACTCTGCCCAGTAGATGCCAGTGATGTCCTCTCATTGTGACAGTGAAGCCACCCTAGAAATTTCTGAAGTGTTCCCCCTAGGAGATGATACTAATTCTGTTGATACCCTTTGACATAGACACATCTTGCGCTTGCAATTTAAATGACTAGTCTTGCAGTTTAGATGAGCTTAAATAGGTCTAGATATAGGATAGTAAGGGTAGAGATTTTTAAAAGTAGCGGTTGCAGAGAAGAGCAGCTATTGAAATAGAATTGACAGGATTTGTCAATGAACTGGGTATGTGGTAAGGAATAGGGAGATTTCAAAAATGGCTGAAGGCTTCTAGCTGTGTGTATAACTAGGAAGATAGTAGTAGTAGTAAAAGAATAGAAAATGAAGGGATAAATTCAAGAGGATAGATGGAATTCAATTTGGGATGAACTGAATTCAGTTGGATGTCTAAGTGGAGATTCCCACAGTATCTGGAAATGCTGGGTGAGAGCTTTGGAGAGTGCTCAGGGCTAGAGAGAATGATTTAGGAGTTAGTCACATCACAGCTATGGCTGTAAGTGAAATTTTAAAAGGTGATGGAGAGAGGAGAAGATAGAGCATAGGGGGATCCTTTGAGTGTGTACTCAGAGAAAGGGGAGAGGTAAAGAAACAAGGGTAATGAAGAGAGTTTCAAGAAGGAGAATGAAAGTTGCCTGACTTGAAGAGGTACTGGTAAATGTTTATTCAGTTGGTTAACAGAGTCAGATAACTCAGAGGGGTGGTTTGAGAGCTGAGATCTGATTCTACCAGTTAAATATTTAAACTTAACTTGATAAGATAGCTTACTCTGTTTGGGTTACGGCTCATTTTTCTGCTTACCTTTGTTACATTACCCATCTCTGTAATTTTTATATCAAAGATTGTTTTCTGAGTTGAGAGGGCTTTTTCCCCCTTTTATATAATGAAAAATAGTCTACATTTAGTTCCCTTTCACTTTCCTCTACACTGTATCATTTACAACCTCTTTACCCAACCTGATTGTTTTCTGATGTTTATTAGGGTGTAAAACTGAATGGCCTCGTGTTTTCCTATATAAACTAGTTTAAATAATTAATTTAGATAATCTCCTTCCCTTTTTTTATCAGATTGTGGTAAACTATATTATTTATCATTTTAACCATTTTAAGTGCATTGTTGTGCAGACATCACCACCATCTATCTCCAGAACTTTTAGCATCTTCCCAAACTGAAACTGTACTCATTAATCAATGACACCCTATTCCCTCCTCTGCAGCCCCTGGCAACCACCATTCTACTTTCTGTCTCTGAATTTGACTACTCTAGGTACCTAGAGTACCTAGAGTAGAATCTTACAGTGTTCGTTCTTTTGTGACTGACTGAATTTCACTTAGCATAATGTCTCCGTGGTTCCTCCATGTTGTCACGTATGTCAGAATTTCCTTCCTTCTTAAGGCTGAATAATAATCCTTTGTATGTATAGGCCACGTTTTCTTTATCCTCCCTCCTAGTTTATAACTGGCCTTCCTGCTTCCAGTTTTGCTCCCCTTCAAACCATTTTCTTTGATGCAGCCATAGTGATCTTTCAGAAATGCAGATAAGGTCATAGTTAAATATCCTCCCGACCGAGTTCTCCAGCCTAACCTTGCCACTATTTCCCAGTCATACCGAACTGTTATCAGTGTCCATGTTTTAGGCAATGCATTTTGACAAGCATTGTAAATAATTCCTAGGTAGCTTTTAGAATGGATTCAAGTAGTTCTTTATGAATCGACCCCAATGCCTATTCACGTATATTTATGTAATATATAGGGATATTTAATAGGTGCTTTAATAGTTATATTCCAGCGATTGGTAAACCACGAGCTGCAGGGGCTGGATCCAGCAGAGTGGAGTAATTACCACAGAGACTGTAGGGCTCAAAAAGCCTAGTATATTTACTGTCTAGTCTTTTACAGAAATTTTGGCTGAGCTCTGGCATATACTGCTTTTTTCGGTTGGGGAGAGGGTGCTGATTACTTATTCATCCTTTAGATTTCAGCTAGTTAATACCTGAAAGTTTGGGGGTTTTTTTTAAGCCATGAAATTCCTTCTTCCAACAGTCCTACAGCACAGCCCGGCTTAACAGCAGAGTAGAGGATATAGCTGTGGAGCCAGTCGCTCCATCTCCTGAGGCATGTTCGTGGAACACCTCGATGTTGAGGTGCACGATTGTAAACTCAGTGGAGCTTCACCTGGGGCGCTTTCTCCTTTTATCCCCCCCTTGTATTTGCTATGGGCTTTTGTACTGCCCACCACTTACTGTACTGAAGTGTTATTGTTTGTTTAGCCTTTTTGTCTTCATAGGAAGACTAAGCACCATAAGAGCAAGAGCCCTGCCTGACACACAAGTTCTCTAAATATGGGTTGAATGAATGAATGAATGAGACCCTGGCTGAACACTGGCAATAAATCAGAACCAAGCTAAGATAGGATCTGAAATGATTTCTTTTCCTGCTTTGCTTCCTAGAAATATAGTCACAAAATGCTGACTGGACCAAAAAGCTGAGAGGACCTTAAAGATTATCTAGACCTGTGCTGTCCAGTGTGGTAGCCACTCAACACGTATGGCTTTTGAGCGCTTGAGATATGGCTAGTTCAAACTGAGATGTGAAATAGGAAGTACTCACTGGATTTTGAAGACTTAGAATGTAAACTATTTCATTAATTTCTATATTGATTACATGTTAGATAATATTTTTGGCATACTGAGTTAAAAATATTAAATTATTTTCCCTGTTTTGTACTTTTTAAAATAAATTTATTTATTTTTGGCTGCGTTGGGTCTTCATTGCTGCGCGTGGGCTTTCTCTAGTTGTGGCGAGCGGGGGCTACTCTTCGTTGTGGTGTGTGGGCTTCTCGTTTGGTGGCTTCTCTTGTTGTGGAGCACGGGCTCTAGGCGGGCAGGCTTCAGTAGTTGTGGCACGTGGGCTCAGTAGTTGTGGCTTGCGGGCTCATAGAGCGCAGGCTCAGTAGTTGTGGCGCACAGGCTTAGCTACTCTGTGGCATGTGGGATCTTCCCGGACCAGGGCTCGAACCCATGTCCCTTGCATTGGCAGGCAGATTCTTAACCACTGCGCCACCAGGGAAGTCCCCTTTTATTTGTACTTTTTAAAGTAGATGTTAGAAAAATTTAAATTGTGTGTGTGTCTTGCCTTATATTTCTATTGGACGGTATTGTTCTAGATCATTGGTTCTCAATGCATTGCTAATACATTAGAATCACCTGGCAAGCTTTTACAGTAATTAGATCCTACCTCAGATGTTCTAAGTTAGAATCTCTGAAGATAGGGCCCTGCACGTGTGTTTTGATAACGCTCCGCAGTAGATTCTGATGCCTCATATGCCCATTGAGAACCACCAGCCAAATCTCGCCTTTCATTTTATAGAGAGGAAACTGAATCCTTAAATAGTAAAATAACAAATATAGTCTTCATTTCAGTATGCTCTCATAGGGTTTGTCCCAGTTGAAATTCATACTCTGCCTCTTTCATAACTGATAGCTATTTTTCCATTGTCTGAAACAGTGGCTCTTGATCAACCCTTAAAGGTGGCATTGTGGCTAACTTTATTTAGTCATTTAAACTTTTAGAAAACTGATCAGTTGGTGCTTTTCCAAGATACCATGTCCTTATTACAGGGACTACATTTTTGCAGCTTCAGAATGGTTTTTTCTTTGTCAGTTCTTTTGTTTTTTTTTTTTTTTGGCTGCTCTGTGCAGCATGTGGTATCTTAGTTCCCTGAGGAGGAATCGAACCTGTTCCCCCTGCAGTGGAAGCGCAGAGTCCTAACCACTGGACCGCCAGGGAATTCCCTCTTTGTCAGTTCTTATTCTTACTTTTATACAGGTAAATTGTGAGACATGTGTTCATCGTTAGGATTTTAAATGTGATTAAGACAAAGTCCTGAATTGTCACCATAATCAGTATAATATTTTCATCAGAGGCAGACGTAAAACCTACCCTCTTTTCTGCAGAATCTTAAGAGGCTTTACAAGCTCTTTGTTGAGTTGTTGTGAACGTCTGAGAATAATTTATGTCTAGTTTTCTTTGAAGTTCCTTCACATATTTCAGGATGGCTCAAGAAATTAGCAGTTAGCCTTTGCAGAAATTAACCAGTGATTGGAGGCTTATCTATGATTTGCCTTAGAGTAAAACATGTTCCAGCAGACAACTTTACTATTCACCATTCTTTATTTGTTCAGAATTGTTGGGTAATGGACAGGCATGCAAGTGTGCACATCCAGTCATAGGTGGTACCCACCATTTTGAGCTTAAATCAGAGAGCTCATGGTAGCCAAAAATTTGGGAGAATTTACAAGTGGAAGCACCAAGGGGTGCTTTAGTCTAACACCACGCTATAACCTGGAAAGTTAAGGGAAAAGGACTAAACCAAAAGGCTTGGATTCAGTCCCAGGGCTGTTAACAGTATTCTGGTGACCCAGAGCAAGTTGTGTTACTGTCTCCACGCTTTGGTTTTCCCAGCTATTAAGTGAGAGTGCTAGAGGAGGTGACTGTTAAGGTTCTCCTTTAAGAATACCATGGTTTGGGGAACTGATTTTCCTTCTTTAGTGTTTGTTTTCTTACTAACCTCCCTGTTTTTCCCTTGAAGGGTCAGATGATTTGTCTGCAAAACTATGGGATGTGAGCACAGGGCAGTGTGTTTATGGCATCCAGACCCACACTTGTGCAGCGGTGAAGTTTGATGAGCAGAAGCTTGTGACAGGCTCCTTTGACAACACTGTGGCCTGCTGGGAATGGAGTTCCGGAGCCAGGACCCAGCACTTCCGGGGGCACACGGGGGCGGGTGGGTTGCCTTTCTTCAAGGGTTTCAACAGCTACTTTACCCTCATTCCTTAAAGCCAGGAGCCAAGAATGTGATCCCTTTTTTGTTTTTGTTTTTTAATTTAACCTGTCTTTCCCCCAATTTCTTTCTCAGTCACTACAGTTAATACCTTTATTCAAGTTACTCTTTTTTGGAATTTTCCCCCCTAATTTTGCTTTTCCTTGGCCCATTTTTTAACTCTTATGTCCTTTATACCCTTATGCTAGGAGAGGCAGTTCTTCTTTTCCCCTATTTCATTTATATCCTATTGAACAGTCAGCCCCCTCTGTTTTGATCAGATTCCATACCTCCAAATTGAGTAAGTGCCACACTTGTAAATTCAGTCCACTCTATTTGTAGAATTAGGACTGGAAATCATTTGGAGTGACTATACAGATTACATCAAATTGAAGCTTGGTTGACAATAATTTTACAGCAGCCTTAGTTTGTAAAAAACTGGTCATTTGAACGTACCCTTCAGATCTGAGCTTCTCCCTCTGCTTCACTGTATTTTGGAGCTCTGTGCAGAAATCATGTTGATGTAGTTCCCAGCCTCTTGTGCAGCTGCTCCCTTCTTCCTTTCTGCCCTTTACCCACTGCATTAGCCCCTGAGAATCATAGTCTATGCTCTTGAGACACTTATGAGCAGCCTTCCTGTACTCCCTAAACAGGTTGAGTTTCTCTGCTGTAGGTTTCCCAATACGTGTGTTAACACTTACCATATCAATACAAGTAAGTATGATAACCTTGTTTCCCCACCAACCTGTAAGCTCCAGAAGGACAGGGATCCTGCGTGTCTTATTCACACTTAGGTCCTGAATTCCTTGCACCGTACCTGGTACTCAGTAATTCTTTAATGTAAACCTAGCTGTTTTGTGGCAAAAAACCAAGTCCCCTCCCATTTTGTTTGTCATCCTGTACATTTTTCTTCAGTCTTCTCTGCTACCACTTGTTTGTTGTAGAAATTAATATTTTGAAGATATATGATTTAACATGGAACTTATATATCAAACTGAGTGTAATATTCCACAGTGTCCAGGGTCGTACATTGACTTCCAGGTGATTTTATACCTGGTCAGCTTTGAGAGCCCTGTTCTAAAAAATTTCCTCTTTGCTGTTCCCTGGACATTGCTGTGGCTTTACCTAACTCCATGCCTTTGCTGTTCCCTCTACCTGCAGTATTCTCTTTCTTTTCTTGATAAATTCTACTCATCCTTCAGGGCCCATCTCCAATATCGCCTCTTCCCTGAAGTCCTCCCTGATACCCCTGGGCAGAGTTAGTCATTCTCCTTGGTGTTTCCCTAGCAAGAGGTAAACATTTATTTATCTTTTTTTTTGGACTTCCTCTTCCACCCCTCACTTAGTCTGAGTTCCTTAAAGAAAAGAGCAGTGTCTTCATCTTTGGGTCCCCAGTATTCCTTTAGAGCTTGGCAGGCATTTAAAAAACAAATATTTGAGTACTTACTCAGGCACTGTTTTAGGTGCTGGGGATAGAGCTCTAAAGAAAATCAGACAGTTTGAGAGAATGGCTCAGTCTGACCTTTAAGATCTTTGTTTTGTTTTTCTCATTACACTGGCTTTTCTCGAGTATGGGTATTGTTTTGCAGCTTATACGCTTGACGTTTTATCTTACTGCAGTAAATAGTACAAATATGAGTTGGTCCACTTACGTTCTGTTTTTCCTGCATAGGCTAGATAAGTTACGTGTAGTATCAGGCAGGCAGTCCTGAGAAGAAATGCCATTATCTACTACACTGGTTTACCTCTCACTCTGAACCTAGTACAAGTATAAGAGATCGTACTATTCCAGGAGCTTTTCATCCTTAGAATTATAAGCTATGATAATAAGAATTTTGAAATGGATATATTTTTTAGCATAAAATTGCTAGCTGAGAAAGCATCATTCCTACAGTAGTTCTGGTTGAGAAATTATACAGTTGGGCAGCTAGGGAGAATAAATGTAATTGAACTCTACTATGAAAGACCCACAGGCAAAGGCGTATTTTAACTTTGTGTGTGTTGTATATACTAGTGTTTAGCGTCGACTACAATGATGAACTGGACATCTTGGTGAGTGGCTCTGCAGACTTCACTGTGAAAGTATGGGCTTTATCTGCTGGGACGTGCCTGAACACACTCACCGGGCACACAGAATGGGTCACCAAGGTAGGAAGACTTACAGAAGAAATGTTGACATCAGTCTTGCTGAGGGTGGGGGAGCTGGGGGTGGGATGGAGGATGGTAGATGCTGCCTCATAAGTGGTAGATGAGTCATAAGATGGGATAGATAGAACCACAAAGCATGTTGGTGTATAACAGTGGCCAGCATGTAAAAGACACTCAGTAAATAGTTTAATGAATGAGTGACTTATGGACATGGAAATATGCCCACAATATATTAGGTGGGTAGAGGGAGCAAATAAAACAGGTTACTTACAAAAAACTATGTAGAGTATGACGACAGTTTCTAAATGTGTTTTTGCACTAAAATGTTGAAGATGATTATTTCTTGTGGAATTGAGTACTTTTTTCCCTTTAGGATAAGCATATTTTTAAATCAGAAAAGTAATTTTCATTTTAAAAAAGAAAATGCTTGCGAGAAGTGGAAGAAAAATGTACAGACTCTTTAAAAGAACATTGTGCTGGTTTCTAGCCACTTTTATTCAGCATATAAGTGGAAGTCCTAGACAGAGCAGAAAAAGAAAAAAAGGGATCCATGTTGGAAAGGAAGAGGTAAAGCTGTCAGTATTTGCAGATGCATGATATTTTGATGACTCCACCAGAAAACTGTTAGAACTTGTAAACTGCATGTAAAGTTGTAAGATGTAAAATCTATACACAAAAATCTGTTGCCTTTCTGTACACTAATAATGAACTATCAGAAAAAGAAAGAAAGAAAACAGTCCCATTTACAGTTGCATCAAAAAGAATAAAATACCTGGGAATAAGTTTAACCAGAACATAACAGAAAGACCTGTATATTGAAAACTGCAAGGCATTAATGAAGGGAATTGAAGTAGACACAAATAAATGGAAAGGTATTTCGTGCTCATGGATTGGAACAATCGGTATTGTTAAAACGTCCATACTACCCAAAGCAATCTGCATATTCAGTGCAATCCCTATTAAAATTCCAATGGCATTTTTCGAGGAAATAAGACAAATAATCCTAAAATTTGTATGGAACCACAAAAAAACTCAAAAAGCCAAAGCAATCTTGAAAAAGCACAAAGCTGAAGGCATCATGCTTTTAAACTATATGACAAAGATACAGTAGTTAAAACTATGGTATTGGCAGAACAGACACATAGATCAATGGAACAGGATAGATAGCCCAGAAATAAACCCACGTATATATGGTCAATTCATTTATGACAAAGGAGCCAAGAATATACAATGGGGAAAGGGCAGTGTCTTCAATAAATGGTGTTGGGAAAACTGAACAGCCACCTACAAAAGAATGAAACTCAACCACTGTCTTACACCATACATAAAAATTAACTCAGAATCGAATAAAGATTTGAACTTCTTAACACCTGAAATCATAAAACTTAAGACTAGAAGAAGAAATCGTAAGCATCTTGACATAGGTTTTGGCAATGATTTTTTGAATCTAACACCAAAAGCAACAAAAGCAAAAATAAATAAGTGGGACTACACCATACTAAAAAGCTGCACAGCAAAAGAAACTTAACAAAATTAAGAGGTAACCTACTGAATGGGAGAAAATATTTGAAAATTATATATCAGATCGGGGCTAATATCCAAAATAGATAAATAACTCATACAACTCAATAGCAAAAAACCAAACAGTCTGATTAAAAAATGGGCAGAAGATCTGAGCATTTTTCCAAAGAAGACATATAGATGATAAATGAAAACAACAACTAACAAGTAAATGAAAAGATGTTCAGCATAATTAATCATCAGGGAAATGCAGATCAAAACCACAATGAGGGACTTCCGTGGTGGTCCAGTGGTTAAGACTCTGCGCTCCCAGTGCAGGGGGTCCAGGTTCGATCCCTGGTCAGGGAACTAGATCCTGCATGCCGCAACTATAAAAAAGATCCCGCATGCTGCAACAAAGATCCCACACGTGGCAATGAAGATCCCACATGCCACAACTAAGACCCAGCACAGGCAACTAACTAAATAAATATTGGGAAAAAACCCACAATGAGATATCACGTCATACTAGTTAGAATGACTATTATCAAAAAGACAAGAAATAACAGGTGTTCGTGAGATTGTGTAGAAAAGGGAACCTTTGTTCACTTTTAGGGGAATGTAAATTGGTGCAGCCACTACGGAAAACAGTTTGGAAGTTCCTCAAAGGATGAAAAATAGAACTTCCACATGATCCAGCAATTCCACTTCTGGGTATTTATCCAAAGAAATTGAAAACACTAACTCAGAAAGATACATGCACCCCCATGTTCATTGCAGCATTATTTACAATAGCCAAGATATGGAAACAACCAAAGTGTCCATAGATGGATGAAGGGGTATATGTATTGAAATATTATTTAGCCGTAAAAAAAGAATGAAATCTTGCCATATGTGAAAAATGGATGGACCTCAGGGGCATTATGCTAAGTGAAGTAAGACAATAAAGAGGCAAATACCATACGATCTCTCTTATAGGTGGACTCTACAGGGGAAAAAAAAGCCAAGCTCATAGATACAGAGAACAGATTGGTGGTTGCCAGAGGCCGGGGATGGGATGTGGGGAGTGGGAGAAATGGGTGGACAGTGTTTTTTGGTTTTTTAGTTTAAATAAATTGCGAAGAAAGGGAAGGAGGAAGGAGGAGAAAATAATGCTCTCAAGAAGTGAACCAAAAATGTACAGGATCTTTAGAAGAATGTTGTGATGTCTTCTAGTTTTCAAAAAAACGATTGCTGTGAGAATCAAAAGCCATGTAAAAAGTGGAAATGCCATGCAGAAACACTTTTCTTGAGTTTATCATGCTATTCTGTGAGGGGCTAAGGATGCAGGAGTGAGCAAAACAGACCCAGGCTTGATGCGAATGTTAGTCTAGTAGGAGGAATAGTTATCAGTAATTTCACAAGTTCACAAATTGTGTTAAGTGCTATGGAGGAAAAGTGCAGGGTCTAATTCATTTTGATTCAGGTAAAGCTTTTAGAGAAGGGGCCAAATGTGAAGAATAAATGGGAGGTAACTGTGTAAATGGAGTGTTTCAGAGGGTGCCGTATGTGCACAGGCCCTGGGGTGGGAAAGAGCCTAGAACATTTGATAAGCTGATGCCCTGGAAGGCCAGCGGAGCTGTGCTGTAGTTGGGGGAGGTGTGGGAGAGGGGCCATCATGTACGCTTTACTAGACCTCATTAAGGATTCTGGATTATTGTAAGTATAGTAGAAAGCAAGTGATGAGTTCTGAGCAAGAGTCTGGTGTAATTTCATGTTTTTAAGAAGATAACTGCTGGGCTTCCCTGGTGGCGCAGTGGTTCAGAATCTGCCTGCCAATGCAGGGGACACGGGTTCGAGCCCTGGTCTGGGAAGATCCCACATGCCGCGGAGCAACTAGGCCCATGAGCCACAACTACTGAGCCTGCGCGTCTGGAGCCTGTGCTCCACAAGAGGCCGCGATAGTGAGAGGCCCGCGCACCGCAATGAAGAGTGGCCCCCACTTGCCGCAACTAGAGGAAGTCCTCGCACAGAAACGAAGACCCAACACAGCCAAAAATAAATAAATTAATTAATTTAAAAGCAAATTTAAAAAAAAAAGAAGATAACTGCTGAGTGAAAAATGGGTTACAGTGGGGCACAAGTGGATGCAGGGTGGCCAGTTAGGCTTTTGCAGTAGTCTAAGCAAAAGAGACCCACGGCTTGGACTTGGGTGGCAATAAAGAAAGAGAAGGGCATACACGAAGGATGTGTCTTTAAGGTAAAGCCAACTGAACTTACTCATGGGGAGCAAAGAAGAAGAAAGAATCTGATGACTAGTGGCTTTTAGACTGGGTGGGTGATTGTGTGAGAAGACCAGTAATACCACCGAACTGTACACTTAAAAATGGTTAAGATTCTACATTTTATGTTATGTGTATTTTACGACAATAAAAACATTGGGAAAAAAAATTCTGTACTGGGTGCATTCAATTTTAAATAGAAAAGTTATATAATACAAGTTGGTGTTATGTTAAAAACAGTGGACTTGGGGCCAGGACACTGACTGAGATGTCTTAGATAAGTTACTCTTCCCTTCAGGGCCTGAGTTTCATCATCTGCTAGATGTTCCTGTGAGTACTAAATGAGATGATGGGACAGAACCCAGCAAGGTGCCTGGCACTCAGTAGCAGGTCTGTCAGTTTCATTTGAATCTGCAACCCAGGCTTCTGAATGAGTGAGCCTGGCCTCCCCTCTCACTTTATGCTTATTTATTCCTAAAATAACCAGAAGCTAGTGTTTACAGATTATCCCACATGCTAATGGAATGTTAGCTTCCATTACATTATTATTTTCTTTGTTTTATTTCATTTTCACTACAATTATTTGAGATAATAGGTGCCCCATCCCCTATTTTAAAGATGAGGAAACTGAGAAATGAAGAGGTTAGATGGTCCTGCCCAAGGTTGCAGAGTCAACATATGACAGATTCTGGTCCCAAGTCGAGTGCCTTTCCCTTTATGATGCACATGCTTATGAAAACAGGTCCTTTGTATCTACTATGTGAATGGACTTTTTTCTTTCCTATCCCTCACATTTTTTATGAAGTCACGTTTTATAATTTTTTTTTTTAAGTTTTATAATTTTTAAAGTCAGTCCTAATGTTTGCTTCCAGACTAAAGCTAAGAGTAAATGCTGCCAACATTAGACACTTTTAGGTCTTGCTAATAATCTAAAGAATCTGGTAATAGTAAAACTCTTAGTAAGGGTTAACTTGTGTTATAGTTAACATAGAGTTATAGATTACTCATATACCATATCATTTTGATCTCTTTTTCCTATTTTAATAGGGGTAGGAACAGTACTAAAAGGATCTTTCTGTAACACGGATATTTATTATTTCTAGGTGGTCTTGCAAAAGTGCAAAGTCAAGTCTCTCTTGCACAGCCCTGGGGACTACATCCTCTTAAGTGCAGACAAATATGAGATCAAGGTGAGGTTTTTTTCCCTCCATTACTTTGCCTTATGAAAGAGTGTGGCACGGGGGGAATATTTCAAGGGAGGAAGGAATGTCTTTAAGCCCTCTTAAACACACTGGAAAGAGAATTGTTCATTTTCCTGTGTTCTAGGCAGTTTCTAACTCTGATTTGTAAATGAAGGGGGAAAAAATCCACAGAAATTTATCTTCGATGCGTTCTTACCTTTTCTTAAGACATATATCTCCTGCTCTCCTCAGTTCTTAGATCTAAAGTATGAAAACATAAACATTTACTTGTGTCATAATAATAGCAATTTGCAAAAAAGTTTACAGAGCACTCTTACATGTGTTTTTATTGCATCTTTTAAACTGTTCCATATGGTAGGCACTAACCATCTTCACTGCAGGAACTAAGGTTCAAAGAGGTTAAATATTTTACCCAAGATTACGCAACACATATGTGCCAAATCAGAATTTGAACCCATGCTTCAGCTGTAAAACCTGTGGTCTCTCCAGTTTACTTCACTTTGTATTTGACGTCAGCAAACACAGGCCACATTGTTTAAGGACAAGCTTTTCTATGGTGATGTGATCTCTCATCTTTCCTAATTTTCTCTTATCTGTAGATTTGGCCAATTGGGAGAGAAATTAACTGTAAGTGCTTAAAGACGTTGTCTGTCTCTGAGGATAGAAGTATCTGCCTGCAGCCAAGACTTCATTTTGATGGCAAATACATTGTCTGTAGTTCGGCACTGGGTCTCTACCAGTGGGACTTTGCCAGTTATGATATTCTCAGGTAATATTCCCTTGGACCTTTACCTTTAACAGTCTGTTGCAGTTTAATAATAAAGGCAAGGGCTTCCCTGGTAGCGCAGTGGTTGCGAGTCCGCCTGCCGATGCAGGGGACTCGGGTTCGTGCCCCGGTCCGGGAAGATCCCACATGCCGCGGAGCGGCTGGGCCTGTGAGCCATGGCTGCTGAGCCTGTGCGTCCGGAGCCTGTGCTCCGCAACGGGAGAGGCCACAACAGTGAGAGGCCCTCGTACCGCAAAAAAAAATAATAATAATAATAATAAAGGCAAGACTAAATATTTCCATAAACCAGTTAGTAACTTGCTTTGGGGAAATGTTTAGTCCATCAGTTGTGTGCTGAAAATCTCACACATAAAAATGTTTTAAAGGCAGTAATTAAATTAGAGTTATATGTTAGAATGTAAAGGGTCTAGATTCTAAGTCGTCTTGCTTTGAGTTACTTCCACTTTAAGAATTTCTGAATTCCCCTTCCAGCTTCTCTGGAAAATGAAGAGTTTGGATGAAAAGATCTTTCAGATCTCTTCTAGTTCTAATATTTTAAGTTCTACTTCCTGGTCAGTTGAAATTCTGTGTTGAGGGATTGAGTGGCTTTCTGCTGACTAGCAGAAAGACAGAGAAACTTGGAGAAAGTTACAACCTGCAAAGTTTCTCTCCAAAGAAAGAAATAGAGGTCTGTAGACAAATAATTTTGTGATTCACTGTATATCATAGACCCCTCTTGGAGACTGGCGGTATCTGTTAGCATATTGGAGGCTGATGGAAGCCAGTGACATATGGTGATTAAGAGAACCTACTTTGGTGATAAATAAACCTTGGTTTAAGACCTAGTTCTCTTTCTTATGAGCTGTGTGATTTTATGTAAGTTTCTTAACCTTTCTGTGTCTGAATTGTCTCACCTGTAAAGTAAAGTTTAAAAGAAATGCCTGTAATGAGGACCTAGCAGACGACCTGACAGGTTTTTATTACTAATAGGTGTGAGAAGTCGTACATAAAGAAACCTGTTTTAATTTGTTTAACCTACTGTACTTCACATGTATTGTGCATAGAGCCCTGGTTTTGAGGAGCACATGTTAACAGCTCACAGAATTAGTGTTCCATAGCATGCTTCAGGAAGTGCTGGCCTGGGGACAGAAACTGAACATTTTCTTCATTGTTTTTATGCATGACTGTTTGAGGTCAACTTGTATGGAATCTGATCCCACTAGCCCGCAGGACTTTGGTGGGCCCAGTCTCTGGTTGTAAAGTTACAACCTCATTTATGTCTTCCTGGAGTTAGACCTACATTTCTAACCAGTTAGATTTCCAAGCTGTCAGAATAATTTCTAGAAATGATTAATAATTACATTTTGACAAAGAAAGACTGGAACAGATACCAGAAAACATTAGTCCAACCTCTTCATTTTATAGATGGGGAAACTGAAGCTGAGAGAGGATAAGGGCCTTGCCCAATATCCCACAGCTCACCCTAGTCCAGCATCCATCCATCCATCCATCTGTGGTTGGATCATCGGGCAGGCATATGCTTAAGGAACCAGCAAGCCAGAGAGAAGGAACTTTTGAAAGAACTTGATTCTTTGCAAAGTAAGAAATTGAAGTACATTTGGCCATGGGTTCCGCACCCACAGATTCAACCAACTGAGGATCAAAAATATATATAAAAAAAAAAAAAGTCCAGAAAGTTCCAAAAAGCAAAACTTGAATTTGCCATGCACCAGCAACTATTTACATAGCATTTGCATTGTATTAGATGTAAGTAATCTAGAGATGGTTTGAAGTATACGGGAGGATGTGTGTAGGTTATATGCAGATACTGCACCATTTTATACAAAGGACTTGAGTGTCCATGCATTTTGTTATCCAGGGGGGTCCTGGAACCAGTTCCCCACAGATATGACCTTAGTCACCATGGGAAAATCAGATCTTTGATAGTTTAATATTGTTTTTGTTTTGAATTAAAATTTGGGAGAGAGGGGTGAAGAGGCAAGGTGGAATAGAGGTATTATAATCTGATTAATGCTTAGAGTTTGAGAGTCTCTAAAGGTTTAATTTGATCCTATATTCTCGTGCTTCTTACTCAGAATGGCATATAGAGTCCAGAGTCCCAGATGAAAGTTCTGTTAATTTTTGATGTTCCGATATACTAGCTGTAACCAATAAATCTGCAAGATTGTTTGCTGCTAGCAAGTACTAAGTTCAGATTTTTTTATTTTTTGAAAAGGGGCTATTTTATCTCTTGCTTTTTCCCCTCAAACATGAACATAACAGCCTCTTTTTGAAATCTTGTACAAATCCTGTGGCCTCAGTTGCCAGGACCAGGTTGCATTCTGTAAGCTTTGATGCTAATTGAAAAGAAAGCACAAATAGTAGCATGTTGCTCCATAAAGCTAAGCTATGGTGCAATCCCTTGAGCTAGGTTATCTCAGTACAGCAGGTGGGGTTTCGTAGGTTTAAGGGCCCAGAGTGCACTGCAGGGATGTCTGTTTACAGTTCTAAAGTAATCAAAGTAGACAGGCTGTGAGCCTGTCAGGACCTGTGTTCTGTCCTGCAGCACATTTGTGCTGGGGTCTTTGGAGTCAGCTCAACTTCCTCAGGCTTAAGTCCTGTCCCCTAGCCACTCTGTTTTCCAAGTTTCTGGTCATTTTCTGCTTGTGTTGATGGTGTGGGACTTACTAGACTTTCCTGCTGCTTCCCCCAGTTTCCTTTGGCTCTCTCTTGTAGGAATTTGTATTTTCCCATGCTTACTGCACCACTTCTCTAGTCATTAGCAGATAATTATTTATTTAACCTGTATGTTAGGCACTGTGATGTACACTGGGAACCAGCAGAGACACTTACCAAATTGTGGAAATGACTACCCAGGGAAGGCTGACTAAATTAAACAGCTGACTACATTCAGGTGTTTTCATGGTTGGGATAAGAGCAACAGGGTTCAGGGTACTTTGAGACCCTGCCTAGTTTGAGGAGTAAAGGAAAGCTTCTTTGAGGAGGAGATTGGGGCCAAGCTGTAAAGGATGAGTAGACGCATTTCACTAAGCGCCAGGGGCGAGAGTGCAGCGAGGAGCATTGTAGACGCGAGGGCAGAGTCTGCTGAAAGGCCCCGAGACGCCAGAGCCTGGTGCCTTTGAGTGACTGAAAGAAGGCCAGAGTGGCAGATGTGAGTGCAGTAGAGAGCCATTGAAGGGTTTAAAAGTTTAAAATACGATAGGATTAGATTTTAGTGTGAGGTTAACTGATTGGAAGGGGCCAAGGGCAGACGTGGGGGCACCCACTGAAAACTCTTGGTAGCAGTGCAGGCAAAGGTGATGTCCTGGGTCAGAGTTGGGGCAGTTCAGGTAGTAGTGAATAAATTAAAGGAAAGTTCAGCAGGTAAAATCCGTAGATCTTGGTGATTGGATTTGTGGTTTGAGATTTGCATGGTTGCCATGTTTCCTAGCTTGAGCAGCTGGGTGAATGAGCAAGCAAGGAAATGAAGAAGAGAAGCAGGTGAAGAAGGTTGTTTGGGACTGTCTGAGTGTGAGGAGCAGGTCTTACTCTTCACTGCTAAATCCCCT
Source organism: Leucopleurus acutus (assembly GCF_964270905.1). Lineage (NCBI taxonomy): Eukaryota > Metazoa > Chordata > Mammalia > Artiodactyla > Delphinidae > Leucopleurus > Leucopleurus acutus. The sequence goes on from NC_139150.1 coordinate 13,816,063, forward strand.
CCCTTCCTGATACCAGACTAAAATCTGCTCCTTTGTAACGGTCTTTCCCTTTGACCTTCGTTCTCTCTGCTAGAGCGCCTGATGCCTGGCCTCTCACGCATCCTTCACTATTGAAAGGCGATGATCATGTATAGCTTCCCTGTCCCTGCCACTTTGCTTTCTCCCCGCCTCAAGCTCATATTCTTCAGCTGTTCCTTGCTTGTCCTGGTCACCAGGCCCTGTCCCTTCTGATTGACCTCTTGGACATACACTAGTTGGTAGTGTCCTTGTTAAGATGTAGGATAAACTGGAGTCTCACCTAGGCTAAATATATTGTCACAGCAGAATTTGTATAGCCCTTGTCTTATAGCTCTTTTCCTAGTGCCTCCAAAGAGGACAGCAACTTTTCGCCTTACTAAATGTGCAGATAAGAGAGACGGAGGGTTTCGTTTCGTTTTGTTTTTTTTCATTTGTGTTCCTGTTTGGCAAGGTCCCTCCCAATTTCTGCCTTTGTCGTCGATGTTTTAGGAACTGCCAACCTGAGAAGGTTAAGGCTGTCCTCCCAACTCTCACAGTTTTCTCTAACTTATTATCAATCTATTAATAAATGTTTCTGAATTATTTGGGGGAACTTTATATATTCAGCCTCTGCTGTTCTTAGAGAGGAACCTGTGTTTGCTACGTGCCGAATAGAGAAGCACTGAGTCTGAGTCACTTGGTTTTTAGTCTTTGTTCTGGGCTGGGGGAGATTCCCCTAGGCCAGTACCATCGGCCCTCCATATCCGTGTGCTCTGCATCCATGGATGTGGAGGGCCAGCTGTACTACGCCATTTTATGTAAGGGACTGGAGCATCCTCAGATTTGGGTATCTGAGGGCGTCCAGGAACCAATCCCTTTGGATAACAAGGGATGACTGTATAGTAGTTTTTACCTAGTGGTAAGAGTTGAGTGTTACCCTCTCGTTCTGACTGGTAACTAACTAGTTGTGAATCCTTAGCCAAATTATTTACCCTGGCTGTACTTCAGTTTTCACATCTTAGAAGTGAGAGTATTAAACGAGATAATCTGTAAGATCCTTTCCAGCTTAGATGGGCATTTTGTGCTTTTATAAATATTCATCTCCTTATATGCCTATGTTATATTCCCTTATCATTATGAAGGGCTCTTCTCCCCGGCCTTTTTTCTAAAGGAGGGTGAGCTTTTTATCCTCATATTTTCCTTTTTATAAAAATGTTTCATTTAACTCTAAATTTGCTGCTTGAATTTTGCATTGGTTTTAAATTTCTCCAGAAAAGATTACAGTAGCATAAACAGAAGCACAGGTGCCTTCTGGTTCATGTTTATTAACTCTCATCCTTGTAGGGTCATCAAGACTCCTGAGATAGCAAACTTGGCCTTGCTTGGCTTTGGAGATATCTTTGCCCTGCTGTTTGACAACCGCTACCTGTATATCATGGACTTGCGGACAGAGAGCCTGATTAGCCGCTGGCCTCTCCCAGAGTATAGGAAATCCAAGAGAGGCTCCAGCTTCCTAGCAGGCGAAGCGTCCTGGCTGAATGGACTGGATGGGCACAATGACACGGGCTTGGTCTTTGCCACCAGCATGCCTGACCACAGTATTCACCTGGTGTTGTGGAAGGAGCACGGCTGATGCCGCGAGCTGCGCCGCTGACTGACTTCGGGCGCCGGGGCTGCGGGTTTTGAGTGCAACCTCTGTGGCAGCCGACTGCATGAACCAAAGTTCTCACCTAATGGTATCATCACGCAGTGCACAATCATTTATCTCTGTTTGCCAGGGGACCAGGGCTTGGGGTCGGGGAGGGCTCATTTTGTTGACATACACCGCAGCATGCTGATGGGGTGCACCGTTGACTTCATTCGTACTTAGTTATGTTGGTCAGTATAAGAGGCTGCATTTGGGGTTCATCTTTCTTGAATATTGGTTTTAAGTAAAGATATTTAAATGGCTCATTAATCTGCTAATTGGTTGCCTATAAAAACACATTCAGTCTATTATTAAAGCTTTTTACCATTGCCTTTTTCTCTTTTGAAGTTGAAGCAAAGGTGCTATGATGTTGTTACAGCAACTTTTCTCACATGGGGCTTAGCTTTTCTAACAACCCGTGTTATAAAGACCACCAGGTTCTGTGACATGCATACTCTCCACCAAATACCAGTTCTAAAGAAAAGTTGTCTTCCAGTGCAAATCCAGCTCTATAAATTGATGGTTTGTAACACATTCTAAACCCTAGTTCTTGACGGAGTGAAGGTGGGCCATGTCTATGTGAGGAAGTTATGTAGTTTTCGTTTCTAGGTGGAGCAAGCTGGTCCTTGGTCCCCCACAGCCTAGGTCACTGCACAGAGGTGACATGGTACAGTAGAAAGAGCACTGAGCTGGCAGATTGAAGACTGGCTCTGTTACCTAGGAACCCTGCACCCCAGGCATATACTTCTCTGGTCCCCATTTTCCCTGTCTGTATAGCTAGTTGTTAGGCTGTCACTTGGTTTCTAAGACTCCTTCTGGTCCTGTGTCTGCTGAGGTGTGCAAAAGTTGATATTTCAGTTTTGTCTGATTGCTGATTCATTGCTTCTTTAGGTTTGGAGATAATATATAAATGAAATCACTGATAGAAGGTTGTCACATATAAGGAAATCCAAACGTACAAAAAAGAATGGATAAGAGGGAATGTAGAAAATGTTACATGTTCCACTTTAAAAATGTAAGTGATTGGTAGAAGAAATGCTGAGAGCAGCTGTGGTCCTCTAGAGAGGCAGTGTGCCATATTAGAAAGAAAGATCCCTGACCCTGACTTTCGTCCTCCTTTGCCTCTAACTTGATGTGTAGCCTCAGGCAGGTTAACTTTCTGTTGGAAATGAAGGAATTGCCCTAGATTAAGGTTCGCAAAGCCACACGCCCAGGGGAGCCACGCAGATAAACATAAGTGAGTGCAGCATGCTGTGTAGGGTGGGGCTGCACCAGGGGAGGCTTATCTGGCAGGGCAGTTATGGAGCCCTAAGTGTTAGGCAGAAACAGGTCCAGTGTTTGGCAGGTCTTCTGATCCTTCAGAAGGAGGTAGAACTCCAGAATTTTATTTGTATTTCCCTAATTTTAAAAATGTTGACAGCGATTTGAAGATCATTCAAGGTGTAGTGGGCTAAACAAAGCATGTCTGCTGGCTGCCGGTTTGTGTTCTCCACCCTCTCATTCCTGTAAATTAGATAATGCTGTGATTCCGCAGTGGAACTGTTTTAACGTAACTGTCACAAACACTAGGGAGAAAGTCGAGGGAGCAAGTAGTAGGAAGAATTCAGCTCTTCCCCGTTGTGTTACAGGGGAGTGAGGGGGGCATTTCATTCACAGACCGACAGGATACTAGTTTGAAGATGAACTTAATGGGAACCTGAGTGAGAGCCTTTGCCTGGGAATATGAGGTATTCATTCATCTTCTTAACTCTGATACAAAGCACATCTGTTTTTCAGGTAGGAAAAGGGTTGCTGGCAGAGCTGAGAATGATTCAGAGTACAGTGGGGACACAGCTCTCCCAGAATCCTATCAGCCTAGAGCCTGACAGTGGACCTCTGAATGCTGCAAAGTTAGGGTTTCAGAGAATTTTGATGGTTGGTTTCAAGGACGGGTTTAGTTAATATCCATGTTGAGGCTCTGAGGGAATTACGTAAAAGAACAATTATCTTTCTCCATCCCCCAAATCCATTTCACATTGAGTTCTGTGTGTGAGCTCTGCTCGGTCCTTCAAGAAGTGGAACCAGATTAGAAGCTGGAATCTATTTTGCAGGAACCTCAGGAGGCTTTGGGCCATGATAAGGGTAAACAACTTAACTCCTTTTCATCCAGCCAGAACAAAAAAACTGAGATTACTAATCTAATGACTATCCCTATTCCCACCTCACCATCAGATATATCCAGTAGCTTCAGAGACCAAGCGATTATAACTATAGTCCTTTGTGGGAAAAATGTTTTGAAAGTGACAAACCTGAAACCTGTATGGCATGTCCCATTTAAGTTCTCAGAGGTGAATACCAAAGTTACCATCAAGGTAGTACAGCTGATTTTGACAGCAGTGCTTAGGGTCCTAACTTTGATCCTCCTCACAGAGGTCTTTGTTCCACCTGAGCATTTTATTTAATTGCTTTATGGATGCTAGCTTTATTCATAGTATTGTCAGCTTTTATACAAATGGAAAACTTAACTTACCCTTTAAAAAGAAATAAAGGAAGGTGGGGAGTCAGTGAGAACAGTGGGTAGGGGATAACTCAGTCTCCCTTCATGGAGTCAGGGGCCCCTCTGCCCTACACACTGACTTCTGCTTCCTTAGCTCAGAGGCAAGGGATTTGCCTTTGCCTCTTCTTTTGTGAATATTCTCATTTCTGAAAAATTCTTAATCATAAGCAGATAGACTCCATCTTTCTTTATGAGTGTTGGATTTCTTGAGTGGCCCTGCTGTGGTAGAAGGTGGGCTTCTTTCCTCTCCGGTTTGTGTAGGGAACCATAACAACTTCAGGCTCCGGGGGAGGATGGGGTCCAGGAGAGCTGAGTGAGTGTGGTTTTAGCAGACTTTGTTCCCATTCCAAAGGAAGCTAGTTTCCTCCAGCCAGCCCCATTATTTGAAGTAATAAGTGTTGTCAAACCTGACCTGTTAGACCTATCAGAGAAGTAGGAAGGAAGACTTCCTCCAGGACAGGGGCTAGACTTTGAAGACGTTCCACAGGAAGTACACGTGTTTGAATAGCTTTTAAATGGAAGATGGGGAATATTGCTATTTTAAGCTGTGTGCTTCATTTTTCATAGTTTAAAATTAATCTGTGCTGGCCACTAAAAATGCTCAGTAAAATGTGAATGAGGGTTATGTAATCATTCTAGTATTTGCTCTCAGGAGAATGATTACTGCTCTGCATTTGTAAATCTTAGGGAGAAAAGAAATACTACTGGAAACAGTATTATGTTAGACATGAAGAATTTGTTTCTGTTAGTTGAGGCGTTTCAACCAAACAGAAGTAGCTAAGGAGAGTAGAGCCTGGCTTTACGCGTTGCTTTGGCCAAACCCAGCCAACTCCTTGAAGCCGTGACTGTTGCCCTGGCTTCTTGGGAGCCTAGAGGTGAATCTTCCCATCCTCCCTCTTCTAGTTCTCCGTACCTCCTCCTTGTCTGGGCCTCTACTGGGCCTTGGTGGCTGAACCACTTGCCATCCTCTGTAGGGAAGTGTGTAGTCAGATTGCTGCCCTAGGATGCAGCCTGGGCCAGGGCACACTGTGCCCTTTGCCTTTAGGGCCATAGAGTTGTCAGTATAGGGGAGAGGCACCTTAGGTCTGTCCCCTTGACACAGCCTTCCTACCTGGTTATGCTGGTGCTTGCCAAGATACTTAAGACAACCAAGACACTCGAGAATTCTGCAGTCCCCAGATAGGATGTCTGATGGAGAGAACAGGTTAGCATTCTTGACAGAAATGCCTACCAGCCATCTTTGGCAGTGTTCTGATCCGTAGCTCCCTGTACTTACTCTAGGAAAGTGAATTTCTTTCAGGATAAATCCTCACGTGGATTACTGGATAGTCTTTGTATCACTCCCTTCAGCCTAATCAGGCTGAATGATCATGCTCAGTGCAAAAAGGTATTTTGCTGTCAAGTTGTTTCGATGCGTTTCCGGTCTCCCCCAGAATGGTGTAGTTGCTTAAAGCTAGTACTACAGTCTTGACCAGTGTAAACATACTTAATTATTGCAGCTTAAAGAATCCGGCTACTTCTACTCTTCATGAATATGCTCAAATAAAAATGTGTTTTTCTATATTTAAACCTGGCAAATTATGAATTCAGATGATAAAAGCTCACAATTGTTTGGTGTCCATATACTCACATTGTGAACATATTTCACTCATTTAGACTTGGTACTCTTGATGAGAATGCTCAGGTTGAAAAAGGCTGGCCTCACCAATCCAACATCTGTGGCAACATGGAACTTATGTTTCACTTATTTGATGTATGTTGTGATCTAGGGGGAATGAAGTGAAGTTTATATTTGAACTGTCTGTGGGGTGGGTGGGCGGGGGAGAAGGGATTGCTTAAGCAAATAGTGGAGTGATTGTGGAACAAGATGTCTCTATAAGACGAGAAGTTATTTTCATGCATCATAGAAGCATTCTTCTACCTGTGAGTGATTGTGCTAACTGTAAATCATTTATATCTATACATTAAAGCAGGTTCCCTTGATTAGGCAACATTTGGTTAGCCAAGCCCAAGTTATTGTTTGTACTTGAAAGAAATAAAGCTGCATTTCCTTAAAAATTACATTCTGTAGTTAAGACTATTTTCTTGCTTTTTTCCCCCAACTAATTCCAAGGAAACTTTTCAAAAGTGAGTGTTTTAGAATGTATCTTTAGAAATGAACTGCCCCTCGAGTGATCTAAAGTGACTCTGTTCTTCTACTGTTTCTGCATGTTCTAGAATGTAAGTCTAACAATGTAATAATTTCTGAATGAGATCCAAGAGGGAAAACAATAAATTTAAAAGTAAAATGCAAGGAAGGCTTTTGGTGACCCTCATGAATAGATGCAGATGGAGGGAAAGTACGTTTATGCAGGGTGGAGACCTTGGGATCAGCTTCCTCTCTTTTGCCCTCCTCTGTTGAGCACATCCCCAAGTTGGTTCATTCTTTCTTCTTAATTTAAACTTGTAGGACTCCTTGTCATCAAACATGGTCCTGTACTTTTGATCCCCAGCAGCACCATGACAGGGCAGATTGTCCTTCCTGTTTTACAGGTGAGAAGTTGAGGCTTGCGCGGAGCAACTAAGCCCGCGAGCCACAACTACTGAAGCCTGGGCACCTAGAGCCCGTGCTCCATGACAAGAGAAGCCACTGCAGTGAGAAGCCCATGCACCACAACTAGAGAAAGCCCGCGCGTAGCAACGAAGACCCAATGCAGCCAAAAATATAAATAAATAGGTAGATAAATTTATTTTAAAAATAAAAGGAGTTGAGGCTTGAAAGAGTGGCTCATTGCTTAGAGGAGTAGTAAGTAGCGAGGATGAGGCTGGGGCCCTGATGTTTAGCCTCTGCAGACCTGGATTTTTCCTGCCTTTCCTTGTTTCCCTTCCCATTTTCTCTACTTCAGTCTCTTCAATCCAGACCTGGCCCGCTGCCATCTGCCTTCAGCACTCGTGTGTACCTCTTGAGCCACCATGGACTCTGCTTCCAGGGCCTCTCCCCAACCACTCTTTTGAGCACGTATTTCTGTTCAACAACCTTAATGACTCCCTGTTATCAGCAGAGGGTGTCTAGCTCTATCAGTGTAATTGAGTCCCAGCTCATCTCTTCAAAGGACTCTTGCTCTTTCGTTTCCTGCCTTTGCACCTTGGGTCTTCCCCCGTCCTCGTGGGGAAGCCCTCTGTGCTCTTTCCAACCTGTCTTTGGGCCAGCCTGTAGGATCCCATTAACCTCCCACCATCTTTAAAGCCTCTGGTGACCACCCCCCCGCACTGGGCCTGACTCAGTGTTTTGTTCCAGGGTAGGTAGGTGTGCAATTCATTTGGCAATTCATCATGTAGTACCTTTTGCAGTTGGCAAACCATTAACTTTTACCCTTAAGCCGTACATTTTTCAAAATTTAGGTGAATGCTTTGTCTCTCCAGTAACATTTTAAGATTGAGTTCTTACAAGATGCTCAATAAATTCTTGATATTTTAATAAATTCCATGAATTATCTTAGGGGCTACATGTTATGGAGGAAAAATAACTTTTGAGAATGTCAGAGCCTTGAAGCAAAATGAAAGACCAATTACACACAGCTCTCCCTCTCTTAGACTTCCCTACTCTGCCGTATTTTTTTTTAAAGTATAGTTGATTTACAATGTTGTGTTAATTTCTGCTGTACAGCAAAGGGATTCAGTTATATATAAATTCTTTTACATGTTCTTTTCCATTATGGTTTATCACAGGATATTGACTATAGTTCCCTGTGCTATACAGTAGGACCTTGTTGTTTATCCATTCTATATATAAGTTTGCATCTACTAATCCCAAACTCCCAATCCATCCCTCCCCCACCCCACTACCCCTTGGCAGCCACAAGTCTGTTCTCTTTGTGAGTCTGTTTCTGTTTCGTAGGTAAGTTCATTTGTGTTGTATTTTAGATTCCACATACAAGTGATATCATATGGTATTTGTCTTTTTGAATTTTATTTTTTTATACACAGGTTCTTATTATCTATTTTATACATATTGGTGTATATATGTCAATCGGTATTTGTCTTTCTATGTCTTCATTTAGTATGATAATCTCTAGGTCCATCCATGTTGCTGCAAATGGCATTACTTCATTATTATTTCATGGCTGCGTAGTACAGTAAGTCCCTTGCACACGAACAAGTTCCATTCTGAGAGCGCGTTCTTAAGTCCAGTTTGTTCGTAAGTCCAACATAGTTAGCCTAGGTACCCAACTAACACAATCGGGTATACAGTACTGTACTGTAATAGGTTTATAATACTTTTCACACAAATAATACATAAAAAACAAATAGTTTTAATCTTACAGTACAATACCTTGAAAAGTACAGTAGTACCGTACAACAGCTGGCATACAGGGGCTGGCATCGAGTGAACAGGCAAGAAAAGTTACTGACTGGAGGAGGGAGGGGGGTGGGAGATGGTAGAGCTGAAGGATCGTCAGCAACAGGAGACGGAGGGCAAGCTGCAGTTTTGCTCATGCCTGACGCTGATGGCACAGGTTCTGGTTCCTTGCTGGATTCAATTCTATCTACCCTCTTGCTTCCAGACATCCTGGGCTTGAAATAAAGATACTGTACTACTGTACTCTATTCAGGACTGTACAGTAAAGTACACAAAAGCACAACCACTTGTAGAGGATGCATGCACATTCACATCTTTGAAAGTTTGCAACTTGAAGGTTTGTATGTAGGGGACTTACTGTATTCCATTGTATGTGTCTACCACATCTTTATCCATCCATTTTTGGACATTTAGGTTGTCTCCATGTCTTGGCTATTGTGAATAGTACTGCTATGAACATAGGGGTGCATTGTTCTGCCGTGTTCTATAAACATCTAAAGTGTTCTGAGTATACTCGAACAATGTTTGACGATCACTCTGTGATTAGACAAGGGTAGTCCTTGCCAGTGGGATGTCCCTGTCCTTTGCGGTTTTTTTTTTTTTTTTTTTTTTGCGGTACGCGGGCCTCTTACTGCTGTGGCCTCTCCCGTTGCGGAGCACGGGCTCCGGACACGCAGGCTCAGCGGCCATGGCTCACGGGCCCAGCCACCGCGCGGCACGCGGGATCCTCCCGGACCGGGGCACGAACCCACATCCCCTGCATCGGCAGGCGGACTCTCAACCACTGCGCCACCAGGGAAGCCCCTGTCCTTTGCATTTTAACCACATGTTCTGTTCTCTTTGTGGCAAAGATCATCTAACAATAACACAAACTTCTGGAGAAAATTACCCAGACTCCTTTATCATAACAATTTTTAATATTCTCTTCTAATCCTTATGCATATATGTATAGATTTATGTAATTACAAATCATTTGTATTGTCAGAATTGTGCTCTGTCTTTGCAATTACCATAATACTTTGTAATATTCCTTTATTACATATAATTTGCTAAAGCATTCCTGTTTTGGTGAATAATTAGGTAGTTTCTAGTTTTGCTTTTTAGGTAATGCTACAGAGAACTTCTTTGCGCATGATTTCCTTAGAACAAGTTCCCAGTAGATGACTTATTGGTAAAAGCAAAGGAAATTTTTTTCTTAACATTTAGACATGGAAGAGACCATAAAACACACAGTTTATTGAGTAGTTATAGAGTGAACGCCTGTCTAACCACTGTCCAAATCAAGAAAGAACATTTCTGGGTCCCCAGAAACCTCCTCTGTTTCCAGGAAGGAACGCTTTATGGCTTTTGCTTCATATTTATCATGTGGCTTTCCAAATGGGTTAAAGGGATTTATGTTGCCACCTTACTGGATTGAGTGTACATGTTTCAACACATCATCAGTGTTGAGTGGTTATTTGAAATGGCCAATTTAGTAGGTACAAAGAAGGTATCTCAAGGTTGCTTTAATTGTCGTTTCTTTAACATGTGAAGACATATTTTTATGTGTGCTTATTTGTATTTCTTCTGAACTCTTCTTCTTTTACCCATTTATTTTTATTACATTTACAAAAACTTGGGAAACATTGAGATGAATTATAGTCACAAATAAAATTTCACTAATCTAGGCATCACTTGAAAGTAAGAATTCAACCCAAGGCATGCATTGAAGTTTTCTTTCATTCCAGGATTCGTGTTAAGTAAACCTATCAACAGTCGCTGTTTACATCCCAATAATGAACATGATATGTCATAAACTGCATTGCCTGTCAGAGTAGGTCTAGAACTTCAGAAGAGAGCCAGTCAACAGTACTGGATATACAGAGCTGTCTTAATTTAAACTTTTCCTAATGAACGTATACCACAGGTGATTAATAATATTTAAAGGAAAATGTGAGCAATCATGAATCAAAAGGTTTTTCTCCAAAACTAATGTGTTGAAATTTACATTGAGGAACTAATTCAGAAGGCAACCAAGTACAGATTCCAAGAACATAGTCATCCTAGTGTTTTATTTTTACTCATTAATGCAGAGGGTGCTGTCAGGTGTGCTTTTATATTTCGGGCCTCTGTGAGTTCAGTGAGGAGATTTTCCATCTGTGAGGTTTTGCAGGAGAGCGAACATTCCTGAGGTTGTTAGTTCAGCAGACTGAGCTTGTTGATCATTCAAGCTTTAAGGCCATAAAGCTTGATCTCTCTTTTTTTTTTTTTTTTTTTTTTCCTGGCTGTACTGCGGGGCTTGCAGAATCATAGTTCCCTGACCAGGGATAGAACCCAGGCCACAGCAGTGAAAGTGCTGAATCCTAATCAGTGGACCGACAGGGGAATTCCTGCTTGAACTCTTTGAGAGGGAATCAGAAAAACAAAAAACGCTTAGGAAGGCTATGTGTCAGCTTAAACGGACAACACTAAGCACTGTTTCCTTACTTTCTTTTTTTCTACCCCACAAGACTATGTCTTGCGAACAGGAACTGTGTCTTACTCTTCTCTGTGCCCATATTGCCTGGAACTGGCTTAATATAAACTCGGAAGGAGGGGCTGGATGGATGTGTGGGTGAATGGGCTTTGGGTTGGTCTGCATTGATTCCTATAATGCAGTGTTCCCGATGTGTGTGATATCCTTCCAGCACATTCATATTACCTGGGAACTTGGTAGAAATGAAAATTATTAGGCCAGACCCCAGACCTAATGAATCAGAAACTCTGAGGCTGGAGTTAGGCCGGTGGTTCCTGCGCCCACAAAGGTTGAGAACCATGGCTCTTACCTAGCCTGTTCTGCCATCTAGTGGAATCCTTGGGAATAGCATCTGGCAATGAGTTGAGCAGAAGTCGGTTGCTGTAGAATACGTTAATTATACTAAGAACTTTCTTGCACTTAAAATTACAGCCACTCTGAATGTGTTCTAAAACTGGAGTTGGCTTCTACTTTATTTTCAGTTATTATAGCGCATTTCATGTCAAGACATCAGTAGGCAGACTACATAAACTCTTCCCTATTGTTTTATAAATAAATACCTTTAATTTTGTATTAAAATTTCTCTTATCATACACTGGAATAATACACAGCTGTCAAATAATGCTATGAAGAATAATTTGTGGGGGAAGTGTAAAAACTTAAGGTGAAAAAAGCAGGATTAAAAATGGCATACAGGGCTTCCCTGGTGCGCAGCGGTTGACAGTCCGCCTGCCGATGCAGGGAACACGGGTTCGTGCCCTGGTCCGGGAAGATCCCACATGCTGCGGAGCAGCTGGGCCCGTGAGCCATGGCCGCTGAGCCTGCGCGTCCGGAGCCTGTGCTTCGCAATGGGAGAGGCCACAACAGTGAGAGGCCCGCGTACCGCAAAAAAAAAAAAATGGCATACACACCCTGAGAAAACCATAATTCAAAAAGAGTCTTAACCATTGCAGCGCTATTTACAATAGCCAGGACATGGAAGAAACCTAAGTGTCCATCGACAGATGAATGGATAAAGAAGATGTGGCACATATATATGATGGAATATTATTCAGCCATAAAAGGAAACGAAATTGAGTTATTTGTAGTGAGGTGGATGGACCTAGAGTCTGTCATACAGAGTGAAGTAGGAAAGAGAAAAACAAATACCGTATGCTAACACATATATATGGAATCTAAAAAAAAATGGTTCTGTTGAACCTAGGGGCAGGACAGGAATAAAGACGCAGACGTAGAGAATGGACTTGAGGACACGGGGAGGGGGAAGGGTAAGCTGGGACAAGTGAGAGAGTGGCATGGACATATATACACTACCAAATGTAGAATAGGTAGCTAGTGGGAAGCAGCCGCATAGCACAGGGAGATCAGCTCGGTGCTTTGTGACCACCTAGAGGGGTGGGATAGGGAGGGTGGGAGGGAGATGCAAGAGGGTGGGGATATGGGGATATATGTATACATATAGCTGATTCACTTTGTTATACAGCAGAAACTAACACAACATTGTAAAGCAATTATACTCCAATAAAGATGTTTAAAAAATTAAGTTATTATAAAATTTTTTAAATGGCATACACCATGATTCAAATTAAATGATTTAAATACACACAGGAACAAAATGAAATATACCAGAAGGGTAATAATGGTTCTCTCTTGGGGATGAGATTATAGGTGAATATTTTCTGTATGCTTTTTTCTGGGGGGGGGGGGTATTTTCTAAGTGTTTTATGATGAGCATAAATTATTTTTAAGAATAATTTTTAAAAATTTTCATATGAGTATGTAATATAGCTGCAGGCATCATTTAGCTAAAATTCCTTCTATCAGGAAATGTTAGGTCCCTACTTTGTACCAGGCATTGTGCTAGGGCCTGGGGATACAGAGATTATTGTGTATGGCCCCTGCTTCTAGGGGCTCCAGGTTCTCTGGGATAGTATACACAAAATCCCAAGAGGTGTAATGAAGGAAGCTCAAAGAAGGGAGAAGTTCTTCTTGGAATGATAACCAAGATTTCCCAGAGGAAGTAACCCTCCATCAAGTTCCCAAGCTAAGATGAGGAGTCTAGATGCAAACATCCTGTAAATTACCAGCCTTTGCTAGAGGGCTCCAGGATACATGTGGTTGGCTGGACTGTATTAATCACAGGGGTCTTTACAATCAATGTAAGTGCATACAGGACAGTACCAGAATTTGAAGACAAAATCATTGTAAACACCTGACACCCAACACAAAAGGAGCAGGTGGTTCGTGGTAGCGGCATAGTTCTTCAATCTTTTCGAATCCCCACATAAAAATAACAACTAAATACCGAGACCAAAAAACCAGACAATACTTACAACAAAATTGGTAACAAGGTAACTCCATGAGCCCCAAAATACAAGCTAGAGGGGCAAACCAAAAACTGCCACAGGAACAGCATTTGTGTAAGAGGCGAAGGAAAAAAAGAAAGAAGGAACAGGGCTAAGTATATCATGGACCTGAGAACAGAACCCAAAATGGGCAACGGTGATCACTGGAGAGTTGGGCAACCAACCTGAATATGTCAGCTGAAGCTGGGAGAGGGTTTGTCCTCCCCAACAGTGGGTGAGTGCAAGTGCCTATGGTTAGAACACCTGAAAGGACTGGAGCAGCGTAGCCCTTATAAGCTCATGAGGCTGACCTGCTGTCTTCTAGGCTAAAATCAGAATTGAACAGGACTGAGATGAGAGAAGAGAAACGGAGAGAGACACAGAGAGAGAGAGAGGCTGTATTACTCATGGGGCGCGGGGGGGCAAGCAGGGGTGGTCTTTGTAGCTGATAGAGGAACATGTAAGACACTACCAGAGTTTGAGGACAAGGAAAGAATGAGATGGACCAGACCCAAGAAAGGATAAGGACAGAGGCAGGAAATCCCAGAAAGCAAGCTGCTTTATTTTTACACTCCACACAAAAACAACAAGAGTGGGCTCTGTGAAGGTTGAAAATCTTTCCTGAATATAGCCTTATTCCAAAAAGTCAGGAAAAATAATTTTGCATAAAAATAAACAATAGGAAAGTATCAAGGCCAATTTCCACCCAAACTTATTAAAAGGATAAGAGGGAGCAGAATGCTATCCCCATAGACAATGAAAGCACACCTCGGAGATGTCAGAAACAGTTCAAAGCAGTCAGTTATTTAAAAACAAATGAAAATACATTGAACAAGTGGCCTAAGACATAAAAGAACTGCATAAATCAGAATTAGAAAAACTCAAAAAAGAAGAATTCAGAAAAGAATTAGAAATTATTTTAGAAGCAAAGACTAAACTAGAAGCAACATAAGAACTAAACACAACGGATGATGCCTTGTGAGCTACCGCCTACTCATCCTGGGGGTCAGTGGCACAGTCCTTCACAAGGCGGCCTTCCTGACTTCTAGGCTGGCCGAGCTCAGTGGGCCCTACTGGGCCAGAGCCCCTGATCTGAGTCGTTTGATGTCTGCCTTCCCCATTAGACTGTAAGTTCGTTGAGGGCAATGGGTGTGCTTCTCTGTTTCATGTCTGTGTCCCAAATGCCGGCCACAGTGCCTGGATCAGAGGCACTTGGTACTGCTGACTTTGTCCAGTGGTAGGATCTGTGGGTGGCTGTCCCAGGACCTAGGTTACTAGACTGTTCTGTGCCTCAGGGCTAGTGACGCCAAACTTCCTGACATGCATGACATGTTCCAGCACAACAAAGAACTGCTCCATCCGGAATGCCAGGAGCGCCTCCCTCAAGAAATGCCATGAAATCCTTATAAAAGAAAAAACATCCTTTCAAAATTACAATCAGCATTCAAGTAGGCATCTCTTACTTGCTTACAGACATCTAACATCTTCAGCACCACAACCTTTTGGTAGACATGATTTTGAAAAGAGCTTTGATAGAGCAAAGTCAAAGACATATTTTAGAGAAGTATTTAATGATCTAGGTGTCAAATACAAGGTCTTTCTTTTCTGCTTCCAATAACATTATTCTAAAGACAAAAAGAAAGAAAAATTGAAATACTATACTTTTAATTAAATGTCCTTGGAAGAGAATGTCCTTCAAATATTTATAGAGAACCTGTTAAGACCTAGGATCATCTCTTTCCCATAGATTCAAAAGCTAATGGATGTTTCCGTCAGGTGACTGCTCAAATCGCTGACTTTCTTTGCTGTTCTAGGGAGTTTTCCACTCAATAGTAATTGTATTTGAGAAGTCCCACTAGAGTCTGGTTTAGCTGTATTCGATGTATTCGATGACTTGGAGCATCTGGACCTGACTTTGGGCCTCCTGTCAAAAGTTAACTCAGGGTTCTCTCTCCTTTTTTTTTTTTTTTTTTTTTTTTTTGCGGTACGTGGGCCTCTCACTGTTGTGGCCACTCCCGTTGCGGAGCACAGGCTCCGGACGCGCAGGCTCAGCGGCCATGGCTCACGGGCCCAGCCGCTCCGCGGCATGTGGGATCTTCCCGGACTGGGGCACGAACCCGCGTCCCCTGCATCGGCAGGCGGACTCTCAACCACTGCGCCACCAGGGAAGCCCCTCTCTCCTTTTAAGAGGAAATCTAGGAACTTTTTTTGTCAAGTATAATTTACTTAGCACAAAGCCCACATTTTAAATTACAGACTTACTACTTTGCCCTATTGTTTCGTCCCTCAGGAGGGGCTTTCTGCAGTGGTAAAGGAAAGCCAGCATCTGGATCTAGGGGCACATCAAAGGAGGGACCACATCTCTCCAGGACAGTGTGTGCTGAAATTTGAACAACTTTCTTTGGCTTGACCAACATTTTCTTGGATTTCCATGACTTAAACCAGTCCTGCTCCTTATAAGTAGACTGCAGCACATTCACCCCCAAGGAGATGCTTCCATGAAGACCTGTAAAACTGGGATTTATGTTGAACAGTACTGGGGAAGACAAAGTTTTTAAACAGGAAAATCCCCCCATCCGGATGTAAATGCCTGAGCTCCCCGACCATAGCCTTCCACTCCCGGCACCTGATCTGCAGCACCCTCTCTTCAATGTCAATGAGCAGTACAGATGGGCTTCTGTGCGTATTTCCATACACGTGCTTGCCGAGGGCTGTCCTCTGGCTGTAGTAAAGCAAAGTCACTTTTCTTCAAGAAGACGTGCCAGGGAGGAGACATGTCAGGCCGTGAATTACCTCTCCTGACCCTACTGTGATGCAATACCGCAAGATGCTTCCCAGAAATTTGCTGCAGCTGGTTTTGTAAATTATCAGGTTTGAAGAGCCAGAAGTTTGCACATCTCTATGCTTTGTA
This sequence comes from Leucopleurus acutus, assembly GCF_964270905.1. Classification (NCBI taxonomy): domain Eukaryota; kingdom Metazoa; phylum Chordata; class Mammalia; order Artiodactyla; family Delphinidae; genus Leucopleurus; species Leucopleurus acutus. Next base: position 13,832,372 of record NC_139150.1, read on the forward strand.
TAAATTGTAGAATATTCTTATAATTTCCCCCCCCAAAGAGGTGAAATGCACACAGTGAACTCTGCAGGATCCACGGGAACTGGGTTTCTGATTTCAAACCTTGGTATGTGGCTGTTTGTCATCTTGGCCCAGTGAATTGAGCCAACAGGGAGGAATTCTCAGGAATCTCACATAGCACACGAGCTGTATAGAAAATAAAGCCATTTGCTATCACTGTGGAACACCATTTCTGCTCTTATGACGGCAGGCAGGCAGCACAACAAACAATACGGCTCTTGCACTTCTCCATGGTGATCGATTCCAATGACATGGATGAGATTTGGTTGAGAAGGATTAACAAAACCAGAGGCTATTATAAATGTCCTTTGATCTCTGAGAGGTGTGCTTTTATCTCTGGCAAGCTCCCCTCTGCAGCCACAGATTTCTTTTTTTTAAACTTACTAATTTTATTAATTAACTTATTTTTGGTTGCGTTGGGTCTTTGTTGCTGCGCATGGGCTTTCTCTAGTTGCGGCGAGCAGGGGCTACTCTTCATTGCGGTGCGCGGGCTTCTCATTGCGCTGGCTTCTCTTGTTGCGGAGCACGGACTTCAGGCACGCGGGCTTCAGTAGTTGTGGCTCGCGGGCTCCAGTAGTTGTGGCACACTGGCTTCTCATTGCGCTGGCTTCTCTTGTTGTGGAACATGGACTTTAGGCACGTGAGCTTCAGTAGTTGTGGCTCGCGGGCTCCAGTAGTTGTGGCACACGGCCTTAATGGCTTAATGGCTCCGCGGCATGTGGGATCTTCCTGGACCAGGGCTCACACCCGTGTTCCTTGCATTGGCAGGCGGATTCTTAACCACTGCACCACCAGGGAAGACCCTGCAGCCACAATTTTATTTTTCCTCAATTCTCTTTTGGCTTTATCATATAGAACTGTATGATGTACAGAATCAAAATGAATTATATGACTGTAAGCAAAATCTGTAGTAAAAAATACTAGAGGCATCCTGATTTCCTGGATACATATGAGAGAAAAAAGAGAAGACTAGGTCACCATAAATGTAGTTAAAATTCATTCCTCCCTCCAACAAACACTGGGGTAGCTTCTTCAGAATGAAGCAAGGCCAGTATTTTCTGGCAGTTGGCACTGATTGGCTAATGTTGATCATGGGAGTAGAACCTGAGATTAGAACAGAGCAGTCCTTCTCCTGAGGGTGACTTCCCCCAGGTGTAAACTGTGCTGCCTCCAATATGGGTGATGCCAGGGCAGAACCTTCATGACAAAAGCCTTGGAGATGCCAGTCCCAGGAACAGACTCCAGAGAATCGGGATTCAGAGGGATGAAGACACAGTGACGCGCTGGGTGGGGAATTGGCAGGCTTCCTTCATTTTCCTTTCACACAAACAAAACGTGTGAGCTGGCAAAGTCATGTCTGCTCTCTCAGCCTCAGTTTCCCTGTCAGTAAAAAGAGGAGACTTGGGCTAGGTGGCTATTCAGAGCCTGTCCAGATATAACATTCTATGAGCTCTATAGTTTGGAGCTTTCAAACAATTTTTCACTCACCTCTGTATTCTGTGCCCAAAAGATTGCCTGAAAGCTAGAAGCTACTCAATAACTATTTCTGGAAAAAAAGAAATGAACTAAACAATGTTTTCAAGACCTTCTGGTATTCAAATACCACCCTGGAGTTTTTATCATTTCTGCACACTTAATGTTTTTCTTTGAAACAACTGCTTTCTCTTGTATGAATTTATTTTAAAGGAAAGCTATTTCTCACTTGCCATCAAGTCGTATTTCTAAGAATCCCTCGGTCAAATGTCCCTTTATACACTGAAAGCTTCCTGACACCCAGGATATATTTAAAATCTTTTCCTGTGTCTCAGGAAAAAGGTGGGCATAAATTGTGATTGTTCTCAAACTAAAATACATATGGACCTTTCTCAGAAAGATCCCTTTTACATCATTGCCACAAATGAACCACGTAGCGTTTGCAAAGTTTCTGTGAGAAAATTTAACCCCCAAATTGTGCCTTCTTACTGTTTAAAGTCGCTACTAAATAGCAGAGAACGACCTGCCCATTTAATCTGCTGCAAATGAAATAAAGGAATCATGATTGGAACTCTGTTCCTGTCTCTGATGTTATAAATGGGTCCAGGACCCCTCCCCCCAATTTTGAAGCAGATTGACAAAACGGGCTTTCCCCTCCAAATTGATGAAAGGTTTAGATCTGCTCTAGTGTGGAGAAAAAAACCAAAAGCCCTCTCCCAAGGGAGGGTTGAAACCAGTGAGATAATATCTGACTTTTGTAAAACATTTTTTGGGGTAGAGAATAAAAAGCAACAGAAGTCTTGGGACTTCCCTGGCGATCCAGTGGTTTAGCCTGGGCACGGGTTTGAACCCTGTTCAGGGAACTAAAATCCCACATGCCATGGTGGTGCAGCCAAAAAAAAAAAAGCCCTAGAAAACTTGGGGTCCGGATATTTCCACCCCATTCCTTATTTTAAAAGAAAAGGTCTAGCCTAGAGAAAGTTAAATGATCTCTGATTTTGGCAAATACCAAAGTTAGAAGCTACTAAAAAGAAATATAGTAGGAATCAAATAGGGCTATTCATCTCTTAAATTACAAATTTTAAATTCCAATGAATTACAAGTGATAACAAATCAATTGACAAAAATGCACACCTGAAAATCAGTTCCTTAAGAGAAGGAATTGTTCATGATCAGTTAATATTAAAGGAACGTTCAGTTCAATATTAGCTGTGTTTTTTTAAAGATGAAGATAAATTCTTCATCAGTAATCCAATTCAAAATTTTAGTTTTGACATTAACCAGATTGGAGAATCTCAACTCATGTATATATATTCAGCAAGGGCAAAAGATATTTAACCACGGTTTCAGACTTAACGACTAAGAATTAACTACTCACCAAAAATGATGTAAATGACTTCTTTTTTTTTCAATAAAGTTTTGTTCGAAGAAGCTCTCTCATGGGGCTTCTGTTTAAAAAGATGGCAAGTTCATCTTGCCTTTATTTTCTCCCCTTCTATAGACCGAACATGATAGTAAAGGATAAAAAACAGTATATAAACACACCAGGGGCGCTTCCCTGGTGGCGCAGTGGTTGAGAGTCCGCCTGCCGATGCAGGAGACACGGGTTCGTGCCCCGGTCCAGAAAGCTCCCACATGCCGCAGAGCGGCGGGGCCCGTGAGCCATAGGCCGCTGAGCCTGCGCATCCGGAGCCTGTGCTCAGCAACGGGAGAGGCCACAACAGTGAGAGGCCCGCGTACCGCAAAAAAACACACAAGGGCAAAGGGAGCTGAGGACAGCGCATCGATAAATGGGAGACTCCTGAGAATATTTTTGAAGTTAAAAGCAGTTGTGTATGGAGGAGTGATGACTAATTTAGCAGATGAGGATGCTGAAAGGACAGTTCATTCAACAGTGCTAAATCCTCACGTAGGAGATAAATTCCTAAGAACGAAATAGCTGTATAAACACACATTATTTAAAAATATGGAGTTAAGTATGTGGGGGGAGGAGGCAGTCAGCTCTGTGGCTCTCTGTAGAGCAGGACTTAGGGATGGGAGAGAATAGGGCAGAAACTGCCGGGTTTATTCCAAGTGTATTATTTCATTCTGAGTGTAAAACTGTTTTTCTTTTCAAGCTCTATTTAATTTTATTTTGAATATTTAAAAATTTTTTTAACATTATGGAAGGTAGATTTGGATTTAGCATAGGGAAGACTGCTTAGAGCTATCCTTCAGGGTAACAAGAAAAAAGAGCCCCTGTGTCCCCAGAGACTTTCAGCACTGGCGTGTCAAAAATGTGGTCAGCGGAATTAATATTGAGCATCCAGTCTATGCAACACACTTCTACAGATGTCACCTAATGTTTTGTCCCCACTAACATTTGAGAGCTGAGGCTTAGAGAGCTAAATTTGCCCGAGACCAAGGGGCTGGTAGCAAACATAGGTCTGTTGATCCACAAACCAGAGGTTTTCCCATCCATCTCGTGGCTTCCCCATCACAGAGATTTACTCATGCCTTCCTGGGCATTTGTGTGCCTCAAGGTTTCCCTCCAGCACCTGGATGAGATCACAAGGTGGTGTGGTCCAGGTAAGAGGGAAAGATGCCCCTGGGGGAACCAGGACTTTCTGGAACAGGATGCACTTGGGTGGAGCACTGTTGCAGATCATGGGGACAGCCCTGGCCCAAGTTTCTCTTTTCCCTGGATGCTGGATCTCTGGCCAGGCTGCCTTCCTGGATTTCCCATTAGCTTCTCTACACTGGGGCAGGGGGGAGGCGTGAATGCCTCATATGACTAAATACTGTCAGATTATACCAGAATGGCTGCCCCCGTCTACTCTCCCACCATCAATGAACAGGGGTTTCCATATGCCCACAATCTTTTCAACACTTGTCTTTAACTTACAATGTTGTGTTAGTTTCAAGTGTACAGCAAAGTGATTCAGTTATACATAGGGTTGGGGCAGGAGAGAATGAAAAGTTATTGCTTAATAGATACAGAGTTTCTGTTGAGGGTGATGAAAAATTTTGGAACTGGATAATGGTAATGGTTGCACAACATTGTGAATGTGATTAATGCCACTGAACTAAGATGGTTAAAATGGCAAATTTTATTTTATATACACTTTACCACAATAAGAAAAAGTACCGGGCTTCCCTGGTGGTGCAGTGGTTAAGAATCCGCCTGCCAATGCAGGGGACACAGGTTCGAGCCCTGGTCCGGGAAGATCCCACATGCCGCGGAGCAACTAAGCCTGTGTGCCACAACTACTGAGCCTGAGCTCTACAGCCCATGTGCCACAACTACTAAAGCTGCATGCCTAGAGCCCGTGCTCCGCAACAAGAGAAGCCACTGCAGTGAGAAGCGCGCACACCGCAACGAAGAGTAGCCCCCGCCCACCGCAACTAGAGAAAACCGGCGTGCAACAACGAAGACCCAAAGCAGCCAAAAATAAATAAATAAATAAAATAAATTTAAAAAAAAAAGAAAGAAAAAGTACCAAAAAAGTAAGTTAGCATCATATGTAATTGCAAATCTGGCTTTAGAGCTCAGTAGTATAGGCGTTTAATTCTTTCATTAATTTTTTTTAAAGAAATGCTGCAAAACCAGTGCTCTTGATATCATAGGGGAAGATATTATGTGGAAAAATCACAGACACTGACAATCTTGACTTGAAAGTGATTTAGAAGAAGTAGACTCAATGGGCAAAAGTTTTAGGAGTACCTCAACCGATGTGTTTTACTGTTTTTAAATGGATAAACAAATTGAGGTATATCCATATGGTAGAATTCTACTCAGCAATAAAAAAGGAAAAATTATCAGGCTTCCCTGGTGGCACAGTGGTTGAGAGTCTGCCTGCCAATGCAGGGTACACGGGTTCAAGCCCTGGTCTGGGAGGATCCCACATGCCGTGGAGCAACTAGTCCCGTGAGCCACAACTACTGAGCCTGTGCATCTGGAGCCTGTGCTCCACAACAAGAGAGGCTGCGATAGTGAGAGGCCCGCGCACCGCGATGAAGAGTGGCCCCCACTTGCCACAACTAGAGAAAGCCCTCGCACAGAAACGAAGACCCAACACAGCAAAAATAAATAAATTAATTAATAAACTCCTACCCCCAACATCTTCTTTAAAAAAAAAAAAAGGAAAAATTATCATCATATAATAACATGGATGAACTTCAAAATTATTATGCTGTGTGAAAGAAACAATACTCAAAAGAATGAAAACTATATGATTCTATTTATACAAAATTCTCTATGTAAAATAAAACTAACCTCAAGAGACAGAAAGCAGATGAACAGCTGTGTGGGGATGGAAGTGGAGGGAAGGATGGATTACAAGGGGCAGGAGGAAACCTTGTGGGGAGGTGATGGAGATCTTCATTATCTTGATCATAGTGATGGTTTCACTATTCACTACATTTATGTCAAAACTCATCAAACTGAATACTTTCAACATGTGCATCTTATTGTATGTTAATTATATACCATTCAAGTTGTAAAAAAATGATTTCCTATTCTTGCTTTATACTTTAAAAGCCCTTATTTTCCTAAGTGTATTTATCAAGCATATTCTTGGCCAGTCTATTCCAATCATCTTGCTTCAGATGGTAGATGTTGGTCCTGGTAGGTGTTGTCCTCTTTTACCGTGGTTGTGTTTCTCAGGTGGCTCATTAGTTTGGTCTAGGAGCTCATGGTCCCCTGGGACAGCAGCTCCTCAGTAGTGTTTTCAGGGGGGAGAGCTGAAGACCAGGCTCTAGTCTCTGGGTTTAAGGACAGAGGAGGGGATAAGCCCCAGAACACAGGACCACAGGACCCACAGAATCACTCTTGGCCCCTCTGGTTTAATCCCACCTTTCTAGGTGGGATTGATTCTCTGGGCAGGGATTTGTCCTTAAATATTCAATAGTAAGCACTGGGAGGGAGCAGTCTCTCTAGGGTGTCATCTCTAGTTCCATTTTATTTTTTTTCTCATTGGGGGCTTTTTGCTTTTCTGATAGGCTGACCCATGTGGCTACCTGGGCTGCTGGTTTCTAATGGGAAGGGGCAGGCAGTGTTTATCCCAAGATAACACCTGGGTGAGGCAATCGCTGACCTTAAAGGCCTCTCCTCCGGCCTATCCTCTCTGCTGCCTCCATCAGCCTTTTCCCCAGGCTGCAGGTACCCACCTCCTCGCTCCCAGGTACACATACCAGATCCAGACAGACTTCTGTCTCCACAAAGGCCTCTTCTTATGTTTTGTTTTACAAGTTCCACCCTTCCATTTCACTTGAATAATTTCTGCAGAATGGATTTTGAGGGAGATAAAGAGATTAAGGCAGTGGTCCTAAACTTTAGAATGAGTATGAGGGTATATGGAGATCTTATTAAGAACAGAAGATTCTGACAAACACTTTCAAAATAAATCTGACAACTGATTTAAAAAAAAAAAAAAAAGAGCAGAAGATTCCTGGGCCCCATCTCAGTAAATTCAGTAAGTCTGGTTAGGTCCAAATTTATTGAGTCCTGGGCTTTTATTTAGGCTTTGGGATGAGTGGTGCTACTAAAAGCTCTGGGTAGGCTACAGAACCCTAGGCTTAAGGGCAGAGAGACATGCATTGGAAAACAGCTCTGCCACTAATTATCTGTGCAATCTTGAGCAATTCTCTTTGTCTCTCTGGTTCTCAGTTCTCTCATCTGTAAAATGGGCTTAATGATAGCTGTTTCATAGGATTGCTGTGAGATTAGAAATAGTGCCTATGTAACCATGCATAACAGTTAGGCCCTAACTCGATAAGTGGGGATTAATACTATTGGTGTAATATGACAGAGAGATGTCTGTGAAAATGTATAGTGTATAATAGACATTCGGCAACCATTAGCAGACTTTAAATACTGTAAGACAAGAAGAGCAAGAACCATATCTGTTCATCATTGATTATCAGGATCTAGTGTGTCAAAAACGTAATATAGCAGGTGCTCACAAATAGTTTTTTAATGAATGAATGAAGTTCTCATCTCCTATCTCTGCCAATGTCAATGTTTGTTTTCCCGGTGTATATTTTCCCATTAGCACTGGTTGTATCGGAAGTTTGGGGAGTGTGTGCGTGTGTGTTTTAAGTTATTTTGAGTCCTCCATACACGTTTTGTTTTGTATTCACCTCAACACGGACTAAGTTGTCAGAGGTGAAATTTTTTTTAGAAATTTGAGGGAGTTATTGCCGAGGAGCTATCCTGCTCTAACGTGTTAGGATTCTGTACGTCTGATTCAGCGTTTTAAATAACCCCTTTATTATAAACGTAACATATATTCATTGCAAAAAATTTGAAAAGTACTAAAAAGAAGAAATAAGGAAGTAAAAATCACTGCTTACACCACTCACCCACAAGAACCACTGTTAACATTTTGGTGAATATTCTTCAAGCCCTTTTTATAACTCTGGATAATTTTAAGTGAAAAAAAATTGGAATTAGATGATAAAAGAAATTTTCACAGTTTGAGGGATGGGGAAGTAATTCTGGCTTATACATGAGTTAACTTGAATTTTCTGCTAACTAAAACAGCCTGTTTGTACATTGTACATCTGCTTTAATTATTAAAGGAAAGGGCACATTGACCAGAAGTAAAGAGTGTCCATGTTAAAAATCAAGATTAAATGCCTTCTTTCCTGGGACACCAATGCCAGTCCTCCTTCGATAATAAGACTCCCTTCCTGGGTGCCAAGGCCATCCTGACTTGCTGTGCATGTGCTGATCTGCTTTATTTGAAACCTTGAAAGAAATATATCCCTGATGTGTTTTTTCGTTTGTTTGTTTTAACATTTATTTGGCTTCTCTGTAAAATTAGCAAGCTGATCCTAAAAGTAATATGGAACCTCAAAGCACCCAGAGTAGCCAAAACAGTCTTGGAAAAAAAAAAAAACGAAAGTTGAAGCACTCAAAGTTTCCTATTTTAAAATTTACTGCAAAGCAACCATAATCAAGACAATGTGGTGTTGACAGAGGGATAGATGTACAGATCAATGGAACACAATAAAGGGTCCAGAAATAAACCTGTAAAAAAACCAAAAAATGTTTTATTTATTGGCTGCCTCGGGTCCTGGTTGTGGCACGTGGGATCTTCGTTGTGACATGCGGGCTTCTCTCTGGTTGTGGCGTGTGGGCTCCAGGACGCACAGGCTTAGTTGCCCTGCGGCATGTGGGATCTTAGTTCCCCAACCAAGGACTGAACCCGTGTCCCCTGCATTGGCAGGCGGATTCTTAACCACTGGAGCACCAGGGAAGTCCCCGTGACGTGTTTGATGTTCCTTGTTCTGACAAGACATAAAGCTGTGCTGAAAACCATGGTTCTCCAGAGCAGTTCCTCAGAGTAATCTGAGAGGCTGTCTTCTGTCTATAGTGCTCGCTTTGGCTCAAATAAAACTCTTTTCTATTCCTATTGTAGATTGTTTATTGATTATTTTCATCAACACAGAGCACATATGCTCTTTTGCAATGTGTTTCTCTCAGTTAATATATTATCATAATTTTCATATCATTAATGTTCCACAAAAGCATGATTCTTTTTTTTTTTAGGTATCTCAAAGTTTCTTTTTTTAATTTTTTTTTTATGGAAGCGTAGTTGATTTACAATGTTGTGTTAATTTCTGCTGTATAGCAGAGTGACTCAGTAATACACATATATATATTCTTTTCCATTATGGTTTATCCCAGGATATTGAATATAGTTCCCTGTGCCATACAGTACGACCTTGTTTATCCGTTCTATATGTAATAGTTTGCATCTACTAACCCCAAACTCCCACTCCATCCCTCCCTCACTCCCCCTCCCTCTTGGTACCCACAAGTCTGTTCTCTACGTCTGTGAGTCTGTTTCTATCTTGTAGATAGGTTCATTTGTGCCATATTTTAGATTCCACATTTAAGTGATATCATATGGTATTTGTCTTTCTCTTTCTGACTTACCAAAATCATGATTCTAATGGCTGTGTGGTGTCTATCGTATGGATGTATGGGTCATAATTCATTTAAACAATTTCCTGCTGTTGATTATTTATATTGGTTCAGTTTTTTAGCACTATAAATAAGGCTTTGGTGGCTAGCCTTTTATACAAATCTGTATACACACCTCTGAATTTTCCCCCTTAGGTTTGTAAAGCCTTTGTGATGTATCATCAAATTGCCCTCCAGAAAAGTTGCACAAATTTACATCCTCATTAGTAATATTTGAGAGTGGCTATTTCTCCATCGTTTCCCCATCGTTGGCTACTGTGTTTTAAAAAAATCTTTGCCAATATCACAGATGAAAAACAGTATATCATTTATTTTAATCATGTCGTTTTATTCTAGCAGAACGTAAATTGCATAGACACTATTTTTACAACTTTGTAAAAAGATATGTACATATCAAGTGTGGAAGGAACCACAGAGAAATGTCAGCAGTTGTGTGAAGTGATATAATTCTATCGTTACATATTTTTTTAATTAAAAAAAAAATCTGTTCTGCCGATCTGTAGTTGTTCTCCCAAATCCCTCCTCTCCCTCTTCTTGGGCAGAGTAGAGAGTCCGTTTCTGGGCCTTGCAGCTGGATGTGGCCATGATTAAGTTCGGACTAGTAGGATATAAAAAGAAGTGATGGACGCATTTTCTGAGTCATCTCTAACTTAAGCTCCTTATTTTAGCTGCTGGCTCCTTCCTCTTTCCCAGGAGTAGCAACCCAGCTTTGATTAAGCAAATAATGACCCCCTAGGGGATGGCCGAGCAACAGGGAACCTCCTACCTGTCCATAGCAAAGTCACCTCACCAGCCCAGACTGGCCGACCTGTTTTTAGGAGAAATTAATTTCATCGCATTTGGGCCACTCTATTTTAGTATCTCTTTGTTATAGCAGCTTAGCTGTGACCCTAACAAACACACCTTAAACCTCTGCCAAAGATTTGGGAGATTTTGGAGGTCATTTCACAGTTCATGGAGCTGAGTAGAGGCTAGTAGCAGAGCATGGAGCTGATTGGAAGTCACTATGCACTTTACAGAATACCATAAAATATTGGTCTTTTCTATTCCTTCATATAAACTTTGATTTCACAAAAATTATATATTTAGTATATTTTAAGTTTAGAATGTTTACAAATAACACCTGTAATCTCTTGCTATTTATTATAACTTATAACCTAAGACATAATAGATTATCAATAGAATCTAAGTGTATTGATAGAACCCATCACAAAAAATCACAAAAATCACAACTACGAGCGTACAGCCAACATCCTCCATTGGGGCTAAATTTTTCCCATTAATATTTTAAAGACTGCGTGTTCATCACTGGTTTTGCTACATTGTATATTCTTTTTTTAATTTATTTTATTCAAACATAGTTGATTTACAGTGTTGTGTTAATTTCTGCCCAGTGATTCGGTTATACATATATGTATATTCTTTTCCATTATGGTTTATCACAGGATATTGACTATAGTTCCCTGTGCTATACAGTAGGACCTTGCTATTTATCCATTCTATATATAATAGTTTGCATCTACTAATCCCAAACTCCCAATCCATCCCTCCCCCACCTCTCCTCCCCTTTGGCAACCACAAGTCTGTTCTGTAGCTGCATTGTGTAACTTTAATGGCAATGATTGTAGTATACATGATTATGACAATAGAAAGCATACATTAAAAAAAAGAGATTCACATGAATACATTCACAACTGCTACAGCTGAATGTATTTGCAATCACTACTCTGGACAGTACAGTATCAAGCAGGACTCTAAGAAGGCAGCCTTTGTCCCAGATGCTGAATGCTGGCAAGAGACTCCAGCATAGCACATGGGAAGTTTAGAGGGTACCCATCACAGCAGGTCACCCATTACCGCCACAAATGACTGGTTCCACAGCCCCAAGATGACCTTGATCCATGATGCTCATCACAGTTACACAGCCAGCTATGACCCACCCTCTGCCAACATAAGGAGTTGGCATCTTAAATTTAGGGAAGGCACTGTGACTGCTGCCCCTCCACTGCTGAGTGATCCTCTCAAGGCACCCTCAGCAGTGCAGGGTGGCAGTGATCCCCAGTCTGCTCCTTAGAGAGGAAGCCCAGCTTCTGTGTGTCATGGTGATGTGGCAGAGACGGGACACTTGAGGACAGAGGGCATGGGTGTGCTTCCCAGCTCCATGTCTTGCTATTGTGAGAACCAGCGTGGGCAAGGGATACCATTTTGCATTCTGTTGTATTTTCTTTTAAATTTAAGATCATCATTAGCAATTCACTTGTTGCTCCATTGCCTTCATAATTCTCATTTTTGCTGACTGTACATTATTTCATCAAATAATAGAATTTATCGAAAGAGCTCCTTATTGTGGACTCTTTAAGTAGTTCCATTTGTGTTACTGCAAAAATTGCTTCGATTAATATCTTTGTCAACATAACTTTTTGCTTCAGTTGAATAATTTCCTTAGGAGATGGGGTAAGTTTTGACTACCTGTTATGGAAGACCAGAAGGATGTTGTGGCAACATTTTTTGCATTAGCATTTTGCACCGGTCCCAGATGGGAAAGACCAGAACTATTCTCAAGTAGGAAGTGCTTAAATAAATTATGTTACATCCAATCAATAGAACACTATGCATTAAAAAGAATGGGGGGCTTCCCTGGTGGCGCAGTGATTGAGAGTCCGCCTGCCGATGCAGGGGACACGGGTTCGTGCCCCGGTCCGGGAGGATCCCACATGCCGCGGAGCGGCTGGGCCCGTGAGCCATGGCCGCTGAGCCTGCGCGTCTGGAGCCTGTGCTCCGCAATGGGAGAGGCCACAACAGTGAGAGGCCCGCGTACCGCAAAAAAAAAAAAAAAAAGAATGGGGATTAATAGCCCAAAAGTAAAAACAATCCAAATGTCCATCAAATAATGAATAAACAAAATGTGGTATAATACCCATACCGTGGGATCTCGTTCAACCATAGAAAGGAACGAAGTTCTGATACATGTTACAACATGGATGAACCGTGAAAATATTATGCTAAGTGAAGGAAGTCAGACGCAGAAGGCCTCAGATGATTCCGTTTATATGAAATCTCCGAAACTGGCAAATCCATAGAGACAGAAAACAAGCTAAGTAGTCACTGGAGGTCGGTAGGAGGGAAGAATGGGGAATGATTGCTAATGGGTACGGGGTTTCTTTGGGGGATGATGAAATTGTTCTGGAATTATATAGTAGTAATGGTTCCATATCCTTGTGAATATACTAAACCCCCCTGAATTGTACACTTTAAACTAGTGAACTTGGGAGTTCCCTGGTGGCGCAGTGGCCGATCCTCCTGCTGACGCAAGGGACACAGTTTCGATCCCTGGTCTGGGAAGATCCCACATGCCGCGGAGCAACTAAGCCCATGCACCACAACTGCTGAGCCTGCGTGCCACAACTACTGAAGCCCACGTGCCTAGAACCCGTGCTCCACAACAGGAGAAGCCACCACAATGAGAAGCCAGCGCACCACAACAAAGAGTAGCCCCTGCTCGCTGCAACTAGAGAAAGCCCATGCGGAGCAACGAAGACCCAACACAGCCATAAATAAGTAAGTAAATAAATAAATAAATAAAATAAAAAATAAGTGAACTTTATGGGATGTGAATTCTATCTCAGCTAAAAAAAGAATGAGGAAGATGTCTATTGACATGATCTCTTATTCATTGAAAAAAGCAAAGTCGCAGAGCAATATCTAAAGTATACCATTTTGGTGGAAGTCTTTTTTTCTATCTGTAGCGGTTGATATTGCGAGGCTTCCCCAGGACTATGTCGGTCCTGCCCCGATTCTGCGATAAGTTCAGCTGCCAGAGCAGCCCCTTGCTCTTGGAAGCAGGGTACCTGCTGTGTGCTGAGAGCTGAGATGGTGTGTAAGGACCTCTACGTACTGTGTCATTATTCCCGTCGTTTCAGATAACACAACTGAGAGGGTAGAGAGACGAGGGGCTTGCCAGGGTTATACAGCAAGGAGAGCGGCTCGGGAACGAAACCCAAGCCTGTATAACTCCGGGGAAGGTGAGCGGGAGGGTTGGATGCCTGGGGGAAGCTCTGAGCTTCATTTATTCTCTGTAGACCTGCCGGCCAGGGGCGTGGAGGCTGCTTCCCTCAAGGTAGCACAGATTGTAAGAATGGGGGTCTGTGAATTTACACTAAGTCAATGAGGGCCCTTTATTTGAGAACAGTAGAAAGGGGATTTCAGAGTGTCATCTTGCCTGAGGCAAGGCCCTTATCTCTTGATGGGAATATTCCAGTAGTTCCTGACTGGTCCTCTTATGCTGCCTGAACATTCCATGCTCCTTCAGAAGCTTCTCTTGCTGTTGTTCTAACTAGAAAACTCTTCCTGCCCACCAGCCACTCAACAGACTCCTACTTACTTGTCAAAACCCAGCTTATAAGTCTCTTCTGTTGTTGTCTCCTTAAAAACACCATTTATAGTTGCCCCTCCTAGAGCCTTTACAATAATGCTAGTAATATTAATACTAGTAATTATCATTCAGTGAGACCCCACTATGTGCTAGGCAGTTTTAAGTATTGATGTACTTTGTCCTTTTCATTCTTATGGGAATTATGCAGTAAAAATATAATTATTTACATTTCTTTCAGATGAAGAAACAACCTAAGTGAGGTTAGGAAATTTGCCTGAAGTCACACTACGAGGATGTGAGGAAACGGGTCTTTCTGACTCCAAAGTTCATACTTTTCCCCTTTCCCCACATCCCCTCTCCTGCAACAATCACCTTGAATTGCAAATGCTACTTGTCACTGTCTCCATCATTGCCTGTGAGCCCTAGAAGGCATTTGGTGGCTCTGATTTCAGGACTGCGACCCCACTGCCCAGTACAGGGTCTGCTCCCAAGTGCCCAGTAGTAGGAGTGAATTGTTCCATTTGCAGAAACCCGGCCTGGAAAGTAAAAGCAGTAAGTTTGTCCAATCTCTACAGATGGGACAGGCCCACTATCTCCTCTGGAAAGGGGATAAAGGAGCAGGTCTTGCCTCCTTGAGGACTTGCAGATGTTTCCTGAGGCCATGAGAGCATTTCTGCTTCTTGCCAGTTCATGTGGCTGCTGGGAAAGCTGGTTCCATGGTTCTGCTGGTGGGAATGTCAACAGCCACCTCTAGCCAGCCCTCTGGAAATTGCCCTGAAGTATGAAGGCCAGGAGAGGCCCCCAGAGGATGGAGGCCCCATCGCCACTTTGGTGGATTCTTGCTGAAGCCCAGAAGGAGTTTTGTTGTCGAGAGAGCAGGACCTGGCAATGCAGACCTCCAGCTCTGTAGTCTGTTCTAGCTTTGAAAACCATCTCCACCACTTACTAAATCTCTGGCCTTGGGGCAAGTTTCTCAACTTTTCCAAAGCTCAATTACTTCATTTTTACCAGGGAGGAATTGCCTTCTTTTCAAAGTTGTAGATAAAAAGAAATAATGCACTGAAGACCCTTTTACCACCAGGCCTAGCAAGTGCCTGCATATAACAGCCGTGACACTAATGATGAAAATAACAATAATAATAGTTGTTATTATTAAACTATCCAGGGTAGATTTTTGTTGCTTGCAGCTAAGAATCCTAACTGATACAGTTAAGGTTATTCCTAATGGGATAGCAAGCAAGACAGTTTTCTAGGAGGACAGGCCGCTTGGACAAGATGGGCAGTTTCCCCAGGTCCAGCACAAGTGTGACGGAGAGAGTGACCTCCCATCCTTTGGGTGTGAGCATGCGCTATTTCTTCTCTGTAACCCAACTCGCAGGGTAACCTGGGAAGGGGAGGCCTGGTCAAGACTCCATCCCCACTCTTCTGAATCTTGGGTAGCAAACGATCATTTTTCTGTCCCAACCA
This sequence comes from Leucopleurus acutus, assembly GCF_964270905.1. NCBI lineage: Eukaryota > Metazoa > Chordata > Mammalia > Artiodactyla > Delphinidae > Leucopleurus > Leucopleurus acutus. The sequence goes on from NC_139150.1 coordinate 13,847,713, forward strand.
CCTAATGCAGAATTGAGCAATTAGCAGTTATTAAAGTGATGTTTTACTCTTTGAAGAAAGGGAATAATAATTTTATATTGAATAACATTTAAAAGGAAAGCATTGGGCTTCCCTGGTGGCGCAGTGGTTGAGAGTCCGCCTGCCCATGCAGGGGACACGGGTTCGTGCCGCGGTCCGGGAAGATCCCACGTGCCGTGGAGTGGCTGGGCCCGTGAGCCATGGCCGCTGAGCCTGTGCGTCCGGAGCCTGTGCTCTGCAACGGGAGAGGCCCGCGTACCGCAAAAAAAGTTAGAAAGCATTTTCACAGGGATTATTTTATTTACCTTATCTAAGCACACAAATACCCATGAAAAAGAAGATGGGCTTTATTTCAGTTTTATTTAAATCTTTCTTGAGCTCTTCAGGTTTTCATCTATAGACCTTCAGTCAGCTCTCTGTATCCGAGGATGGGAAACTTGTAGATTCTGAGAGCTAACTGTTTATTAAAGGACAAGTCTTAGAGATGGTAAAAAGTAAATTGGAATTGGTACTGGCTGTTTTTCTTCATCCTTGAAGAAAACCCTAGTCGCGGGGCCCAGTTCACACCGGGCAATGTCTCCCTGAATTCAGCCATTAACAAGAGGAAACTAGAACAGTAGACAGGTAGCCTTTCAAGGGCCTTTCAAGGGCACAGTGAGGAGGTTTAAAAAAAAGAAACAAAAGGAAGATAGACTTGTACAGTTTGGGTTTCTAATATTTTCGTTGGACATTCCTTCACATATATTTTTCCATGTCTCGACTAGATTTATCTTTATCATTTTTAAGCTTCTCATAGTATTCCTTCAAGTGAATGGGCCAGAGTTTGTTCATCCGCCTGTCATTTGGTGCCTGGGTAGTTCTAACTTTCTGCTATTATATATATACTATCAACCTTTATTAAAACAAGATTTTAAAAATTATTTATTTATTTATTTTTGGCTGTGTTGGGTCTTTGCTGCGTGCAGGCTTTCTCTAGTTGCGACGAGCGGGGGCTACTCTTCGTTGCGGTGCGCAGGCTTCTCACTGTGGTGGCTTCTCTTGTTGTGGAGCACGGGCTCTAGGCACGCAGGATTCAGTAGCTGTGGCTCATGGGCTCTCTTAGAGCACAGGCTCGGTAGTTGTGGCACACGGGCTTACTTGCTCCGCAGCATGTGGGATCTTCCCAGACCAGGGCTTGAACCTGTGTCCCCTGCATCGGCAGGCGGATTCTTAACCACTGCGCCACCAGGGAAGTCCAAAGCAAGATTTTAAATCAATCTTTGTAAGTATGCTCTTAGAATGAATTCCTGGAAGCAGATTAAGGAGGCAAAGGATAAGAATAGGGCTTCTTGGCCTTTCCTGAAGGTTAGATCATCCTGAAGGAAGATAAAACCAATGCGTGGAGATTGCCCACATGTTCTTTCCAGTCTGAAATGGGAAAAAAATGCAGAAGCAGTGCCAATGAGGTGACAGGACAATTTGCTGAGCCAGGCAGAATTTTCTGGAAGGGGCTGGATTTTTCTTTTCTGTGAGAACATCCTTAACTGATATCCCGGTCCTTAGACCCTCAGTCTATCCAGGGCCACTCCACCTCCTCAACTACCTCTGCTGGAATTGTACCTTGGCAGTTAGCACAGAGCTGGGCGCTCTCTAGAATTTCCCGTGAATTCCCAAGAGAGAGTCAAATGCCTGTTTTGGGTGGGAATCAATGTTTTACCAGAACAAGGCAACATGGTGGAGGGAGCACAGGACCCACCCTGGAGTCAGGAGCCCAAGCTCCAGGCAGGGCCTTGCCATCAACCTGTTGACTCAGCAAGCGCTCCCTCCCACCCCAACCTTGGAGTGCTGTTGACTGAAATTACACAATTTCAGATGCATTCCTCTGGATCAGGACTTTGACTCTTGATAAAACACAGGAGAGGGCACAGTGCCATTTATACCCCAGGGTGAACGAATGTATCAGCTCTGGCTCTGAGAATAGGCCTGATGGGGGAAGGAGGTGAAGAGTCCCAGTGGAGACCCTGAAAGCAGGAGAAAGGGCCTCAGGGAGCAGGTGAAGCTCAGAGTCCAGCCTTTCACAAAATCTCTTAAAACCTAGGCTTCCTTCTCTACTGCCTCTGACCTGTGGGACTCCCCCAGGAGTGCAGTGCCCCCAGGGGAGTTGCAGACAAGGCCCCTCAGTGTTGTTGGGCTTCAACAGAACCCTGGGATGGATGTTTCCTGTTGGATTTTAGGCTAGAACCGCAGGTCCCAGTGGAGTTTTCCAGTGACCCCATCCCAGCCACATTGCGTGTGAGCACCTGGCCTTCACAGTTTTCCTCACAATGATGCTGTGATTCCTGCTCTGTGGAGGCTCTGCTACTCTGGCAGTAGACTTGGCACCATGATTTAATCTTTAGCCAAGCCCAGTGCAATACGCTGTGGCTCAGACCACGACCACCTCTCAGATTTTATCTCCTCCCCCGCTTCCCATCATTCACAATGTTCTATCCTGGCTTTTCTCTTCCTCAAATACACTAAGCTTGTTCCTGCCCCGGAGACTTTGCCTGCCGCGTTCCCTCTTCTTAGATCATCCCATGCTCACCGTCTTGTCCTCATTCAACCTTCAGTTCAGTGGGCACCTTTCCCAAGAGGTCATGCTGCCCCTTGGGTCCTTTTACTATCCCATTATCAGCCTATGTTTTCTTCTTAGCACTGTCATTTCCTCAAAGTATTTTATTCATTTATTTAGCCACATACTGTCTGACTCTATAACCAGAACATCAGCTCCACAAGGGCAGGGTCAAAGGCTATTCTGTTCTCCGCTGAGATCTGGCAAGTACAGGGGAATCCGTCCAAAAATCCCAGGCAGAGCTGCCCCCGCCCTTCTTCATTCGGTTTTCTCATTCTTCTCCTGAGTGGGATAAACCACAGGAGAGAGCCCTGGCTGGACGGCATGCAGATCAGGGTTCCTGCCTAACTTGGTAGTTTCACTTACGGGGTGACTTGGGCCACCTCCTCTACCCAAGCCTGAAGAAGCAGCAGACTGGACCCACTGGGCAGAAGCTCATAGAGACAGACTTGAGGTGGATGTAAATTGTACTTTTGAACAGAGCTGCCAGAGGCCGAAAGAGCATGCTGCTGCTTACCTCGGCTAGCTTTACACCTGGTCCATCCCTCCACGGCCCATTCGTAACCCTCTGTGTCCATGGGGCCTGCCTGCCAACCTGCAAGCTCGCTGAGCTCACAGGTACTTGGAACTGGCCTCAACACGGATGCTGGGGACTTAGCATTGCTGAGGGAACTAGATCGGATGATCTCTGTGAGCCATTTCATCTCCAATTTCAGGGCCTTGGCAGAGAGGAGTTTATTTCTAGTCCTCCGCCTGTGGACTGCTGGGCCTTCAGGGAGTGACAGACTGGATTAAGATGCTAATTTTGTGCCAGGGTTAAAGTTCGGTAACCCACAGGGCCAGTGCACTGGTGAGTAACCACATCTGTCCCACCTGCTTTGCACTGAAAAGCTGATCAACTGAACCAGGAGTGCAGCACCGCGAAAAAGTATGAGTTCCAGACCTGGTTCTGTTGCCAAGGTACTGTGTGATTTTGACTAAGTTCTTTCCCTCTCTGAGCCTTGGTGTGTATTTCTGGAAAAACTAGAATATTTGTATTAGACCTAGATGCTTTCTAAGGGCCTCTCTTGGAATCCTAACATTCCAGGAGGCTACCCAGCGAACCTCAGACCTGTGGCCAGGGCTTGTGCCAGGCTCCAATTCTTCAGCAGGACATCTTTCTTAGTGGACAGCCTGGCAAGGAACCAAGACCCCCGACGTCCATCATCAGAAGCTCAAGTCTTCTCCGAGTGTCTGTGTTTAGTCACAGCGTTGGCTGGGCAGATGACATTGGCATGCAAGCTTCTCAGTGGGCAGAGCCCGGCATGTCTATCAGGAGAGAGATGAGCTGAATCTGGTCCAGAGTCACCCTGGAGGCTGTCCCACCAGTGCCCCTGACAGGGCTACTCATCCAAGGGGCAGGAGAGGGAATTTAAAAAAAAACTATTTTTAATTGATGTATAATTGATTTACAATGTTGTACTAATTTCTGCTATATAGCAAAGTGATTCAGTTTTATATATATATATATATATATATACACATTCTTTTTAATATTATTTTCTGTTATGGTTTATCCCAGGAGATTAGATATAGTTCCCTGGGCTATACAGTAGGACCTTGTTGTTTATCCATTCTAAATGTAATAGTTTGCATCTGCTAACCCCAAACTCCCAGTCCATCCCTCTCCTTCTCCCCCGCTACCCTTGGCAACCACAAGTCTGTTCTCTATGCCTGTGAGTTTGTTTCTGTTTTTTAGATAGGTTCATTTATACCCTTTTTTTAGATTCCACTTATAAGTGATATCATATGGTATTTGTCTTTCCCTTTCTGACTCACTTCACTTAGTATGATAATCTCTAGTTGCATCCATGTTGCTGCAAATGACATTATTTTGTTCTTTTTATGGCTAAGTAGCATTCCATTGTATATATGCACCACATCTTCTTTATCCATTCATCTGTCCATGGACATTTAGGTCCATGTCTTGGCTATTGTGAATAGTGCTGCTATGGACATAGGGGTGCATGTATGTTTTTGAATTATAGTTTTGTCCAGGTATATGCCCAGGAGTGGGATAGCTAGATCATATGGTAGCTCTATTTTTAGTTTTCTGAGGAACCTCCATACTGTTTTCCATAGTGGCTGCACCAACTTACATTTCTACCAACAGTGTAGGAGGTTCCCTTTTCTCCACACCAGGAGAGGGACTTTGTGCCTCTGTCACTGACAGTGTAGGGACTCCTTGGGTGGCCTTTATCCCAAGACCTCCCTGGGTGTGGCAGCCTCCCTGTGTTCCTGCACCTGGAGTGGAAAGGGGATGTTGTGAAAAGGAGACTTTTCATCATGCCCTGTGTTGATTTCATGATGTTTTATAGTTTCATTCTGCTTTCCTGAAATTCATCTGAATTAATCTTAGGCACAACCACTTTGGAAGAACAGGAAAGCCTAGTACTGGGTTCCTGGGACCATTCTCTGTCCTGAGCCAACTCTTTCTTTCACCCTGTAGGGTTCTTACAGGGAGAGTGAGAGGCTCAGAAAACCCAGTCGTTGAGTAAACATTTCCCAAGTATCTTCTCTGAGCTAACTCCAGGCTGGGAATTGGGGATTAAAAATGAACCATTACCTTTTTAATGCTCTGTGTAATACAATAACTATGCAAACACAGGGGTTAGATTCTCAGAGGAAAAGACTTTTTAAAAAATTATTTATTTATTTTTGGCTGTGTTCGGTCTTCGTTTCTGTGCGAGGGCTTTCTCTAGTTGCGGCGAGCGGGTGCCACTCTTCATCTCGGTGCACGGGCCTCTCACTGTCGCGGCCTCTCTTGTTGCAGAGCACAGGCTCCAGACGCGCAGGCTCAGTAGTTGTGGCTCACGGGCCTAGTTGCTCCACGGCATGTGGGATCTTCCCAGACCAGGGCTCGAACCCGTGTCCTCTGCATTGGCAGGCAGATTCTCAACCACTGCGCCACCAGGGAAGCCCAAAACTTTTCATGGTACGTAAATCTTTCAGATCACCACTAAAGGAACTGATACACTGGTTTTATGAGAATATAAAATAAATGAATACTACAAAATAAATGAATACTAAAATTTTACAAATGAATCAAACATAGTCCATGCTCTCAGGGAGTTTGGATAAATACTTTCACCCCACTGAGCCCCAGTCCTGCAAAATGGGGTTAATGTTCCCTGTCCAGGGTTGTTAGACTTCGCAACAATTTGAATTTCAGATAAACAATGAATAATATTTTAGTATAGGTATGTCCCGTACAATATTTGTGGTATGGTAAAAAAATTCTTCATGGTTTATCTAAATTCAAATTTGACTGGCATCTTGTATTTTATCTTGCAATCCTACCCCTGTCCAAACTAGTTCAGGAATTTTATGAGGTGCAAAAGGAATAATATGTGAATTAATAATGTATGAATGTGCTTTACAGTTTACAAAATTCTACGTCAGCAAGACAGCATTGGATTGCATTGCTTTGATGGAAAAGGTTCTCTTGCAGGCCTGTGAATCTGTTCTCACTATGGAGATCCCAAGACATGAAGAGAAAGATCCCATGCTGCATCCAGGTGAACACTTTTTACTCCAGGGCAGTGGACCCAAACCAATCACACAGATGGAGCCTGGAGCAGCACAGGCAAAAAAGCCCCGAGGGTTTGGTTTGCAGAAGACTCCAAACGAGACCCCCTAGGATGGAAAAGCATCTTCTGGCTGCATTCTCAGAAATATACTGTCTAAAATGCTGTCTGTGCTGCTCAGACCCACCCCTGGAAGATTAAAAAGGATAGGAATGGGCTGGATTTGGGCTGGGCGGGGTGTTGGAAACCAGCATCCTGGCAGGGACAGGAGGGATGAGAGGGGTTTAACTCAGAGATCTGTGGACTCAGGAAACATGTCATAGGCTTCTCATCTAGCGTGGGTCCTGCTTTCTGGAAGGTGCCACTCCCATCTGAGCTGTCATTTTTGCTTTGGTTAAAGGACTCCAAGCAGACATTCCTTTTTTTGTCTAGTCAAGAAGCAGGGCACCAATTGCAACAGCAATCGTTCAAAATGTGAAGACTGGACAGGCCCTTGGAATCCCCACTCCTCCTTCCTTCTGTCTTCCAGATGGGGAAACTGAAGACCAGGCTGAAAAGTGACTCACTTGAAACCATGTACTAAGTCAGGGGCAGAACTGGGGCTGGAACCCACACCTACTGCTTCCCAACTCAGGGTAGGATCCACTTCAGCCCATCCTCTCCTAAGATCCCCTCTCTTTGGGCAGCCCCCCAAGCAGCCACAGTCCCCCAAGGCCAATAATCCAGAGGCACTGCTGAGAAACCTTTGTCTCTCACACTGTTTAATCACAGTGGTGATCATCCGCTGGGGGACAGTACTTACTAGTTTGCAAAATACTTACAGGTCATTTATCTCCCCTTCCATCCACTTCTACCTTCCTACGCCCTATACTTTCTGCACTTGTCAACCCCTTAACATGCAGTGCTCTCCCAGGGAGAGGCAGTTTTTGTGGTGGTGGAACCCTGACCTCTGGAGCCAAACTGCATGAGACTGAAGTCTGGTTTGAGATGGTGTGGCCTTGGGCAAGTGATAGAACAGGGGTTAAGTGTGCCTCAGTCTCCTCGTTCATGATGTGGACATGATTATAATAGTATCTACCACACAGAGTTCTTATGTGACGATTAAATAAGTTAACTTACACCCATTTTTTTTAAGGGTTTTTTTTTTTTTTTTTTTTTTTGGCTGTGTCACTTGGCTTGTGGGATCTTAGTTCCCTGACCAGGGATTGAACCCGGGCCCTTGGCAGTGAGAGTGCACAGTCCTAACAACTGGACCACCAGGGAATTCCCTTAACTTGCACTTACAACAGTTCCTAGCACATTGTTAGGGCTTTACAAATATCACCTACCATTACTATTACTGTTGTTTTTGTTGTTGCTATTTCAGAGCTCTGTTCCATGACCCCAGAGCCCTTCTCCTCCTCATTTCTGTTCTTCCTTCAAGACTCATCTCAAATTCCTCTCCCCTAGGAAGACCTCTTTTTTTTTTTTTTTTTTGCGATACACGGGCCTCTCACTGTTGTGGCCTCTCCCGTTGCGGAGCACAGGCTCCGGACGCGCAGGCCCAGCGGCCATGGCTCACGGGCCCAGCCGCTCCGTGGCATGCGGGATCTTCCTGGACCGGGGCACAAACCCGTGTCCCCTGCATCGGCAGGCGGACTCTCAACCACTGTGCCACCGGGGAAGCCCAGAAGACCTCTTTGATCCTTTTCCCTTAGCAGAGTTAGATGTTCTCTAACATCTACTAAACTTATTTAAATGCATGCATTTGCCTATTTTCCGGTCTACCTCCGTCTAAGCTATGCTCTTCATCCCTGTCTTTGTCCACAACACCAAGCATAGGGTCACGCAGATCTACGTGCTTCATTGATGATTGTGCAATGAGTGATCCTATTGATTTCCCCATCTAGGAATCATTCTTGTTTTCTTTCTTTCCCCCACCCCACACCCAACCCAATAGCAAGTCTTGACACCCCACATCTAAAATTAATCCTGAATCTCCTCTAGGCCCATGCAGGCCACCACCTTCTCACACCCGGACCACTCAGCCTTCTCACCGTGCTCCCGCCCTTGCCGTCCTCTGATCCACCTCCATCTCCTCCTGAAAATTCTCCCTGGACTTCAAACTGCTCTCAGCAGAAAATCCAACCTACTTACATGGCTACAGAGCTCTGCATTTCCAGCTCCCACCTTATTTTGTACCACTTAATACGCTCTCCCTCAATATGCTTTGTGTGTTCTGGCCTCTTTTCAGACCCTTTCCCACCTCATGGCCTTGCACTTGCTGTTCCTTGTGGTTTTTGCAGAACCAGCTTCTTTTGATTTCGGATTGAATGCTACATCCTCAGAGATGCTTTCCTTGACCACCCTAAGGGAATGTTTCCCAGTTTCTCTGTGTCACAGCACCCTTTTATCTCCCTTGTAGTATTTATCATAAGCTGTAAATACCTTGCTTATTTACCTGTTTATATGTTAATTGGTTATCTCACTTGATATATTGTAAGCACCATGAATGCAAGGTCTCTCCCTTTTCTTGTGTTGTTCACTAGGGTATCTCTCGATCAGTGTTTAATACATTTCTGCTGAATGAATGAATGAATAAATGAATGAATGGATTGAATCCTCCTAGCAGCACAATGAATAGACCAGGCATTATATGCTCACTTTACAGATGTCAAAACTGAAGCTTAGAGAGATGGATTCTTGCCCTAGTCACATAGACTGGAAGTAGCGTAGCCAGGCCCTAGATTATGAACTCTTCCCACTAGACTATTTCACCTTGAGGGGAGATAGACTCTGGGTTGGGAACCCAGCTTGGCTGATTCATAGCCTAATTCCACAACATGGGACCCGATGGCAGAGATTCCAAAGTTCCTATCTCTAAAGAGGTGCCTGTATGTGGCTAAGGATTACAATCAGTTCCAAATTCCAGGCTGCATTGAGGCATCACACACACACCTAATAAATATC